>NC_135886.1:106629825-107253500 GCF_964194155.1 Cetorhinus maximus | reverse complement strand
CATAAAACTCTGAGAAGTGTTTGCATGGTAATATTGCACAGCATAATTTTGCAGTGCAGATTTCTATTTTGTTTTGGCAATTTATTGAGATACCAGAAGGCAATTGATGGTTGTAAAACTGTACCCAAGCAATCAATGCTTTCAGGAGAGAATTTTAAAATAATTCTAAACCAGATCAGCCATGATCCTATTGAATGGCAGAGCAGGCTCGTTGTGCTGAATGGCCTACCCCTGCTACTTAAGTCCTCTGTTCCTATGTCAGGAGAGAAGACAAATTGGTGCAAGAAAACTGGTAAAAAAAGAACTACCATAGCCTCCTCCTCCACCACAGCTCAACCTCAGGAGTGCTATCCTTACTGAATTGCAGTGAATGGCTGGAATTTTATTACACTAAGTTATCCTGCCGCTTTGACTGAAAGTAAGACCCGAGCTTGCGAATGGAGGCAGCCTTGGCAGCGCCACTGTTAGTGGTGGCCACTGCTGATGCTGCAGGAAGAAGGAATGTGCGCCTCCAATAAACGTGACTTCAAAGACAGGGTAAGCTTTTTTCTTACCACGCTGGGTGGGAAAATACCTGCCACTCCTCCCGATGCTGGTAAAATGCCATGGGAGCAGGAAGTAGCCCTTTATTGGGCACTTAATTGGTTTAATTGGCTACCTGTTGACAGCCAGTTGGTAAAATTCAGCCTAATGTTTCCATAACCGACATCAACAATCTTTGTGCCACCTCTGAATATGATAGCTAATTTAGTGGCAATTTGTGTCAAACTATGGATGGTGTTCAGCTGCAGACTGTGTGGTTAGATTGAGATTTCCCAAAACATTTCAGTTCTGTGAAGTTGTAATGCAAATCCTCTCTTGAGTCATGTCATCAACGGTAGCTATCTAATGATAACATTTCAAAGGCTTAATGATTGGAGGTGGATTGAAATGTAACAAGGCTTGATGTTTCTAAACTCTGTCTATAGTGGTTGCTGAGGGCACAGAAACAGATCAAGAAATGATATTGGAGACCAAAGGGCTAATCACATATGACTCAGCTTTGAAGTTCAGATTTTGGAAAAGTGGTACAAATACGGTTTTCTGACATCACTTTTGTTTTTCTTATTTTCACCACTAATTCTTTCAATCAGCACCTCATTCTCTTGTTTATACTGCCACCCTTTCTCCAATTGACACTCACCCAGCACCACTCTCCTTCACTTACACTTTCACCCAGCACAACTCTCTGCCACTTAAACTCTCGCCTAGCACCGCTTTCTCCCACTAACGTGCTCACCCAACACTACTCTCCTGCGCTTATGCTCTCACCCAGTACCATTGTCTCCCACTGACGCTCTCATCGAACACCATTCTCTCTCATTTATACCCTTTCCCAGCACCATGCTGTGCCACTTACGCTTTCACCCACACTACCCTCCTCCATTTGCTCACCAGTCCATACCACTGTTCCACATTTACAGTTTACGATAATAATCAGGGAAAGTCTGTAGTTTAATGAAACATGTCAAGTTTGTTTCCTGTATTCTTGTGCTCAGCTGTCGAATAAATGACCTTGGCAGATCAGCGGAAAATTTGATTGCCACATTATTCCATTTTTTGATTTTTTGCCTCAGAATCCAGTAGGTAGCAATGGCTCATGGATTAATATCTTACTTCAACTAATTCTTACCTGGTAATCCAATAACTTTAGTTTTGAAAAACTGCATTTTAATGGTATTTGCATTATTAAAGACCCACAGGTGAAAAAAAGTGAAATCTGAGATGGTGGGATGGATTATCAGAGGAATCTAAGGCAGAAGCTCATTTGGACAGGAACACAAACACTTTTTTTTATTCTTTCATGGGATATGGGCATCACTGACAAGGCCATCATTGTTTTTGCCTATCTTCAATTGCCCTTGAGAAGGTGGTGTTGAGCCACTTCTTGAAAACTCTGCAGTCCATCCGGTACAGGTACACCCACAATGCTGTTAGGAAGGAAGTTCCAGGATTTTGATCCAGCAACAGTGAAGGAACAGCGATGTAGTTGCAAGTCAGGATGGTGCATGGCTTGGAGTGGAATTTGCAGGCAATGGTGTTCCCATGTGTCTTCTGCCCTCGTCCTTCTAGGTGGTAGAGGTCATGGGTTTGGAAGGTGCTGCTGAAGGAACATTGCTGAGTTCCTGCAGTGCATCTTGCATATGGTACACACAGCTGCCACTGTGAATTGGTGATGGAAGGAGTGAATGTTTAAGTTGGAGGGATGGGGCCGATTAAATGGACTGCTTTGTCCTGGATGATGTTGAGCTTCTTGAGTGTTGTGGGAGACACACTCATCCAGGTAAGTGAAGAGTATTCCATCACTCTCTTGACTTGCGTATTATAGATGATGGACAGGCTGTGGGGAATCAGGAGGTGCAGAATTCCCAGTCCCTGACCTGCTCTGGTAGCAACAATATTTACAGGGCTGGTCCAGTTAAGTTTCTGGTCAATGATAACCCCGAGGATGTTGATAGTGGGGGATTCAGCAATGGTAATGTCATTGAATGACAAGGGAAGATGGTTAGATACTCTTTTGTTATAGATGGTCATTGCCTGGCAGTTGTGTGGTGAGAATGTTACTTTTTAAAAAATTCATTCATGGGATGTGGGCTTTGCTGGCTGGGCCAGCATTTATTGCCCATCCCTGGTTGCCCTTGAGAAGGTGGTGGTGAGCTGCATTCTTGAACTGCTGCAGTCCATGTGGTGTAGGTACACCCACAGTGCTGTTAGGAAGGGAGTTCCAGGATTTTGACCCAGCAACAGTGAAGGAACGGCAATATATTTCCAAATCAGAATTGGAGGGAAACTTTCAGGTGGTGGTGTTCCCATCTATCTTCTGCCCTTGTCCTTCTAGGTGTTGGTGGTCGTGGGTTTGGAAGGTGCTGTCGAAAGAGCCAGCCTGAATGTTGTCTAGGTCTTACTGTATGGTACTAAACATTTTATAATCATTAGCAAACAGAAACGTCAACTCTTTTCTTCTCTGCCGATGCTGCCAGACCTGCTGAGTTTTTCCAGGTAATTCTGTTTTTGTTTTGGATTTCCAGCATCCGCAGTAGTTTTTTGTTTTTATCCCTACCTTTGACCTTATGATGGAAGGAAGGTCATTGATGAAGCAACTGAAGATGGTTTGGCCTAGGACACTACCCTGAGGAACCCCTGCAGTGATGTCCTGGGGCTGAGATGATTGACCTCCAACAAGCACAACCATCTTCCTTTGTGCTAGGTATAACTCCAACCAGTGGAGAGTTTTCCCCCTAAATCAGATTGCCTTCAATTTTGCTAGGGCTCCTTGATGCTAAACTCAAATGCTGCCTTAATGTCAAGGGCAGTCACACTCACTTCATATCTGTAATTAAGTTCTTTTGTCCATGTTTGAATCAAGGCAGTAATGTGATGAGTGGCTCTAGTAGAACCCAAACTGAGCGTCATTGAGCAGGTTATTGCTGTGGAAGTGTCACTTGATAGCATTGTCGACGACAACTTCCATCACTTTGCCAATAATCGAGAGTGGACTGATGGGGAGGTAATTGGCCAGGTTTGATTTGTCCTTTTTGTGGACAACACATACCTGGGCTGTATCAGAGCAGCTTGGCTAGGCGTGCAGTTAGCTGTGGAACACAAGTCTTCAATATGACTGTCAGGATAAAGCTGGGTCAATAGCCTTTTCTGTATCCAGTGCCTTCAACCTTTTCTTGACATCATGTGGAGTGACGTGAATTGACGGAAGACTGATGTGCTCCTGGAGACCCCCGGAGGAGGCCGAGATGGATTCTCCACTTGGCACTTCCGGCTGAAGGTGACTGCATATGCTTCAGCCTTGTCTTTTACACTGATGTGCTGGCCTCTCCCATCATTGAGGGTGGGGATATTTGTGGAGCCTTCTCCTCCCGTTGGTTGTTTAATTGTTCACCCCTATTCATGTCTGGATGTGGCAGAGCTGCAGAGCTTTGATCTGATCCATTGGTGGTGAGATCACTTAGCTCTGTGTATTGCATGCTGCTTCTGCTGTTTTGCATGCAAGTAGTGTCTCACTAAGTGTGCAGAGTCCACTGGAAAAAGTATCTTGCTAAGACTGGGTGAAGATTTTTTTTGACATTGATTGTATTTTTTTCCTTCCTTTGATAAGTTGCCTTCTGTTTTGGTTTATCCAGCATCCCCCATCTTTCACTTAGGTCCTCTCCCTTGTTATAGAATGACAGCTTTTTTTTTGTGTGGATATAAGACCCCACTAATCCAATGTAAACAGAATTACTCAACACAAACACGTGCCTATCAATTCAAAGAGATTTCATTACAGTGCCAGCCGCTGTAACCACTGAAGTACAGAATGGGTAAAAATCAATTCATTCCTACTGGTCCAGGACTGTTAGTTATTAGAATATGATTCGGTGCCAGGTTCTTTTGATAGAGGATGCAGACAGCTAGCTCAACTCATCAGAGGGAGCTGACATTTGGGAGCTAGCCAAGCTGTGCTGGTGAAGAATGGGCCAATAACTGAAAATGTGAAAGGCTGTTTAGTGACAGCAGATCCTAACATCAAAATCCCACGGTGCCATTTACTCCTGTGTTGCACCTCTAAGCCAGGAAGTGCATCTGCTGATGTTATCCAGTTCTAATCCTGTTGTGGGGGAAAGATTATTTAAATATCCAATGACATTTCAGTAGGGCAAATGCCATGTAAAACAGGAATGGTGAACTGGGAGAGGATGAAATTTAAACTAGAGCCAAATAAGAATGTCTAGAGGTTGCAGCAGGATACAGGGAAGCAGCAGATAGGTAGAAAAGTGTTTGTATCAGTGAATTAACTGTCATTTAGATGTAAGGCATAGCACCTAGGAGATTTTGAGCCTCTTTTATAAATGTCTTCAGGTGGAAGAGCAGGTAAAGGCATCTAAAGAAGGGAGCAGTATTGGAAGAAGGCAGTAAAGAAGAGCACACCGTTTCAGCGAGAACAAAATGCAGGTGCTCTTATATGAGATGTAGAAAAATATTTCATGTGGCATGTTGAAGAAGGTGGCAGTACCTGTGAATAACTCCTCTCATCCCAGAACTGCAAATCAATGCTGGAAAAAGTTCAATCACCTGACAAAATCAGGCAAGGTAACACACTCAACCCTTTTTTGTCCTTGGGCACCATGGACATCAACGCAGTTATAAGCTCTGAAATTGATTGATGCACAAGGAAGCCACCCTTCACAATGCTCTGTGATTAAGATGCTCTCTAATTTAAGATCTTATAGTATGTGTCACCATCTCTCCTAACAGGATTTACTTACATATGGAACTCTAAAGCTTCTTCCCCTGTTGCTATCAGCTGATCTCTAACATCAGCTGTTCCATGTTACATGGGAAACATCCTTTAATTGTTAGCTGTTGAGTGATGGGTAGCCAACTGAGGGTACTTAATGGCCTATAGGCTTATTGTCAGAGGCCGATAAGAATTTTCCAGTCAGCCTCTGGATCCCCAAGGCATTGGGAACAAGACCACTGGGTAACCTCCCAGTGGCAAAATCCTGTCCAAAGTATGTATCCAACTTTCTTTTGAAAGTTACCATTGAACCTGCTCTCACAACACATTCAGGCATTGCATTCCAGAGCATAGCAATTTGTTATGTAATAAGAATTCTCCTTAGCTTTCCTTTGGTTTTCTTGCCAATTTCTTAAATCATTGTCCTTTTCTTATTGACCCTTCTGCAAGTGGAAAAAGTTCCTTCTTTTTTTTCTATTAAAATCCTTTATAACCTTGAACACCCCTATTAAATCTCCCATTAATCTTCCTTGCTTGAAGGAGAACAAGCTGAACTTCTCTAGTCTCTCCGCACAATTGAACTCCTTGGTATAATTCTAGTAAATCTCATCTGCACCCTCTCTACTGTTATGATACAACAGGTGGTATTTGCCATGCTGACCATGTCCACAAGGGAAACTTGGCCACGCTATCACAACATTTTTGCAATTTGTATTTATTACGAGAAGGTTTGTGTACTGAATTGGGAAATAATGAGTCCACTAATATATTTAGAGATTTTAAAAATTAAATTACAACCTTTATTAACAAATTAAAGGGATAACACACACACACAAAATTACAGTTACACCGTTATTTACTATAATAACAAATCACAAAATTCCTAATTAACCTGACTCCCAACTACATATCCCCTTTAAGGCAACAGTCCAAAATAGATTTTAAATTTAGATAGGCAATACAGCAAGGTTACTATGGCACCCACTCGACTGTGGAATTCCAAAGGCTTTTAACACAACTTTGGTTCCTGGAACAGCAGACTTCTGCCAAGTGGCTAGAGGCTGTTTCCCCAAATCTGTTTCACACGGCGTATCTTTTAGATCATACATGGTCACCCCTTCCGATCGGAAGCACGCCTGTACATGCCCGCCCATCAACTTCTCCCCCGACGGGGGGAATATTCAGCCCCCTCAATTTTTGATGACCTGATAACCTAACTGGACTCAGGAAAACTTTAATATATAGTAATATCTATCAGAAAGCCTGTGATAAAATTCCACATGCAAGGCTGCTGCACAAGCTAAAAACAGAAGACCACCTAGGTAAAACCTGAAGGTGGATAAAGAAATGACTGAAAGAGGAGGCAATTGGTAGTAGTTAGGGGAAAGATATCAGATTGTACACTGAGTGAATTATCCCAGAGATCATTGCTGGGATCCTATTGTTTCTAATTTACATTAATAACTTAAATGCTGAAATAAGAATGCAAGATGCACAAGTATACTAAATTGTTAGGGCAGGAATGGTTAAGTTCTGATGGATCGGCCAAGGAACTACAGAAGGACCTAAACAATATTTACGTGTGGGAGAGCCAGGGCAGATTAAATCAATAAAGATAAATGAAATGTCTAACGCATTGAGAGAAAGCATTAGGGCATTTTTTTCAATGAGTGGTATGAAACCACCCAGGCAAGATGCTGAATCTAAGAGTGATAGTATATTCAACACTTAGCCCGCCTAGACATTGTAGAACAGCAGTCAACAAAGCAAACAAAATGCTGAGTATGCCATCAAGTTAGAGGACTTTAAGTCCTTCATGCTAGTCAAACTGCACTTCAATATATGCTTTCAGTTCTAGTTATCAAGGCGCAAGGGAAACATGTAAGCTCTGGCTGCAGAGAAGGACAAAAGACCGATCCTTAGTGTCACAGGACTAAGTTATGAGGAAAGATTAGAAAAATTCAGATTCTTCAACTTGAAGGAGATGAATAAGAAAACCTTAAGGAGATACATATGATACTAAGTGGAATAGGAGAAGTTAATCCTGAGCACCATTACAGCCCTAACAGGACAACATGTGGACATGGACAAAATTATTAAATAGACAAGTTATCTCACAAAGAGTGAGCAGTACCTGCAATGATCTCTCAGGTAAGGAGCTGGAGGTAAAAGCTCTTGAATTATTTAAGAGGCAATTGAATTCAGTGCTGGGGAATTTTAGATTTCTACACAAGGGTGAGATGGTTGGGCTAAATTGCTTCCTGCATCTGTATTCCTCTGTGAACCATAGTTCACTTATTCCAGATAAATCCTGCTTCTTTCATTCCATATAAAATCCAGCTCAATCGTGCTACTTTTTGAAGCACAACATTCCATCACTGCTTAGGTCTGAATTAAAGTCCAAGTTGACACTGAAACATGTATAGAGCGAATGATTAAATCGTCTCATTAACTGTGCTTACTGTACACAAGACATGCCATGGTGCTTGGACAAAGGAGGGGTAAATCAATCAGTAACTCGGACTACCATTGATTCGTCAATTATAATCAATTAACCAACAAAGCCTTGGAACCTGCAGGTCGCAATAACCAAATAGAAATTCAATAGCCAAATGATTTTCTATCTGAACCCTTTGCATCCTGTGGACTTAATGCTTCAATATTCTGTTAAGTAAATATGTTTGATTTGAGATTGGACAATTTGACTAAATTTACAGTCCAGAGTACATTGCTGCGTCTTGCCTCATAATCACTCCTGTCTCGATCTTTAAGCTTCTTTACTGACTGTGCTTTAGTGACTCAGTGTGACAGGTTAGTGTGGCACCAACTGACCAGGAAGGTCCAAGTTCAAAGCATAATCCCTTACTGATCACAAACAAAGTGTCAATTTGGGCAGTAGAATTGATCTCTGGGTCGATCAGTCATGTTTCCTGTCATCCAGTGATGTTGGCTGCAAAATGATGCATGGATGTTAGCTGAGTAAAAAGCTGGGCTTGACTGTGATGCTTGCCATAGTTTAGTGGCCTGCTGGCTTTCCCTATTTAGGCTCATGTATCAGTAATAGCCAGTTGGGTGTGTTACTAGGTAGCTGTTAGTACCATGAAGCCAGAATTCAGCAAAAGTCAGTGCAGTTGGGAGAGGAAAGGAAAGCTTGCTCTTGCTCCAGTATTCTCACTTCCTCTCTTGTATGTGTCAACTCTTGCTTTAATAACATTGACTGGATGCTGGCTGCCTTCTGCTACCTCACTCAAGCGACCACCTTTCATTGAATGTCTAGATTGTGAGTGCCGGCAGGTTACACCAAAAGGTGTACTTAACCATTAAATAATGTGCAGCTGCTTCAAACTTCTATCCTATAAATGAGATTGATAGTTTTAGATTTTTCCATCCCATTTTAATCTGAATAGTGTTAAGGATAACATGGCACAACCAATCAGGGAGGGCAAATCTATTGTGACTTTGCTCATGGTTTGCTAGCTCAGTTCTGAACTGTGCCTCTTGTTTTAGGCTGCACATGCCAATGGGAAGAGCCCAAAAAAATTAGCAGCTTCATGCTAATAGATTATGGAAGAATATTGTGATGTGCTTCCAATTATTTCTCTGGGATATCAGAACTCTGAGATTCTTTGGGATAAAAATTTGTATATTTACCAAAGTCGTAAACTGTGACCTCACCACACAGGCAGGAAACAAGGTGTTTTATACATATTCTATACTGCAAGGGAGCTGAGGCATATACAAGCCACACAACAAACAAAATCTTGCCAGGTAAACTCTTTTGCAATGATTTCTTTCTGTTGACATCGTGAAATCTGTTTTTCTTCCACTCCTGCCAATCCCCTGAAAAGAAGAGGTGGAAGAACACAATGTGCAGCCTCAAGTGAGTACCTTACATCACCCTGAATCACGCACTTCAACAATGGAAAGAAGCAACACTGACACATCCAAAAAGGGGTTGGGGGGTCAGTGGGGTGGTGGGAGGTGGGGGTGGGGAAGTTCAGTTGGTAAGTTGAAGGAGGGAACACCTGGGGCAGGATATTACGCTCGGCGTGCAGGCGGGCTCCCGACATGCCCAAGCATAAAATGATGCGTGATGACGTCGGGCGTGCATCCCGATATTATCACGCAATCTCGCTATATTTTGTTCGGCGGGCGCGAGCTGGAGTTGTCTGTGCACCCGCCGATAATTAAAAGGTCTATTAAGGCCATTAACAATCTAATTAAATTCAAATTTACACTGCCTGTCCAACCTTATGGATGGCGGGCAGGCGAAAAGGCCAAGCGGCCTTTATGTTTTTTTAGGAAGCCTCATCCATGAGCGAGATGAGGTTTCCTAAAGCAAATAACCATTAAATAAAATCTTTATTTTTGAATTAAAAACATGTCCTAGCTCAGAGCCCAGACAGAGTCACATGAGGGGACATGTTTTGTTAAATTTTTATTCTCCTCATTTTTGTTTTACACATACTTCACTCTCCCTGAGGCAGCTCCGCCTCAGGGAGATTGAAGCGCTCTTTCTCGCGCATGTGCGAACTGTGCGCTAGGTCTGCTTGCCCTCCTCCCCCCACCCGCACACGCAGCGTTCAGCGCTGTTGCTCGTGTTCCATGCTGTGGGCCTTAATTGGCCTGAAATCATGGTGTGAAGCCGATCGCGGGCGGTGGTCAGCTTCCTGACTGCCCCTGCCGAGCACCCCTGCCAAGGGCAAAATCTTGTCCTGGCGAAGCAGAGTGCAAGCCAAGAGAGAAAGTATGGGTGGATTTGGAAAATGTTCAGTCTGCTAAACTATATGTTGTAGTGTATGCCTATTTGGGGAAATGAATAACAGTGAATAAAGAGATGAAGAATGAAAGAGAAAAGTCGATGATGCCTATAGATTTGAGGTGAGGCCTTTGACTTCCCACTCCCCTCTCCATCCATTGCCTCCTCGGCCAGAATCTCCAGACCCTCTTCTCATTTGGAGGGTTGTATGATAGCCGCATACATCCTGTTGGCATGCCCAGGCACTGGTTAAGTGCTGCTTTTGTTGTTAGTGTCATGCCGAGAAGACGTGAAAAAAAATCTTAAAAAATTTGTTTCTTTTCCATTTTCTCTTGATTAAATTCTGTTTTTAAAAATGGACAAAGGCTAACTCATCAAGTTCCTGGAATGTGACACCCCTTGCATTGTATGAACATTCCAGCCAAGCCAACACAAAGGACTAGTAGATGAGCCATCTGCACCAGGCAGCTCTAGACAAAGGCAGAGCTATTGTGCCTCCCCATCTCCAACATTGTGCTAATGGTTCCACAAGTATCTGCTCAAAATACAATGGGTTTTAATAAGGGTCCTTAAAGTACAACATTAGCTGAATGGCTTGAACTGAAACAACCCTGTCACATGACTCAGACTTGAGCTGTTTGAATTGCTTTAATCATACAGCTTTTGGATTCTGTCTTCAGTTACGGTTTAACCTCAGAAGAGAAAACCAGACTTCAAGCTAGCAGCCTGCCTCTGACCTCCATCTCTCTCAAAGTCAGTTCACCAGAAAGAATCCTGTATTTTGCCCACAGAGTGAACTAATTCCCAGAATATAAGAATACTTTGCTGCATCTTCAACAGCCTCAACTGAGTTCCTAGGACAAAGATCAGGAATTTTGCCAGACAAAGCCACCTGAAAGAACCTTCATTGGACATTGAGTTAGTGGACTTTACTCAAATGAATTAATGCCAATACCTTTTTGATTTTTTTAAGTAACTTGCAATTTATAACTTCTTTCCCTTTCTTTCTCTGCCTTTCAACCTTGCATGCTCGTGAGTATGTACTGAGTCACAATCCATCCCTCGGGTTTTGAATGTGTTAATAAATCTTTGTTTTGTTTCACCTTAAAAAATTTGCTGTGGTGTCATTGTTAACATTGGACCTCATAAACCGGGGTTTGGGAAACACACCACGGCCCATTTCAACAAGGGAATGGATACTAAAGGAAACAAATTAAATCAGAAGTTAAAACTACCCGTCTGTCTTGGGCAAAAGAGGGGAACAGTAATAATAATTCAATTTGCCTCACCCTTGGAACTATAACATTAGACAACTGAAAATGGATAGAAGTTGGGGATAAAGAATTGAGAGTGCCCAGACCTGCAACTCTCTTATGTAGTTTGCAAAAAGATAGCATGAAGGTATCTTATATTGCCACTGTTCTTGGCGTTTACTGCTTGCCACATTTAAGGGGACACAAGGAGAATGCTTTGTTGTGACAGCAATGCACAATGCCATTTTATAGTCTGGGCAAATGTGTGCAATTGGGTGGGGAAAGGAAATTCAGAGGAGAATGTAGGATTCATTACCCAAATTTTCCCTTATTCTCCATTGCTACACCACCTGATTTTGGGTGTGATTGTGGAAGATAATTCATTCTTGTGTATTTATTTCTAACTGTGCCCCTTTCTCACTCTTCTGTCTATCTTTTCCTCTCACTCTTTCCCTGTCGTTCTCTCTTTCTCCCTCTGATGCTGATAGTACTGACCAAGACCAGAGATTTCAGTGAGTGGTCAGCTTGCTGTATCTCTGGAAAATATAACATCTCCTTCCTTTCTGAAACAATTGCATGGAATTGAATTCCTGATGTGAGAGTGAAGCATGCTGACTAATTTGGTTATCAGTTTATAACAAGTCAAATGTCTGTGCTGCTGTTCCATGTCATATGTGAGTAACAAATGGACACATCAGTGGGGTCCATTGCTCTTCATTGATTTCCCATTATATGAGAGATTGTCTATTGGATTGGACTGTACACTAACAGGAGCCACTTCATTCCATCGCACTTTGATTGAGGAGCTTTACCATTTCAGCTACTCTGCCAGCTGGTGCCAAACTCCATCTTCCCTATTTTCTGCCTAGATAGGCTGCATGCTTTAAACACAGCAGTGAATTACTTAAGAAAGAGCCTACAGCTCACAAACCAGCATGGAGCCAGTACAATTTATCCTGTGTACAAGTCAGTTAATGAGGGTCTTTGGGTCTTGAACATACAGATAATATCTCTTAATGGCTTAGAAATTGAATCACATCCGATTGAGGTACAATTCGATTGTCGTGCGCTGACCTCATTAGTATAGTGCTGGCAAGCTGTGGGCATCAGTCATAACACAAGACACTGCTCCCTGGTTGCATGGAGTTTGGGAAGCTCGCTGAGGGCCTAACGTGAGTCCGGCCATGGTGGAGAAATGGCAGGGGCATTGAGGATGAGGCAATTGTTGGGGGGGGGGGGGTGGTAAGAATGGCTAGGAGTGAGCTGCAGTTTTAATGTGGAGCCTGAAGGAGAACTCCAGCTTCTCCCTGCTCCACATTTAGATAAGCAATTTTAAAAAAGTACCTTATTGGTAGTAGCATGTAGCAGTCCCTTTAAGGAAGCCACATGTAGGCTTGGAAATCCTGAATTTACAAAGGAACTCAGCAGCTACACTTGTGTACTTACAACTAAAACCCTGTCTCTACATTACAGACTCTTACTCTAGACTACTCACTACTAACTACAGACTACAGGCTACCAAGGTAGCCCACACTACTCTGCTATTGGATAATAAGATCATGTGACCCTCTATTATAACATTCTTCTTAAAGGTATATTACATATCAGATTACCACATTCCTCCCCCTTTACTCAGGAATATATTTTACAGTTACAATTACAATTTTTCTCAAAATATCAAATCATTTACACACATAAATAATTTACAAATTCCGTCTTTCTGGGGGTTTCCTTATGTGTGTAGAATGTCTCAGCTCTACAGCTTCAGATGCTTTGTCAGGAACCTGCTTTTCTGGTGTTGTCCGAACATCAGGTTCTTCGGTGGGCACCTGCAAATCTGTTTCCTCAACTCATGGAGGTACAGCTGGTCCTTCAAACACATCTGTACTCAGTTGAGTTCTTTCAACAGGAGATGTTGACGCAGTTGTGAACACTGGAGGAATGATTTCCTGATACTTTGTTTCTCTCCTTATATAATCTATATGTCTCCGTCCGACTCGGTCATCCACTTTCATGTGGTAAGAAAGAGGTCCAGTCACTGCACTTATTTCACCTGATAACCACTTAGGTCCTTCACCAAAATTTTTCACATATACCATCTCTCCTACGGTAAAATTTCTGTCACAACTATGCCAGTCATATACAATTTTCTGACTTCCCTGACTCCTTTCCATCTTCCCCCCCTAAATTTGGTGTTATTAAGCTCAATCTCATTCTGAGATGGCGATTCATCAGGTTCCACAGGTACGACACCTGTTGTCGTGTGAGGGGTGGCTCTATAATGGAAAAGAAAACGTGCTTTCTTGGTTGCTATGGAGTCTCCAGTTAATTTCTTCATACCATTTTTGAATGTTTGAATGGCTCGCTCGGCCAGCCCATTCGAAGAAGGGTGGCATGGTGAAGTTTTTATGAGTAATACCGTTGAGGCTGATGAACTGTTGAAACTCAGCACTCGCAAATGCTGTGCCGTTATCTGACATGACCACTTCTGGTAGTCCGTCGATGGCGAAACATTGACGTAGCTTGTCAATTATAGGAGAAGATATTACTGACTTTACCTCATATATGTCCATCCATTTTGAGTGTGCATCAACAATAAGGAGAAACATTGTTCCCATAAAAGATCCCACATAGTCAATATGCAATTGCACCTATGGACTTCCCGGCCACTCCCATGGGTGTAACGGAGCTGCTGGGGGTAACTTTCACTAAACTCTCTATTTCTCCATCTATTCTAAGCCACCATAGATAGTGGCATGCTATGGTCTTCATTCAGGAAATATCTGGATGTGCACTATGTAATTCAGTTAACAAAGACTTTCATCCTTTTGGAGGAACAATCACTATAGCTCCCCCCAGAAAAAGACCATCCTGACTGGTTATCTCATATATTCTGTGAAAATACAGTTTCACTTCATCAGATTCCTGTTCTTGTGACCAACAGTGAAGAACTTGTTCTTGTACTTTGGATAAGACTGGGTCTCGACTTGTCCAATCTCTGATCTGTCTAGCACATACTGGTGATGAATCTAAGAAGTTCAATAATAAAATGAGTTTGAGGAACTGGAACATCCTCATCATTTTCTTTCAAAGGCAAATGACTAAGTGCATCAACGTTTGTAATCTGATTTTCAGCCTGTGGATGAAAGTATACTCATACACTGTAAGAATCAACGCCCATCTCTGTATTCTTGCTGAGACTATGGGTGGTATAACCTTGTCCTCACTGAACAATCCTAGCAAAGGCTTGTAGTCTGAAACGATAGTAAAATGATGACCGTGTACATACTGGTGAAATTTCTTGACATCAAAGATGATTGACAAGCCTTTTTTTTCTATCTGTGAGTATTCTTTTCTGCAGTGTTGAGCATTCTTGACACATGTCCAATAGATTGTTCTGAGTCGTCGTCCATTCGATAGGAGAACACTGCTCCCACTCCATAAGGAGGTGTGTCACATGTCAGAACTAACTCTTTTCTTTGGTTAAAATGTACTAATAGGGTGGATGAGAGCAACAGTTTCACTTTTGTGAAAGCTTCTATCTGTGGTGTTTGCCAAGGCCAACGTTGGTCTTTCTTGAGTAGGTAATACAAGGGTGCCAGTTCTGTCGACAAGTTAGGCAAAAAGTGTCCATAGTAATTGAACATCTCCAAGAATGATTTTAGCTTGGAGGTGCTCCTTGGTGCTGGTGCCTCTCTAATGGCTCTTACGTTTTCTTCAACTGGGTGGAGGCCCTGTGTATCTACCTGTGGCTTAAATAAGACTACCCATTTCACTTGGAACGTGCACTTTTCTTTTTTTAAACACACTTCCACTTGTGAGAAATGTTTCAAAATTTTTGCCAAATGCTCCTTTTCAGTGAGTCCTGTCATGAGAATATCATCTAAATAAACTACAACATGAAGCAATCCCTGAAAGCAAACTTTCCATTGTTCTCTGGAATATGGCACATGCAGAGGAAAAAGGCAAATGGTTATATTGGTGCAACCCTTTATGTGTATTAATTGTGACAAACTTCTGGGAGGCTTCCCTAACTCCAATTGTTGATAAGCATAGCTCATATTAAGCTTCGTGTAGGTGGTTCCACCTGCCAACTTAACATACAAGTCTTCAATTTTTGGTATAGGGTGTCTGTCCAACTTAACCACTTTATTGACAGTCAATTTGTAGTCTTCACAAATTCAAACACTGTGGTCAGGCTTAAGTATGGGGACTATTGGTGCTGCCCATTCTGAGGACTGCACCGTTTCCCAGTTTCCCTAATCTATCCAATTCGGCGTCTCCCTTTTCCCACATTGCATAATGTACTGGTTTTGCCTTCATAAATCAGGGGGTTGAGTCTGGATCAACATGGGGCAAAATTTTACAGCAGCGGGATTTTACATTCCCGCCGAAGCCAATGAGGTTTAGAATGTCTCGCCACATTTTATGGCCCCGTCCCTGCCAAAACGGGGCCGTAAAATTTTGCCCATGAATTTTTGCCTGTAGCCCTTGGATCTTTCCGAGTTCACCTTGGAAAACTGAGGCATATTTTTGTAGTAGCTCAGGTAACCCAGTGGTTCTCAGTTGGAAGATCTCAATCCAATCCAATTTAATTTCTTTCAGCCAGTTTCATCCAAGGCGCCTTGGCCCCTCACCTGCTACCACCATCAAGGGTAACTTCAATGATTGACTTCTGTACTGTACAATAACCCTGCTTATGCCTTTGATTTTGATATCTTCTCCCATGTAAGTTTTCAATTTGGTATCTGTTTCTTCCAAACTTAATTTACATTCCCCACGATTCAGGTATTTAAAAGTATGCTCGCCTATCACCATAGTGGAAGCCCCTGTATCCACCTCCATTCTGATAGGCCAATTATTCACCCTCACTGCTACATAGATTGGTTCTGTTCTTTCTACCTTAAAATTATACAATAAATATCTAAATCTGTTACATCAGGCCCTTCTGTGTTATGAATCTCATGGGGTTTCCTCTTTTGATTGAAAGTTTGCCTGACTCTATCCTGGCAATATCTCATGGGGTGTCCATTTTGATGACAGTAAAAACATTCGATTTTTTAAACTTCAATTCATTACAAGGTTGTCTGCTTCCACCTCTGTTACCATTATTCCATGTTTTTGCTGCTAACTCATTTCTTTGTATTTGTCTGAAATCTGTGGCTACTTCCAGCTTCTCATCAAAAGCTGTACATCTTCGTGCCTTTTTTTGGCTTGGGCTCCCTGCCCAACGTGGAGGACAGCGCCATTTTGCGCTCCCTGAATGGCTTTCGAGTCCCTCACTGTGCCTTCCATAGCCAATGCTATTTCCTGCGCCTTCTGAAAATCCAAATTTGTTTCAGACAATAATCGCTTCTGAACCGCATCTTCATTTATGCAGCATCCCAAACGATCTCTAAGCATTTTATTTATAGGTGTACCAAACTCGCAATATTCTGTTAACTGTTTCAGACTTGCCACATAACAAACAAATGTTGCCCCTGGGGCTCTAGTTCTTGAATTAAATTTGAACTGTTGCATTGTTACCAAGGGCTTGGGCTGGGAATGATTCTTCACAAGGTTCACTAAATCATCAAACCTTTTTGAATCCAGGGCATTGGGTGCCATTAAACTTTGGATCAATCCAAAAGCCTTACTCCCACACATGGATAAGAGGATCACGTGCCTCTTCTCCTCCCCTGCAATGTCAATAGCTTGGAAAAAGAACGCGAGGCATTCAGCATAATGAGATGAATCATCCACTGTTGGGTCGAAAGGATCAACTCTTCCAATCTGCGGCATGCTTCGAGGGGACTGCTTCGACGATTGGGATGGAAATTCTACTTACATTTACCATGCGAGGTATGGTCTGATTTCACTTCACTTGATTTCCTTCCTTGTTATTTTTTTCTTTTTTTACTCGTCTTTCCTTGCTTCTTCTTGCTTTTTTCAGTTTTTTTTTGCCAGTTTGTTGGATCCTTGGTCACTAGTTTAGTTGGACTAATGGATCCAGGTTGCATGCTTGTTTTGGGATGACTAAGTTGGTACCATAGGCAGTGCAGATCAGTAGACAGTTCTTATGTAGCACACATTCCATTTATTTACAATGGAACTCAGCAGCTTTACTTGTGTGCTTATAACTAAAACCCTCCCTCTGCATTACAGACCCTTATTCTAGATTACAAACTACTGACTACAAACCACTACTAAGGTAGCCCGCGCTACTCTGCTATTGGGTAATAAGATCATGTGATCTTCTGTTACAACATTCTTCTTAAAGGTATATGACACATCAGATTACCAGAAATGGGCAGCCACATGGCAGATGAAGTTTAATGCAGAGAAGGGTGAGATGATACATTTTGATAGAATATAAACTAAAAGGTACAATTCTAAAGGAGTGAAGAACAGTGTGACCTGGAGGTATATGTACTAACCTTGCTGAAGATGGCAGGGCAGGTTGAGAAAGTGGTTAAAAAGGCACACGGGATCCTGAGCTTTATAAATAGAGGCATAAAGTAGAAAAATTAAGGAGTTATGGTAAGCCATCTTAAAACCCTCGTTTGGTCAACTGCTATAGTGTATCCCATTCTGGGTACCACTCTTTAGAAGGGATGTGAAGGCTTTAGAGAAGGTACAGAAAATATTTACAAGAATGGTTCCAGCGGTGAGGGAGTTCAGTTATGTGGATTGATTGGAGAAGCTGGGGTTGATCTCCTTAGAGAAGAGAAAGTTGAGAGGAGATTTGATAGACATGTTCAAAATCATGAGAAATCTAGACAGAGTAGCTAGAAAGAAACTGTTCCCATTGGAAAAATAGTTGAGAATCTGAGGACACTGAAGGCATTTAAAACGATTGGCCAAATAACCATATGGCAGCATTAGGAAAATAATTTTATGTAGTGAGTGGTTAGGATCTAGAATTCAGGCCTGAGTGTGTGGTGGATGACAATTCAGTTGTGGCTTGCAAAAGAGAATTGGATAAGCACCTGCAGAGAAAATAATTGGAGGGCTATGGGGAATGGGCAAGAAAGGGACGAGCTAAATTACTGTTGCGAGAGACAGACAAATGGCTTCTTTCTGTGCTGTAGGCATTCTATGATTCTTTCATTCTATGAATAAATGTGCTTGTATGTGGACACCATTTCAGAACAGGATTGGATTTTGCTGTGATTCCCCCACTGCATGATTTAACATTGTGTCAATTCTCATTGTCAAGGCTTAAGCATTAAGAATGGTTGGGTAGGCAGGGTTGCAGAGCCATTTAGGATAAGAGTTTGCAAAGGGATGGGAGAAAATAATTAGAAAAATGTTCGGAATTTCCATGGATTCTTCACCTGTGGGATTGTTTTCCGAACAGTTCACTGCAGGTAAACAAACGGCTGATTCTGTCTAGAATTCCAATGGACCAAGTCGCTTCACTTGAATTGTGCAGAATTCCTGGTAGTCCTACTGTCATGGCAACAGTACAATGATATTGAGGCTGCCAAACCAGTCACTAGGCTCTTTGTACAAAGGAATGCAAACTGTTTCATTACCTCATCATTGTACCCGCAGTTACACCTACTGCTGCATATTCCTAACCAGTTTTAAAGCTTTTCTTCTGCAAATTTTGTGTTTATCAAGGGGGGGATGGGGGGTGGAGGGTAGTGGGGGAACATTAGGATTGCATGGGGATTTGAATACTTTGTAGGTATATATATTACTTGTAGGGTCAGGTACACCATGGGTTAAATATAGAGTAGGGCAGAGCTTTTTCCACACTATCTTGTTGATCAGTCTCAGGTCAGCTGGAGCATGGAACAGAAGCATAGTGAAGCTCACTCTGCTCTGCTCTAACAGTGTGCCTCAGTACTGCGGCCACAGCAGACATTTAAAGATTCTGAAGATCAAGAGATGCACATCCCTGTAGGCCTTAAACTTATTGCCTGTTCATCCTGCAAAATGACGATAGCTGGGGTGATCAGGAAGGAAATGAGCTGGAGACTGGGGTCCTTCACCTACTGCTGGCTTTGGCAAGCAGCTAATGAGAAAGGGCAGCCAACAGCATCTTAAGGGACTGGAGTTGGACAGAGGGATGGAAACTGAGGCCAAGGTGATGTGGAGTCAGTAGGCTTCACTGCTCAATTTTGCCTTATTTTTTTACCTCAATTTAATCCCATTTCAGAGTTCTGTTTATTATCCAGTGGTGCTCTCCCGGCCTGAAAGCCTTCTAATTTGACCTAGGCTTTTATGTGGGTTGGCACCCATAAAAACATTTGAAATACAGGGATTCAGATTTTTGAGCTTTGCCTGTGTTTTGGTGACCCAAATGCATGGGTCATTTAATCTTTAAACTTCAATCTGTAGGACACTAAATACTAAATTGTAAAAGAAAATCAAGTAAAAAATTCTGGGCAGAATTTTCCGGTTCCGCCAGCGACAGGTTTCGTGGCAGATGAGAGTGGAAAATTTGGAGTGAGGCCAAAAATTAGATTCCCCCCAGTGGAAAAACGAGTTGGAATTTTCTGGTGGGATGCTGGCAGGTCAGCTTTCCTGCTGATCCATCTCGGGGACGCCATTTTCACACATTAGCATGTCAGACATACTCATTAAAAACGCAACTCGCTGGAATCATGTTCACTTTCCCAATTACATGCCACTCCAGCAGGAAATTAGACCGGTCTAAATCACGGCCAGGTATAAGTGGTATGAGGCTGTCCACCCTCACTTCACTTGTGACTTTGAGTTGAGTGAACATTCAAAGCCTACCTGCATCTGCGCTGCTCCGGTTCCTCAGCGATGCCAGTGTTAGCCCACACTGGTGGAGCTGCTCATGGTGAGTGCCTCGGGTGCTGAGCTGGTCTGCTCACAGTGGTTGCTGTGCTATTCTGGCAGGACAGCATTGTGTGCTGCAAGTGTCAGGAAGAGCTACACTCTAAAACAGATACCAGCGTGGCAACCGGGGAAGGGGAGGGTGATGACAGAGGCATGAGGGTGAAGGGGGCTTTGGAGGATTGGCGGGTGGATGGCAGAGATATGAGGGTGAAGGGTGTTTGGGAGAGTTGGGGGGTTGGAACAATGGCAGGCAGAGAGAAGACTGGGGGTGGGGAAGCTGTAGCCTGACATGGAACAGCACAGTGCAGACACAGGAGGGGGTGGATGGGATTCAATTTGCATGAAGGGGAGGGGATGCATGCAGACTCCAGTGTACAAAAGGATGGGTGGGGTTAGTGTAGCACAAGAGGGAAGGGATGAACAGAGATGCATGAGTGGGGTGGAGAGGGAGGGAAGGTTTGCACAAGAGGGATGGGTTGCACAAAGTTTGGTGGAAGGAGGGGAAACAGTCTTGTGGTCATTCGTTGAGGAACCAGAGAGCTGAGTGAAAGATAGTCATAGTCCCTGGACTGATGCCAACAGATTGGGGTGAGAGATGTAAGGCAGTCCTGGGGCTCTGAGGACCTCATAGTCAGAGTGAGAGATGAAAGACAGTCCTGGGGCTCTGTGGACCTTGTGCTCAAGGTGAGGGGTTAAAGGCAGTCCTGGGATTCTGTGGGCCATGCTACAGGACTATGTATAGCATGCACATCGTGTTCCTACTCCAGGCAGGGGCAAGGCCTGTGTGCTCAGTGGGAATCAGGCACAACTTGGTGATCAGGGAATTTTCATAGTCTCACAGTCGGTGGCGATGGGGGTGTCTGGCTTGGTACTGGGCTGCAGATGAGATGGTCATGGTCAGGGGAGGCATCTGCATCCTGTAAATGGGGAGAACATAATAAAGTGGGGCGTTGAGCACTTGAAACTCTCCTGGGGGAGGGGGGGGTGGCGGGGGGTGGGGTCACCTCTGTAGGTGACCATGGACACAGCCTCAAGATGGGAAGGGGTGAAGTCCACATGGGCATGAGCACATCAACAGTGATGGGTTTAAGGGGTGGGCAGGAATGTCCACAACAATGACAATGGGATCCAGGGTTACTGGGGAAGGCTAGAGAATCGCCAGAGAGCATTTTACCTGCACATCGTGAGGCTCAAGGAAGATTGGGGGCACCTGAACTCTGACAGGCGGAGGGTTGAAGCTGGTCTGAAAGTAAAAATGCAACACCACCATCTTGAGACCCCGTGGTTATGATGCAGTTTAAAATCGAAACTGGAAAAGAATCTGCAAGGGAGAGGGCTGAGGCAGCATGGGAGGAGCCCACAGCTGGACTCAGGGGGCACCCTCACACTGCTTAGAGTAACTACATGGACATGGAGTCTGAGCTGCTAGAACTCAGGAAGATCTTATTGAGAAGGTGAAATTGGAACCGCTGACATTTGGAACACTTTAACGTGAGACGATAGGAGTCATTGGGTTCACAATGAAGCTGATCAGTTTGAGAATTGACAGAGAGGAATGAGAGAATGAAAGATGCAGCCAACCAAGAAGGGAGCACAGCTGCTCAAATGAAAACCTCTAAGGTGCTTTCTCCAATTGACATGGCTAATGGGCTAAAGGGCACCCAGTCATTCCAAAAGTGCAGGTTAGGCATAATCAGTATGCCAGATCAGACATCGTAGGAGTGCATTAGGTAAGGCTGAACAAATGTTGGATGCACTGGGGCCTTTTCCAATCTCTCTGGGATTAAGATGTCAAGTAGCTGGGGTGGCATCTTGGTCAGCTAGAGCTGTGAAGTTGTGCCTCAGCTGGAAAACTGGAGTAGTGCAGAGGCAGCTCTAGGGCATGACAGTGGCTTTCTGGTAGCGATTGGGAGATCTATTATAGTTGTCTATTGCTCATTAATCTGTCGGATCTATCTGTCCACAGGGAGGAGGAGGATTGAATAATGGAACCTGCGCTCAATGCTGCCTACTTAATGGCAGTGATCCGATCGAGGAGGGCGGGGTGGAGGTGGGGTGTCTGGCGCTGTCTAGCATAGCTTCCAGAAGAGGCCCAGCCTGAGGACCATGGTCCAGTGAAGCCCCAGCAAGAATCGGAGGATGAGGTCAGACCCATCCCATGGGCCAACTCACATTACCAAGAGTCTACCGAAGATGCTGTTCCTATCTAGAGATGAGCAAGGGACGATGACATGCACGTCTACGCTTGTCGAGAGATGTGATAGCTCATATCTGCCACATTCTGCCTACCACCTAACCCACATGTCACTCACCCCCTTACCCACTTACCTCACCCATCCTACCCTCTTACCCACCTACAAATTTATCCATTCACTCAGAAATTCATACACTAACATACTGAAAGCTGTTTAAATTTCCCAGCTTTTCAATGTGCTAGTGAACACTTACCAGAATATGGCAACTAGTGCTGTAAAAAAAGAACATGGCTTGCCTTCCCTTGATGATCCAGCTCTATGAGGAAGCAGTTGGACTGAAGGCAGCCTCCTCATTTCTGAAGAAGCCGGGATCAGAAGTCCTGGCCAGAAATATGGAACCCTGGCAGTGTTCCGATGGTGAATGCTGTTCCTCAGAAGATTTGGGCCACTATATTTACATGTATTTTTTGGCCACCATGCACCCAAGAAAAGCAACGACCTCACTGACACGTATAGATCAAGGCTTGATTATGCCATTCAAACCTCAACGTGATTCTTACATCTTGCTTCATTTGTACCTCATCAGGCTGCAGGAACAGTAGACCCAGAAAAGGGGTGAGAAGATAAACTTACTCTTTGTTTATTAAGGTTTCCTTGTGGATGAGGATGAAGGACTCCTGGCTCCACAAGGAAACCTTGTGCTTTTCTTGCCCTGGATCTCCCCTCCTCCTGACAGTGCTTCCATCCAGCCACTTACCTGCCCACATTCCCATTCTCTCCACCTTGCCCTCCCCAACCCAATGCACTCACTTAACTGTTGAGGACAGTTCCCGCCTGTGCCCAGTGGGAGCCTTCTGCTACACTTCCCCCATTTTCATCCACTGAACTCACACCATTCTCATTGGGTTATCTGGGAATTGGGATATAGCTGGGAATATGATAATGAAGTCAAGAATGTGATGGAATACTCTCCATTTGCGAGGATGAGTCCAGCTCCAACAACATTCAAGAAGCTCGACACCAGCCAGGACAAAGCAGCCTGCTTGATTGGCATCTCATCCACCACATTTCACATTCATTCCTTCCACCACCAGTGCACAGTGGCAGCAGTGTGAACCATCTACAATATACACTGCAACAACTCACCAAGGACCTTTCAATAGCATCTTCCAAACTCATGACCACTATTAACTCGAAGGACAAGGGCAGCAGATGCATGGGACCATCAGCACCTGCAAGTTCCCCCCCAAGTCACACACCGTCCTGACTTGGAAAAGTATTGCCATTTTTTTCATTGTTGTTGGATCAAAACTCCTTCCTTAACAGCATGTGGGTGTACCTACACAATATGGTCTGCAATGGTTTAAGAAGGCAGCTCAAGCACCACTCCCTTCTTGAGGGTAATTAGAGATCATTAATAAATATTGACCTTGCTAGCAATGCCCACATCCCATGAACTAATAAAAATACATTTTACAAAGGCCTTGGGCCTGTTGCTTTCTCTCTGCTATCATCATCTTGACCTCTTGATCCAAGCTCAAGCCTCAAGCTAAAAGCAGGTGAACATGAATTTACTTACAGTTCTCAAAATGTCCTGTGCAACAGGAAGTATTTTACTGTAATTAACTTATTTTAATTGAGACATAAGCACCTTGGGTTAGTTTACAGAAACCTGTACATAAACCCTATTTTCTAAAGAACTAAATTTGGAAGACCGGATTGAAGATGCTTAACTTCATTCAGTGAATTCCTGTGACTGCTCTCTGATTAACCAGTCCACTTATGTGACACACATTGAGCTATTTGTTCAGGCAGATGTGTATCTAGTTTCAGCAGTTCTAGTGTCAGTAAAGGGAGGTCTTGGCTGAGACTCTGTTTCCTCCCTAGGCCCATCTTTCATCAGCTTTAACTTTGCAAGCCCTAGATCTCAGATCAAACACCAAGACTTGCTCAACGTATTCATTGAGAATCTCTCTTCAAAACCCCTTTCCGCTGTGGCAGCTCTAAATCTGGGATTAACACTAATCCAGATTAATGTGAGTAGTGCAAACAGTGTAATCGACACTGAGTCCCTCTTAATTTACTTCTCTCAGAGAAGCCAAGCTTAGCGGTGGGTATAGCAAGCCCACAGGCCTAGGATCCTTCAGCACACTGTAAACACTGGCATCTGATTCTTACACACTGAGCATCCTTTCAGAGGCAGGTTAGAGAACCCTCCCCCACTGGTCGCTGATTAAAGACTTTGTGAAGAAGTAATTTAGAGTCAAAGCACACAGACTGAAAGATGGAGCATGTCTTTACTGTTCACTACCACAGGCTAATGTTTGCTACCTTGGGTTCACATGAGCTCACATTCCTTTCTATCATTTTAAAATATTATTTGGAATAAACTTTTCATGTTTGTTTGTGAATTAACTTTTTATACTTTGTTATTCAGTTCCAAGTTTAAGTATTCCCAGTTTATTTACATCATGAATGTTCAAACTTTGGAGCTGTATGTTGGTTACATGTGTCAAAATCAGTGAGTGAGGCCACACATGATTATGTGGTAAAGAGAACCTCATAAACAAAAACATGCAAAAGCATACATATAAATAAATAAAAACCTAGACAAAAGAAATCATGATTGCTATACACCAAAAATGTAGAAATAAAAACAGAAACTGCTGGAAATACTCAGCAGGTCTGGTAGTGTCTATGGAGAGAGAAACAGAGTCAACGTTTCAGGTCGGCATCAGAACTGAAGCATTAACTCTGTTCCTCTCTCCACAGGCACTGTCAGATCTGCCGAGCGTTTCCAGCATTTTCTGTTTACAGTATTTCATATTTCCCAGAATCGACAATATTTAGTTTTTGTACCAAGAATGCAGAGCTTTCTGTACACTTTCCCAATCAGTTTGAGTTAACTGCTGAGCAAACTGTCAACTTGAATGTGATTTATCCCTCTAGTATGTTTCTGTGTCCTCTGCACAATTGTGAAGCTGAAACTGAGATGAGTTGGCTTAGCTTCCCTGAAGCTATGTAGTGTGACCAGGTCACCAATACTTCAACACTACAGTGCCATATTTACCAGAAATATGATGGAATACTCTCCACTTGTTTGGATGAGTGCAGCTCCATCAACACTTAAGATGCTTGACACCGTCCAGGACAAAGCAGCCTGCTTGATTAGCACCCCATTCACCACTTCCAACATCACTTCCTCCATCACCAATGCACATGGCAGTGTATCATCTAGAAGATGCATTATAGCAACTCACCAAGGGTCCTTCGACAGCACTTTCCAAACCCACAACCTCTATCGCCTAGAAGGACAGCTGGAGCATGGGAACATCATGACCTGCAAGTTCCCCTCCAAGACACTCACCATCCTGATTTGGAAATATATCGCCGTTCCTTCACTGTCACTGGTTCAAAGTTCTGGGGCGCCCTCACAAATAGCACTGTGGATGTACCTACACCAAATGGACTGTAGCAGTTCAAGAAGGCAGCTCACCACTAGCTTCTCAAGGGCAATTAGGGATCGGCAATAAAACTCGGCCTAGCCAGTGAAGTCCATGTTCCCTGAAAGAATAAAAAAAGTTCTGTTTTTTTCTTCTCCTCTGCTGTTTTAGAATTACGTTGTTAACTTCTCTAAATTATGCATTATTTCCATTTATGTTTGCTTACTTCCTCTCTGTCAGTGATGATCCTTTCTTGGGACCATTCTTCATACATGAGCCAAGACAGTTAGTCTCTGCAGCCTATTGAACCACGTAGAACATCAAAACCAAGTACAATCCTATCTTCACCTGCCATTCAAACATGCACTTTCTGGCATGGTTCACTGAATAGGGATCAAAGCAGGGACCCTATCTGATTTTTCTGCTCTCTATCAAAGGAATACTGCTGGTAAAATTAAAGAGTAAATCCAATGATCCCAGGGTGCTCAGGGGAGCTGCACTTGAGTGCAGTGTGGGATGGATACAGGGCTACAATACTTCAGTCAGAAGCTTCTGAATCATGGTCTATATGGACAAGGTTACCCTGAAGGAATCGTGTTTACCCTAGGGTGTTCTTATTGAGGCTGTGATTGAAATCACTTAACTCTACACAGGCTAAGGGTTAAATCTGGGAACGTCAGGGAAGAAAATTAGCAGAAAATGAAAAGAAAAAGCACTTTATTCTGATTTACAAAAATTTCAATTTAGCTGTGGGCGTGCACTCGAGATTGTGCAAATTATACAGATTTGCATTAAACAATGTCCATATGCATCTGTATTTTACACGCATACTGCCATTCCCACTGTAAGATCCAGCCAGCCTGATGTGAAAGTAAATTCAGTGTCCTTTTGAAGGAACACATTGGCTCTTTAAAGGAAGCACTGTTCACTTCAAGTGTTTGCTTAACCTTTCACCCTGTGCTTTCCCATGAAAAAAACAGCTTCCTATTTATAGCTGGGGGTGTGACAAGAGGTGACACAGGGTTAAACTGAAAATACACTGATTGGTTTGATGCTTCAGAGCCTGGAGAAAACCAGAAAAACAGCTGGTGTTCTCCTCCACAGTAAATGGGTGCTGTCTGCTTGTCTTTAACCTGTTCTTTTCAGCAGATGTGGTGCAGCATGAGTCCCCACAAGCACATGGGCAAGGCTTTTATGGGTTAGTGGCCAGACTGTGTAAGTGACCCAGAGGCTGAAAGCAGAACTGGGTAAGCATCATGACAATCCCTTTCTGGAGACCCACAACATTTCTTTCCTCGTTGTAGTCTTTTTGACATCACCCATGCCTTAAAAGGACTCCAGGAGCATCATGTTAATGGTTGGTTGATAATGTTAAAGGTACACAGGTGATGGACATTGTTTGATTAAGGACTGAGAACACATGCAGAGAGTCAGATTTTCTGTGGCCTTGAGGAGCCTGTGTTCCATGTGTACATAGATTGTGGAAGGTTGCACCCCTATTTTAATTTTTTAAAGGAATTACATCTTACATTTTGGTTGCTCTTCAGCCCCATGCTCCTGATCTTTGGCCACCCGGTGGCGGGGGGGGGGGTGGTGAGAATGGAGGAAGGCCTTCTTGTAAGCCTGTTCCTGGGCCTGGCCAAGCTGGTTATTAAAAGTCCAAGCAGCAGGTGATCAAGAGGGTCATTTGGCCTGACTGCCCCTCTTCCGCGGCTACGTCTGTGGCCGGGTGTCTTGGAGAGGAAGAATGCAGTGTCCACTGACACGCTTGAGGCCTTCCACGACCTCTGGGCACCACGGATGCTGAGGTGCATCATCAGCCCCTAAAATTATTTTTTGTTTGATTTATCTGGAAAGATTCCTTTAAATTTTTTCCTTAGTTGCATACTCCTTTAAGGAGCTGTCAACTTACTTAAATTAGTTAATTTGTTTATTTGCTTATTTGTTTAATGGGTATACTCAGAAGAGTATAGAGAGTCAGATTTTCTGCAGCCTTGAGGAGTCTGTGTTCCATGTGTATGTGGATTGTCGGAGATTACACCCCCTTTTTAGTTTTTTCAGTGAGTTACTCCTCAAATTCTGGCTGCACTTCAGACTCACACTCCTGATCTTCGGCTACTCGGTGCAGAGGGGGATGGGCAGGGGGAGGGTCTCCTTTTGGGCCTGCTCCTGGGCCAGGCCAAGCTGGGCATTAACAGGTTCAGGCAGCGGGTGGTCAAGGGGATCGTCCGGCCCTACAGTCTGCCCCCACTTCCTTGGCTATGTTCACAGCCAGGTGTCCTTGGAGAGGGAGCACGTGATGACTACTGACACACTTGAGGCCTTCTGTGACCAGCGTGCACTGCAGAGGCTGGAGTGCTTCATCAACCTGCAAAATGACATTTTCATTTAGTTCATTTAAAATTCTGTGTTTTTGTTACAGTGCCCTTTAAGGGGCTATTTGGCAAATTGGCTGGTTTAATTGGGTCATTTGCTATTTGTTAAGTCTTTTATTTTATTGGTGTACTTTCTGTGGCCTTGAGGAGTCTGTGTTCCATGTGTATGTGATTTTTGGAAGATTGTACCCCCTGTTTAGTTTTTTGAGGGATTTACTCCTAAAGTTTTGGCTGCACTTCAGCCCCACATCCCTGACCTTTGGCCACCTGGTACAGGGGGGGACACGCATTGGGAGGATCTCCTTGTAAGTCTGCTTCTGGACATGGCGAAGGTGGCCACTAAGAGGTCGAGGCAGTGGTTGGTCGAGGGGATCGTACGACCCGACTGTCCTCCCCTCTTCTGCGACTACATTCACAACTGGGTGTCCTGGAGAGGGAGCATGCAGTGTCCACTCGAGGCCTCATGTGACCAATGGGAACCACGGTGCTTCATCGGCCCCCAAAACCATATTTTGATTTAATTCGGTAAGGTTCCTTTAAATTTTTTTCCTTAGTTACTGTACCCCTTGGGGGCTATCAATTGGTTTAATTGGCTTTTTTAAAAAATTGGTTATTTGGTTAATTAGGCAAATCGGCACTCAAAAGTGTGTAGAGAATCAGAGGGGCTGTTAATTTGTTTATTATTTAATTTGCTTATTTTATTGGGCTCTTAAAAGAGCATATAGGGAGAGTAAGCTGGAGTGCATCATCTCCCCCGAAATATTATTTTAAGTTTAAATAAGTTTCCTTTTAAGGTTTGATTTTTGTTACAGTGCCCCTTTAAGGGGGCTGTTAATTAGTTCATTAGTAAATCAGTTAATTTGTTTCACAGTTGCATTCAAAAGAGTATAAAGAAAGTCAGGGTTGAGGGGGTCATTCAATCTCACTGTCTGCTTCTCTTCTGTGGTTATGTCCATGCCTGGGTGTCCTTAGAGAGGGAGCCCATGGTGTCCACCGATATGCTTGAGGCGTTCTGCAACCAGTGGGCACTGCAAGGGCTGGAGCGCATCATCTCCCCTGGAAATATTATTTTAATTGAAATAAGTTTCCAACGAAGCTATGGGGCAGAATTTTGCCCTTGGCAGGGCGGGGGCAGTCGGGAAGCCAACCGCAATCGGCAGCGCATCGCGATTTTACTCGGGCGAGCCAATTAAGGCCCGCCCAGCAAGAGACGTGGCCTGCGAAGGGGCGGGCGGGCACGGGAGCTTAATGTCCGCCGGGTCCAATGGTGACCTGGCGGCTGATTCAAATGCGGCCTCGGCAGCCCCTGGGAGGCTGCCACCGAAGGATGCGGAAGTCCTGTGAATGGAGACCGTAGACGGTGGACACGGCAGGCGGGAGGTCAGGTCGGTGGGGCAGTTGGCCCCGCCTTACTCAGATGAGTGCCTCACTGCCCTCCTGGAGGAGGTGGCAGTGAGGAGAGAAACACTTGTCCCCAGGGACGGAAGGAGGAGGCCCCCCCACCCACCAAAAAGGCCTGGGAGGAGGTGGCATCCAGGGTCAGCAGCCACGACATGGTGAGGTGCACATGGGTGCAGTGCTGTGATCGGGAAGTGTGAGTACCCTAGACCATAAGACATAGGAGCAGAAATTAGGCCATTCAGCCCATCGAGTCTGCTCTGCCATTCAATAAAGGCTGATAAGTTTCTCAACTCCATTCTCCCGCCTTCTCCCTGTAACCTTTGATCCCCTTACCAATCAAGAACCTATCTATCTTGGTCTTAAATACACTCAATGACCTGGCCTCCACAGCCTTCTGTGGCAATGAATTCCATAGACTCACCACTCTCTGGCTAAAGAAGTTTCTCCTCATCTCTGTTCTGAAAGGTCTTCCCTTTACTCTGAGGCTGTGCCCTCGGGTCCTAGTCTCTCCTACTAATGGAAACATCTTCCCCACGTCCACTCTATCCAGGCCTTTCAGTATTCTGTAAGTTTCAATCAGATCCCCCCTCATCCTTCTAAACTCCATCGAGTGTAGACCCGGAGTCCTCAAACGTTCTTCATATGTTAAGCCTTTCATTCCTGGGATCATTCTCGTGAACCTCCTCTGGATCCTCTCCAGGGCCAGCACAACCTTCCTGAGATACGGGGCCCAAAATTGCTCACAATATTCTAAATGTGGTCTGACCAGAGCCTTATAAAGCCTCAGCAGCACATCCCTGCTTTTATATTCTAGTCCTCTCGAAATAAATGCCAACATTGCATTTGCCTTCCTAACTACCGACTCAACCTGCAAGTTAACCTTAAGAGAATCCTGGACTAGGACTCCCAAGTCCCTTTGCACTCCAGATTTCTGAATTCTCTCAAAATTTAGAAAATAGTCTATGCCTCTATTCTTCCTACCAAAGTGCATGACCTCACACTTCCCCACGTTGTATTCCATCTGCCACTTCTTTGCCCATTCTCCTAACCTGTCCAAATCCTTCTGCAGCCTCCCTGTCTCCTCAATATTACCTGTCCCTCCACCTATCTTTGTATCATCTGCAAACTTAGCCAGGATGCCCTCAGTTCCTTCATCTAGATCATTAATGTATAAAGTGAAAAGTTGTGGTCCCAACACTGACCCCTGCGGAACTCCACTAGTCACCGGCCACCATCCTGAGAAGGACCCCCTTATTCCCACTCTCTGCCTCCTGGCAGACAGCCAATCTTCTATCCATGCTAGTACCTTGCCTCTAACACGATGGGCTCTTATCTTACTGAGCAGCCTCCTGTGCGGCACCTTGTCAAGGGCCTTCTGGAAGTCCAAGTAGATAACATCCATTGGCTCTCCTTTGTCTAATCTATTCGTTACCTCCCAAAGAATTCTAACAGATTTGTCAGGCATGACCTCCCCTTGATGAAACCATGCTGACTTTGCCCGATTTTACCATGCACTTCCAAGTATTCTGAAATCTCATCCTTAATGATGGACTCTAAAATCTTACCAACGACCGAGGTCAGGCTAATAGGCCTGTAATTTCCCATCTTTTGCCTCACTCCCTTCTTAAACAGGGGGGTTACATTAGCAAACTTCCAGTCCTCTGGGACCCTCCCTGACTCCAGTGATTCCTGAAGGATTGCCACTAACGCCTCCATTATCTCTTCAGCTATCTCCTTCAGAACTCTGGGGTGTAATCTTTCTGGTCCAGGTGATTTATCCACCTTCAGAATTTTCAGTTTTCCTAGCACCTTCTCCTTGGTAATGGCCACCATACTCACCTCTGTCCCCCGTCTCTCTTGAACTTTGGATCTGTCACTCATGTCTTCCACTGTGAAGACTGACGCAAAATACCTATTCAGTTCCTCCGCCATTTCTTTGTTCCCCACTACTACTTCTCCAGCGTCATTTTCCAGCGGCCCAATGTCCACTTTTGCTTCTCTCTTACCCTTTATATATCTAAAAAACTCTTGCAATCTTCTTTTATATTACTGGCTAGTTTACCCTCATATTTAATCTTCTCCCTCCTTATTTCTTTTTTAGTTGTCCTCTGTTGGTCTTTGTAGGCTTCCCAATCCCCTCATTTCCCACTGCTCTTCACCGCATTGTATGCTTTGTCTTTAGCTTTTATGCTGTCCCTGACTTCCCGTGTCAGCCATGGTTGCGTCGTCCTCCCTTTAGTATGCTTCTTCTTCCTAGGGATGAATTTTTGCTGTGTCTCCCAAATTACTCCCAGAAACTCCTGCCATTGCTGTTCCACTGTCATTCCTGCTAGGCTCATCTCCCAGTCAATTCTGGCCAGCTCCTCCCTCATGCCTCTGTAGTTGCCTTTATTCAACTGTAATACCTTTACATCTGATTCCAGCTTTTCCCTCTCAAATTGCAGGGTAAATTCTATCATATTATGGTCACTTCCTCCTAAGGCTTCCTTCACCTTAAGCTCCCTTATCAAATCTGCTTCATTACACATCACTAAATCTAGAATTGCCTGTTCCCTAGTGGGCTCCACCACAAGCTGCTCCAAAAAGCCACCTCGTAGACATTCTACAAATTCCTTTTCTTGGGATCCACTACCAACCTGATTTTCCCAGTCTACCTGCATATTGAAATCCCCCATGATCACTGTAACCTTGCCTTTCTTACACACCTTTTCTATCTCCTGGTGTATCTTGTGCCCCACATCCTGACTACTGTTCGGAGGCCTGTACATAACTCCCATTATGGTTTTTTTACCTTTGAGGTTCCTCAACTCTACCCACACAGATTCTACATCATCTGACCCTACATCATTTCTTGCTATCGATTTAATTTCATTTCTTAATAACAAAGCAACCCCACCCCCTCTGCCAACCTGCCTATCTTTTCGATAGGATGTATATCCTTGGATATTTAGCTTCCAGTCCTGATCCCCTTGCAGCCATGTCTCCATGATGCCCACCACATCATACCTGCTGGTTTCAATCTGCGCCACAAGCTCATTTACCTTATTTCGTATACTGCGTGCATTCAGGTACAACACCTTCAGTCCTGTATTTCCCGTCCCCTTTCTCATTGTCGTCCCTTTATCTGATGTGCTTGAAGTTAGATTCCTAGCCCTTTCCAAACACTCTGTCCTATTTTGTGTTCTGGGGACTTTACTAGCCTCTCCTGGGCTCTCCTTTGTTTTCAGTTTTTTCATAATTTTCCATGAAGTTGAATCCACCCCCCCCCCCGCCCCTCCCCCACACGCTAACCTGCTGCTTTGTTTTCCATTAGTCATATTTCTTGGAGTTTTACCTTTTCCCTCCCCCCAACTTTCTAGTTTAAAGTCCTGTTGACCACCCTATTTACCCTTTTCGCTAGAACATTGGTCCCAGATCGGTTCAGGTGGAGACCGTCCCAACGGTACAGATCCCTCCTGTTCCAATACTGATGCCAGCGCCCCACGAAATGGAACCCCTCTTTCCCGCACCACTCCTTTAGCCACATGTTTAGTTCCCTTATTCTCGCGTCCCTATGCCAATTTGCACGTGGCTCGGGTAGTAATCCGGGGATTATAACCCTTGAGGACCTGTTCTTTAATTTAGTTCCTAGTTCCTGATAACCCCCAAACAGGTCCTCTTTCCTAGTCTTACCTATGTTATTTCTCCCGACGTGGACCACAACAACTGGATCCTCCCCCTCCCTCTCCAATATCCATTCACGCCGGTCAGAGATGTCCCTCACCCTGGCATCGGGCAGGCAACATACCATGCGGGACTCTCGATCCTGCTTACAAAGGAAGCTATCAATTCCCCTAATTATAGAATCCCCTACAACTACCACTTGTCTTTTTGCTCCCCCCTCTTGAATGGCCTCCTGTGCCATGGTGCCATGGTCAGCTGGCTCATCCTCCCTACAGCCCTCTTCCTCATCCACACAGGGAGCAAGTACCTCATACCTGTTGGACAAGGTCAAGAGCTGAGGCTCCTCTGTTCCTGAACACAGGATCCCTCTACCTGCTTCACTTGCAGTCACACCCTTCTGACCCTGACCACTGACCGGACTTGAGGTACTTAATCTACCGGGTGTGACTGCCTCCTGATACAAAGCGTCCAGGTAACTCTCCCCTTCCCTGATGTGCTGCAGTGTCCGGAGCTCGGACTCCAGCTCATCAATTCTGAGCTGGCCAACCCTGTTGGCATGGGTCACTTTGCAGAACAGGTAAGAGCTGCCCATCCCCCTGTCAACCTCAGAGGTGTTACAGTGTGAGTGGCAAATGTCAATGAGGCAGGATCTGGCCACAGGGGTGAGCCCTGGCTGCTTGGACTGAGTGTCTTGCTGCTCCAGGGTCACGAATCGGCTGAGCGCTGCGAGGTGTTCCTCAGATGGGATTGGCCAGGCCGAAATGGCGCTGCAGGTAGAGGGTGGACTAATCAGTGCTCCTCTATCCTTTCAGGAAAGAACATCCCATAACAATGCTGAAAGGTCGGGGGCTGGCAGGGGACCCCCACACCTCCTAATCCTCAGTCAATACGAGCAGGAGGCCCTGGAGCTAGAGAGGCGCCATGTACCTCGATCAAGCAGCCGCAGTGAGGTTGGGGTACCAGAGGGAGGTAAGAGTGCAGTGCACTGAGGTGAGAATGTGGGTTTTTGCAACCATTGCAGTGTAGTCTCTATATTGATGTGAGCCTCGAACCTGGAATACCCATTGATAATGGAAAAACAAGGACAGCATGATGCTGATCCCTGACTCATCAGGGTGCCAGGCATGCACACTGACAGTCTAATGAGTTAAACTAATGACATGTCCTTCTTCTCCCTTTTTAGGTTCACCAGTACTTCATTCTGAGGAGCCTGAAGGCCCACTCCTGACTCCTGAAGACCAACATGCTGAGTACACACCAGCGTTATACCCTCTCTGTTAAGCAGGCACCAGCGCAGAGACCTGCACCTCGGTGGGCATAAATTGCCGTCTAATATCCCGGTGCACATTGGTGAGGGCACTTCACACTCGCTTGAGGTGCAGGCGGAGGCAGAGAGTGCTCAGGGTGCCAGCAGTAGGAGGACTGCTGGGGACCAGGGCAATGCTCAGTTGAAGGCTAATGATGGGCCTCTGGAGTCGTTCATGAGGCAGCAGATGCTGGGTGTCCAGCAGGGTGTGCGGGAGAATCTGGCGGAGATACATGACGGAAAGCATGCCATGGTGTCCATTGTGGAGGAGTCCCTTCAGAGCATAAGCACTGCATTGGCCCTCATGGCTGAGTGCAATGCCTCTCCATGGAGAGAGTGGCGGCTCTCACGGAGAGGCTCCTCCAGGGACTCAGTCAGGGATTCCAGGGGATGCGCTTGGACCTGCAAGCCCTCACACTGGCAATGACCTCAGCTGGTCAGTGTCAGAGTTGGAGATGGATTAGGCATCCAGTATCCCAGCTATGTACTCATCCATCAATGGTGAGCAGAAAGGACCAAAGTGACCTCGTGTTAGCGCACGAGCTGCCTGTCATCTCTGCGGGCTCCTCTCAGGGCACTCTGGATGATGGCAGCAGTTCCCCCGCCCCTCTGTCAGTGACCATGGCATCTGATGAGGCTGCAGCGACTGAGGAGATGCCAGCTGTGGTACTGGGCACTCCCTCTGAGCTGGGGCCAGGACAGGCTCCACAGGCCAGAGGACGCCCGCCAAGGGTCATCAAGGCCAACAAGACAGCAGAGTGAGCAGGCTGTCCCCAATGCTGCTGCCAGTGATGGGGGAGAACCTTGATGTAGCACCCACAAGTGAAAACTTAAAGCACCTTAGACAGAACATGGCCTGATCACGGGTGATATTTGTTTCCCCCATTTCTTTTTTTAATGGTGTGGTGTAAAACACTGGTCAATGTTAATTTCTGCAATATTTGTCAGTCAGCAGTAAATGATACATTGTTTTTGCAACTGACCTCTGGATGCTTCATTTGTTTTGTAGGTGCAGGGTAAGCTATGATGTTATGATGGACGTGTGACTCCTTACACTATGTGCCATTGCAATAAAGTTTATGTTGTTGAACTAGGAACTGGTCCCATCAGGGATCGGGTATGGAACCTGCAGCACTGGCATGTGGTGGTGGTTCTTATTTGGTAGGCTAACTGAAGGAGCATTGGATCAAAGCGTCCCTGGTGTCCCTGCCTCCCTAGAGGTTACCCAGGTCAGCGTCAATGCTCTCAGCATTCTCCTCGCTGTGCTCGTCCTCAGACTCACTATTGGACTCATCGTCTGTTGCCTGTGCAGCTGCATCAAGATCTTCTTCCTCCACTGCAGATCCACTTTCCAGTGCCAGATTGTGGAGAGCACAGCATGCAACCACTATCAGTGACACATGATCTGGGGGGTATTGCAGTACACCCCCAGAACAGTCCGGACATCAGAAGCACATCTTGAGAAGAACGATGGTTCTCTCTACCACTGCCCTTGTGGAGACATGGCTTCTGTTGTACTGTTGCTCAGCCTCTGTTCTTGGGTGGCTGAGAGGCATCATGAACCACCTTGTGAGGGGATAGCCCTTGTCACCCACCAGCCAACCATCCAGCCGGGCTGGAGCACTGAAGAGCCTCGGGACCTGGGAGTATCTCAGGCTGTAAGCGTCGTGGGAGCTGCCAGAGTACCTTGCACAGACTTGTAGAATCTGCATCCTGTGATCACACACTATCTGCACGTTCATGGAGTGGAAGCCCTTCCTATTGACGAAGGCACCGGGCTGACCTGCTGGTGCCTTGATGGCCACATGTGTGAAGTTTATTGCACCCTGGACACGGGGGAACCCAGCAATTGCGGCAAAGCCTCTGGCTCGCACTGTCTGGCTGGCCCATTCCATATGGTAATGAATGAAAGTCAATGCACGCCTGAACAGAGCGTCTATCACCTGTTTGACACAAGTGTGGGCAGCTGATTGGGAGATCCCCCACAGATCCCCCACTGACCCCAGGAAAGAGCTGAGGCATATAAGTTGAGGGCCACCGTGACCTTCAACGCCACTGGCATGGGGTGTCCAACCACACAGTCAGAGCTAATCTTAGGGCCGATCCTCTGACAGATGGAGGTCACTGTCTCCCTTGACATATGGAGACCTCCTTCGGCATTACACCTCAGACCTAATGAGGTAGCTGCATTGCTGCCTGTAAACCCTGGCAGCAGGATAGAGGCGTCTTCTGCGGCCCCTTCCGCCTTGGACTTCCTGTTGGCCTTCCCCTATGTGCCTGCGCCTCTCCTCCCACAGGCCGCTCCCCTGGAAGCTGTATTGGGGACACCTGGCCCCCTCTCCCTTCTGCCCCTCTCTTCCTCCTCAGAGGAGGTGCCTCCAGTGGAGACCACAATCCCCATTCCCAGGATAAGGGAAAGCTGTCTGATACCTGGAAGGCCCCACGTGGTGTGAATCCTCCGGGGGCCTGGAAAACAACACTGAGTCCTGAACTGAAGCCCCTAAATGCTCTGAATGCAGCTCTGAAGCGAAATGAAGCTGTCTTGTTTGCAGGAGCAACCAGCAGCAAGTGATATCCAAAACTACTCACTAATCGCATTGAGAAGGCCACTGATCCCTCTTATCCTGCCCGTGGATAAGGTTTTAAAAATTGTAGCCTGCCCGCCTGCCTGTTCTGCCCATGTGATGGCCCGTAAAGCGGTGAAAATTGGTCTCTCAAGGACCTTAACTGGCCACTTAATTAATGGTGGGCTTGCTTCCGTCTTCATTGTGCGCCCGCCCAGCGAAATATTGCGAGAGTGCGCATTGATGTGGCACGATATCAACGTGCTTTATTTCACACTCGGTCATGTCAGGCACGCGCCCGCATGCCAAGGGTAACATTCTGCCCTAGATTTTTGTTACAGTGGCCCTTTAAGGGACTGTTAATCTGTTTATTTGTTACTTAGTTTTTGTTTTGTTTGTATACTCAAAAGAATATAAATAGACACTGCTTCTTTAAGGGGTGGTTCATTAGTCAGTTAGTTTATTTGTTTAAAAATAAAAAACAAAAAACTGCGGATGCTGGAAATCCAAAACAAAAACAGAATTACCTGGAAAAACTCAGCAGGTCTGGCAGCATCGGCGGAGAAGAAAAAAGCTGACGCTTCGAGTCCTCATGACCCTTCAGCAGAACTGATTTATTTGTTTATTTGATACTCAGAAGAATATAAAGAGAGTCAGCTGGGACATTGCGGTGGGGGTAGTTAGAAGGCAGAGGTTTGTAATGCTGCCTCCTGTCTATAAAGCTACTCTCAAGGAAACAATCTGTTTCTTATTTCTTGTTTTGTACTTAACCATCCGGCTTGGATTCATTTAAGACATGAAATTATCAAAGAAATGCCAGGCTATCATTGAAACTGGAGTAGGCCATTTAGTCCCTCAAGCTTGTCCTGCCATTCATTAAGATTAGCACTGAACTGTGACCTAATTTCATATACCTGTCTTTGCCCCATATCCATTAATGCCTTTTCTTAACAAAAGTCTATCAATCTCAGATTTAAAATTAACAATTAACCTAGCATGCACTTCCCAGACCAATGTCTCAAGAGGTCACACAAGAGTTTTCTTATTCAGTGTGCAAATTCCAGATTCATATCCCCTCAACTGTTTAGAAACTTCCCTGAAAAATAGTTCTGACTCTGCCAGCTCTCAATAATACGAATGAACAAAGAAAGCAGGACAAATCCAATCCAGTCAGTTCCTGTCCTATCAGTATACTCTCAATCATTAGCAAAGTGATAGAAGGAGTCATCGACTGTGTTATCAAGCAGCACTCACACAGCAATAACCTGCTCACCGATGCTCAGTTTGGGTTCCACCAGGGCCACTTGGCTCCAGACCTCATTACAGCCTTTGTGCAAACGTGGAAAAAAGAGCTGAACTCCTGAGGTGAGGTGATGGTGACTGCCCTTGACATCAAAGCAGCATTTGACTGAGTGTGGCATCAAGGAGCACGAGCGAAACTGGAGTCAATGGGAATCTGGGGGGAAGCTCTCCACTGATTGGAGTCATACCTAGCACAAAGGAAGATAGTAATGGTTTTTGGAGGCCAACCATCTCAGCCACAGGACATCGCTGCAGGAATTCCTCAGAGTAATGTCCTAGGTCCAACCATCTTCAGCTGCTTCATCAATAACCTTGCCTCCATCATAAAATCAGAAGTGGGGATGTTTGCTGATGATTGGACAATATTCAGCACTATTCACGACTCAGATACCAAAGCCAAATGCAAAAAGACCTGGACAGCATTTGGGCTTGGCCTGACAAGTGGCAAGTAACATTCGCACCACACAAGTGCCAGGCAATGACCATCTCCAACAAGAGAGAATCTAACCATCTCCCCTTTGCATTCAATAGCATTACCATCACTGAATTCCCCATTAACAACATTCTGGAGGTTACCATTGATTAGAAACTGAACTGAACTAGCTGTAATAATACTGTGGCTACCAGAGCAGGAAAGAGGCTGGGAATTCTGTGACAAGTAACTTACCTCCTAACTACCCACAGTCTGTCCACTATCTACACGGCACAAGTTGGGAGTGTGATAGAATACTCTCCACTTGCCTGGATGAGTGCAGCTCCAACAACATTCAAGAAGCTTGACACCATTCAGGACAAAGCAGCCTATTTGATTGACACCCCATCCACCACCTTGAACATTCACTCCCTCCATCACTGATGCACATCTACAGGGTGCACTAAAGCAACTCACCAAACAGCACCTTCCAAACCCCACAACCTCTACCACCTAGAAGGGCTATGGCAGCAGACACATGGGAACACTACCACCTGCAAGTTGTCCTCGAAGTCACACACAATCTTGACTTGGAACTATATTGCCCCACTTCACAGTCCCTGCGTCAAAATGCTGAAACTCACTCCCTAGCAACATTGTTGGTGAGCCTACACTATATGGACGGAAGTAGTTCAAGAAGGCGACTCACCACCACCTTCTCAGATGCAATTATGGATGGGCAACAAATGCTTGCCAGCGATGCTCACATCTCATGAAACTTAAAAGAAAATACTCAGGGCCTGAATTTTTAGCTCAGCAGGTGGGCACAATCGGCGGGATTGGCTGGGAAACAGATCGCTGTTTGTGATCGGCCCCCAACCGCGATTTCACGCTGTCTGGCCAATTGACGGCCATCCAGCGTGAAGCGCACACTGAAAAGCTCAGCACTGCCGGGGTGGGAGTGGGAGGAGGGTGGACGATGAAGTTAGTGCGGCCATGGGCGAGCGCTGAGAGGAAGCTCCTCTGAAGACAGAGAGCTGCCTCAGGGAGCTGCAGACCCGAAAATGTTCCAATAAAGTTTTAAAAAGCAGAAAACAAATGTATAAGCATCACAATCAGGCACCTGAAAACATAAGTGATAAAAATGCTGCCCACAGGTTTTTATTTTTATTTTATTTCATAATGGCAATCTCATCCTGCCCTTGGATGAGGCTTCTTGAAAAATGTAAAGGCCGCTTGGCCGATTCGCCCGTCTGCCAACTGTAAGGTTGGACGGGTGACGGAAAATAGCAGACAATTGCACCGTTAATGGGCTTAATTGCCTTCTTGATTGTCAGTGGACTTTTACTTGTGCCCGCCGAGCAAAATGTTGCGCGAGTGGACGATGACGTCAGGATGCTTACCCGATGTCATCTCACACGATTTCACACCTGATCAGATCGGGCATGCGTCTGCCTGATCAACGTAACATTCAGCCCTAGAGTTCAGTAATATTCTTGTCATTTGTACCTAGAAGTAAGATCTAAAGTGAATGAAGAGTCTGAATCTATAAAGCACCTTTACACATCTCTGAAATACTTTTTAGCAGTTGAATATGATTGGACTTTTTGTGATGGCCACTTTGAAATGTTTTGTAATTTTCTTTCAGATATTTGAATAAAGTATATTTTTCCAAAAAAAAGCCGTTGAACTGAAAGGCATTAGTGCTACTAACTGACCTAGGCTGACAGTACAAGTTGTAACCTACAATATGACAAACCAACAGAAGTGTAGAAACTTTAATGAATACAATAAAAACTGTTAAAAACAGCAAAACACACAATAGCATGCATCTATCAATGTTCAGCTAAGGGGATCTTTATCTGTAAAAAAATAATCAGCAAACCTTCCTCTCATTGTTTATAAACATACAATGCTTCGACATAAATCTAATGGAATGGAATCACAGTGCTCACCACACTCAATGTTGTAGGACTTTGTTCTCAATTAACTAGAATGGGTTTGCTAAACAATTTCCCATGGCAATAGTGCCCCTTTAATGGAACATATTCCTTAATCTAATGGCTGCTCAGGGCCTGAGATATAGACATTCTGACAAATCTGTAGTTAAACCGGTGTCAGGAACTTGGCAGCACATTTGTTTAGAATATTGTCCTTTTACCCTTGGAATCCAGTCATTCCTCTGGAGTCGAAAGGTTCCAAGTGAAGTTATTTTGAGATAGTCTCAACCCTATTCCTGTTGTTAGTTTGCAGCACATCATTGGGTGGAACCCTAGCCTATCCAATCTCTCCTCATAACTGCAATTTTCAAGCCCTGGCAACATTTTTGTAAATCTCCTCTGCACTCTTTCTAGAGCAATGATGTAATGTGGTGACCAGAACTGTACACAAAATCCCAGCTGTGGCCTAACCAGCATTTTAAACAGTTCCATCATTACACCCTTGCTTTTGTATGCAATACCTCGCCTAATAAAGGAAAGCTCTCCTAATGCTTTCTTGACCACCTTGTCCACCTGTCCTGCCATCTTCAAGGACCTGTGGACATGCACTCCAAAGTCTCTTACTTCCTCAACCCCTCTCAATAACTTCCCATTTATTGAATATTCCCTTGCTTTGTTTGCCCTCCCCAAATACACTACCTCACACTTTTCCGGATTGAATTCCATTTGCCACTTCTCTGTCCACTCAACCAAACCATTGATATCATTCTGGAGTCGACAGCTATCCTTTTCATTATCAACCATACAGCTAACTTTTGTGTCATTTGCAAATTTCCCAATCATGCCTCCCACATTTAAGTCTAAATCATTAATAAATACAACAAACAGCAAGGGCCCCAACACTGAGCCCTGTGGAACGCCACTGGAAACTGTTTTTCATTCGCAAAACTATCCATCAACCATTACCCTTCGTTTCCTGTCACTGAGCCAATTTTGGATCCAACCTGCCACCTTGCCCTGTATCCCATGAGATCTCACTTTTTTGACCAGTCTGCCATGTGGGACCTTGTCAAACACCTTACTGAAATCCATGTAGACAACATCCACTATACTACCCTCATCAATCCTCTTTGTTACTTCCTTTAAAAATTCTATTAAGTTAGTAAGACATGACCTTCCCCTAACAAAACCATGCTGACTGTCCCTGATCAACACATGCCTTTCTAAGTGACAGTGTATCCTGTCTCTCAGAATTGTTTCCAATAATTTGCCCACCACCAAAGTCAGACTGACCGGCCTATAATTTTCTGGCCTATCCCTTGCACCCTTTTCAAATAATGGTACAACACTTGCAAACCTTCAGTCTTCTGGGACCTCACCTGTATCTAGTGAGGATTGCAAAATGATCCACAGAGCATCTGCTATTTCCTCCCTAGCTTCATTCAACAGCCTGGGATACAATCCATCCGGTCCTGGTAATTTGTCCACCTTCAAGGATGCCAGTCCTTCCAGCACTTCCTCTCTCACTCTGCTTATTGTATCTAATATTTCACACTCCTCCTCTTTAACTAGAATGTCTGCATCATCCCTCCCCTTAGTGAAGACAGAGACAAAGTAGTCATTGAGAACCCTGCCCACATCTTCTGTACCAACCCACCAGTTACCATGTGCATCTCTGAAAGGCCCTACCTTTTCCTTAGTTATTCTCTTGCTCCTAATGTACTGGTAAAAATATCTTAGGGTTTTCTTTGATTTTACCTGTCAATATTTTTTTGTATCCCCTCTTTGCTTTCCTAATTTCCATCTTTACTTCACCCCTGTACTTTCTATACTCCTCTAGGCTTCTGGACTTCAAGGTTTGTTTGCCTACCTTTGGGCAGCACTCACAGTCATCAGCGCCAGGCTTCGCAGACAGCACCACATCACCTTTAGGGGGGCTCACGAGCAGGTCTCTATCTACCAGACCAACCATAAGGCGGGGGTGGCTTTTCAACAGCTGCAGGGCTAGGGCCAGCTTTGGGAAGGAAGAGAAGTGGACTCAAGCAAGGGAAGAGGCTGCAGGGCGATGGCTGTACTGGGGAAGAGGGATATCCTAGGGTGTGTGTGGGGACACAAGTTTATCTGTGCAAATGGCCTCAAGATGGTGAGGGCTGAGGAGGCAGCCTCCGGAGGAGATGAGGCTAGATGGAGATGTGAGGGCGTGTGAGAGAGTGAGTGGTGATGTCCCTTGAGCTGGCGTGAGTGAGATGCCAGTAAATGTGTGATGGGCTTTTGAGTGTGAGAGTTTAGAGTGATGAGATGGTTGCCATACCCTGGCGGCACAGATGAGATCATTCATCCTCTTTCTGCATTGGATGGCCAACCTACTTCTGTGCAGCATTAGCACTGATCATTACTGCCATTGCCTACTAAGCCAAAGTGATGATATTGCTGGGCCTCCTGCAACCAGAGCGGTTGGGGGGGAGGTGGGGCGGGGGGGAACATCATGGCGAGCCTCCACAGCATCCAAAAGGCATTCCAGGGACATGTCACTGAATCAGGGGGCTGCAGTCTTCTTGTCTTTCAGGGCCATTTCTTCTGTGCAGCAGTCCTGGGCTGGAAGCACTGAGAGGTGTGCGCACGGCTGCATTTAAATGTGGTGCCGGTGTGATGAAGCAGCAACATGACAACGTAGCGGGCAAATGAGGGCCCACCCTCCACTAAAACAGCAGGTTTCCCAGGAATGCATGATTAATGAGGCGGGATTGGGACGTTACGGCGTGAAAAACCGCCATTGCAGCCGACGGGTAAAACGTTCTTTTTCCTGCCTGCTACCGCACTTCATGCAAATCTGGGAAGATTCCACCCTATTGTCTAATGCGCAATAATAATTGGAATTGAGATGTCTCATTAGGAGGGTTTACAAAGATGGTTGGTGTGGCAAATGGGTAAATTGACATTGATGCATTGGACGCATTCTTACGAACATACATTCACCCCCTTGTTTGTCAAGGATTTATCTACCATTCCCTTAAAAACATTCAATGGCTTTGCTTCCACTGCCTTTTGAAGAATTAGGTTTCAAAGACTCACTACCCTCTGAGAGAATAAAATTCTCCTCAACTGTGTCCTAAATGGGCGACCTGTTATGTTTAAATAGTGACCCTTTTAAAGCTAAAGATTAACCTATATTACAAATGCCAAAAACTGCAGATGCTGAACATCTGAAATAAAAACAGGAAATGCTGGAATTACTCAGTAGGTCAGGCAGCATCTGTAGAAAGAGGAACAGAGGTAATGGGCTTGATTTTCACTGTAGGGCAGTGACCCTGAGCAAGCCCTCCAGAGGGAAACAAAAATGAGATCCAAGTTTCACGGGGTTGGCCCATTACTTGATATGGAGATGGATTTGGCAGTCAATTAACAGCCATTACTATGGCTGTTGTTTGAATGCTGAAAGTGGACATTAAAGAATCACATTCCTGTCAATGATGCCCCATGAGAGCTGGAAGTCTGGAACCTGGGCAGAGCAGCCCCTCGATTTTCAGACACTGACCTGGACGCTGTGAGGGAGAGGAGGGAGATCCTTTTCCCCAAGGGTGGCAGACGGAGGCCACCCACACAGACCAAACCGGCCTGGGTCAAAATTGCTGCCACTCCATTGGCTGATGCATTGTAAAAAGAACCAGAATTCAGTGCAGGAAAAGATTCAATGGCCTCATACACTCTGGCAAGGTGAGCTCTGTAGCATAAGGGTCTGACACATATAGGATTAATGTGGGACTGAGTACAGTACCGCCCACACAGTGATGTAAGGGAACACATGACCCGTACCCAGGGTCAGTCTAATGTTGGATAGAGTCTTGTGTACCAGCAAGCATGGAGACAGCTTCTAGCTTGTGCCCTTTACTGTATATTTATAAATAGTTCTGAGTCAATAAAGACTTACAGTTAACCTACATGTGACTACAAAGACTTCTTCAGACCTACTGAATTGTAACCAACACCTTAAAACCCCCAGGGCCGGCCTCTTGTATTCACCCTCCTGCAGACACACCAGCTAAGGAACCCCAGGGTGCATACTGCTCCTGAAGATGGAGGTGTGTTTGCGCAGTCACTTACTGACCCCTCACAATGACTCAGAGCTACAGTGCTCCTGAGGACCTGCCAGCACTGAGAGATACAGCTTCTAATGAATAGGGGCAGATGTAATTGCCATAGAGGACAGCATAGAGGAGGGCATTATCACGCTCTCTTTTGTGATTCCAGGAGAAATGGGCAAATAATGCCCAAGAGAAGACCCAAACAGATTTAGAGATACTTACTTTCAGATCATCATGGCAATGGAGGAACAAGCAATGGAGATAGCCAGGATTGCAGACCATGAGGAAGTCAGTCCTGACAAAATGGGCATCATGGTGGTGATGGTGATTAGAGAGGGCAATGAGCTTATTAAAGGGGTGCATTGCACTCCACCCTGTCCAACAGCATACCGAACACTGAGTTGTATTGGGAAGCCCCAGTACTGCAGACGCTTCTGATCTCCAAGGCTGGTTCTCATGATCTCTTCTTATATCTCCCACAGATCAGATGTTCACCTGATGAGTCCTTATTCCTCTCCTTCAGCCCCAAGGTGACCACAGCTGACACATGTTACCAGTGTACCATCCACCAGCACAGATATACTCACCTCACTGGATCTTCCTGCAATTTTAAATAGGCTGGGACTGGGTGAGAATCATGGCACTAATGTGCAGGAGGAGGAGCGAGAGATATAGACATCTGCAGTGGTAGATGTGGACAGATCCCCTCAGAGGAGGGAGGACAGACACAGTCCACCTGAGTTAGGCACAGATGCAGGGCCTCAGGAAAGGAGGCTCTACTTAGCCCAGCAGCAGCCGATGTGCTTACACATTTCGGAGTGCCCTGAGGCAGTGCGGGTTTGTGGGCAGAGAATAGAGGAGCCCATACAGCTCATATGCACCACCATGGCTCAGGGCTTTGAGTGCATGAGCTCCTCCATTGAGACAGTGGCTAATCTCAAGGACAGCCATATGCAGCACCACATGGAGGGCATGAGAAGTTGCATTCTGTGTCCACAGGATGCATGCCACACTATGTAGCCTGGATCAGCCAGTGGCACTGGTGGCACAGGGCTGTTTGGAGGTGATGCCAGTTGCCCTGCTGCTGGTGTCCTCCAGTGATTCGGAGCACCAGCTAAGGGCTGAGGATGTCACTGTGGAGTCCTCCACAGGGCACCGCTCCCATTTTCGGTCTCCTTCGTCCGTCTGACAGTGGGAGCCTCTGTGCAGCAGGGCCTAGTGAAGAAGTCTGCCCAGCAATGATCCAAGTGCAGCTGTCTCTGTGGATGCTCCCATGGGCACCTCCACTGCGTGGACGACCAACACTTGCACCTCAACTGCAAACCGAAACAAATGAACAGGTTGCTTCCATCTCCTCCGAAGCCACAGGGATGCACCATGTAGAAGTGGCCAAGCATTGCGCGGAGGACTGAGTAGGTCACTTGGGTGTCCTTTTCCTGTAACTGGACACCGTTTTCCTTTATGATCACTATGTAAATATTAACACTTGAAGACACAAGTATGTGACTCCTTTTATTGATGACGGGACAAGAAAAGAGGTAAGAGGTGGTGAAGGAGATCAAGATTTCCTCAATGGTGACAGCAAAACCTCTGGGAAGATATGCGTCCTTCATTGGTAGTAGGAGTTTACATGTTTCTGGCTGTGTCTTCGATGGAAGAGTTAGCCCAGGCACCTCAGATTAAGTCTCACACCATGCTGCTCCTCCTGGGTCAGAGGGGCTCAGTGAAACGTGCCTGAACCAGATGATCCTGACATTCATGGCATCCTGACAAAACCCTTGAAACCCTTGCCAGGTCCGGCCACCTCCCTGTACAGCTGGGGTACCTCGATGTTTTGCATCTTTTTCCCTCTTACCCATCCTCCTCTTCTTCCATGTCCTGCTCACCTCTCCCTCCATTGAACCATGTCCTTCCAGGCCCTCACCGTCCTCAAGGCCCACACCTCTCTGGAGGGTCACGTTACAGACTGTGGCAGATCAGCACAATGAGTGATACCCTTAGAGAAGTGTACTGCAGGATACCACCCGACTAGTCCAGGAACTGAAATCACATCTTTAGAAGCCTAATAGCCTGCTCGATGCTGGTCATGGTGAACAGATGATTTTGGTTCTATTGCCTCTGTGCTTCTCTCTGGAGCTTCTGTGAGGGCTGAGTAGCCATCACTTCAAGGAATATCCATTATCCCCTATAATCCATCTACAAAGCATGGGGATTTAAGTGAAGAGCTGCGGTAGCCTGAGGATGAAAGAGCTATGGTGGCTGCCTGGAAAGCAAGTGCACACATGGAGGAAGTCCTTCTTGTGATTGCAAATAAGCAGAGCGTTGAGAGAGTAGAAGCCCTTCCTGTTGATGGATCTGACTAGGAGGTCATGAGATTCCTTGATGACCACATGGGTAAAATTGATGATGCCCGTGCAGGGGTGCACTGAGGGAATCCAGCAGTGGCAGCAAAACCTATCGCTGTGAGGCTGTGTCTGTCTTGAAATTAATGTATTGTTCAGCTCTGGCAAAGAGGGCACCATTGACTTGTGAGATGCAGTGGTGTGCAGACATTTGTGAGATGCCCCAAGGCCCACAGCTGATCCTTGGAAGGAGCCAGAATTGAATACATTCAAAACCACAGCGACTTTGATGGCTAGTGGCAGGGCATTAGACCCAGTACTGTGACGAGTGACGTTATTGGCAGATATCTGTGACTATCTGTCTGAAGAGTCACAGTCTGCTGTAACACGGGTCTTTGGTCATCTGCAGGTAGCTCTACTTCTCTGGTAGATCCTATGCTGAGGAAATGGCCTCCATGTTGTTCCTGTCCCTCATTACCCTCCCCTACCTTCCTGATGCCCAGACTTCTGCCCTACCTGTGGAGGGCGTTTCTCTTCATCGCCACTGGGCCCAAAATCTGAGAATCATGCCCCCATTGCCAGATGCAGCTTTTCTTGTGGCCAGGTGGCTGCTCAATTGTCCTTGCCAACCTTGCCCCTGCTCTCATGTCCCCATGATGCCAGAGGGTGATGACCCCCGAAATTGCCCAAGTGCTTACTGCCACTCTCTTGGCCATCTGTGCAGTGCCAAGGGCACCTCTTTGTCAATGGCAAGTCCCCCTCTATGCCGACTGTTTCCCTACTGTATACCCACTTCATCTGGTCAGCCCCGACAGTGTGTGCAGGCCATGCATCACTACAAATGTCTCAACATCCCCCATTAAAGAGCTCTAATGAGCTCCTCAGCTACCTTAATTAGTCTTAATCAGGGATTGAGTGGGGTTGCCCTAGCCAATATGGTCAGTGCCGGGAACAGTGTCAGGATACTGGCAAGTGGCTGGTACTTTCAGGACCCATCCACCTCTTTTCACGCCACCAGTGATACTGGAAAATTCAGTCCAATGTTTCAGGTCAATGATGTTTCAACAGATTAACATATACTGTTCGGACATCAGAGAAGAAGCTTTACTTCTTATCTAATCTAGGCTATGGCTCAGCTTGATGGGACATGGGAGAAAGAACTTCACTCAGTATCTAACCCAAGTTGTACTTTAACGGGAGTGTTTGAGGATGTAATTTAAAAATACTTAAGTACAATAAAGCATCCTACAAAGGAGGTCCAATAAGCAGAAACTATGGTCCAACATCTTCAAATATTCCGAAGCAACCTTGGCACATGCCACATATATGGGAGTTAACATAAGTTCAGACATTTAATGAAATTAAATTCTTGTTTATTCCACAGATAAGTTTTCCCTTCCTATGTTTGTTTTCACAAATTGCAAAGCAATAGATTTGAAAAGTGCATCCTTTCTTTAGTTTTATTTTCATGCGCTGTTCTCTCATTATCAGTGTGCAATTGTTTGTATAACCATGCAAGCTTCCTTTCTGTTGTTAGACCTTTCAGAACAATTGTTTAAAGGGAATCTGAATATGAACAAGGCTGGGTGGTGGGCAAGTCTGAAATTAAATAAACATAAGACTGGGTGATGACTCCTTGGGCAGTGGCATGACAAGCAACATCTGGAGTAAAAGGACCTGCAGAGTCTGGACTGAAATGTCCGGCAGTGTCTGGAGTGAAATGTCCGGCGGTGTCTGGAGTGAAATATCCAGCAGTGTCTGGACTGAAATGTCCAGCAGTGTCTGGAGTTGAAATGTCCAGCAGCGTCTGGAGTTGAAATGTCCAGCAGTGTCTGGAGTTGAAATATCTGGCTGCATCTGGAGTGAAATGTCCGACATTGCCTTGAACGACATGTTCGTCAGTGTCTGGAGTGAAATATCCAGCAGCTTCTGTACTGAAAGGATCAGCAGCTTCTGTACTGAAAGGGCCAGCAGCGTCTGGACTGAAATGTCCAGCACTGTCTGGACTGAAATGCCCACCAGTGTCTGGGCTGAAAGGACTGGCAATGTCTGGACTGAAATGTCCACCAGTGTTTGGTCTGAAATGACTGGCAGCATCTGGACTAAAAGGACCATCAGTGTCTGGACTGAAAGGACCAGCACTGTCTGGACTGAAACGTCCAGCACTGTCTGGACTGAAAGAACTGGCAGTGTCTGGAAATGACACATTTAGCAGTGCCTGGGAATGTGAGAAGTTGCTGTCTCTATGTGCAGCTTGTCATGCCTGTAGGGTGGGAGTATGCAAGGAGGTGGGAGGATTACCTGATTGGCACCAACGCAAAAGTGCACTGGAATGAAAATTGATTTTGGATTTGGAAATTGGATTAAAGCACTCTAAGATATATTACTGTACCTTACTATTCAGGTACACTTGTAGTTAACTGTCTGATCTGCTATGTTAGCTGATCTCAGTCTGGGCAGCAGCGCACGGATATACTCCTATTATCCTCAAAGACTCTGAGGGAAAGGAAAAGAATCAGGAATGTTCAGTTCTGATCCGGTGATCCATGCTGGAAAATCTATGTGCAGGCATGTGTGTCAGGACAGGATTGAGTTTTTAGTGATGCTTTCCAAAGTTGAATAGGCTGCTGGCACCCATTGTCTCGCTCACACGAAATTTGGGCTCTTGAGTAAAGTTGTGGAAGGTGGAACAAAGAAAAACTGAAAATAAATGTATGTCTCACAAGTGTAAAGATTTCTAAAGGTGATTGAAACAATGAAAGGAATTGAACTGAATTCATTTGGATCAAATTCAAGCTGAGGTGTGGTATCTTCCTCCAGCTTGATTGACTATTTGTTTGTTCTGATGTGTAGGATGCAGTCTCCTCAGCAAGTTCCCAGTCTTGCACTTGGACTGATAAGCAGACGCCAAGAGCAAAGGCTAATGACCTCTGATGACTAACTCAACCTTGTGACTCAATTCCCAAACCTTTATTATAATTATTATTTGTGGGTCTTTTTGGAGGGGAGCAGTCTTTTGTTTTCAATCAAACCCTTCACATTTGAGCAACCACCAGTCATTCTGAGTACTTAATGATCCTTTTCCTTTTCCATCCTGCGTGCTCACTGGAACTTGGCCCCTCATTCAATTGCTGTTTAAGAATAGAATGCATTCCCTGCTCTCTGGTACTTGACAATCGCTTACAGCCCTTTCAGAGTTACTTCCTTTACCGATTGACAAATAAATGCTATTCATTCAGAAAAATGACAGGTGTTGGCTTGGCAATGCTGCTTTCACTTGCAGGTGGGGGTTGTGATTACTGGTTGTGAGAGTATCATTTTCTGCAGCGTTGGAGATCTGCATTTCAAGCATTTGTGTCGCAAGGTTTTGTTGGGGAAATTAAAGTAGGATGTAGCTCTCCCAATGTTTGGTTGGTAAAAGCATCCAGACCTATCCAGTCCCGGGGTTCTCCCCTAAATGGTGGTGAGTTTGATTATTTCAAACTTGGCATCAGCTTGGGTGCTTTTTGGGATAGGAAGGTGGGTGGTGGGGTGGGGGATAGTGGTTCAGGGGTGGGGGTAAAAATCAGTAGGCTTGCTATCTGCATGCTGGTCCCTGTTGGAACCTGCCTGAGCTTGGACAGGGACAAAATTAAACTCAGGAGGATAGGCCTGCTAACACACAGCCAAGGATGACCAGTTCAGCAAGGTAGTGCAGGGCTTGCAGTAGCTTTGGAGCTGCATCCTAGCATGTGAAGATGGGAGACTCTCTAACAAATTACCAACCATAGTTACTATCATCTTGCCCAGCAGTTCAGCTTGTGTCTCCCAAGTGTAGATGATGGGTACGTAAAGGAAGCTCCCAAGTTTGGCAATTCCAAAATGAAGCATCTACTAGGAAAGGCACAAAACCAGTTTGATAATGATTGAACCACTTCCACCCATCTCCCACTCAAAGAGGAAGAACAAGATACCTTGGCATCCAGTTAGCACTTTCCACAACATTGCCAAGTTTGGGAATGGTTACAATGTTAGTGTCTTGTATTCATTATTCTCTTAGATACAGTGGTGCTGGTCACTTCCATAAATGATCTTCTGTTTAGATGTGTGGTCGTACTTCTGACATCTAACTATACAGCAGCGAAACCCACTGTGATCAGAACTAACACTCATGACTGTCATGTATTACAAAACATGCACCAATCTATTCAAGAGAAGAATGTGAAAGCATTGGTCAGATAGGGCCTGATATAAATTGTTAAGTTGCCTTTTTTGACATCAGGTGAACAGAGCAAGTTATGATTGGACTCATTCAGTTCAACCAGTAGAACTTGTCCTTGCATAATAATAAAAAATAATGAACCTGCTGTGCGTCACACCATCGCTGGATTGCTTGGCTGGACTGCAGAATGTGGGAGTTTGTGGACAGTGAGACTGTCCTGAGCAAACACATCTGCAGGAGATGTCTCCATCTCGAATCTCTCAGGCTCAGAATCATTGAGCTAGAGTGCAAGTTGGAGAGACTCTGACACATAACAGGAGCAATTTCTGGATACAGGGGTAGTTTTATCTAGAATACAATCATGTCCCTGAAGGAAACACTATTTCAAGAAAGGGAGTGTGTAACTTTTTTAAAAATTCATTCAAGAGTTGTGGACTTTGCTGGCTGAGCCAGCATTTATTTCTTATCCCTAATTGCCCTTGAGAAGGTGGTGGTGAGCTGCCTTCTTGCACAGCTGCAGTCCATGTGGTGTAGATACACCCACAGTGTTGTTAGGGAGCGAGTTCCAGGATTTTGACCCAGCAACAGTGAAGGAACAGTGATATATTTCCAAGTCAGGATGGTGAGTGGATTGGAGGGGAACTTCCAAGTGTTGGTGTTCCCATCTATCTGCTGTCCCTGCCCTTATAGATGGTAGGTTTGGAAGGTGCTGTCAAAGGAGCCTTGGTGAGTTCTTGCAGTGCATCTTGTAAATGGTGCATACTGCTACTACTGTGCATCAGCTGTGGAGGGAGTGAGTGTTTGTGGATGTGGTGCCAATCAAGTGAACTGCTTTGTCCTGGATGGTGTCAAGCTTCCTGAGTTTTGTTGGAGCTGCACTCATCCAGGGAAGTGGAGAGTATTCCATCACACTTCTGACTTGTGCCTTGTAGATTATGGACAGGCTTTGGGGAGTCAGGAGGTGAATTACACACTGCAGGATTCCTAGGCTCTGACCTGCTCTGGTAGCCACAGTATTTATATGGCTAGTCCAGTTTGGTTTCTAGTAACCCCCAGGATATTGATAGTGGGGATTCAGCAATGGTAATGGCACTGAATGTCAAGGGGCGAAGGTTAGATTCTCTCTTGTTGGAGATGGTCATTGGCTGGCACTTGTGTGGCACGAATGTTACTTGCCATTTTTCAGCCCAAGCCTGGATATTGCCCTGGTTTTGTTGCATTTGGACATGGACTGCTTCATCTGAGGAGCTGTGAATGGTGCTAAGCATTGTGCAATCATCAGCGAACATCCCCACTTCCGATCTTATGATGGAGGGAAGGCCATTGATGAAGCAGCTGAAGATGGTTAGGCCTAGGACAATACCTTGAGGAACTCTTGCAGTGGTGTCCTGGAGCTGAGATGACTGACCTCCAACAACCACTCCCCAAAGCCTGCCTACTGTCTACAAAGCACAAGTCAGGAGTGGTGTTGGGACCATGGATCATAGCCCCAGATTACTTACGGATATATTGAACTTTTAAGTAAAACGTGTTTTTTAAATCAGGTCATATATGCAAAAGCTGGCTGAGACTGTAAAGTAACCACTTTCTGGAAAATTCCTATGTGGATTACAGTTGACCAACTAGTCCAGAGAACTGAATGTCTCCCTAAAAATGTGTCAAGGCTTACCTCAGACAGAGACACTTCAAAGGAGCAGAAACAATGCAAAAACTGAACGGTAATCTGTGGTTGTGGAGATAATGAAGGCTGATTACCATCTCAGCAAAAACCATCTCCTGTGAGTTATATCACAGACTGTGGATATGATATGAGTTGAAAAGAAAGCTGATCTGGGCAAAAAACATGTTTGTTTCTTCCCTTTCAGGAATACACAAGGAAATGGGTTAAAAAGTCAACTGCAACCCCGGTCTCTGTGTGCTAGTTTTGGTTTTCCAGGCCTGGTGTGCGAGAGTGTGCAGTGAAGGTCACAGCTGAAGAAGATCCACTAGGTATCCCTGCGCTTGCAGGTAAAAAAGTTTCTCTCAGATTGCTGGAGGCAAGTTACAAGTCAGCAAAGCTACCGTTGAAAAGTAAACAGGACTACTGCTTTCAGCTAACCTGCAGAACCAAGAATCTCCAAACCAACTGCTCAACTGCCAAAGTCAGCTCTACTGGAATCACCCCAACTTAACAGCCGTAATGCTTCATCATCTACTCCTTACGGACCAGCCAAAGATTGATTCGTATATCTTTTAACTTTTACTTTTGAACTCACTTCTCATTTCTATTCTGTGCATATGTGTGTTGTGTTTTTATAGTTTTTTTCTCACATTTTAGTAATTAATAAACTCGCTCTTTCTTTAACTCAAGAAAGCCTGGTTAAATTCGCTCCTTCAAAACCATAAACGCATATGGACTATGAAAAGGTATCCACGAGGGAAGGGATCCTTTTTAAATTAACCTTGTTGTGACCAACTGAGGGTATTGAAAAAAGAAAGGGAGCCAGTTCATCTCGCCTCACCGGGAACATAACAATTTGGTGCACCTCATCTGGAATTATAACAAATTGGGGGAATCTCACCCGGGGACTGGTCGTAACAGTGTGATGGAATACTCTTCACTTGCTGGGATGAATGCAGCTCCCACAACACTCAAGAAGCTTGACAGCATCCAGGACAAAGCAGCCCACTTGATTGGCACCACATCCACAAACGTCCACTCCCTCCACCACCGACGCACAGTGGCAGCAGTGTGTACCATCTACAAGATGCACTGCAGGAACCCACAACCACTACCATCTAGAAGGATAAAGGCAGCAGGCACATGGGAACACCACCACCTGGAAATTCCCCTCAAGCCACTCACCATTCTGACTTGAAAGTATATCGCTGTTCCTTCACTGTCGCTGGGTCAAAATCCTGGAATTCTCTCCCTAACAGCACTGTAGGTGTACCTACACCACATGGACTGCAGCTGTTCAAGAAGGCAACTCAGCACCATTTTCTCAAGAGCAATTAGGGGTGGGCAATAATTGCTGGCCTGGCCAGCAATGCCCACATCCTATGAATGAATAAAAACATGGAAGGAGCTGTACCAATAGAATGGGCTCCACCTGAACTGGGATAGGAACTGTGTCCTAGAGGAAAGGATCGATTGAGAAATGGCAAAGACTTTAACTAGTAAGATGGGGAGAGGGATCTACAAGAAACATAAGCAGCCTAGATGTAAACAAAGCAGGACGGGAAAGCATAAGAAAGAATAAAGCTAGGGAGAATATTAATGATAAGAGAATAAATAGAGTTATAAAACAAAAGTCCAAAAAGATGGTTAAACTTCGGGCTTAATTTTACCACACCCTCGCTGGGTGTGTTTTACACAGGGGTGGAGAGGGTATCTAAAATAACCCACTGCCTTCCTGCCCACCCCCGACTTGTTACCCATAATATGAGGGGTAGGTAAGGCTAACCCACTCACCCTTAGGCCTATTGAAGCCCTTAAGTGGCTAACTATTGCCCTCAATCCACCTCCACTGCCATAATATGCTGAGAAGTGGAAGGTGGGCGAAAGTGAGAAGGCCATTTTTTCACCCAAGTTGGTGAAAAGGCGGAAGAAAGGAAAGGTTCATCCTTTGGGGGGATGCCCTGTGCGCATTGGGGGCACCCCCCCCCCACTAAGGTTATACCTCCCCTTTGTGCCTCCACACCTGGCCTCCAAAACCTGCCACCCCCTCCCCTTGCTGCTTCCACCCCCAGGGAGCCTGATCCCTCCCCGCCCAAAAAACCTGGGACTTTCCTGGGTCTGGTGTCCATCTTCGATCTTCATGGAACGGTTTGCAATTCCAGCAGCGCCCACTACTGGTGCTGCCGGGACTGCAAGGGCTACTGAACAATCAGATTGGCCGGCAGCTCTCAAGGATGGGCTTCCTTGCACTAAGGGGCAGCTTGCAAAACTTTCACCACATTTCTAGGGAAATCTGGCACATAACAGGAAGTCAGCAATTGCATTCCTTGCTTTCCCTATATTGCACAAAAGACTGCAACCCAATTGGCACCAACTTCCCTGAGTAACATGAGAAACTTCATTGGGACCAGGGCAGGGTGTTGTCTTTGTACTCTGCTACTTTTCATAGGAGCAGTTCAGTTCCAGATCAAAAATAAAAAGCTTGTGGATTAATGTGAAATGGACTGAATTGAATGATGTATTCGATTTTATCTTTAACTCTCATTCCTAATGTATTGTCTTAATTTCTCACTTTCAAACAAGAGTAAGATGACATCCCAGCCAAGTGTCAGGAGTCACTGTCTCCTTTAACCAGTTCCCATTCATGCACATTGATGAGTTGAATTCAATTCATAGGCTAGCACAATACAAAATTTCTTGCAACATAGTGTTGCTGGCACACAATGTTCTGGTCATTAATTAAAGTGGTTGTAATACCCTACCCTGAATGTGCCTCAGGTTTCTGATAGCGCTCACTTTGGGCAAGGTTTCACAACAGCAGCACACAGCTGGAAAATTTGATTCTATCCAAATTGTATGGTCACAGGCATAGGAGGCTTTTAAATGGTGGAAGATTCTCAGCTGCAGTGTTAAGTCACTGCCATAGCTAGTGATTGATGGATCATAGGCCCAAGCATGGCTGTGTTACAGGAATGCTAGGGGCTGACAATTCAGTTTTAATTTGACAGAGATGGACAAGCCTCTGAGAGAAAGGGAGAAGCAAATATAAAGAGAACGAAAGAGAGAAAAGACAATGCAGCGAAATTGATCATTGCCGAGAGCATGAAACGGGCGATAACGAATCAACAGCTCATTTTACAGTCATTTAAAAAGAGAATGGCCTGGTGTTAAAATGGCTGTTGATTCTCTATAGCCTGTTTTACACTTTTGACAAAGGGCAATTCACCTCGTTAAGAGAAAGGGAATAGAGAGACAGGGAGAGAGAAACATGAAAAAGAAATAGAGATAAGCAAAAATGGAAAAAGGGAATAAAGTGAGAGGGAGAGAGAGAAATAAATAGAAAAAAAGATAAGTAGAGAGATATAGAAAGAAAGATGTAATAAAAGAAAAGCAGAAAGGGATGGAAATAGAAAGAAATTAGCAATGGATTTATCTATACTTCTGTGTGGTGACTAATAATGTCACCCTAACATTAGGCAGTTCTCCCATGTGTTGCTATTTTGGAGCTCTGTTGTTTAATCAAATTGCAAGATTGGAACTGGACCAACATTAACAATGTTGGGTTGTGGACTTGGTGTGAGACAATGCCTCATCAACTGCAGTCAGCCACTGGGCTTTTTATAGAAAGTTTAATCACTGCAAGGAGATAGACGGAGACAAAGAGGTGGTGTACCATAGGGAGAGATGGATAACACAGAAAAGTAGGCTGCTGATCAGCAGTAATCTGAGCAAACTATATGCAGTGCAATGGGAAATCACTCCATTCCATTCCCCTTCATGTGTGATGATTGTCAAATCCTGAGTTATAAATCCCTAAATTTCCCAAAAACCTTTAACCTGTAATCAGAATTTCTAAAAATAATTCATAACTCTTTAAACAATAATCCATTAAAGGAACATCACTGTTGGGGTGAATGCTGACACTGAAAGAACTTATCTACTGTGTAGTACTGACCTTTGGTATGACTATTTCCAGTTTTCACTCCTGCCCTTTAAGGCACTACCTTGTATTAGGGTCTAGTCCTACCGCCACTGGCCATCCTCTGATACGTCTTCATAATAGCACTCAATGTGTAAGTCTAGACAGTAAACGTGGGATTCTCCTCCCAGCTGTCGAGGTCATTAAGGTCATTAAGCTTCCTGGTAGGATTTCTGCCATTGAGAAGGAACTCGCTGCTGCGAGGGACCAAAAGCCCAGCAGTGCTGCATGAACAGAAGAGGCATGAGGCATCTTTAAAATAGCAGCAGTTTTCTTAGTATTGGTCTTGGCTGAGAATAGAGGCGGAATTTTCCGTGCCCACTGGTGTGGGTATGTTCGGCGGTGTGAGCAGACAATATGGCAAGAAGGCCAAAAATCAGTTTCATGACATCGTGAAACCAATTTGCGATTGTCCGCTCTGCCCATCAATGGCTGGCCGCATTTCCCGCTGTTAGATGTCGGGAACCTCATTACAATACATCTGCAAATCATTATAAGGTCACCTCGTGGGAATTGCTCCCCCCAGTCTGGATCATCGTCGGCGGGAAAACATGCTGGTGCAGAACACGTCATGGCAAGTGTGACGTGCAGGAGTCAGCATTTATCCCCAGGGCCTTGCTCACATCGCGGACATCCAAGGAGCAGAATATGCTGGAGCCCGACAGCAGCGGGACCCTGGAGGAATGTCCATGGCATGCTGGGAGGATTCTCATGGACATGGCTCTACCGAGAAGCAGCTCACAGAAGGTGGAAAGTCATTGTTGAGGGTCTGCTCACAACGGATGATGGTCGATGTGATGGAGAGGAAGATCCAGCTGTGTTTGGGAGAGGAAGATGTACCAGAGGGTGGGAGAGGAAGGTCTAGGACACTGGGAGAGGAAGAGGTGTCGGGTGGGGTGGGGTGGGGTGGGGTGAGGTAGCTGGGGGGGGGAACAAAGTTGTTGGGCAGTGAGTTTGGGAGGGGGGGAACAAAGGTGTCAGGGGGGAGGTTGGGAGGGGGGAAGGAGTCCAGACAGGGGAAGGGCTCCAGGGGCAGGAAGGAGTCTGGGGGGAGGAAGGAGTGCAGAGAGGGGAAGGAGTCCAGGGGCAGGAAGGAGTCTGGCGGGAGGAAGGAGTGCAGAGAGGGGAAGGAGTCCAGGGGGAGGAAGGAGTCTAGGGGAAGAAGGGAGTGCAGAGAAGGGAAGGAGTCCAGGGGGAGGAAGGAGTCCAGGGGAAGAAGGGAGTGCAGAGAAGGGAAGGAGTCCAGGGGGAGGAAGGAGTAAGGGCAGAGGAAGAAGTAAGGGTGTCTGAAGGAGTCAGGAAGGGGGAAGGACAAAGTGGTCTGGTGTCCAGGTGGGGGTGCGAAGGAGTTCAGAGGGGGAGGGAGTTCCAAGGGGGAAGGAGTTCCAAGGTGGGAGGAGTTTCAAGGGGGAAGGAGTCTGGATGTCCAAGTGAGTGTGCAAGGGAGGGCTCTGATGAGTCCATGACTGCCTCCTGGGGAGTGAACTGAAGGTGGGCGTAGTATGAGGGAATGGTGAGAATGACCGAGGGCAGAGTGAGGTGGTAGGGTGGGAGGGTGAGGGCGCAACGGTATCAGTAGAAGGGACGGCGAGAGAGGTTGGTGGGGACTCGGAGACAGACACGGATCCTGGGGATGCGAAGTAGGAGGTCGGGAAGGTAAATGTGGATGGGGGTGGGATTCTTGGGAAGGAAGGCAATGTGCACGTTCACCTGGGCATCCACAAAAGAAAAGGGTTGTGGCTGGTTGGTCACAGAGGGGAGGTGGAAGGTGAAGCTGAGGGGATGACAGTGATGGGGGGGAAGGAAATGGGTGACTGGGGGAGGGGGAAAAACGGAGGATCTGAAGAAAAGTGTTAGGTGCACCATGCTTGCCAAATCAAAAGTGAAGAGAGCCGTGGTGGGCGAGATCAGGCACTGCATGGGAGTGTGATCGGTGGGTGGGTGGAGATGCAGGTCAACTGAAAACGAATCCCAGCAGGCAGCGTTGAAAATGCTCAGGACATGGAGATAAATGTGGTGTGAGTAGGATTCATGTGTGTGGGAGAGTACTTGCACGAGGCTCTGAAAGGCCCTGCCATACACACACTTTTCCCTCCGGAATCACTCGTGGGCTGGCTGTGTGCAGCTGAACTGCCAGTGGTTGTAAGGGGATGCAGTGAAAGGATTCGTGAAGCCTGTAAATGAAGCTGAAAGACACCATTACACGTTATTCAGTAAAAGTGAATATATTTTCAGATTGTAAAGTGACAAAATGTGTTCACCTGTGCAACCAACTGTGATCAGGATTTCTCAACTTTTGAGCACCTTAGACTTCTAGTTGTTGCTTGACATCTGCAGCAGAGGTGGAGACAGCCTGTGCAATGGTTGGCCCTGCTGCCTCTGGGTTCTCTGGGGAGCTGAGGCCTTGAGGGCCCCGGCTTGCTTTGGCTGTCCTCTTGTGGGCCAGCTGTCCCCTCTGCGGTGACAGAGGATGAGGTTGATGGGGTCACAGGCTAAGGGGACTCAGTGGGAGCGAACAGCCTCTGAGATCTTGAGTGGATGACCCAGGGGTGTCCAGCTGCTGCTGCTCCTCCTCCCTTTGGGTGCCCGAGGACCCCGGCCTGACTCCTTGAGGGGAAGGGGCACCTGGGAGGATTTCGAGGTGCCCCGCTTCCCTCTCGTGTTGCCACCGCAGGAACTCACCCATGGCTGCCGCAATGGAGTGCAGGTCTGCACACATCTCCACGTTCTTCTGGACCAGGGTCTCCATGGCGTCTGCCATCCTCCTCATGGAGACCACCATACGCGCACATGTGGGCACCACCTCATCAGAGAGCAGGTGGATGTGCCACTCTGTTGAGGGCATCCAACAGCTCCGTGTGATGTTCCCCCACCTTCTGTTGACTCTCCAGGATGTGTTGGAAGGCCAAATCCAGAGGTTCGTCGTCTGACTTGGACCTCACAGATACCTCTTCCCCAGCAGTTCTCCAAGTGCCGGAGAGCTCGGCTGAACCTGCCTCCTCCAGCTGCTGACACCTGTCCGTGCGGTGACCACCAGATTGTGAACCCGAGCCTCTTCTGGATCTAGGTCCCACCGAGGTGTGTGTTTCTGTGCTGGTGGAGGGTGTGGGTAAGCGCTATGATGGGTCTTCCAGGCTGCTTATTTCCAGCTCTTCAATGGAGGAGGTGTCCTCTTGCTGGAGGTGAGGACGTGAATGGAGCTGAGGGACTGGCTGAATGAGGGTGTTGATCGCTTGGCAGAGCTCCCTGTGAACCAAAGTGGAGATAATTAGTGCATGGCAGCAGAGTGAAAAGCAGGAGAGAGAGCACTCACAGTTGCATTGAGAGAGGGATGATGGGGTGCAGGATCCTCACAAGGGTATTTGCCGCTGACCTCATCATCAACGCAGGCACGGTCCACATCCTCACCAGTCAGCGCGATGGCATGCTCCTCAAAGTGAGTGAGGGGGCTAATGTGGGACCTCTCCCTACATTACCTCTCCCCAGCTTCTCCTGCATGAAAACAGATGGCGAGAGTGTGAACAGGACACATAGCATCACATGGAATGTCTGTGTGGTGATTGGAGACATGGACGGCTTGAGGATGCGAGCTCCAGAGGATATGAGCCTGATGGAGATGTGAGGGTGTGTGTGAGAGTTAGTGGTGTTGTCCCTTGAACTCTGAGATCCCTGTGGATTAGTGATGGGTTTGTGAGCTTGTGAGTTGAGAGTGATGAGAAGAGTGAGTTACCCTGGTGGAATGGATGAGACCATTCATCCTGTTGCGGCACTGGGTGGCTGTCCTCTTCAGCAGGGCATTGGTGCTGATCACTACTGCCACCACCTCCCATGCAGGATTAGTGATGTTGCTTCCCTTCCTGCAGGCAGGGCGGGGGTGGAGGACATCATAGCGGGCCTCCTCTGCACCCAAAAGGCACTTGAGAGACACATCATTAAACTGAGGGTTGCAGTCTTCTTACCTTTCAGGACCATGTCTTCTGTGCAGCAGTCCTGGGCTGGAAGCACCGAGAGGTGTGCATGCGACTGCACTTTAAATATGGCGCCCAGCGTGATAAAGTGGTGAGGTGACGGTGTGGCGGGCGAATAAGAGCCCGCCCGCCATCGAAACGGCATGGTTCCTGGGATGCATTATTAATGAGCCGGGATTGGGGCGATACGGTGCCAAAACCTGCCATTACGGCCAGTGGAAAAGTGTTATTTTTCCCACCTGCACTTAGTACAAATCTGGGAAGATTCTGCCCTAGGCCTTTAGCAGGTAAGAGCTGGAACCAGGACCAAAAGAGAGAGAGAAGGATGTTAGAAGTTCATTTTCTTTCATAGAAGCACTTCAAAGCCATTACTGTTGTTTCCCTTTGCCCACTACCACTTCTACCACTTCTCCCATTCGGTTCCCAGGCATTAATGATAACACAAGCGGATGAGAGAGAAATCCAGCAGAGGTCCAGACCCTACTCTTGTTACCATTTGTGCACAGAGGGACAGGTCAGTGGTAGACCTGGTAGGTGCAGGGGAAAGTTGAGCAGTAAGGAGGAGGTAGGTCTTACACTCACTTTTTCCTCATTCTTTACCATTATCCCATCCAATGTTTAGAGAGATTACAGAAGAGAATACACCACTGGGCATCAGATGACTATTTGACAGTGGGGTTGTTGGTATCAGAACACACCCTAATTCTGTTCTGACTTGATGTTCATGTATGCACACTTTCAAGCATCACTTGGTAATGATCAGGAATGGAACTATATCCCAATGTCTTCAGTAGAGGAGGGCATGAGGGAGATAAGGAGAGAAGAGTGAGAAAAATCACCACCATGTTAAAATTAGAGTTTTAAGCTCCAGAAACTCTAGCAGCAGATCATTGGAAAACAATTGAACTGATTGCAAAACCTTACCATGTGGGACCTATCCAAGGGGTCAGTACTATCCCTGAAGGTACTTACCCTGACACTAATGCTCCCCTTTAATCACTCATTCGGCAATTCAATCAAAACAAGAAACACTTAAAAAAAATCAATACTTTGCATAAAAGTGATTAATCTCTTAAAATGTCTTCTGTCTCCAGGTGAAGGCTGTTACAGAGTATGTACTGCTCAGCATTTAGAGCAGAAATTTAATTCAGAGATAGTTATACTTAGGTCAGGAATTCTGCACACTGGAAATGAAGGGGAAAGTATTTTGTACATTGCAATTCTGCATAATGTTAATGAATGCAAAGGACTTTGATCCGATGGAATTTTATACAATAGGAATGAAAGGAATGGGCATTGTTTCAAACTGATCTGCTCTCATTGCACAGAACTCTAGTGGACCAACCTCCTTTCTATTAGCTTCCAGTGAAATACAGGATTGCTCAGAATGGACAAATATGTATGCAGAAGTGACAATGTATCCTGGGATACAGAAATATTGCCAAAGCAATATTCAGTCTTTCCTGTTAGATTTAGATCTAAGATATATTATATACATATATATATATTCCTTGTGGGCAGGTGTCTAGCATTTGGTTTGTGTTAAGAACATAGAAGTATAAGAATTGAGCCATATAGGTCAAGAAAATCTCAGATTTAATTCCTTCTCTGGGTATTATAAATTATTGTTAACTGACACCACAGTAAACATGCTACAAATGCAATAACACATAGACCAGTATAGAGAACAAACACTGATTTGTGATCTCTATCCAATGGTTTATGCTGCAAAGTGTGCGTGCCTAAATGCTGAGTGATAAAGGTGTTGTAGGAGCAAAAAAAAAGTTCATTGTATTTGTCCATTTCTTATTTCTTTTGCTATCTCCAAACCCATCGCTATGCATTTCCTTCTGAGTCAGGAATAGACCAGTTTGCTGAATGTTTTAACAAAGGCATGCATTACAGCACCAGGTGGTGTCTACTGCAGAAGGATGTCGATAGGACTATTTCTTTGATTTCTGGGTATGCTTATTCTGTAACTCTGGGTCTCTGTCCCCTTGATATTGTTCCCAAGATTTCCAAGCCTTACCCTGAGAGTGGGTAGATTATTTGCACAGCCAATAGGGACAGGCAAGGGAAGTCATTCAAACAAGATGTAAACAGACAGCCATTCGCTTCATTGCCTTGTTCATTTGGCAGCTCAGTGGAGTGCCCACAGGTAGAAATCCTTCAGGATTTGTGCCCATCTCCTTTCTGAATATTTGATTGTATAGAGGCAACTTTGGCCTTTCAGTTACATTGAGTGAGAGGTTGGCTGATTGCCTTCTGAGCCAATCACATTTCAATGTCCAGTTAAACACAGGGCATTTGAGGACTGTGTCTCTCCAGCCAGAACTTTCCAACAAGCACCAAGACGTAGCTTGGCTGGTGGTGAGAAAGGCCCTCCCCGTCAGATCCTTCCTACACGCCAGGAGGCTCACCCCCTCTGCACGTTGCCCTCGAGGTGGCTGTGGTGGGGAAGAGACCGTTGTTCACCTCCTTGTGGATTGTGCCTTTGCAAAGAAAGTCTGGAGAGAGATGCAGTGGTTGCTGTCGAGGTTCATCCCGAGCAGTTCTGTGACACAGGACTCTGTGCTCTACGGGCTGTTCCCAGGGACACACACCGAGACAAACATCAACTGCAGCTGGAGGATCATCAACTCGGTGAAAGATGCGCTTTGGTCTGCCCGAAACTTGTTGGTCTTCCAGCACAAAGAGTTGTCCCCGACCGATTGTTGCGGACTGGCACAATCCAAAGTCCAGGACTACGTGCTGAGGGACGCACTAAAGCTCGGGGCAGCTGCCGCAAAGGCGCAATGGGGAAGGGTCGCTGTCTAAGACCTTCTACCACAGCGCACCGAGAGACTGGGAACTGTTTAGAGCCCCTCGGGCTGTACAGATCAAAATGAAAGGCTGTAAATGATTGTAATATTGTTTGTACTGATGCACCTGGTGATACATTTTGTAAAAGTCTAACCTGGATTGTACCCTTGTAATGTTGTTTTTGAAATGGTTTGGAATGTGATTGAAGATATTTTATGAATAAAGTATATTTTTACAAAAAAAAAAAGTCTGCTGGGACAGGACTCTGTACTCTACGGGCTGTTCCCAGGGGGACACACCGAGACAAACATCAACTGCAGCTGGAGGATCATCAACTCGGTGAAAGACGCTCTTTGGTCTGCCCGAAATTTATTGGTCTTCCAGCACAAAGAGTTGTCCCCAATCGAGTGTTGCAGACTGGCACATTCCAAAGTCCAGGACTATGTGCTGAGGGACGCACTAAAGCTTGGGGCAGCCACCGCAAAGGCGCAATGGGGAAGGGTCGCTGTCTAAGACCTTTCTGCCATAGGGCACTGAGGGACTGGGAACTGTTGAGAGCCCCTCGGGCTGTACAGCTCAAAATGATTGTCTGCAAATGACAAATATGCTACAAATAACACATAGACCAGTATAGGGAACAAACACTGATTTGTGATCTCTATCCAATGGTTTATGCTGCAAAGTGTGCGTGCCTAAATGCTGAGTGATAAAGGTGTTGTAGGAGCAAAAAAAAGTTCATTGTATTTGTCCATTTCTTATTTCTTTTGCTATCTCCAAACCTGCAAAGGCGCAATGGGGAAGGGTCACTGTCTAAGACCTTTCTGCCATAGGGCCCCTTGGCCTGTACAGCTCAAAATGATTGTCTGCAAATGATTGTAATATTCATTGATTGTATTGATGCATCTCGTGATACAGGTTGTAAAAGGTGAACCTGACTGTACTTTTGTGATGGTGATTTTGAATTGGTTTGGAATGTTCTTCCAGATATTTTATGAATAAAGTATATTTTTCCAAAAAAAAAAGTCTGCTGGGAATTGTTTAGAGCCCCTCAGGTGGTACAGCTCACAATGAATGTATGCATGGAATACTAATTGTATTATAATTGTATTGAAGCACCCAGAGTGCAACATGATGTATGTTGACAACTCCAATACAATTGTCTGATTGTCTGTAATGACCATATTGAAATTATTGTAATATTCATTGATTGTATTGAAGCACCTCGTGATCCATGTGCAAAAGTTGAATCTGATTGCACTTTTTGTGATGGCAATTTAGAAATGTTTTGTAATGTTCTTCCAGATATTTTATGAATAAAGTATATTTTTCAAAAAAAAGTCTAAATAACTCCAAGAAAGAACTTATAGTTAAACAACATTTTGTGCATTCTCAAAATATGTCAAAGCATTTCACAACCATGTACTATCTAAGCAAACAGAGCTAATTATACAGAGCACCATCCCACAAACAGAAAATGAGAGAAATGTTCAGTTAACATAAGGCAAAATTCCTCAATATCACTCTATTGCTGTAAACTTGGTACAGCGGGGTCACCCCAATTAAATAAATCTAGTGAGTGCCTATACCAGTGTGAATGCATCCTAGTTGTCTGCTAAAAGGGGATACAGGGTGAGACAAGAGTTACTGCCCTTGACATTAAGGCCGCATTTGACCAAATGTGGCACCAGGGAGCCCTAGCAAAACTGGAGCCAATGGGAATCAGAGGGAAAACTCTCCGCTGGTTGAAGTCATACCTAGCACAAATGAAGATGGTTGTGGTTGTCGGAGGTCAATCATCTCAGCTCCAGGGCATCACTGCAGGAGTTCCTCAGGGTAGTGTCCTCTGCCCAATCATCTTCAGCTGCTTCATCAATGATCTCCCTTCCATCATAAGGTAAGAAATGGGGATGTTCGCTGATGATTGCACAATGTTCATCACCATTCGTGACACCTCAGATACGTCCATGTCCAAATGCAGCTAGACCTGGACAATGTCCAGGTTTGCGCTGAGAAGTGGCAAGTATCATTCGCACCATACAAGTGTCAGGCAATGACCATCTCCAACAAGAGAGAATCTAACCATCACCACTTGACATTCAGTGGCATTACCATCACTGAATCCCCCACTATCAACATCCTGGGGGTTACTATTGACCAGAAACTGAACTGGACTAGCCATATAAATACTGTGGCTACAAGAGCAGGTCAGAAGCTAGGAATCCTGCAGCGTGTGACTCACCTTCTGACTCCCCAAAGCTTACATACCATCTACAAGGCACAAGTCAGGAGTGTGATGGAATACTATCCACTTGCCTGGATGAGTGCAGCTCCGACAGCACTCAAGAAGCCTGACATCATCCAGGACAAAGCAGCCCAGTTGATTGGCACCCCTTCCATAAATATTCACTCCCTCTGCCACCGATGCTCAGTAGCAGCAGTGTGTACTATCTACAAGATTCACTGCAGAAACTCACCAAGGCTCCTTAGGCAGTTCCTTCCAAACCCACGACCGCTACCACCTAGAAGGACAAGGGTAACAGACATATGGGAACACCACCATCTGAAAATTTCCCTCCAAGCCACTCAACATCCTGACTTGGAAACATATCGCCGTCCCTTCACTGTTGCTGGGTAAAAATCCTGGAACTCCCTCCCTAACAGCACTGTAGGTGTACCTACACCACATGGACTGCAGCAATTCAAGAAGGCAGCTCACCACCACCTTCTCAAGGGCAATTAGGAATAGGCAATGAATGCTGGTCTAGCCAGCGAAGCCCACATCCTGTGAATGAATAAAAATAAAGGTGAAATATGCAGCACCCAACAACCACAGGGATGGTGGAGTGTTGGGTGGGTGGGGGTGGGGGGAGCAGTTGGTTGGCGGGGGTGGGGGGGCAGATGTGAAGACGGTTGGATGGAAAAGCTGCTAAGTCCCGTAAATCTGGAAATCAGCCTCCTTATTGGTTTTCTGAATCCCAGCTGAATGACTGTGCAAGTGCTGTTCACATTGCCCTGATCCAAGTATTGTTTCAGCCCCCATGTTTCTGGCTGCTCTGGAAGCAGATACTATGAGAAATCAGGCTGATTACATCACTCCTGCTGGCCTAACATCCTTCAAAATGCTAGAACATCCTTCTAAATGTTAGACTATTTATGGTGTGGCTAGAACCATTGCCTGTCTGCTGCAGGAAATCTCAAAGGAGAGACCTGGAGTTTCTGGGTTGTGCCAATTTTCCACCCCATTCCCACCAATTTTACCTGAGGACACCACCTCCGACCCAAGGAAATTCAGCCCCAGAGGTCCAGATCCTAAATTATACGATCGAATCTCTGCTTTGAGGGCAAATTGTGCTTGAAATTGTGTTGCTATTCTGAAATGAAACTATGTTCAGGTTTCTGCCCAAACACATTAGCATGACTAAAAATTATCTCCCATGAGCCAGCGCAGTTGGTGAGCATAATAGAAAATATTTTTTTTTTCTTTACATTTAAAAAGATCCTTATTTGTTTTTCAGAGCAGTGGGAGTTTTATTAACACAGCTGAAAATGAGTCTTTCACAAAAAGTAAACCTTTTTAATAAGAGTGTCCACTCTTCCACATATGAGCAATCTGATTTCAAATTGCTGAAAATTACTTTAAAAACATACGTTATTATTTATTAGTTTTATTGGTGTACACTCATCAGTCTCTTAGCAAATTAGCCATTTTTTTACATGTAAAAACTTTTAAAACCTGCTTACTAGTGCCTGTGCATCCTAAGATTAAAACTTAATTTGAACCACCCGCTTAAACGGCCGCAAATGGAAGCAGAAACTCACCATGATCATTCTTTCGAACTGTGGGCACGGCCAGTTTTGTTGTTGGGGCTGACTTGGGGTGAAATGTCTTTAAGCCAGTAACAAAGGTCGTGGAAACCCAAATTACACTTGACATAGTTTGCATTTAATCCTTGATTTTTTTTGTGTTGGGTTTGGCAGATTTCAGCTGGATTGGGCTGATAAGACCAACACAAAACTGGTGGAAATTCAAGGTCTATATGTTCATGCATGAGCTTGATGCCTTTGACCTTCTACTCAGGGGCAGCAAAGTTATCAGTTGTGGCAAGCTGGCCCTGATGCTTGCTGGAGATATTTCTAAAGTAAATGTTAGCTTGTAGTTCCTATCCTGAGCTTGTGCAGAATTCTTTTCTATTGATTCCCTTCAAAACACTTCAAAATTGGCTTCAAAAATGTTACCTATTTCCATTTAATTTAATTTGACTCTCTAATTCTGATGAAATGTCTTTACCTGAAAGGTTAGCTCATGTTTTTCTGGAAGCCAGTAGACTTCCTAAGTGTTTGCAATATTTGTCTCCTTAGCCTCTCTTTACTGATCAAAGGTCTAAAATGATTCATGATCTCTTTTTGTCATGTCTATCCTAATTGTTGAATGAGTCAATATGTCAAATATGGCAATTCATCTTGCAAGCATTTTTTTCTGTTGAGATGCCACAATCCAATTTTTTCCTTGCCCCTTTGGGATTATTTTATGAAAAGGACAACTCCTAAGACAAATCCTCACTCCAGTATTACATTCTCAAGGCTTCTCAATTGAGTTAAATAGGTAGAAATATCTAATTCCATTTGCTCAGAGAATGAGTAGCATTCTATGATTGATGGAGGAGTTAATCTGCTTTTAATACACAAAGTGACCATTTTAAGGCCACAGCCACAGTCAGCTGCAATGGGCAGGAAAGAGAAGTGAAAGTTACAGAACAACATTACTTTAGGGCCTCCCTGTAGTGCATTAAAGCTGAGTTAACTCCAAAGGGAAATACCAAATAGTCACTGTAACATCTCTGTGGTCCCAACACTGCAAAAAAAATTGTATTTGCAACTTTTGTTTTCATAAAACAGAAGTGACACCATAATGTGATTAATTAACCATTTCTCAGACAACCCAACTGATGCCATTAAAAATGGTATAAATATAGTAAATTAATCAGAAATGCAATGGAAAATTGGAAAACCAACACAATGACATCTCCACATATATCATCTAGAGACATTAAGGCAGATTCATTTCCCAAAAAGGGTGAATTTGCTCTTGCCTTTTAATTATTGATAAATTGAGTCAAGAATGATAGGTAAAGCACCACCATGGTTAAAAATAGTATGAGAAATCACAGAATCACACAGTGCAGAAGAGGCCCTTCAGCCCATCGAGTCTGCACCGACACGTGAGAAACACCTGACCTACCTATCTAATCCCATTCACCAGCACTTGGCCCATAGCCTTGAATGTTATGTCGTGCCAAGTGCTCATCCAGGTACTTTTTAAAGGATGTGAGGCAACCCGCCTTCACCACCCTCCCAGGCAGCGCATTCCAGACCGTCACCATCCTCTAGGTAAAAAAGTTTTTCCTCACATCCCCCCTATACCTCCAGCCCCTCACCTTCAACTTATGTCCCCTTGTGACTGACTCTTCAACTAAGGGGAACAGCTGCTCCCTATCCACCCTGTCCATGCTCCTCATAATCTTGTACACCTCGATCAGGTCGCCCCTCAGTCTTCTCTTCTCCAACGAAAACAACCCAAGTCTATCCAACCTCTCTTCATAACTTAAATGTTTCATCCCGGGCAACATCCTGGTGAATATCCTCTGCACCCCCTCATGTGCAATCACATCCTTTCGATAATGTGGCAACTAGAACTGTACACAGTACTCCAGCTGTGGCCTCACCAAGGTTCTATACAACTCCAACATGACCTCCCTACTTTTGTAATCTATGCCTTGATTGATAGGCAAGTGTCCCATATGCCTTTTTCACCACCCCACTGACATGCCCCTCCGCCTTCAGAGATCTATGGACACACATGCCAAGGTCCCTTTGCTCCTCAGAACTTCCTAGTGTCATGCCATTCATTGAATACTTCCTTGTCAATTACTCCTTCCAAAGTGTATCACCTCACACTTTTCAGGGTTAAATTCCATCTGCCACTTATCTGCCCATTTGACCATTCTGTCCATAACTTCCTGTAGCCCAAGACGCTCAACTTCACTGTTAACCACCCGGCCAATCTTTGTGTCATCCGCAAACTTACTAATCCTACCCCCCACATAGTCATCTATGTTGTTTATATAAATGATGAATAATAGGGGACCCAGCACAGATCCCTGTGGTACGCCACTGGACACTGGCTTCCAGTTGCTAAAGCATCCTTCTGTCATCACCCTCTGCCTCCTACAACTAAGCCAATTTTGAATCCAAGAAATAAGAAGGGAAATCAGGAGACAGTGTTTAGGTGAGATTTGGCTTGGGAATTAGATTGAAAAGGAGAAATCTGAGTGAGGTAGAAGAGATTCACATTTTTCTGACTCTGGAAAGGAATGTGGTAAAGATAGTGAACATGTGATGAGTCTTGGTTCAATACCATAAGGGTTCAGAGGGCGAGCATAACAGACAGAAAGGAAAATTCAGAGGAGCATTGACCAAAGTATTATCATTAGAATAGAGAGAGACAAGGATCATGCTGGAGAGAGAGGCTGCAAGTTGGAGGCGAGTCGCACCTAGCTTTTCTCTTGAACCATATTTGCATTTATTATCAGTTTTATTCTAGTTGGTGAAATGTTAATTGACCAATCCAAGGCAATTGTTTAAATTGGGCAAACAGCACAAGCCATTTACCATTACCATTACTGTTACAGAGTTATTACTTACAGCACATTGGTTACTTTGGGCAGAAACAGGTGTTTAATAAATTTGCACCTCATTAAGATGCAAGTACTTTGTACTTAATTCTGTCTAAGTGGTGTCAAATTATTGTTTCCACTGAAATCTGATCTGGCAAATCATTACCATGTTGATAGGGCCACCCAAATAAATAAACAAAATTATGTTCTGAAAAAAACCCAAATTTGCTGCTAAATGAAACAAATGGGTGACTCATTGTTGACCTATAATTGTAAATTATGTAGATAAATTCTACATTCAAAGAAACAAGATAAAAGAAGGTTAGTTTCCACATTTATACTCAAATAATTGCAAGACCATATCATAAACCAGGATAATATTAAAGAGGAAAACTAAGGTACGCAGAGATTTGGGAAAGACAGATGGCACTAGAATAGGGAATAGTAAGGTGTTAGGTGGGGTCAGAGTAAGAGGGAACGTTAGCTTTACTGTACATGCATGTGAATGTATGGTGCAGATAGCAACGTCAAAATGTTGTTGTGGTGATAACGGAGACCTGGCTTAATAAAGGCAGGACAGGGTACTAAATATTCCTGGATACAAGTGTTTAGGAAAGATAGAGAAGAAAAGAAAGGAGGGTAGCAGTATTGATTAAGGAGAAAATTACAGTACTGGAGAGAAGGATGTCCTAAAATGGCTAAAGACAGAATGGGATTTACCAGCCCTGCCCTCCGCCTGGATCTTTCTGGTCCCACCGAAAGTCAATTGACTTTTGGCTGGCCCACTGCATCCCCCGTTGTGTGTCCTGCCACAGCAGGGCCAGAAAATCCCAGCCAGAATCTATTTGGTTAGAGCTAAGAAACAATAGAAGTAGCATAACATTAATGCGTGTATTCTATAGGCCACCAACTCGTGAGGAAGACATAGAGGAACAAATTTTCAAGGAAATTACAAGGTGCAAGAATTATAGAGTAGCTATAATGGAGACATTAATTATCCTATTAAAGACTGGGATTATAATATTGTAAAGGGCAGAGAGGGACAAGAGTTTCTAGAGGCTGTGTTCAGGAGAATTTTCTATGTCTGTATATTTCCAAGCCAACAAGGAAGGAGGCATTGCAGGATCTGGTTCTGGAGAATGAGACGCATCAAATGAATCAAGGCCTGTATCTTCTGGTCGGTGTGCGGGGGTGGACCCCACACTCTGACACGTAAAATGATGCGCGGTGACGTCAGGTGTGCGTCCCGACGTCACCGCGCGTCATTCCGGTCTTCAGTTTGGCAGGCACGCATTGGAGTCGGCTGTGCGCCTGCCGAACTGTCAAAGGCCTATAAAGGCCATTTATCAACTAATTGAGCTGATTTTCTGGGCTGTCCGTCCAACCTTAAGGTTGGCGGGCAGGCGAAGAGCCCAGGCAGCCTTCGCATTTCTCATGAAACCTCACCCACGAGCGGGATGAAGTTTCATGAAGGCTTTATAAATTAAATAAAAAATGTTACTGAAATACATAAACATGTCCCAGCTCATGTGACACATGAGGGGACATGTCTGAGTAATTTCTTTTTCTTTTTCGCAATGCTTAAACCTTAAATTAATCTTCCTGAGGCAGTTCCATGTCTCAGGGAGATTTCTGTGCTCCTTCGCGCGCATGTGCGAAAGAGCACAGGTCCCGACTCTCCCTCCTACCCTCGCCTGTACAGGTAGCGCTCAGTGTTTCTGGGTGCACGTCATGCTGGACAGACCTTTAATTGGCCCAACCATGTAAAATGGCGGCGCGCAGCTGATCCCGGGCGGCGATTGGCTGCGCGACTGCCCGGGCCCGCTCCCGCTCAACCTGCCCGACGGGGAGAAATTTGCCCCCAAGTGTCAGTAGGGGAACATTTAGAGGACAGTGATGATAGTATCATAAGGCTTGGGTTAGCTATGAAAAAGGACAAGGACCAATCCGGGGTAAAAATATTTGGGGGATGGGGTGAGAATGGATGTAGCCCAGATAAATTGGAATCAAAGATAGCCAGGCAAAACTGTAATGGAACAATGGGCTGCTTTTCAAGGGAAATAGTTTGGGTAGTGTCAAGATACATTCCCACAAGGGGAAAGGTAGGGCAAACTAATCCAGAGCCCCCTGGATGATGAGATTTATAGAGAGTAAGATGAAGCAGATAAAAGGTGCATATGACAGATGTCAGGTGAATAATACAAGTGAGAGCCAAGCTGAATATAGAAGATTCAGAGGGAAGGTGAAAAAACAAATAAGAGAAGTGAAGAGAGTATGAGAGAAACTGGCAGCTGTCATAAATTGAAATCTAATACTCTTCTATCAGTATTTAAATAGTAAAAGGATGGAAGAAGAGGAGTGGGACCAATTAAGGGCATAAAAAGGAATTTACACCTGGAGGCAGGGTGCGTGGCTGCAGTACTAAATGAAAACTTTGCATTTGTTTTTACTAAGGAAAAGCATGCTGCCAAAATCATTATGAAAGAGAAGGTAGTTGAGACAATGGATGGCCTAAAAATGGATCAAGAGGAGGTGTTGCATAGGTTGGCTGTACTTAAAGTTGATAAGTCACCAGGACCAGATGAGATGCATCTAAGGATTCCAAGGAAAGTAAATTGCAGAGGCACTGACTGTAATCTTTCAGTCCTCCTTAGATACAGTGATGGTGCCAGAGGACTGGAGAATTGCAAATGTTACACCCTTGCTCAAGAAAGTGTGTAAGGATGCATCCAGCAACTGCTGCATGGCCAGTTTAACCTTTGTGGAGAGAAAGTATTTTGAAACAGTAATTCAGTACAACATTAACAGTCACTTGGATAAATGCAGGTTAATCAAGGAATTTACTAAGGGCAAATCATGTTCAACTAACTTGCTTGAGTTTTTTGATGAGGTAACAGAGAAGGTTGATGAGGGTAATGTGGTTGATGTGGTGTACATGGACTTCCAAAATTCATTTGATAAAGTGCCACACAACAGGCTTGTCAGCAAAGTTAGAGCCCATGGAATAAAAGGCATGGATATGAAGTTGACTGTGTGGCAGGAAATAGAGTAGTGGTGAACTATTGCTTTTTGGACTGGAGGAAAGTGTACAGTGGGGTTCCCCAGGGGTCAGTGATAGGACCCCTGCTTTTCTTGATATATATGTTAATGATGTAGTCTTGGGTGTATAGGGCACAATTTTGAAATTTGCAAAATTTGGAAGTATTGTAAACTGTGAGAAGGATAGTGATGAACTTCAGGAGGACATAGACAGGCTGATGGAATGGATGGACAAATGGCAGGTTAAATTTAATGCAGAGAAGTGTGACTCATTTTTATACAGCAAGTGGTTAGGATCTGGATTGCATTACCTGAGAGTGAGGTGGAGGCAGATTCAATCATGGCTTCCAAAAGAGAATTGAACAATTATCTGAAGAGAAAGAAATTTGCAGGGCTACAGAGTAAAGGGGATGGAGTGGGACTAGGTGAGTCACTCTTGCAGTGACCCAGCATGGACACAACATACCAAATGGCTCCCTTCTGTGCTGTAACCCTTTTATGATTCTGTTACCTCATGATGGACTTTACAATGTTGCACTAGGCAAGGGGCGGAGTCCTGCCAGCAATGGGAAGTGTGGCAGGCGGGGGAGCTTAATTTGGCGGAAGGCCAAAAATGCAGTTTCCAGATGTCGGGATAAATCTTAGGAGCTCTATTCTTAGGGCTTTAAAGGTGGGTTTAAGGCGGATTGAGCTTTCTGACGAACAATGTCAGGAAGCCATTTTGTATGCATTAGCAAGTACATATGATCATTAAAAGACCACCATGCCAGAATTAAGTTTCCCCTCCGAATCAAGTTCCCCGCCAGCAAGAAATTCACTTTTATCATTCACTTTTATGACTATATATAAGCGGCATACATCTGGCGAGCTTCACTTTTTCCATGGTCTCAAGGTGAGTAGACGCTGCTTTGGCCATCTTGGGGATCACTCACAACTTGACTCATATTAGGTGCCGGTAGGACAAACTACGTGAAGGCTGGACACAGGAGGCAGGAGAAGGCTAAAGTCAGGAGGGTGGGGGGACGGGGGTGTGGTGTTGGGTGGAAGGCTACAATGGAGACTGGACATGAGAGGCAGGCTAAGGGTGGAGTGGGGGGCAGGGTGGAAGGGTGGAGCAGTGGCTGGACATGGGAAAAAGGCAAAGGATGGGGTGGATGTCCAGGAAAGGAAGAGACTGTCTGGGGCTGGGTTAGAGGTTGTCCGGGGAAGGAAGACAGACTGTCTGGGCAGGAAGGGAGGCAGCAAGGGAATGCGAGGGTATAGCAACATGGGATGGAGGGAAGGGCCTTTCTTGTTGGATCTGGTGATTCTGTGGCTGGATGAGGGAGGGGGCTTTATGGGCAAGGATGGTTGGAGAGAGATGGTCCTAGAGGGACAGGGTGGGTGCTGTCGATCTTGGGGTTCTGGGAGATCAAACTGAGGGTACTGGGCAGCAGAGTAAACAGTTACATTCAAAGAGGGGAGTGGGATGCAGTCAGGGGGCAGGTCAGGGTGATAGTCAGGTAGGTGAAGATTTCATGGAGGAAGTCACAGGAGTGGACCACTCAGGTGGCTCAGACAACGGTAGATGTGAGGGTCAGGATGGGCATGGGGATGGTAATGGGTGTAGGCTCAGAGGGCATGGGGATCGTAATGGGTGTAGGCTCAGAGGGGAGAGAAGACATGTGAAGGTTGATGGTAATAGGGTCCAGGGTAACGGAAGGAGATTCAAGGATGATGGGTGAGAGAAATGGTTGTATTGGGTGGGTCAAGAGTGATGGGGGGAAGCTGGTGTGTGACCAAGGGAGGGTAGAAGGCTGTGGAGCTAGTCTCGAAACTAACACACGTCATTTTTCAAGCAACAACTATACAACACATTTGATGTAAAACTGCGTTACCTCAAAGTAGAAGAGAGGTCTTTTTGGGTGGGCGGTATACAAGGTGAGCACAATTGGCTGACTGAAGGGACACCCTAATAATCATGAGGCAACTGGATGGCAACCATGCTCAATTGTGTCCTCCTCTCTATGGTGAAACTTACAAGGCAGCAGGTTTCCTCCCAACTCATGGGTCTCATAACCTCAAGATTCCAGCAAGGCGTGGAGCTGCCGGTCATTCTGTACGATTTGTCATCTGCTGCTTTCAGAGGCAGAGATGAAGGGAAGGAGGTGGATGCATCCAAGAGGCACAGCTGATGGACAGCAGCAAACTCCCGACTCCAAACCTCCATCCTCCCTGGTGAATAGTCATGGCTGACAGGGGCTCGTGTGGTTAGCTTTTCCATGCTGCCAAGGCAATTGTCTCCTTATAGGGTCTTGAGGGTAGTGGAGGCAAGCTGGATAGTGTCAGAGGGAGGGTTCTCGCACATGGTCCTCACCAACCCAGTCGAATAGCAATGTCTCCATGCGCGATCATGTATGAATGGGAGGAATACCCATCGCTGGGGGGGGATGCCATGTCTAGACAGAAGATAGGGCTTAACACTGGCTCGGTGGTTCTGAGATGGAGGCAAACCTGTAAAGAATGTGCTCACTACAGAATGTGTGTACCACATCAATTTATTCACAGGTCCACCTAAGCCTAGATGATCCAAGCTCCAGGCAACCCTGCCTTTCTACTGTCTCTAAGACCTGACTCCAGAGGCTCGTCATCTGCATGAGGCTGAGCAAGGACCTCGCCTCCAGCAGTTCACTGAGTGTCAGAGACATTGGCTGTCACTTCCACCAACTGTGGACCCGTGTCAGTGATGTGCTCACCATATTGTCATCCTGAGCCTATTCTAGAATGTGACCCACCGAGGTGAATGTATCTATGCTGGTGGAGGGTGCAGGCGAATGCCGTGACGGTGCATCATCTGAGACTTCTGAGGTATCATCCTCAGAGGTGGGGTTGGAGATGGGGCCGTGGGTGGTCTCCTTGTTGGCCTTCCCCTTTTCTTGCTGATACCTGCAATAGAGAAAAGAAAGAATTAGTGATTGACCAAGCAGGCTCCTTAATGAAAACAATGTGTTACTCTGTGGGTGTAGCTGACAACTGCAGACTGGAGGCATCCTCACTGGCGTCCTGGCAGAGTCCTATCTCACCTTCAGCACAGGCACGATCCTGCTCCTCTTCGGCTAACTCTCGGCGGCCTGCTTCTCAAAAGGAGTGAGGACTCAAATGTCCAGAATTCTGCCTCCAGGCTGGGACAACTCTTACTTGTTGTGGGCATTCTTCTCCTGCAGACAGACAGAAGGATTGATTGTTATTCCTATTGCTGCATGAGCAGTTCAGGAGCATGCATGTCTATGGCAGCTGCTGAGCCCTCCCCTGTAAGTGATTACGAAGTAACTTATATGAGATTGAGAGAATGAAGTTGCTGGCACACGTTTAGTGCAGATGTCCCATCTGCTGCTGAGTCCTGCAACCCAAACTCCTGTGTGACATCCCTGTGCACTCGCACACTTACACTGCCTGAGGACCTTAGGAGTGTCAGTTTGCAGTGAGAGTACATGGTGCCACTTACATTGGTGGAGCTCAGCAGATCATTCATCCTTTTCTGACACTGGTGGGCCCCACAGACACTAACCTCTGCTGCAACCTCTGCCCTAGCCACTGTAGTGAGAGGGAGGCTGTCCTGCTGCCATCCTGGGAAACAGCACCTCCTGCCTTTCCTGGACAGCCTGGATGAGAGTCTACAGGGAGGCTTTGCTGAACCGTGGGGCTGCACTTGTTTTCTTCTCTGGGACACTAAAGACAGCCAGACTGAAGCCCCTAGTCTGCAGTGGTGAATGCCTGTCCAGGTGCCCTTTAAATATGGCGCTGGCACCTTCAACCCCATGAGCTAATGGCGGGGATGGCAACTTCCTGCCCGCCCCGCTACAAGAATTGCCGTGCTCTGCACGGATGCATAGGTAATGAGCTGAAAAGCACAAGATCGTGCGTGGTCAGCCATCCTGCCCTACAGCAGGAATCACTCCCACTTCCATGCATACCACCAAACTTAGAATCCAGAATTGGAAGATTCTGCCCAAGAAGTAGAGCGCCAATGGAAAATGGGTGAATTATTCATGACTTGTCATCGAAAGAGCTCTCAGGGCAAACCAAACTTGCAGTGGGTGCCTCAAACAGGTATTAAGTATATTGTATATTCTTAGAGCCCATTGCCCGTTTTAGGCGTAGACATAGCGCAATGATCTTTTGCCCTTTGCCAATATTGTGGCTGACATGCTTCCTGTTTGAAATGAGCGTGTGCTTCCTGCTCACTATATTGGAGACTTAGGAAGCCATTTAGTGCCCCCCAAAAAAGTGCTAAATGGCTGAGGGACTACACCAGAATGTATCTTTAAATGTTAAAGCATTAAAGATGCTCACAAGCTTAGAATTGCATATCACATGTAACTTACAGTTTAATGTAACAAAAAGTTCCAAAGTGCTTCACAAGAATGAAATCAGACAATTATTGACACTGAGCCAGAGCAGTAGGCATTAGATCAGGTGACCAAACACATGGTCAAAGAGGGGTTTTAAGCAGAATCTTTAAGCAGGAGAGAGCGGTGGAACCTTAATGAAGGCTGAAACAATATTTGTCCCCATATGCAATAACTTACCCTTAAGTGTGCCTATCCTTTTGAATTTGATCCACTAGCCAGATTTACTACATCCTCATTAGGCTGGCTCCTTGCACAAGGCTCAAGCTGCCTTTGATTATTTAACTGAGCCGACCGCAGAAACGACGGGCAGCCTATTCACTGCAATCTTTGCATCAGTAGCTAGGCAGAAAAACCTAAGCTTAGCCAAGAATAGAAAAGTCACCCCAATACAGAAAGTACACTGGGGAATAGTGAGATGTAGAGGACACAAATTGTGGCAACAGTTGGGTACAGAGGAAACACACAGGCAGCCGTGGGATGTAGAGGAGATAAACTTGTAATTTATTTCAAGCCCACTTCTGATGAAGCCAACAATTACAGGCAAGGCAAATCCATCAGATGTATGTGTGTGTTCCATTTTCCCCCGTGAGTCATAATATTTTGGCCTTCACCTGCCTGCTTGCCAAAGGGATCAGAGAAAGTCGGGAATGGTTGTGGTCAAAAAACTGAGAATATTCTCAATTTAAAAACATCTACTGAAACAAGAAATCCTGCTGCTGGAGGTGTCACGAGATTTCCACAAAAAAAAAGTATACTTTTGTGTCTTGACTTTGATGTTTTTGCTGGCAGATTTCCCTTGTTTTGGGAATAAGGTGACACTGCCTGAAGGAGCAAGTGACACATCTACGGCACGTTTGTTAAGAGTGTGGTTTCGCTGTTCGACAGGAAGTCAGCCTGTGGGACAAAACGTTTCCAAAAATATGTCTTTAATTTTCTCTGGCACTTCTGTTTATAGGCAGACTCTGATTCTAAAGACCTGGAGTGGCTGATTGGCTGCACAAAAAAATTAAGTCATTAGAAACTATCTGATCTGCTGCTCTGAAGTGCCTCATGGGTAAAGACTATCCCCATTTTATAAGATGAGTCCAAGTGGTGACACCCCCTCATTAAAAAGACTCTGATTGTTAGATTCCAGGCGTTGAAAAACTGTGACACTTCTTGTATGTACCTACCATAACTCTGATGCTGGTGTGGTGGAACAGCCACAGATTAGCTTTTGGTCCTTAGCTAATGGCCTTTATTGCCTGGAGTTCCTGTAGGATAATGAGGTATAAAGTCTTGTCTGTCGCAAACAAGGTGGGACTTGGCCAAGGAATATCCAACAATGTATATTGGGTCCAGTTTAGGCATTGACACCTGGGGCAGAATTTTCTGCCTGTTGGGCGGGCCATGCGGGTGCAGGTGAGCACAGACCAGAACGCCGCCTGAGATCGGGTCCGCGTCACCATTTTACGTGGAAGGGCCAATTAAGGCCTGCCCAGCGTGAAACGCGGCTCCCGAGGACAGCGGGACTGTGTGGGCGGCAGCGCGACTGCTATGGCCATCAGGTCCAATGGCGGCCTGGCAGCCTGGTTAAAAGAGCTCCTGCAGCCTTGCAAAGGCTGTCAATCATGGCCAGCAGAAGGGCTCCCCAGAGCGCTGCTGGTGAGCAGGCCAGGCAGGAGTGTCGGGCAGGGGGGCACTGTGTCCCTCGTTTCTCAGATGATTGTCTTGCTGCCCTCCTTGAGGAGGTGGCAGCATGGCGGGAGGTCCTCGTTCCCAGGGATGGGAGGAGGAGGCCCCCCACCATGACCAAACGTGCCTGGGAGGAGGTGGCGGAGGTAGTGAGCTCCCGGGACGTGGTGCGACACACCTGGATCCCATGTCGCAAACGTTTCAATGACCTTTTGCGCTCTGGAAGGGTGAGTACCATGTTGGCATTGGTCACATAACATAGCAGGTAGGCTTTCCCCCCTGGCCGCTCCCCTCCCCACCCCGCCAACTCTGAGTGCAGTTACTGCATTGAATCATTGACGGCATGTGTCCATCGCTGGGTGGGCCAGCAGATATTGCCCATGCTGAGGTCACCCTGAGAGGGTGCTGTTGAAATGCGTTCTGCACCTGCAACATGTGACACTCACATTACTGTTTTGGGGGTAACCTGGAGGAGCTGCACCTAGGCGCAGTGCTGGAACTGCAAAACATGTCAAAGTCAGGGTGCTGACATGCTGGGAGGGGAGCTTCCAGGTGGCGGGACACCGATCCATCTGCTGCCCTTTGCGTTCCATGTGCTTGTGCCTCCTTGCTTTGTAAGGTTGGACCTTGTGGTCCCAAATGTGATGTAGGCTGCATTTGGCCAAGGGTGGGAGGTGCAGGCCTGGCATCTTTGTGTGAGTGTATGGCAGCAGTGGGATGAGGAGGCACTGGAGTCCTGCAATGTCCCACTCTGGTTGGGGTGGGACGGCAGCGAAGAGATTCCAGGTACAAGTTGCACTAATCAATGCTCTTCTCTCCTTTTCAGGATAAGAATGCTCATAATGCCGCCGAGCAGGTGAGGACTGGCGGAAGACCAGCCCAGTTGGCGATTACCAGGTTCGAGCGGGGGCCCTCGATCTGGAGAGGCACCATGCGCCCAGGTCCACCGGTGTCAGTGAGGCTGGGGTGCCACGGGCAGGTATGTTTGCCCAGTACTGAGGTCACCATTAGTGTCCCAGCAGCCATGGCAGTGCTGGATGTTCAGTGATTGAAGTTTGCAACATGCCTTGACCATTGCTTATGGAAGGATGAGTGCATAATAATCTGGGGGACAGGGATGCACATTGACATTGTCTCCACGTTAACTAATCAAATGTCCTTGTTCTTCCTTTCAGCATCAGTGGAGCAGGGCCGGGAGGAGGAGGCACAGGGGCCCCCTCTCACACCTGGGGGTCCTGAAGTCTCTGACCCACCAGCATCACACCATCTCTGCCAGGCAGGCACCAGCGCAGATACTAGCACCTTGTTGGGAATTAGATCATCAGCTAGTGTCCCGGGGTACAGTGGTGAGGGCACTTCACAGTCACTGGAGGAGCTAGCAGAGACAGAGAGTGTCCATGGAGCCAGCAGTCGGAGGACTGCAGGGGACCAGGTACATGCTCAATCGGTGGCTGATGATGTGCCTCTAGATTGTCTGTGAGGAAGCAAATGCTGGAGGTCCAGCAGGGTGTTCGGGAGGATCTGGCGGAGATACATGAGGCTATGCTTGGCTTGGTCTCCATGGCGGAGGAGTCCACGCAGACCATTGCCAATGCAATGAGCCTCATCGCTGAGCGCCATGCTTCCTCCATGGAGAGAGTGGCGACTCTCGTGGAGAGGCTCCTCCAGGAGACCAATCAGGACTTCCTGGGGATGCACTCAGACCAGCAAGCCCTCACATCAGCATTGACCTCAGCTGGTCAATGCCAATGTGGGAGATGGCCTGGGCACCAAGTTTTCCAGCTCGGTGCCCATCCATCTACGGTGAGCAGGGAGGCCCAAAGCGACCTCACATCGGCGCAGCAGCTGCTTGTTGTCTTTGTGGGCTCCTCTCAGGGCGCTCTAGATGAGGGCAGCAGCTCCTCCGCCCCTCTGCCAGTGACCACTACATCCGATGAGGCTGCGAAGACTGGGGTGATGCCAGCTGTGGAACTGGGCGCTCCTTCCCAGGTGGGGCCAGAACAGGCTCCATGGGCCGGAGGACGGCTGCCAAGGTCATCGAGGCCAACAGGACAGCACAGTGAGCAGGCTGTCTCAGATGTCAGTGCCAGCGAGGGGACAGCACCTAGATGTAGCACCCGTAAGCGTAAATTTAAGGCACCACAGGTTTATCACTAGTGCTTTTGTGTTGCCCCTTAATGAGGTCATGATTAGTTGGTGTGCTGTTTAACACCTTTGTCATTTTGTTTCCTTAAGTTCATTTTGTTATATCATTAAATTTAGACATGTGACCATGGCTGAGGGTACCTCTTTTCCTCTGCAGGTGGATGGTTACCTATGATGTTATGAGTGAGTTATGTCACAGTGAGCTTTATTGACAAGGCCCTTAGTTAATGTTCCTTTCCAGGTAGATTTTTTCTTCTTCAGAATTTTCTCCAATAGTTTCCCTACCACTGACTTGACACTCACTGGCCTGTCGTTCCCTGGCTTACCTCTACAACCCTCCTTAAATAGCGGAACAACATTAGCTGTTCTCCAGTCCTCTGGTACCTCCCCCGTGGCCAGAGAAGAATTAAAAATTTGGGTCAGAGCCCCTGCAACCTCCTCCCTTGCCTCCCTCAGCACTCTGGAACACAAATCATCTGGACCTGGAGATTTCTCCAATTTTAAGCCTGCCAACACCTCCAATATCTTGTCACTCCCTATACCAATTTGCTCAAGAACCTCACAGTCTCTCTCCCAGAGTTCGATACCTTCATCCTCATTCTCTTGGATGAAGATGGATGTGAAGTATTCGTTCAACACTCTAGCGATGTCCTCTGACTCCACCCATAGATTGCCCCTTGGTCCCTAATGGGCCCTACTCTTTCCCTGGTTATCCTCTTCCCATTGATATACTTACAGAATATCTTTCCCTACTTTTACCAGCCGGAGCTTTCTCATATCCCCTCTTTACTCTCCTAATTGCTCTCTTAAGCTCCACCCTGCATTTTCCATACTTCACTAATGCCTCCGCTGATTTGCTTCCCTTGTACCTGCTAAAAACCTCTCTTTTCCTACTCATCGTATCCTGAATATCTCTGGTCATCCATGGTTCTCTGGGCTTGTTACTCCTTCCTATCACCCTAGAGGGAACATGTTGAGCCCATACCCTCCCCATTTCCTTTTTAAATGCTCCCCCTCCCACTGCTCCTCTGTAGATTTCCCCACAAGTAGCTGCTCCCAGTCTACCTTGGCCAGATCCTGCCTTATTTTACTAAAATCCGCTCTCCATCAATCCAAAACATTTTTTTGCAACTTGTCTATTTCTTTGTCCATAACAAGCTTAAATTGTACAATGTTGTGATCGCTATCACTAAAATGCTCCCCCACCACCACCTCAGCTTCATTCCTCAGAATTAGGTCCAGCACTGCACCGTCCCTTGTTGGACCCTCTACATATTGACCTAAAAAGTTCTCCTGTACACATTTCAAGAAATCCATTCCATCCAAGCCCTTAACACTATGCCTATCCCAATTAATGTTGGGAAAGTTGGAATCACCTAATATAATTACCCTATTGTTCTTGTTTTTACACACCTCCGCAAATTGTGCACATATTTGCTCCTCAATTTCCCACTGACTATCTGGGGGTCTATAATAAACACCTAATAATGTGGCTGCCCTTTTTATTCCTAAGCTCTACCCACAAAGCTTCACTCGATGCCCCCTCCAAGATATCATCTCTCCTTACTGCAGTAACTGACTCCTTAACTAATAATGCAATGCTTCCTCCTCTGTTACCCCCTCCCCTGTCTCGCCTGAAGATTCTATATCCTGGAATGTTGAGCTGCCGATCCTGCCCCTCCGTCAACTACGTCTCAGTGATGACTACTATATCACAATTCCACGTGTCAACCCTCACCCTTAACTCATCCGTTTTACCTGTAATACTCCTGGCATTAAAGTAGAGGCCATCCAGCCTTGCCTTACTCCCTTGAAACTTAATGCAGCTGTACTCCTTCTGACTTGATTGTTTTACTGTATTATGATGTGCCCCTATTCTGCTAATATTCTGTGTCCCCTCCCCCTGCCAAATTAGTTTAAACTCCTCCCAACAGCACTAGCAAACCCGCCCTCAAGGATGTTAGTCCCGCCCTGGTTCAGAAGTAGACCGTCCCGCTTGTACAGGTCCCACCTTCCCCAGAAACGGTCCCAATGATCCAGGAATCTAAAACCCTGCCTCCTGCACCAACTCTTAAGCCACGTATCAATCTGCGCTATTCTCCTATTTCTGAGCTCGCTAGCACACGGCACTGGGAGTAATCCAGAGATTACAACCCAGAGGTCTTGCTTTTTAGTCTACTGCCTAACTCCCTGAATTCTTGATGCAAGACCTCATCCCTCTTTATACCTATGTCATTGGTACCAACATGTACTATGACCTCTGCCTTATCACCCTCCCCCTTCAGGATGCCCTGCAGCTGTTCAGTGACCTTAGAGCCCTTTATCCACTGAAGAAAATACTCATATGCATCTGAACGCTTACTCAAAGCTATTCAATTAAATGGTCACTTACCCTTTAAGGACAAAGCCAAATGATTAATCATTGCATTAATAACATAATTAACTTATCATACAGCATCTAATTATGACATTTCAAGTTGGCAACACCTTTTAAACTTGCTGTCAAAAGGTTCCATGCTCCACAACAAGATTCCCCAAGTTTCACAAACTGACTGACCTGACATATTTCACACAGGCTTCAGGAACACATCCACCTTGCTGAAGATCTCAAGCTCAGGGAAATTCAAAACTGAGGCAGACATTTAAAAAGCTGAACCTGATGTCACTTTGTGAGTGTGCATCAGGTCACGACACCCAGTGGGAATCGACTGGAGAATTTAAATTTATGATTCCCCTGCCTCCATTTATGACCATCCAATGCATATTTGCTCAGCATGGGATGGAAAATACAACTCCATTTCAGGGAAAAATAAAATAAAAAATAGAACGAAAGTCACTTATCTGAATGCATGAGACATTCATAATAAGATAGATGAATTAATCATACAGAAATTAATATGCTTGATCTAGTAACTATTTGGGAACGAAAGTTGGGAGCAAAATATTTCAGGGTTCTTGACTTTTAGAAATGATAGGAAACATAGAAAAGGAGGTGGAATAGCCCTGATAATATAGCATGAACTAAAGGACATAGAAAGAAAAGGTATTAGCACAGAATATTAGCATGTAGAATCAGCATTGGTGGAGATCTGGATGAAGGGCAGAAAATACCGATGGAAATATTTTATAGGCCCCCTAACAGTAATCATAGCATTAGACAGAATATTATTCAGGAAATTAAAGGAGAATGTAACAAATATAATGCAATAATGATGAGGGACTTTAATTTTTATATAAAATGGAGAAACCTAATAGGCAAAAGTAAATTGTAGGACGAGTTCATGGAATGCATTTGAGGCTGTTTTCTGAACAATATATTGTGGAACTACCTAGAGAATTGGTTATTTTAGATCAGGTATTGTTTAGTGAGACAGGGTTAACTCACCTGGGGAAAAGTGATCATAGTGTGATAGAATTTCATAATAAATTTGGGAGTGATATGCTTAAGTCAAAAATTAAGTCTTAAATTTTAAACAAAGCAATTTCAAAGGCATGAGGGGCAAGCAGGCTAAGGTAGATTCAGAAATTAGGTTAAAACATGCAATGGTGGATAAAAATGATCAACATTTAAAGAAATAATTAATAATTCTCAGTGAATATACATCCATTACAGATAAATGTGAGGTAGTACATTTTGGTAGGAAGAATAGGGAGGTCACTAATTATTTGGAAGGTGTTAGTCTCGGTGGGGTTAAGCAACAAAGCGATCTTGGAGTACAAATACACCCCGATCATTAAAGGTTGCATTACATGTCAGCAAGGACATAAAACAAGGCTTTATTTCTAGAGGGATAGAATTGAAAAGTTGGAAAGTTTTGTTAAACCTGTATTGAATCTTGCTTAGACCACACTGTGTACTGTGTGCAGTTCTGGTCACCATTTTATAAAAATGATATCGAGACAATGGAGAGGGTAAAGAGAAGATTTACAAAGATGACACCAGAAATGTGTGGATATTCATACCAAGAAAGGATTGACAGGCTGGATCTCTTTCTTCTTGAAAAAAGACGGCAGTGGGGTGACCTAATAGAGGCCTTAAAACCAATGAAAGATTTTGATAAAGTGGATATAGAGAGAATGTTTCCTCTTGTGGGGAAGATCATAACTAGAGACCATCAACATAAGATAGTCACTAAGAAATCCAAGAAATCAGAAGAAATTTCTTAATCCAAAGCATGGTAAGGACGTGGAACTCACAACCAAAGGGAGAGGCTGAAGTGAATAGTATGGATGCATTTCAGGGGAAGGTAGACAAGCATTTGAAGGAGAAGGGGATAGATGGTTCTGATGGTAGATTTAGATGAGAAAAGATGTGAAGAAGCTCGAGTGGAGCCTAAATGCAGCATGGACTGGTTGCCCGACTGACCTGTTTCTGTCTTGTGTATCCAGTGTATTGTATACCTATGTAATTCTCTTGAAAAATAAAAACTCATGGGAAAAGTGGTAAGGTTTTAAAAATTAGCAAAGGCTAACCATGTAATTGAAAAAGAGGGAGGAAATAGAATATGAGAATAAACTAGCAAGAAATATAAAACCAGATTGTAAGAGCTTCTACAATTATGCAAAAAGGCAACAAATAGTGAAAGTACATGTGCGTTGCTTAGAGGTTGAGACAGGAGAAATTATAACAGGGAACAGGAAAATGGCAGAGACGTTAAACAAATATTTCTTTCACCATAGAAGACACAACGAACATACCAGAGATTGTGGGGAACCAAGTATCAAATGAGAAAGAGGAGCTTAAAGCAATTAATATTAGTAAAGAAAAAGTAGTGGAGTAATTAATGGGACCAAAGCTGACAAATCTTTTGGACTTGATGGACTGCGCTCTAGGGTTTTAAAAGGGATGGCTGCAGAGATGGTGGTCTTGATTGCTCTTGATATTCCGGAAATCCTTAGATTCTAGAATGGTCTCCGTGGATTGGAAGTTAGTAAATGCAACCCTGCTGTTCAAGAAAGTCGGGAAAGAAAAATCAGGAACTGTAGGCCAGTTAGCCTGACATCAGTAGTAGGGAAATGTTAGAATCTATTAGTAAGGATGTGATAACAGAGCACCTGGAAAATCCCAACATGATTTGGCAGAGTCAACATGGATTTATTAAAGGGAAATAATGCTTAACAAATCTTTTAGAATTTTTTGAGGGTGTAACTAGCAGGGTAGATAAAGAGGAGCCAGTGGATGTAGTATATTTGGATTTTCAGATTAAGCGCCACACAAGTTGTTGTTACACAAGATTAGGTCTCATGGGAATGATTTTTCATGTTGACAGGGTGTGAATAGCAGAATGCTGCAAGGATCAGTGCTTGGACCACAGCTCTTTGCAATTTTTATCAATAAATTAGATGAGGGGACTGAATTTTTTCATTCTTTTATGGGATGTGAGCATTGTTGGCTAGGCCAGCATTTGTTGCCCATCCTTAATTGCCTTTGAGTGTAATATATCCAGCTTTGCTGATGATACTGAGCTAGGTAGGAAAGTAAGCTGTGAGGGAGGCAAAAAAAGGGACCAGTTAAGTGAATGGGCAAGAAAGTAGCGGGCAGAGAATAACATACAGAAATGCATCCACTTTGGTAGGAAGAAGGAAAAGCAGAATATTCTTTTAATAGTGAGAGACTGGCAAATGTGGTATTCAGAGAGTTTTTGGGGTCCTTGGATACAAATCACAGAAAGTTAACATGCTGCCAGAGCAAGCAATTAGGAAGGCAAAAGACATTTGGGAGCATATGAGTAAGTGAGTCTTGCTGCAATTATATAGGGCTTTTGTGGAATAACACCTGAAGTAATCTGTACAGTTTTGGCCTCCTTACCTAAGGAAGTAACAGCTTCCCTTACCTGGGGTGTAATAAAGGTTCACTGAATTGATTCCTAGGATAATATGGATGTCCAATGAAGAGAGATTGAGAAGAATGGGGCTTTTTTATGTGAAGTTTAGAAGAATGGGAGGTGATATCACTGATATGAATACAATTCTTAGAGGGCTTGACAGAGTAGATGCTGAGAGGTTGTTTCCCCAAGCTGGAAAATTTAGTCCCAGGATAAGGGATCAAGCATGTAAAACTGAGATGAGGAGAAATTTCTTCTTTCAGAGGGTTGTATATCATTGGTCTTCCCTACCCCAGAGGGCTATGGGTGCTCAGTCAATGAATATGTTAATGACTGTGATTAATAGATTTTTGGGCATGAAGGAAAACAAGGGATATGTTTTTTTTTTGTCAGCCTGTTCCAGAAGAATGGGAATCCCAGGGGAGTATGCCAGGTGAATACTTTGAGAACATACGAGCAAAAGAAAACAAAGCACTGGTAGGCCATGCAGTCTGCTCTACCATTCAATAAGGTCATGACTGAACTTCAACTTCAATCCCACTTTCCCCGCTATCCAATGCTCAGCAATGAGCCCTTTGTATTACGGGTGTCCATTGCCATTATTTAAATGAGGTAACCTCCCACTTGGGGCCTGCTTCTTGGGGCCAATGTCAAAGGTCATCAGCAGGTGGACAGTAGATCTTATGCAAGGATCAATGGTTCAAAGGTCTTTAGCCCCATCCTCTTTATAAGGTATGTAAATTGTGAGACCCCTTTTTCGAAAATGATTTAAGTCTCAATAGTACTTCTTCAAAAAGGGTTATGATGGTGAAACTTGCTCTTTGAAAGGGTTAGGATGGTGATACTATTTGTTTAAAAGGGACCAGTTGGTGTTCTCCTTCTTTCGAAGAGATTATGATTCTTCTTTAAAAGGAATTTTGATAGTGATTTCTTATTTAACAGCAGTTGGTTCATTTCATTGTGCCACTTTCTGAAGTGTAAACACAAGTTTCTATTTCCATCAAAGCAGCTGCAAATTTATACAAAAACATTAGAAAAATAAAAGAAAGATCTTGATAAGAGTGTAGACAAAAGGCAATGAATATTTATGTAAATCAGAGACATCAGGCCTGACCCCTATTTCCTGCCAAATTACCATGGAAGGAAATGAACTTTGTAACATCAATTTTAATCAGTTAGGTGATAGCATAAGAAATGTCAAATAATTGGAATAACCTTTTAAATCAATTACCATAATAATTGTGCTTTGTGTTGCTAAGAGTACTTGAAAAAGAGAAAAGATGTCACTTTAATCTCTTGAAAAATGAACATGGGTTGTTTTGAAATTTAAAGTAAAAACCTAAAGAAATCTCTTTGAAAATTTAATTTGGCAGCTGTGCCTTTACTACTTCACAGGGAAAGTAATGAAAACTCTCATTGAATCAGCCAGATAGAAAGACTCTCACACACATACCCACACCACATATTCCTCAAAGACTGGAAAATATATCTAGTAAATTTTTAAGTTTTATAATGGTTGAAACACTATTTATCCTCAATATCCAACTATTTACCATTAAGTGTAGATGTTTCTCTAAATTTGACCTGCTGGCCAGATCTTTCAGCTCTCCCATTGGGTTAGCTTTCGTGCAAGGCTAAAATTGCACAGAATAGTTATTCAAACAAGCTTTGGGAGCTTCTGACTAGCATTGCACCAGCAGCTGGGCAGAAATGCTTAAATATAGCCTGGAGCAGAAAATCAACCTTTAGGTTTTTGTAAGTTTTAGTGATAATTGTTCTGTACAGCAGCAGTAGTACTTTCAATCTAAATTCCTATACATTAAGCTATTTGTGAGGGCACACAAGAACCAATGGAGGAGTGTCAGGCAGGGTCAGGCTGCATCAGTGGTCTGTTGTGCCTACATGGGTTGTTCTCACACTGCAAATACAGACAGAGGTGCATTATTTTGACTTGGCAGAGGATTAGAGCATGCAGAGACTCCAATTCCTGAGAGAGACTGTGGTAGCAGACTTGCTGGCACAGGCACGAAATGTGAATGTCTTACTAACAGTAACAAAGGACAGTTTTTTGGAAGCATCCCAATCACAGTTTGTCATTCTTTATATATTAATGTACGAAAGCAAACCAATCCGACAGATCTCTGTTCAGGTAGAATTTCTTTTTAGATCAAAAAGTTTATCTAATGTAAAGGTCAATTTCCAACAAGTGGTGTTGGTATCGCTGGCTTGATTCAGGTCTATAGGGAGCAGGAAATTCGATGGCTATAGCTCCCCACCCTATTTGTTGAAAACCTACTCATTAAAATGGTGTGATCAGACTGTGTACCTGTACTGCTCAGTCCTCATACAGGCTGTAAAGTTCATCAGAGTAACACATGAAACATGAAAAGCTTTAAGCGCTGTGACAAATTTGCTATTGTGTGGTCGGAGGTATTGCCCAGTGTTTCTACCATCTATTTAGATCAGGTGTTAAAGATAAGTTGCATGACTAATTAAAATTTAAAAGGACACAGGCCTTATTAGTTAAAATGAGTTTTTTGAAAATATTATCTAGCATGAATTTTTTTCCTGGGCCTTTCTGAATCTTTGGGAGCAATTTTAACCTAACCTAGTCATTGTAAAACTGGTGAGATCAGCTGCAATGCTTGTGTTAGACCCTGCCTAATGGTGCTCTCCATTTAAGTCATTGGAGATTATAATTGGGTGGGGTGCAAAACCACACATTTCACCTCATTCCACCTGATCCCATAGGTTTGCATCAGTGAGTTAGATTTCAACTGCCCCCAGTTGTTTCCAATATTACAGATAATTGATTGTCCCTAAAAAAATCTTTCCAAGAGTTCAGCACAATGGGAGGATGCTTCAAAAGGAAATGCGATAAGTGGCCCTAACCTGTTTTCTGCACAGAACTCACTGTGAACTTCACGCTGAGTTTGTTTTCAAAGCTCCCCAGGCACTGTATATCATCTTTTAACTGGTACAAACTAAAACAAAATATTTGTTGGCAATTTAGACCAGCAACAAGTGATGCACGCTGACGTGTGCCAAAAGACACAACTTGTAACTGCATTATTGACCCTGCCAAAGCTTGTAAACTGGCTACGAATATGGAGTAGCCTGCTAGCCAGGACTTCATTTATTCCTGAATTCCTTCCCTTCTCACCTCTGCCAAGACTGGCAATTAATTTTAAATCTTCAAAAAACTGAAATAAATATTTGTTACCATATATAGCACCTAACATTAAATGTGTACATCCCTTTAATTTGAAAATGAAGACTATAATTTCTGCTTGCCCCATTAGGCTTGTTCCATTCACAGGGTAAAACTGCATTGGCATCAGAATTATTCAAATTAGCTGAAGCAGAAAATTTGGGGTGATCAGGGCACTGTTCAACTGGCTTTGTTGTTGCAGAAATGTGACAGGAAAGACTTAGGTCCTAAATCTTTAAAAAATTCATTCATGGGATGTGGGCTTCACTGGCTGGGCCAGCATTTATTGACCATCCCTAGGTGCCCTTGAGAAGGTGATGGTGAACTGCCTTCTTGTACTGTTGCAGTCCATGTGGTGTAGGTACACCCACAGTGCAGTTAGGAAGGGATTTCTGGGATTTTGACCCAGCGACAGTGAAGGAAAAGCGATACATTTCCAAGTCAGGAAGGTGAGTGACTTGGAGGGGAACTTCCGGGTGGTGGCGTTCCCATCTACCTGCTGCCCTTGTCCTTCTAGATGGTAGTGGTCGTTGGTTTGGAAGGTGCTGTTGAAGGAGTCTTGGCGAATTCCTGCAGTGCATCTTGTAGATGGTACACACTGCTGCTACTGTGCGTCGATGGTGGAGGGAATGAATGTTTGTGGATGTGATACCAATCCAGTGGGCTGCTTTGTTCTGGATGGCGTCAAGCTTTTTGAGTGTTGTGGGAGCTGCACTCATTCAGGCAAGTGGGGAGTATTCCATCACACTCCTGAATTGTGCCTTGTAGATGATGGACAGGCTTTGGGGAGTCAGGAGGTGGGTTATTCATCACACTATCCCTAGCCTCTGACCTGTTCTTGTAGTTTTTATATTGCTAGTCCAGTGCCCTCTCAATCTCACTGACCAAAGAGGCCACGGGAAGCTGGTGTGGAAAAAGACAAATATCACACTGATGTAGAAGCAGCTATCTTCCAGTGTGGAAGCTATGCACATGAAGATTACTGGGGAACGTAGACAGAACTGAGTTTTTGAGTTTTATTCCAGATGTTATTTTGAGTTCACTATCTTGGACCATACACCTGCAAGTGCGTCTTTGCTTCTAATGAACTAGAATCCACCTTTACCTTTCCAATATTTAATACTTTCAAAGAAGCCCTGGTGTCAAACAGAAAACATTTATCACTGTATTTCAACTTGTTCTCACAGAAGCTTCTCTGATTTTGGAAGACAGTAGATTAAAATGGACTGTGCATTAAACTGTAAACATAAAAATGCTTACTGATGTGCTTTTTTCTAATGGTCAGGATTAATTAGCTGGCGAGGTTCAGCAGTTAAGAGTGGGGAGAAAGTTGTCTGTCTCATTAAAATAAAATTTATAATCTTGCTTTAACACGATTATATGTCTAGCCATCTCTCCTCCTTCTTTTCTGCCTCCCTTGGACACAGCACTTAAATGTCTAAAGCTAAATCCTAACATAATAACTTTCCACCATTTGCTTGCAGCCCTAAATCACAAAGTCAGATGAAACTTCACATTGTAACAGAAATATTTTTAAAAATACAGAGTTCAAATTTTAATTTTTACTCCCCATCTCAACCTATACATATTATTCATCAGAGTTTACATTTGCAATAAACTAGATCATAGTTTCCGTAAGGTGAGGTGACTGCAGAACTAGGATAATGATCTAGAGATTGTGGATTCAAATTCCACTGTAAATAATAAAATTAAACTAATAACACATATCATTTGTAGATTGTGACTGGAAAATGAAATTGACCATGCCTGAAAAGCTGCCCAAGTTTTATTAAAACCCATAAAAACTACTTCTTATATCCTTGAAGGAAGGGAAGCTTATCGTCCCTAGCCAGTATAGCTTATATATAACTCCCGACCCACATTGCATGCTTCACTCTTAGTTGTACTCTGAAGTGGTTTAGCAATCCCTTCAGTTGTACAAACAATTGCTAGCAACAGACCACCACTACCTTCTCGGGGCAACTAGGAATGACCAATAAATGAACCCTTGTCAGCTTTTCCCACCTTCAAGAAACAAATAAAACTCATGTACTGTGGCTATCACCAGCAATTGGGGAATTATATGGGTGGTGATTTTCAATTGGCACCTGCCCTATGTAATTGGGATGTCTAGCAGCTCAAAATTGGAAAGAAAGTCACCTTTCTGTTGGGAGCCTTAGGCCTGCCTGATGTGATTTGTGTTTGTGTGTAATTCATGCAAGTGTGAATGTGTTTGGTGGGGTTAATGTGAAGATGAGTTTTTGACTAGGTGACAGCTTCTTTTGCGAAGTTTCTTTGGGGACTGAGGCAACACAAAATTGGTAGGTGTGTGACCATGTTTCATTAGTAACTTGAGCATGATTTATGGGCTATGTGTCAAGTGTGTTTGATGGGATAGTGTTGGTGTGCTAGTATATTTTGGGTTATTGTATATTAGGTGGGGTTATTATTAATGTGTTTGGTGGGATGGGTGTGATTTTGAGACCAATAATTGGGTTAGTGTATTTGATGAATTGCATCAAAAGATTGCATGGGTTAGTCTGAGTATGTTTGATAATTTAATATAAATTCTAATGTGTTTGATGCATTAGTTTTAGTGTGAATGTGTTTGATAGGGTTCTTGGAAGTGTGCTTGGTGGGTTAGTGTATTTGAAGGGTTGGTGCGAAAGTGATTGGGTTAACGTGACTGGATGAGTTAGTGTGAGTGTGTGTGATTTTTTTATTTGCTCATGGGATATGGGCATCTTTAGCAAGGTCAGCATTCATTGCGCATCCCTAATTTCCCTTGAGAAGATTTGGAAGGTAAGTTATAGGCGATGGTGTTCCCATGCACCTGCTGCCCTTATTTCTCTAGGTGGTACCGCACAAGAGATTGGAAGGTGCTGATGGAGCCATACCAAGTTGTTGCAGTGCATCTTGTGTATGGTATATACTGCAGCCATGGTGGAGTGAGCGAATATTTAAGATGGTGGATGGGGTGCCAATCAAGTGGGCTGTTTGGCACTGGATGGTGTCAAACTTCTTGAGCATTGTTGGAGCTGCACTCACCTAGGCAAGTGGAGAGTATTCCATCACACCCCTCACTTGTACCTTATAGATGACGGACAGGCTGTCGGGAGTCAGGAGCTGAGTTACTCACAGCAGAAATTCCCAGCTGCTGACCTGCTCTTGTAGGCACAGTATTCATGTGGTTGGTCCAATTAAGTTTCTAGTTAATGGTGATGCCCAGGATGATGATGGTGGGGGACTCAGTGATGATAATGCCACTGAATATCAGGGGGAAATGGTTAGGTTCTTCCTTCTTGTTTGCCTGGCACTTATGTGACACAAATGTTATTTGCCAATTATCAGCCCAAGCCTGAATGCTGCCCATGAATGCAGGCATGGACTTCTGCAGTATCTAAGGAGTTGGGAATAGTATTGAAATGATCTATGAAATGATCAACGAACATCTCTACTCTGACTTTATCATGGAGGGAAGGCCATTGATGAAACAGCTGAAGATGGTTGGGCCAGCACTCTACCCTAAGGAACTCCTGCAGCAATGCCCCAGGGCCAGGATGATTGGTCTTCAACAACCACAACCATCTTCCATTGTGTTAGGTATGACCCCAACCAGTGGAGAGTTTTCCCTGATTCCCATTGACTTCCATTTTGCTAAGGCTTGATGTCAAGGGCAGTCATTCTCACCTCATTTCTGGAGTTCAGCTCTTTTATCTATGTTTGGATCAAGGTCGTAATGAGGTCAGGAACCGAGTTGTCCTGTTGGAATCCAAACTGATCATCACTGAGCAAGTTGTTGTTGAGTAAGTGCTACTTGATAGCATTCATCACTTTGCTGATGAGAGTAGGCTGAAGGGGCTGGGTTGGATTTGTCCTGCTTTTTGTACAGGACATAATTTTCCACATTGTTGGGTAAATGCCAGTGTTGTAGCTGTACTGGAACAGCTTGGCTAGGGGCACGGCAAGTTCTGGAGCACAAGTCTTTAGGGAGACAGTCAGAATGTTATCAAGGCCTCACCTTAACTTAATGGGATGAGTGTGATTGTGTTTAGGCTAATTACTATATGCTGTATGGGGTGAAATTAATGTGTTTGGGGCAGTTTGGGTGATGTTTCGTATGTCAGCATATGTGTCCAATTAGTTAGTGTGAGTGTTTATGTTGGGGAATGTGTGACTGTTTTTAATGTGCCAGTGAGTTGTTTACTGGATTATTATTATTGTAATTGTGAAATGGGATTCTACTATGTTTGATGAGGTTAGAGTTAGCATGATGTCATTTAATAGGTTAAGCATGGCTGATGAGATTGATGGGATTGGAAGTGAATGGGCTCAAATCAGAGGCTGGAAATCCTGCAGCGAGTAACTCACCTCCTGACTCCCCAAAGCCTGTCCACTATCTACAAGGCACAAGTTAGGATGGAATATTCTCCACTTGTCTGGATGAGTACAGCTCCGATAACACTCAAGAAGCTCAACTCCACCCAGGATAAATCAGCCTGCTTGATTAGCATCCCATCTGCCACCTTAACGATTCACTCCCTCCACCACCAATGCCCAGTGGCAGCAATGTGTACACCATAAAGAAGTTGCACTGCAGCAATTAAGGCTCCTTCAACAGCACATACCCAACCTGTTACACCTCTACCACCTAGAAGGTCAAGAACAACAGATGTAAGGGAACACCACCACCTGCAAGTTCCCCGCCAAGTCAACACCGTCCTCATTTGGAACTATATCACCATCCCTTCAATGCCGCTGGGTCAAAATCCTGGAACTCCCTTCCTAACAGCACTGTGGGTATAAATGCAGGGGTTCAAAAAGAGGCTCACCATCATTTCTCGAGGGCAATAAATGCTGACCTAGCCAGCGACGCCCACATATTGTGAAAGAATTTAAAAAAAACCATAGTGATAGAGGAATGATTGGCAGAATTGGAAACGGACCCTGAAAGAAACCGACATTGAGAAAGAAACAGCTGGAAAAGGGTAAGAGAGAGTCTCACTGGAGCTGATAAAGTATGACAAAGATAGAATTTGCAGCTAAATTGCCATTTGAGCACGATTGAAACGGAATACGAAATTCACATAAAGTAATAATAGTCCATGTGGCAGTGACACTAAATGAATCAAACAAAAGTGCCGCAATTGGTGAAGATTTAATGAAGTACTAGGGGAATTATCCTGGTTTCATTCTTGCTCGCAGTCCATACCGGCTGTCGCGATTTGCCGGCGAAAGTGGCCAGGCCGGAAGTGCAATGAAGCAGCTGCCGGCGGGAGGCGCTGGCCACCGCAGAATAAAATACCATTCGGAGGAACCGAGTATCCACTTTCCAGAGGATCTGCTCACCAGTGCACTGAGCTGCACCACAACCAACCTACATGGGATATTTAAAATTAGAATACTGATAATAACAATAAAAATAAAAATAAGTGTTTTAAATTAAATCTTTCTGGTTCTAAGATTAATATGAAGCAGTTATATGGAAAATATATTTGATTTGTTGAGTCTATGTTTACATTTATAGGTACACATACCTGTAAGCCTGGCAGCTAATTCGTATTTATTCTTTGCTACTCGTCATACGAGCATCTACTGACAATCTAGAAATGAGCTGATTTCCTCAATTATCCCTGAACAAACATATCACAACCCGCATATCTCTCCCGAACACGCAAGCAGCTAAAATACTGCAGTTTTTGTATCACACCAGAGCTCTAATAGTAATGATAACTACACTGAGTAGCAAGCCTGATATCCACTCCTCGGAGAGTATTCATTTCTTTCACAATGCCATACGACTTTGTAACTTTTCTTAATGCCATGAATGCCAGAGGATGCTAGTTTCAGACAGGCAATGCCAACTCAGCAAGGATTATTAAACAAATCCAATGATTGCAGTCCTGTTAATAATCACAACGTCTATCCAATATATAGCCTATTATCTCAGTGGTTCCCCTCATCTCCTTCGCCTTCTCTGTCGGAGGTTGCTCTCCGTCATTGTCTCCATGCCACTGAACTCGCTCCTTAAAATCTTCCAGCTTGCCATCGCTACACTCTGCTTTCAAAAGCCTTCCAACGGTTTCATCTGACAAGGTTTCATACCCGTACCTTTTTTATTTCTTTTTCCCTGCATGGTGTTCACATTTCCCCTCTGCCCTGTGAAATGCTTTAAGGTATCTTTCTGCATGTGAAGAGTGGTATCGAAATGTAAATAGCTATACTATTCTAGTTAGAGAACAAAAGACAATCAAGTAAGATTTTATTATTGTATGTAAGTGGGAGCTCGCAGTGAGTTTGACTAAATCCTCCTTCAGATAAATATTTAGGTTATAAAATGGTTATTTTAAAATATATTCCTTTTATTTTCTTGGTTTTTGTCACTTCTAACGCTGAGAATATTGTTGCCATTTTTGTGGAGATTGAGGTCCGATTTGCCTTCTCTATGTTGGATTGAGAATTGTGCGGTGATTAACTGGGTTCCAAACGCCTTGTTCATTCTGCGCTTCCTTTCTGCTACGCTGTTATATTTGTGCTAAAATAACTCGTTCCAAAACTTTCGAAACCCGTGTTTACTTCCTACAAACTGGATATTTAAACCTGTCACCTAATTAGTGTTTCTCCATCAATAAAATATATTAATAAGCAGGAAAAGACCATCAGTCCCAGTACTCTAACCATTATTTATTGCAACCTTATACACCATCTTATAATGCCGTAACTCCCACCAGGGACAAAAAGAGATTGTGGAAAAAAAATGTAAAATTTTACTTGAAATCGACCCTAAATATAATCCTAAATTTACATTTTCGACGCAAGGGACCTAGAAGTTTGATTCCGAAGCTCATGAACAGTAATGACTTGCTTTGCGAAAGAATGGAACTGTGCTGATTTTGCTCACATCAGGAATTTTATCACTCTAGTCACCGTGAAAAATGCTTGTTCAGAAAGGGGAAATTTAACTTACGTGTCAGTGATAAAGGAAGAGAACAGCACACATGCGGAGAAAGATAGAGCCAAAGCGATATCAACAGAGAGAGAAAAGGAGTAACTATAAAAACAGTGAACTGTTCAACTCTGCAGGTCGGAAGGTTCAATTCCAGTCTGAGTTAGCAGATCTTAAATAGGCTTGTTTTGGGGACACTAGCCTCAGTGTCCTCACATTGGGAGGAGAAAAGTAATCTCCTCCTTACTATCTGGGATCCTGCTGGAAGTTGCTGCCTGTGTCTGCACGCTTTGGATGCTGATCGATACAGGATCGAATGTGTCTCTCATATCGCCTGTGGCCCAATTGCCTTTTGGCACCCGCCTTTCAACCTCCGGTACCAAGAATGGTCACTTGAGCAAACAATGAGGATGATAGGGTTATGGTGAAGCAGTCTGAGTTTAGGGTTATGATAATCAACAGCCGGGTATGTTGACACATTCCTTGACACATTGAATTTGTTCTCGCTCTCTTTTGGCCTTACACCTTCTGATTGATTTTCCCCCCCCATTTCAGTAAGTGCTCCAGGTGAGGTTTTCCGTCATAGTCCGGTTGTAGTATCGCTTTCACTATCCCAATCAATCACCTAATTTAGCACAAAGCAGGACTTAAACAGGGATTGCTGGTCTGACAGGCTTAGCTACAGTACTCTTATAACAGCTGGGCACTGTGTGATTTATAACATTTATTTCGGTTCCATCTTATCACAGAGTTTACACCAACAATGCTCAAAATGAATTCATGTCACCTGACTGTTACAATACTGGCTTCTTCCTGTCAGTGTTAGACAGACTCTGATTCGACTTGGATTGCGGTTATTTATTTTAATCGTTTAGGGGGGAAAACCGTCCGTTGTTCGAATAACTGAACCCATGTGCTTAATTGTAGTGTAATATATCTCTGGGTCGAAATATATGTCAATCAGCCGTGACCAGGCTCCCCTTTTCCCATTAGCTCGTGTTTTATTGAGTCCCAATTTAACTTTATTTCATCCTCTTTCACTGATGCTTCGTTGAAATGCTCCAAGCTCCCGGTAGTCAGGAACTCTCATACCCAGAGGCTGCCGCCGCGGACCTCTCTCCAAATACCTCACCGGCCATCGAAGCACGATTTCAAACATCAAACGATTTACAAATGAACATACAAATGTTACAAATACACATGTTATTTTCTCTGCTGAAATGTGGTAATTTCTCAACCTGTAAAAGAAAATTACATGCTTAATAAACTACATGCATTTGTAGGGAAGGAGAACAGTGGGAAAAGAATATTTAACAAAACTTGTTAAACATTTTAAAGTTTTATAAATGAATAATTACGATGCAATTAAAATATATGGTTTAAGGGCGATCATAAATTGCTATTAGACGGCTTATTGGATGTTGATTAATGCATCAATGTTTGTAAAATGTAATTACCAATAAATTGCGCAGCATCGTTTTAAAAGTTTACTGTCCATTCGGACAATGTTAAATGTGCCTTGAAGAACCCTGCGTGAGGACCCCTTTCGGATTTTGGTTGATTGGCTGAGTGGGGCTCAGGGCGGTTGTGATTGGTAGGAGGATTAGTGGTGTCTACAGCGTGCCTGAGAGGCGGGACAAGGAGGTAGAGCAGGTTAGGTGGGCAGTGAGCGGGGAGCGACTGGAGAGGCAGCAAGTAGAGTTACCGGGAGCCAAGCGGAGCCGCAGCGAGTCAGTGAGCGGGCGAAGCCGGTTGCACATGGACACCCTGCAGCCAACACTGACCTGAGCCTTTGGAGGACTTCCGTCCCAGAGAGAGAGGCATCTCCACGGGGGAAGAGGAACAGCAGTGGGAGCAGAGTAAAGCTTACGGGCAACCACAGGAGTTGAGAGACGGTGCAGAGCCGTCATAGGGATCCAGCGGGAGTGATCTGGAAAAGAAAAGAAAGGTACAATCCTGAGAGAGGGATACATTCCTGTGGAAAAGGATAAATTCCTGCCTTAAACCCAAAGAGACAGAAAAAAAGGATACGATTCAGAGAGGGATATAACTCTGAGGATACAATCCAAACACACACTGTCGAGAGAGTGAGCCAGTCATTCCTGAGAGATCCGCTCATTTCCCGGAGATCACCTTCTGACTTGCCTTACCTCAGTCTGGAGAATGGCTAAATGGGACTCGCTGTGGAAATATTACTGGGGAGTTATATTCGCGCTGTGCAGGAGTGCTCTACCATTAGCCAAGAGTTTGGACACTGTCGCCTGGCATTCCCAAAACGCAAAGTAAGTTTTTTTTTATTCATTGCATTCTATTAGGTAGGCAATGGAACTCAGTCGGAGTGAGCTTGTTGTTGGAGGCAGTTTCAGGTTTTTTGTGAATGGAGGCGGTTCCAAGGTGCCGAGAGCCAGGCAGTTGATACTCGGCGCTGCAAGTCTCTTAACTTCAGATTAGGGGGCATGAAGAAAATGCAAAGGGCAGTCAGAGAATCGCAAGTGTCCCTCCCCACTTTTTACCCTGGCGAGGGCAGACCCCCATCGGTTCTTGATGGCGGCACCGAGAGGTTGTCCCTGTTCCGTTTCTTGTGAAGTTCCAGTTGAATTTGAAACGCAAGTGCATGTGAATCTCGCTCTTTGTTCTGCAGGGGTGGGGAGAGGCTGCCGGGTGGGAGAGAGGAGTTATTCCACTCTCATTCAGTGAATCTCACCTTCCCCGCAGCTCGTCACAGCCTCTCCCTCTCTCTGAGACACTGGGACGTGAAGGGACAATGCAAGATATCCAGGGGTGGGCGGGGGAAAATCATTGATCGTTAAACTACAAAGAAATGCAGTTCCATTTATGCACAGAAATATTTGAAAAATGATTGCAATGCTGTATGTAAAACCACAGTTGTAACCTTTCTCGCTTTTGTTACATTTAAGTTTGCTAATGTGAGATGTACGGAACGGGATGATGTTTGTACCGGGGTTCAGATCCCTCGAAGTGTTGCCATCCCTTTCTCACCGATTCCAAGTTTGTATAAATGAATTACAGTATTTTTAGATTTAACCTAAGTGCACATTTGACAAGCTGTCTGTCGTTTGCAGTTAGTTGCAGGCATCTTGTTGCAAACCATTGAGGGATTCTTCCTCTTCTTCCTACCCCTCACCCACCCAAAGTTTTGGGAAGTTCGGAGACCCGTTCACGCGGCAACTTTCCCAAAAAAAAAACCCACGTATGAAAACTTAACAATTCTCCAAGCGGCATCAACAGGGAGGAGATCCACCCTGCTGGAATCTGGCGTGGTTAATCATTGATGGTGTCAGGAAAGTCTGTATATTTCAGGGAAAGCCAATAACTAACAAGGAAAAAAAAAGAAATGATCTGAGCAAATGTCTGCATTTGTGTCAAAATAATTTTAGTTAAAAAAAAATAACATTGGAATTTGTTGCGTTTTGTGAAACTGATTTGCCATTGACCAGGGTTCGTTCTAATCAGTTTCACAAAGATACGCGATGATGAAACGCCCCGCATTCCCCGCAGACTCTGGTCGGCTTCATTTTGTTCCGACACATGACCGATTCTCAGTTTGGGATGAAAGGTTGCACGTTCTTCCTGAATACGATGGGTTTTAATATGCGAATTACCGGTGCCCACCAGCCCGCAGACTCGGTCAAGAGGAATGTATAATTGGGTGGCGGTGGGGCAGTGTGGTGTGGATGCATACACGAACATTGGAACTCCGAGAAAGATTAAAAGTAATGGGTCACCCCACTGTAGAACCTCTGAAAACACCAAACATTCCCAATGCAGTCTTGCAAATCAGGAGTACAATGCATGCCATTTAATATACAGTACAATGCATTCAACATAAGATCATACTGCACATTACATTGGAATGTATTGAACAGTATTATATGTAATACAGTAGAATTCTGTCCATTATAATGCACAAAGGTGCTGTGTATTTACTACAATATGAAATAGAATGTATGTGTTCTTGGCTTAGTTACTGGAATATTATGCTATAACAGATGGTTTGACATGGTCAGGATGTGCCGGTGTCAGTTGGTGCAGACTCCAGTTTGTAATCCTTCATCTCGTTATGCCTGTTCCAAAATATAGATAATTTCAAAATGAGAGATGAGAATTAAGGCAAGTGATTTTACATGGCATGACAACCCATTCAGAAACTTGTGAATTTTAACACTTACCATGTGTGGCACAGTTTGCCTGCATGCTGCAGTTTTTCATTTTTGAAAGTCCCAGGGCACAGTGAAAATGGCAGTTCTTGAGTGGATTCGAGCAATAACAAATCACCTGCTACGATTGTTTCATATTCGTTTAATGTCGGAGGGAATGAGGGGATTAAACAGCCTTCACACCCACAGTCTCAGTTCAGGGGAGCAACTGTTCCATGAATGTGTTTCCCCCTTTGCATTGCAGGATTGAAATTGACATAGAAATAGGACTGGGCAGGAGTGAGGAATGAAAGAATTACTGATTAACTCAGAAGTCTGAGAAAGAAGGACTCAGACCACTTTGTTCAGAGGGGCAGAGGGCAAGAGGTCCAAGGTAAACACAGCCGGATCCTTGATAAGATCCTCCTGACAGTTTATAATACATCTTTCGCAAGCTTTTAGATGAATCTTCCAGCACAAGTTGATGGAGTTGTATCTGATAATAAAGAACTTCAAAGTGGAGACCAATCAATCCGTCTTGCTCACCTTCCCTCCTGCTCAGTCTCGTGCTCTCTCCTTCACACGCCACATTCATAGCATGCATTCACATACATGTGTTTGAGAGACCATACTCATCTTTAATTTTCTTTTACTGTTGCTATTTTCAAGAATGTTTTGCTGGCAATAGCTTGAGTTTAGGTGAATTTCTCACTTACTTTGCCTCTATCTCCGCTCTGGACATGGTGCCAGAGTACATGCTGATCTGTCCAGCAGGTGGCGTGATACAGCTACCCAAAGTTTGGACAATTTTATGTTTCCACCCCCCCCCCCCCCACCCACTTCATCCCACTCCATTTCTTTCTCCCCCTTGGTGAACTTAAGGGAAATTTGAACAGATAAATTGAGCTTGAGGAACAACATCTTGTCATATCCTGCTGTATCCAGGTTCCCTGCTGAGAGCTGTTCAATTGAACCAAACGGGACAGGCGGCCCAAGCACTAAAGATGCTTTATCATACTTTTTCTTTGTGCTGTTCTGATCTCAGTGCGTCACTCTGCCCTATTTATACTAATTACAGTTTGGTAATCTTGTGAACCTGCCGTGCTATGATCTAAAGTATGGAGGTATGATGTTCAGAGGAATGCAGATGTAAGGAGTTTGATCTGCACATTTAGCTTGATGCACAAGAGGTATTTAATCTAATGATAGATTTGTAGACAGATTTTTTATATATATAATATGAGAGCCTACAGTGTCATTGGTTTTCTGCAGCCATTGGAGGGAGATCTACAAGTCTACTGCTGGTTACATTCCTTTAAGGTAATAGACCCTTTAATGCGACCTTACTGTTGCAAATCATCAGTGTCTTTTGAAATCTACATTCAAATGGCTGCTTTGCCTCAATTTTCATCTACATTAAAAAGATATATTTATTTAGTGATACACACCTCATTTACTCAACTCAATGAAACCCAAACTCCTCTATTTACAATTTCAGCAGTACTGCATTCTAACCAAGCTGGGCCCTCATTCGGGAGAGGTACAGCAAGAACTCAGTTACATGGCATCTTTAAAACAAGACAAAATGTCAAGGGGCATGACAAATGGAAACGAATCCTGAGCCATAGAGGGAGAGATTAGAAAAGGCAACTGAGCACAGAGCGTATAGCATCGAGAGTGTTGTAGAGCAATCCCACCCATAGGTTTCTGAACAAATTCATGGACTCAGCAGGCTGCCTGCAATTTCTGATGCCTGGATAAGTCAGAGTGTAAGAGGTTGCAGTCCCCCTTCCACTTTTTGAAGGGGCTGCTCCTCAGTTTTTGGCTGCACTTCAGTTCTACAATCCTGATCTTTGGCCATCCAGTGGGGAGGTGAGCAGGCAAGTTGGAGGACCTCCTTGTGAGAATGCTCCTGGGCCTGGTCAATGTAGCCATCCACATGGTTAAGGGGATCATTTGGCCCGACTGCATGCCTCTTCCACAGCTATATCCATGCCTGGATGCTGCTGGAGAGGGAGCACATGGTCCCCGTTGGTGCACTTGAAGTCTTCCATGAGAGGTGGACACAAGAGGGGCTGGATTGCATCAGTGACACCAGGAATGTTATTTTGGTTTAATTTGTTAAGCTTCCTTTAATTTATTTATACCTCTTTTGAAACTACTTATAATTTAGTTTATTGTTTGTGCCCCTTTAGAGGAGGGCAATTTTTATTCATGACAATTGTCATCCTAATAGGCATTATAAAAGAGAGAAAAGAGACAGCTGGAAGTCTTCTAAAAAAGATGGGTTTGGTGAGGCCTTTAGAGAAGGAGAGAGATGTGTAGAGATGAAGGGGCTTAGGGAGAGAGTGGAACCAAAGTTGCTGAAGACTCTGCTACCAATAGTGAGCAAGGGAGAGTCAGAAGGCTGGATGGAGTGAGGGGATTAAGGTGGGGTGACAGGGTTGTGGAGGGATTTGAAGATGTTTAAATGTACTGCATTTGGGGTGGATGCTGAGTCAGTGCAGGTCAATCAGGATTGCTGGGTGCGGGGGAGAGGTGTTGAGTGAACATGACTTTGTTTTTGGGGAGACTTGGGTTTGAAGCTTATGGAGGAAGGGAAGCACTGGAATAATGATGTCTAGAGGTGCCAGAAGTATGAGCAAGGTTTCAGTAGCAGTGGGGCTTATTTGGAATAGAGGAGGGCATTTATGAATGAGTCCATAAAGACAGTGTTTATTAAGGATACGATGTGGAGATTGAAGCTCAACTCTGTTGAAGAGAACCCCATAGCTTCATACTGTTTTACAGTCCGATTGAGCGGCTCAAACGAGCAATGGATGTTGTGACTAGAGAGTGGATCTATTAGCAGGGGCTGGAAACAATAATTTCAGGCTTCTTGATGATCAGATGGGGAAGCTGTGGCTCATTCATAACCTGATAATGGGTAGGCAATATGAAAGCATGGATATGGTTGCGAAGTTAATGAAGGTCCTGAAGTGGTAGAGCTGGGATGTCAGGATACATGCGGAAGCTGCTCCCATTTCTGAAAATTATATTAGTGACGGCCAGCATTTAGATGGATAAATCTTTGGATATTCTGGGGATGACAGTGCAGGGCAGCAATAAAAACCTTTACAGGGATGTGCAGATAGAAAGTGTAGTCCCACTGAGTTAGACAACAAAGGAGGAATGATTGAGGAGAATTACATGGGCTCCTGTATCGAGCGCTGTGCCAAGGTTGACCAGGACAAGGAGGGTTAATGCAGCATGGTCATAGAGAGCATCTCGAACAGAGTTGTACCATAACAAAGCTGGAGTCACATTAAAGAGAGACTGAACCATAATGGTGTTGGAGTCACAATCAGCTATTCCTATGCTGTTTCAGAGCTGAAGTTCTGTTGAGCAGATACTATAAAATAACTGATCCAACCGGCAACATGCCAAAGAGTGAACTTTGGGTTACCACTAGGGGAGGAAAATGCAGTGCAGTTTATGGATAATCGACAAATTAGCTGCCTTAGAAGGTTTGTTGCTCTTTTCTGCTTGATGCCTGATTAAAATGGGACAGTTTAGAAATGTAAAAACAATGTCACTAGACTAGACACAGCAGAATGCAAGGAATGAAAATTATGATCTGAGGTGCATGCAAAAAAAATAATTTAAGAAAATTTCAAGTTATTATATTAAAGGAGCCGTACACCAAAGTCAATTTCTTCAAAATATCACTTTTTATTTTAAAGGAAAATGCTATTAATGTTGTATTCCTGTCTTGTTAAATGTCATTTTAAATTTAAAACACTTACACTTCAATTTTAGTTGAACTCAAAGCTCCTTTAATCTGCAGATTGTTGATATTTAATTAGGTATGAGATGCCTAGGACCCAGATTATATTTCGCCCAAAAGGGCTTTTAAATGTAGAATCACTTTTGGTGCTAGGGTCAGTCAGATTGTCTCTGATTGAAGGTGCAAGATCACAGTAACAGTATAGCTCCTTAAAAGAAACAGCTTTATATTTTTCAACATCAAAAGAGCACCTCTTCTCCCTTATTTATTTTAATGTATTGTAGTCAATGAGAATCACTCGGGTTTTAGTTAAACTATGTAACATACGGCAAGCTTGCCATATCTTGTATGGTCATTACTCCTCTGATCTCTCATCTTTTGTTCCCCATAAACCCAAAGGCATTGTCTTCTCATGGATAATGTTATTAACAATCATAGCATCAAAACAAAAATATTCATGCAAATTTCCTAATCGGTTAACAATTTTATATGGTGAGTATCTGGACCAAAATGGAGCAGGATGGTCCAGTCTGTGCTACATTAGCTGGTGTTAGACTTGTAACAATTAACCTCAGCCCCTTTGGGACAGGGAGTGGGGGAAGCACCTCCTGACTGCTATTCAAAAACTTTTGGAACATGTGTCTCTGTTTTTGTGTGAGGGATGGGCTTGGCATCGATGGCTCCTCTTGTTGGATATCCTACTGACACATTGTCTAATCCAATTGCATGCTGGTCTCCTTGGAAGTGCATCAAAGCTAGGGGCTCATAATGCTTTCAGGATAAGACAGAGAAAATGCAAAGGAAAATGAGCAAAATATTAAAATAAGTAACAAGCAGAAAAGAAAATGTTAACACTTTTCCTGGTGAGTTGTTTGAGTTTTAACAAAGTTTGCTGAACAGTTGAGATTTGCTTTTTAAACACAATGCAGTTCAGTCCAATAAGAAATACAATTTGAGTAACAATCCAGATCTTTAAGTTGTGTTTAAAGGCCATAATATGAAAATAAATGAACAGAAATTTAGGACTTAACAGATCAAATAAATAATATCCCAATGTGTATCGCAACTTATAATACAGAAATTACTCTTTTTTTGTATACTATGAATTATAATGACTATTTTGTAAACAGATACTCAATCATGCTGTACCAGATGAGATGAATGAATTCATCTAATTTTGTGCTGCTGTTGGATGAGGGATGAGTCTGCTGCAAGAATAAGGGAGCTAGATTTAGTCATGCAAGTGTCAGAAAGCAACGGATTGATGCTTATCTCTCAGAACCCGAACTGAAACAAGGACAATATTTTTTAAAAAAAACAGCTTTTGAATACTGCCTTAGGGTTTTGAAAGTCCACCAAAACAGTCTGCCAGAACCTTGATTTAATGTCCTATCAAATGATTATTAGGCTTTCTTCAAGTTGAAAGATTGGATGGTCAAAGGAACAAAAGAGTAAATATGAATCCAGATCTGAACCCCAGTAGGGGATCATTTCTCAGAAGATCAAAGTAACAGGCACCAAAAAAAAACTTTCCTACAAAGTTTGTAAATTCCACGCTAGTCCCCTCCTTACATTTTCCACCCCTTTCACATGATTAGCTTGATGCAGAAAGTTGTATATAGGATGTCAATTTATGAATAAATGTGAGGATTGCAGATCGTTCCTTATACATGTTTTATTTTAACTCCAGTGACACTGTTCTGCCACCCAAATCCAAAGAGCTTCAGCATTACAGAAATCATGTCGAATGGTGCATTGTAATAATGCTTGGGAAGAGCGGTGAAAAGATAGGAGCATATATCAGTTTCTTTCAAGGCACACTCGGGTGTTTCAGTGTAAATTTGTGCCTGGGAATTCAGACAAATGCTGCTCCCAATAGCTAAACCCACCTGAAGTATCCAGACTGGGAAGGTACCGGGTTTGATGACCAATCTGTACTGAGTTAGCTAATATGAAGCAGGGTGCAGTGGCACTAGAAATACTACGATTGTCCTTAACACCCTGTGATAGGAAAGGACAAAATGTTACTTTCTGCTGCTGAATGTGATCCAGTGGCCCCTGCTAGAAATCAGATACTTAAAAGATGGGAGAGGGCAGAATTGAATTTATTTGTGCTGCTCTCAGATTTGGATAACTAGCTCATATGTGAAGTGTGTCGATTTGAGTGAGTTTCTGGGATACATGCTGCTTATTTAACTGTACTGCAGCAGCAGTTGGCAGCTTCAGGATAAGAACGGAGATGTTCTTTTTTAAAGTGCCCATTTGAACATCACCACAATTGTTCTGTTACAATAATTAAATATGAAAAAAATCAATTCTTAGCGAGGTTAGATGTATTTTCACATTTACTGTAGTTAAAATCCATAAGAATAAATGGGTCCAACCTGAAAGAATCAGTCGTTTGTACTTAATCATAAATGTAAGAAAAACACACCACACCCTGTGATATCCTGTAGTTTTTCTATTATTCTGATCTCTGATACACTAAGTATGTTTGCCAAGAAATTCTTTCCTTGAATCAGGGATCTTAATACAGAACAGATAAAAAAGCACATTTAGCAAATCTTTGTCCCAATGCCCTACTTAAGTGTTCACTCAGTAGCTCAGCCTGAACAAACACAACAGCAAAAAAAAAACACAACAAATTTAACATAAAAGTGATTAGAGTTGCAAAGTGTGCTTGGTCTCCAGGTGGCTGCATTTCATGGTGCCGGGTATTAATTGTTAGATAATTAGAGCAGAATGCTTTTGCTTGCATCATGGATTTGTATTTAAATATTGTGCTTGGATCAGGAGTGCTGTATTAGTGTGAGTGAATGGCCCATGTATGTAATCCTGCACTGGTTTGGAGTTCTGATGGAATGTGGGACGTGGTTATGTGCAGCTGACCACAAGGAGGCTGTGATAAATTCTCTGTTATTACAGTAAAAGAAAATTGTGCTATAAAACAATTTCTGCCATTTATCCCAGTTTTGCTCCATGCTTTGCATTTAGCTTGTTTGTTTTATTGGTGTGGCTGCATTGGTCTCTTTGTTTCTGGGCTATGGAAGTGAAAAGCCAGCACAGTTATTATGTGCTCGTTTAAGTGTTCTTTGTCATCCAAAACTGATAAAGGAACAATTTAATTGAGATTTAAAACAACATTATATATAATATTATTTAGCCTCTATTTGCAAGCCTCATCTTCTGTCTAAAGCAGACTGCATCATACTGGTTGCCTATGAGCTATACTTTTTAGATACTAATTGTCAGCAGAACATCCCTAAAGTAAATGTTTGAATTGATATGAAACCTATTGAAGTAGCTTTGCTAAACAAGTTAGGGGGATTTGAGTGTTATTAATCCTGATTTAATGATCATTAATTGAAAGTTCTCTGACATTAATTTATTTTATATGAACCATCTATTTTGTTAGTGATGCCTTCCTTTGAGGAAGGAATTGTAGTTTTAATGAGATTGGGCTTCACTGGTGTGTACAAAACAGAACACTCACTGGAGTCAGGAAATATCTATAAATGCTGAGACTATATAACTTCAAAATTAGCCAGGTTTGCTGATCTGGTTGTACCAGATGTTCTGAAAAGTATATACATGGATTTATATATGGATTTAGAGAGGGTTTGATTGAGTTTCGCTGTGATATAGCCCTGGCTATAAAAGTCAATTGACACTCATGTTTGGTTTACAGATGATTTAGATCCCAGCACTAATCAGGAGGGGAATGGGACATTGTAGGGAACGGCACCATTTTAAACTGATTTTGCACTTTTCATCATGGATACAGGGTGACAATGATGCAGCAATGGGCTCAAGAAATGGAATATTTGCATGCTTTATCATCATGATCTGTGTTGAGGTGTACCACCAAGAGGCTTTTTAGTTGAACAAACTTTATTTTCAGAGCTGCTGGATTAGCTGCATGTCTCTAGCAAGGCTACAATGCATTCCCCAGACTAGGAAAACCCCGCTCCTTATAAGATTCCCTGCACTCGTTGATTGGCTGTTCTGACCACGTGACCCTCACTCGGTAAGGCTGGCCTTGAAGCAGCAATCACCTCATTTCCCCCTCCCCACACACCCAAGGAATGCTTTACATTCCTTATTCACCAAATTACTTTTACAGATGAATAGAAAACAATATCAAAAATCTGAGAAATAATCACACTTGCACTTTGTCATGAATTCAGATTAGAGACTTTATACATTAAGTCCAGTAATTGCAAATCAAACCGTTGAAGTGGTTCTCTGTTCTGGGTAGAGTGGCATAATTCTATAGCCTGATGCTCTCCTACAGGATTGACACTAACAGGAACTGCAGTAATGTGTACCTCTTTTGGCATAGGCTGTTCATCACTATTTGATCCAACTGAGACATCAGTTATGTCTATAACAGGTTGATCAGGCACTTTGGTGCTTATGGGCTCGATAACATTCCTTGGTGGCAACACTGACTGTGGAAGCATCTCCCTGCTCCTCAGGTGATCCATGTGTTTACGAATGATCCAGCCTTCCACGTCTACTTGATATGAAAGGGGTCCGATCTCACAGACAGCAATTCCTGGGATCCAACTTGGACTGCTACCGAAGTTTCTTACATATACGGCTTCAGCCACCATAAATTTCCAGCTCTACTATGCAAATCATGGCTTGTTTTCTGATTATCTTGGTTCTTCTCTACTCTTCCTGGCAAATTTGGAAATATGAGGCTTAGTCTCATTCTGTGATGACGTTTCATAAGCAGTTCTGCTGGTGGAACTCCCGCTGTTGCATGTGGAGCTGTGCGGTAGCTAAGAAAGAAACGTTAGATTTTGGTTTCCAAGGTTTCTCCCGACAATTTTTTAGTTCCGAATTGAAAGTTTTGACGGCTCTCTGGGCAAGTCCGTTTAATGCTGGTTGGTAAGGCGCAGTCCAGATGTGTTTAATGCTGTTTAGATTGGTGAAGTTCTGAAATTCAGCACTTGTAAATACGGCTCCATTGTCTGATACAATGACTTTGGGCAATTTGAGAGTCGAAAAGCATTGGCGTAACCTTTCGATGGTAGCATGCGACGTAGGTGATTTCACCTCAAAAATCTCCATCCATTTTGAGTGTATATCAATTATGAGCAAAAACGTTTTGCCTAGGAATGGACCCACGTAGTCTATATGGATCCGCCAGGCCATTCCGAAGGCTGCAGTGGGGCTGTGGCTGGCAACTTTTGTTGCTGTTGGCGCTGCTGACTAACTTCTCTATATCTGCATCTATACCAGGCCAACACATGTTAACTTCTGGCAAGCATTTTCATTTTAGAAATGCTGGGATGAGTGCAGTGTAATTTGGTTAGGAGCAGTTTCCTGCCTGGTATAGGAATGACTACTCTTGCTCCTCAGTGTGCCCTAATGGTGCCATCCTGACAACTCGGTTTGTATTTGCGGGTAAAAAATGGTTTCATTTCCTTGGAAACCGGCTCATTTAACCATTTAAGTATCTGGTCTGTCACTTTGGACAGAAGCAGATCTCGATTTGTCCAGTTCCTGATCTGCTTTGCGCAGACGGGTAATGTGTCTAAAAAAAAACAATTCAATGCAAGGACGATTTCTTGGGGCACAGGAGTACACACGATGCTTTCTTGCAGGGGTAGGTGGCTAAGGGTGTCTGCATTCACTATGTGTATCCCAGGTCGGTGCTTGAAAGTATATTCGTAGGCGGACAGAATTAATGCCCATCGCTGAATTCTTGCTGAGGCTATCGGCGGGATACCTTGTCTTCTTTGAAAAGGCCCAAAAGCGGTTTATGATCGGAGACAATAGTAAAGTGCCTGCCATGTAAGTACTGGTAGAATTTTTAAACTCCGAAGCCTATTGACGGTCCTTCTCGATCTGTGAGTAACCCTATTCAGCCACAGAGAGGGCTCTTGATAAGTAATTTATTGGCCTCTCAGCCGTCGTCCATTTCCTGGGACAATACTGCACCAATGCCATATGGAGAGGTGTCGCAGGTCAATATCAATTCTTTAGATGGGTTAAAGTGCACTAACAAGGTTGAGGAGTGCAGCAGTTGTTTTACTTTGTTGAAAGCTGCCTCCTGTGGAGCCTTCCAGGACCAACGATGGTGCTACTTCAGCAGTATGTGCAAGGGGGGGGGGGGGAGTACAGTTGATGAGTTGGGTAAAAATTGGCCGTAGTAGTTTACCATTCCTAAAAATGGTTTGAGTTCGGTAATATTTGTGGGGGGACAGTGCCTCCTTTATCACCTTAACCTTTTCTTCCATAGGATTTAATCCTTGACCGTCTACACGGTGCCCCAGGTGGGTAACCTTGGTGGCTTGGAAAGCGCATTTCTCCTTTTTTAGGTGGACTCCAGCTTCCAGAAATCTTTTTAATACCTCCTCTAAGTTTACTAAACGCTCGGCCTCTTTTGATCCAGTTGTGAGGACATCGTTAAGGTTTACTACAAACCATGGTAGTTCCTGGAGCAGATTCTCCATTGTCCTTTGAAATATTGCACATGCCAAAGACATGCCGAAAGGTAGGCGCTTGTACTGAAATAGGCCTTTGTGTGTGTTGATTGTGACATACCCCTGGGATGTGTTATCTAACTCGAGTTGCTAGTACACGTGGCTCATATCCAACTTATTGTAGGATTGACTTCCTGCCAGCTTTGTGCACAAGTCTTCAATTCTTGGAATTGGATATTTATCCAGCTTGGCTGCCTGATTAGCTGTTAGTGAATAATCACCGCAAATGCAGACGGTCTTCTCTGGGTTTCAGAACGGGGATGATAGGTGCTGCCCATTCTGAAAGTTAAACCGGCTGTATGATGCTTACTTCCTCCAACCTGTTTAACTCAGCATCCATTTTTTCCCTTAAAGCATATGGTACCAGCCTTGCCTTTAAAAAATCAGGGAGTTGCCTCTGGATCAACATAAATCTTGTCTTGCAAGCCTTTGATATTTCCTAATTCGTTGCAAAAGACACTCATATTTTTTTTTAATAATTCCAGCAGTCCTCTTGCTCACACTTGAAAAATCTCGGACCAATTTAACTTGAGTCCTTTTAGCCAATCACGGCCCAGTAGGCTTGGTCCTTCCCCTTGGTCCTTCCTTGGTCACTATTATTACTGGAAGCTGGGCTGACTGCTGCCCATAGCTCACAGGTACCATGGTGGTGCCTTTTACTTTTATGGCTTCTCCTGTGTAAGGCTTCAACTGGGCAGAAGTTCTCTCCAGGCTTAAGGGTTGGGTACCTTCCTTCAGGTACTGAAATGTGCACTCACCCATCACTGTGGCTGGTGTCCCTCTATCTACCTCCATAACTAGTGGCTTCCTGTTTATGTAGTATGTGACAATAATAGGGTCTGCTTTGACTGCTTTAAGATTAAAAAGAGAGTGAATATCCGAATCAGTTATTTCAGGCTTTTTCACGTTATGTAATTCTAACATCTTTGCTGGCTGGTTACTTGGCAGTCTGGATTAGCTCTGCACTGCCTTATCAAATGTCATTTTCTGTGACAGTAATAGCACTCGGCCTCCTTAAATTTACGTGTTTCAGGAGTGTGATTACCCCCACATCAGTAACAGTATAACTTCAGGATCGCTGTCTGATTGCCTCCGGTATATTTATTTGATTTCTGGGTGATTGGGAATGATTCCCATTTCGCGGCTGCTTCTGTGGTTTTGGCACAGTGCCTGGCTGCAGGTTCCTGCCCTAACTGGTAACCGGTGCCATTTTGCAAGCTCTGTAGCTCCTACAACTCTTTTTTGGTGTTTTCCGTGGCCAGCGCTATCTCCACTGCTTGCTTAAAATTTATATAGACTTCTGCCAGCAATTGATGCTGAATGGCGTCATTGAGCACGCCATAAACTAACCGATCCTGTAGCATGTTGTCCAAGGTCGCCCCAAAATCACAATGTTCTGACAATTGCTTCAACTTAGCAATATAAGACTTGATTCGCCTGGGGTCCTCACTCTCATATTAAATTTGAATCTTTGCATAATGACCGATGGTTTGGGCTGAAATTGGCCCTTCACTAAATCCACAAGCTCACTGAAGATTTGGAGTCGTGTGCGCTTAGGGCTGTGAGACTGCGAATAAGGTTGTAGGTTTGACTCCCACAGATGCTCAAGAGAATTGCTTTGCCTCCCCCATATTTTGTTGGCCTGGAAATAAAACCCGAGGAGTTCAATGTATGTATTGAGTCCACTCCTCCGTGGAGGAGTCAAATGGGTCAATCCTCCCAAAGAGAGGCATCCTGGTGAGTATATATGTATATTTTTCTTTCCTTCCTTCTTTAAAAGGGGATACTCACAGTTGTAGGGCAAGAGGCAGCACCAGGAACATTTATCCTTGTTGCCAGATGTAGAGATGTACTACCAAGAGGCTTCTTTAGTTGAACAACAAACTTTATTTACAGAGCTGCTGGATTAGCTGCAGGCCTCTAGCAAGGCTACAATACATTTCCTAGACTAGGAAAACTCTGCTCCTTATAAGCTTCCCTGCGCTCGGTGTTGATTGGCTGTTCTGACCATGTGATCCTTACTCAATAAGGCTGGCCTTAAAGTAACAATCACCACAATCTGCAACCCTGGATGTGTTATAAGTACAAGTGTTCCCATTGGTATCTTTAGCATATTGATAGAAAATATGTTGTGGGAAGGATTGCACTTAAGTCACTGTGCCATGGTGTTTTGTGATGCTTTTCAATCACCACCTCCTGTTGCTCCCAGTCTCACCAGTGACAGACCTCTAAACAGCAGCAATTCACACCAGAAGAGTTGAGGTGAGACATAGACACTCTGACATTTGGAGCAGGAGAAGAAACCCTGATTTAAAAAAAACAAGAACATGTTGCCTTTATTCTGCTTCCCCACTCAACTTGGTTCTTGTGCTTATGTTTCAGCCTAAAATTCGACAGCTCAAATGCTGTCTCCAGTCGACCCAAGTATCCTTTCTCTAAGTCTTAGCGATGACAGTGTTACATACGTAGTCATTGTTTGTAGGACTTATTTTATTTTGCTTTTGGTGAATTAATTTCTTTATGCCAATTGTTGAGGCCAAGGTGGGTTTTGATGAATTTGAAACCGTAGTCTAATTATGCGCTTTTTAGAATTGCAGTGATTTTGAGGTTTATGCTACTATGTGTGCTATAGGGGTACAGCAGACCTAGATCTGTTGTACAATGTTCAAATCCACTTGAAGGGTTTGCGAGACATCCTAGTCAGGGTGAATTGTTTTCTGAACACGCCCCACACTCTCTTCCCTCCAAGGAAAAAATTACTGACATGCATCAGGCATTTTTTGGTGTGTTTTTCACTTATAAGTTACTGCTTTTCTGTGTAAATTCTTTTGTTGCAGACTAGTTTCTTTGATGTCATTGGGGTATGTTGCCTTGAAGATAAATGCAGTGATAAGTAATATAAGGTCTCACTGTCAGAGACTACGTTTTTTCCTGTAGCAGATGACAATTGACATCCCACCACTGACTAGTAATTTCTTCCATAATGAATTTGTTAAAATCACTGAGGGGAATCTTTTTCTACCCCTTTTCTCCTGAAGTGGCTGACTTTGGCTGGGTTCCATGGACACGATTATATGTCGCCGAGGTGGCGGGATTTCAAGTGTGAGCCTGTAGTGCTGTTTCACTACAGGGCATAGAGGAGGCAGGTACTACACATGAGCCCATTCTTGTTCTCACTTGACATCCATGGTGAGTCACTGGATGGTGGTTAGCGCAGGAGCCTTGATTGATTTGAACTTCGCTTTCTCTAGCCCAAGGGGACTAAGGCCAATTGTCCCACCCCAAATGTTGCCCTGGTCCTGATTACCTAATTTAGTGCAGACTGAAAATCAAACCTGGGATGATGTGGTCTCTATTACTTAGTAACATAGTAAGTGATAAATTTAACCACACTGCTCTTTTTTGTAAGTATTTAAACTGGCTGAATGTTTGGGGTATAGCTTTTTCTTTTGATAGCTATTCAGGTCATCAATCTGCAGCATTAATGTGAAGGGTGTAATTGCTATCTCACCATCCACCATTTTGATATAGAAGGCATCCAAAAAATGACAAACACAGTCCACCACCTGCTGTGTTTGGAATTAGCACAAGAAAATTCAATGTGAGGTAATCCTATAGGAGCATTTGCTTTTACCTCCGAGGATATTACTATCTGCAATTTCCATTTATTCAGCAGGGGAAGGGCTACTCACTGTGCAACCAAACAGTGTGTTCCAGCATGGCAATGGTTGCTCAATCTAAATAGATGGAGTTACTGCTTCGGCCGGGAAAAGTTTACTCACTGTGTGACCGAATAGAGTCACTGTTTAACTGAATGGAATTGTTCAGCAAGGAAAGGGTAACTCTCTAGCTGTATAGAATTGCAGCTTCAACAGGGAGAGGGTTACTTACAGTACCTAGACAGAGATGCGTTTATGCAGCATCGCAAGGATTAATCACTGGAACTGGATGGAGTGGATCAGCAGGATAAGGGTTACCCGTTGCATTGGACTGATTTGCTGTTTATTCAGCAGCCATATGGGTTACTCACCACCTAACTGGATGATGTTGCTGTTTATTCAGCAGGGTAAGGATTAAGGAGCTAATCACAGTGCTCATTGTGTAATTATATTTTTCTAGTAGTTGGTATTGCATTCTGTAGACATTCTTGAGTAATCCTTCTCATGAGCTAGTATTCAGGGGCTGTTTTTGATAATTCAATAAAAGGTGGCCAACAGGTCAGTGACAGGCCTGTTCTTTCTTGCCATGTTTTTTTTTTTAAGTATCAGACTCTACCCAACATGATTGGATTACTGTAATTAATAGCTGAGAGTGTCAGTTATATCACTGTCCCCTGACAACCAAGGAAATCGGCCATAGCAAGAGAACTCTTGGAAACATTTTGAAACCCAGTTATATGTTTTCTTCTCAACTCTTCTGATGTTGCTGACTTCTTACTGGGAAATGGTTCTGCAGGTGTTGACTGTCTTCGCCAGTTCCTTCCTGATGACTAAAGCTGTGTACTGTCCACCACGATTCATTGGCATGTGATCGAAAGAAAAGAAAGACTTGCATTTATGTAGCACCTTTTACGATCACTTGATGTCTCAAAGCACTTTACAACCAATGAAGCACTTTTGAAGTGTTGCAATGTAGGAAATGTGGCTGTCAATTTGCACACAAAAAAAACTCCCACAAACAGCATTGTGATAATGACCAGATGATCTGTTTTTGTGATATTGATTGAGGGATAAATATTGGCCAGGACACCAGGGTAACTCCCCTGCTCCTCTTCAAAATAACACCATGGGATCTTTTGCATCTACCGGAGAGGGTAGATGGGCCTCGATTTAACATCTCATCTGAAAGATGCTACCTCTGGTAGTGCAGCACTCCCTCAGTGTTGCACTGGAGTGTCAGCCTCAATTTTTCTAGAGTGCAACTTGAACCCAGAGCCTTCTCAATCGGGGGAAAACTTTCCATGTGTTTTCTTCCCTCACGGCCTCCTTACACCAAGGGCACTGAGACCAAATGTACTACTTTAACTGCTGCCCTGGCTGGCATCAGCTAATTTGCTACTAATAAATCCAGAAGCTCCATGGTTTTCATGGCAAACTGCAACAGACAGTGCATCTGTCCACTGAGCTACCCAGTGGGCCATGTCATTCTTTATTTATTAATATTTTTAAAAAATGGACTAGTTATTGATCAGTCAGATTTGTGAATGAGAAAATGTATGGCTTGTGAACATTTGATAGCCAGCTGTTTGGCAGAACTTAATGCTGGGAGGCCCTCCTGCAGGACATATTTACCCTGAGCTTCCCTGTGTTAGTGGCTGTGCGGTTTCATATGAAAGCAGTTTTTCAAAGTGACTATAAATGTTGTTATTCGATGCTTTGGGGCAAATTTTCCACCAATTTTCCTTTGAAGCTGCTTTTTATTTCAATCTTCTGTTACTGGTTCTCTCCTATTGGCTCACATTAACCAAAAGAGGGAGAAAAGAAACTTTTTATAGCCAAGTGGAATAGCTTTTGTTTGAACTACCATTTATATAAAATATGGAAGTGCCTGTAAAATATATATTTATCATAGTGTCTTTTACCCAGCTGCACGCTTGTCAAGATCATGGGTCTTATTGCACTCAGTATCAACATCAGCTTGTGTCCAACATTAATTCAATGCAGGGAGAAGATGTGTCTTTATTGCCTTATGAAACATTCCTGGGTATTAGACTGGTGAATATAGTTGTACACTGCCATTATGATCTATGGATATCAGCTGATAATTCTCAAAGGCATCATAGGTTGTTTAAAAATCTGTTTTTCGTCATTAAAATGAAACAGAGTTTCACTCAGATTTGTCTGCACCAGTGGCAGAAAGTGTCTGTGGTACTTGGTTGGATAGCAAGCTGGACCGGTTCATCTTCATGGCAAATTGTTCCATTCCAAAGAGGGAAGGAGATGGTTAGGGGTGGCAGGGAGCCATTTGCTTCTCTGTTCTCAGTTGATGAGAGAATGCTCCTTTGGTTTGTAATGGAATTTTGCAGTGTTCATGGTGACATCTTAAAAGAGGATAAAATGAAGCCTTGTCCTTTCACCTCTGGGACATAGGTTCAAATCCAACCCATTGGGCTTGGGTTTAGGGTGTGAAAGTGCCATTAGTTTTCCACTATGTTGGCAATCTGACATGGAGAGGCCATAAGATAACTAGTATGGGAAGTGAAAATTACTGTGCTGTTGCAGTATGAGGCTTATGACGTAAAGCTAGAGTAAAGCAGAAGAACTTTATACTTCATCTAACCTGTACTGTCACTGGGGCTGAACTGGCTTGTGTTTCATGCCCCTGTTCTACCATTCCTAGCTTTGATGAGCAAAGACTTCACAAAAACTGTCTAGATCTGAAGGATGGGGCAAGTGTGAGCACAAACAACAGAATTAGATCCATTATAAAGCAACATTTAGTTTGACTGAGATACAGGTAGATAAAGGAATCTTAGCTCCTAGTTATAGTTAGATTGTGGTAAGATTAATAGTAACAAACTGGGGAAAAACATCAGATAACTATGTACAGATAAATCTTACTGGCGCTGAATTCGCGACACCCACTGATAATCCAAAACCAGAGCTGATTCTGAGTAGGTTATCTCTGATTTGTTGCTTTTGTCCTTAAATTAATGCTGACTGAAATAAAAATGCTTTTTACACTTTTGACAGTAGAGTAATAAGTTTTAAATTTTGAAATTCTGTCTTCTCGAACCTCCCCCATATGATGGGTAAGTAGATAAATGTTAAGTATCTGTGATAATACAATGTAAAAAACAGACTTCTGACTGTCTTTGAGTTCAGCTAATTCGCCACAATCTGAGAACTTCTGTAAGGCTCAGTATATACATTTTTAGAAAAGTTGTAGGTAAACGGGCATCTCCCCTAAAATGATCAATGCGCTCAGCAAACAAAGCAAAAAGGACCAGATTAGGTTTGAGTGAAAGGATCCAATGGCGCAATGTTGGACAGTTGATTGTAATCTTGGCCAAAAGTGAAGACCTGCTGTTTGGGCAAAGTGGGAAGAAATAGTTAAACAGCATTGCACAGTTAATATACTTGTTGGCTGCCTTTGTTCTCCCATTATCTGGGATGTGTTGCATCTGGTCCCTTTGGTTAATATTTAACTCTTTGAACATTGAATATCTGTTATAAATTTCTAAATTTGTTTTATCAAGAACTGGTGAAGTAATGGAGCTGAGAAAGATTTACAACATTCTATCATAAAGTAATGAGCTGTAGTGAATAGTAATTTTATAGTGGTCCAGAAAAGCAACTGCAATTGTGCCTATGTTCATTGATTCTTTAAAGCCTCAATTACCACAAACAATTGAATCAGAGAACAAAAGAAAAGTATCCAATTATGGCGTTTTTAACATCATGAAGCAACTGAAAGTGTTTTGCACAGTATAACTGAAGCTAATGGATTGACGCCCGGTCAATTACATTGCTTTAACACTAGCAAAGACCACACAGAGATGCATCATGAACTGGTTTTAATTGGATGTTCCAATGAAGTTATATGAATTATTGTGTATGTGTGTGCACTTGCAAGAGATTCCTGGTCATTAAAGAATTGTATGCGGTAATTTTTCCACTTGATTTCTGAGTGAAAACTTACCTGGGATATGCCAGGAAATCAAGGGCCCTGGGGCAGTAAGTGGAAAGAACCAGCACAAATTTCTACACAGCCCTCCCAATTCATCACATTCTTAAGGCCCCATTTGTGTTTCAGGGAAAGAATGAGGGGAGAAAGAACTGGGGAGAAGAAAATCCCCGTGCTCTACCTGTGATGCAACACTGTTTCAAATGTGAAAGATTAGGAGTTAAGCTGTCTGCTGTTTTCATGGGCTGCTTCCCAATAGGACCCCTGGTAGTTCTAATGTCTTCTCTGAAAATGAAGATTCTCTAATTGTGGCCAAAAGATAAAAAGGCCTCTATGTGGTTTGGAGCCAAATCCCTTGTAATTATTGCTGATCCAGAGACCACATTGTGAATGGATGAGGGTGGATTACATGAGCTGAATTGTAGAAGTATGAAAATGCAGATTCCCTGTCAATGGAACAGGGATTAATTTAATTTGTGTAAAACTCCTGCTCTGCTGGAATTTCAGACCTTGTTGGAGAGTCAGATGAACTGTTTGTGTTTCTGTGTTGATGTGAGTGTGGATGCGCAGGCCCCTTGTAGCATGAGGAAGTTAATATGGTTTCGTGTGATAGATGCCGGTGAGTGCGTTTTCATAAAAGAATAAAAATTCTTGCAAGTGTCTCTGAAAACATTGATGTGGTTAGTGTGAAGGATAGGAGTCTAGTAGGAAACAGTTCCGAGGGCTGTGTAGATTTTTCTGGAATATGTTAGTATGGGAGATAGAAGTGGCAGACTTCTTCGACCCTATTAAGGACAACATTAATACGCACGATAATTACATTTACTGCCATCTTCTGTGGAAGCGACAGCTTAGAGAGGGTCCAGCGCCAATGCACCAGTTTCAGGTTATTAGTAATTATAATTCATGACTCCCTGTGTCAGGGCTTTTCAATACTATTTCTTGTGAAATTGGTTTTCATGCAGTTAAATGTAATTTTATATTCTTTGAATTCAAGTTGGAAAATATACACCAAAACCTTCAGCTGGGTTTCTACATTGTTTCTCCTTTTAGCTGCTGTCTGTTCCTATCCTTTGTTTGACAGTACAAGATGATCCCTCCATATTTTACTGTTTTCCATTTGTTTTTAAAATATTCTTAAATTTCCCTCTTTCTCAATCATCATCTTTGTGAGACCCATTCTCAATCCCACTTTTCTATTCTAGTTGATATTTGAAAGTATTTCCCATTTTGTTACTATTCCACTCTGATGCCATAGAGTTGATTAACCACTTTTTGTAATGCATTGTGGCATTTGGGAGCAACACCATACAAACCTGGGGGTAATATTATACTATAAGTGATTGGATGCACTCATTTTTGCTGCTTGTTGAATATTTTGCTCCTTGCTTTCACAGTGCCTCCCTGGACACCACTGGCCACCATTTTGTTCTGCTGGTTGATCTCAAAGATCAATATGCAGTTCTCGCATTGTTGACCTGCCCAGACCTCTCTCAATTAACATTGATATTGCCCATGGCAAGAAACATAAAAGTCATGAGCGTGTTATCCGGACAAAGGAAATTGAGGGTTAGGTTATTATTACATCTGTTTAGTTCACATGGGAGTTAAGAATCTCTAGAGATCTTCGATGGCATGGAGGTGGGGGGTAGGACCTCTAATTCTGGTGCAGCGTATTCTTGGAGGTTTGATCACATGACCTCTACCTCCAACTGCCCAATTTGATAAACAGCCTTTTTCTCAATCTTCAATATTTTTTATAACTGACAATTGTGTCTTAAAAAAATAAAATACACTAAAATAAAAGCAATATACTGCCAGAAATCTGAAATTAAAAACAAAGTGCTGGAAATACTCAGCAGGTCTGGCAGCATCTGTGGAGGTACAAACAGAGTTAACATTTCTGAAGAACCAGTTCTGAAGAAGTCATATTCACCTCGAAACATTAACTCCTTTTTGGTCTCCACAGATGCTGCCAGACTTGCTGAGTATTTCCAGCACTTTGTTTTTATTTTAAAGAAAACATTTTTTTTAATGCCTTTGTGAATTTTCTCCTGAGTTTATAGCAGAGTCCAGGAGATTAATCTTTAACTCCTGGAGATTCCATGGCCATTCTGGAGGATTGACAAGCCTATATACGGGACTACCTGGAAAAACTCAACAGGTCTGGCAGCATCAACGGAGAAGAAAAGAGTTAAACCAGCTTATATTGCACCCCTCTCCTAACTTTACTCAGTTCTGCTGAAGGGTCATGAGGACTCGAAACGTCAACTCTTTTCTTCTCCGCCGATGCTGCCAGACCTGCTGAGTTTTTCCAGGTAATTCTGTTTTTGTTTTGGATTTCCAGCATCCGCAGTAGTTTTTTGTTTTTATATATGGGACTATTCATGATTGAGATAGCCGGGCTTATTGAGTTGAGTGACCTTTTCTTATTTCTTGTGCTCTTGTGTTCAGTTGTGTGTTTGTGGTCATTTGTGTAGTTGTTCCAGCAATTGCTAGTGCTCTGATTTTTGGCCTATAATATGAATAAAATACTCTCGGAAGCACCTATCCACATTGCTCAACCATTTTCAATGGAGGCAATTCCACAGTGCAAATGGAATGTACACTCCTGGAGAGAGGGTGGGGGTTGCATGGATCATGTACTGCAGGGCACTGTCTGTCTGCTACAGCAACTCACTCTCTCATGGTGTCATACTGCAGTGTAATGTGGTTATGTCCTGTCTGAATGATTGATTAGAGGTTACAAAGATTCAATAAAGTTTGAACCATTTGAGTTTTTGTTATTGAGTTTGGGTGACCTGCACAGCAACAGGGTGACAGCACAATGCAAACAATAACGAATGAGCCATAAATGAGTGCAAAGAGATCCAATGGATGAGGTGGGAAATGAATGCAATTGGTGAGAGAAAGATTCTTTCTGCTGAATCAATAGAAGAGAAGCTAGGACAAGGTTGGGAACATAGAACACGTCAACCGAGAAATTTGCAAAAACAGACTGGCAGCCTCAAAAAAAAAGCTCAAAAATGGGGCCAAATTTAAGCTTCTAACACAGTCTCATTGAAAGAATAGGAGCGCATAGTTTTCTGTAACTTGTGCCGGATATATAGCCATAATTCTATCACTTTTACAGTGGTTGATTGTAGCAAAAATTGCAAGTTGCCCTTGATTTCTTGCCAATAAATTTCTATTGTGGATACGGAGTTCTAATCTTTGTGGCTCAATCTGGCTGTTGAATTGTTTTACAATTGTCACTGTGACCAAAGCACTCTTCTACATCTCATTCTCTTTGCCCCTGGTCTGTGAAGACATGCTTTTCTCCCTATTCCCATTTCATGCTGGCACACTGCAATATCTTTTGAGTTAGAAGTTTGTGGGTTCAAGCCTGACTTCAGTGACTGAGTATATTCTAGGCTGGCATTTCAATGCAGTACTGAGGGAATGCAGCAGTTCTCATGCTTCAAATGTTTATCTACTTCCTCTTAAACGGTCCATTTTGTTTTACCTCAGCAACCTAGTGTCACAGTATTTTATACTTTAACAACTTCAGTAAAGACATTTCAGTTCACTCTATTTGTGGTGATTTTTAATTTAAAACCCCCTCATCATTGGCACCCAAGCCAGAAAAATAGACTTTCCCGATTTTCCATTTTACCAAACTCCTCATAATTTTTGGAACCTTTAGTTCCAGTGTAGATGGGCTTATTATCTCGAGTCGTCTTGTTACTACTGCTATGTTTCATTACTATCATCCTGGTTAATCTTTGCTGTACACTCTTTAATGTCATTTTTTATAACAGAGAGACTAAATTTAACCTCATGCACCAACTGTGGTATCAATGTTGCCTTGTACAAATTTATCATGGTTTTTATTATTATCCACCAACTCACCCTCCTGGCAAGGTACCAACCTTCTGGGATCTGTACTCCTGGAACCCTTCAGCCTCCTTTTTGTAATGGAGTAACACCAGCTCCTCCTTAAACTCAGAAACCTGGAGCACAAGCAGTTGGGCCGCTTGCTAAGCATTGGGGTCATCGCTGACACACATAGCATCCGGAATCATCTCTATCGGGCAGACATTGTAAATCACAGACTCCGGACTAAACTAGATTATTTTTTTCCTAATTTAATAAAATCAAACATAACAGTGTACAGGTTTAACTTCTCAGATATAATTATAGACCAACTGCAAGGTTGAACTCTTGCTGATGTTAAACTTCACATACCAACATTTCGCATTGCACTGATCTTTTGCTGCTCAGCAATTCTCAGCATATTGCTGAAAAGGCTCGGTTGGTATATATTGCCCCATTTAGTACATGAACAAATCTGGTTACAAAGAATAATTGAATATATTCCAAATTCATCAAGGAGTAGAGGGATATGAGGGTGATTTTAACCTAACTTCCTCCATGGAGAACAGACTGTGTCGGGTCAGCCACCCATTACACTCCATTGAAGTCAGTGGAGAGTAAAATGGCACCTGACCTGATCCCATGAGCTTCCCAGTGGGCAGATTTATTTAATCTTACTTCCAGTAATAATAGTTAGTTTGAACACCTTGAGCTCTGCGGGGAGCCCTTGGAAGAGCCTTAATGACCGGATGGGCATTCTCAGCTTCATCAAACTCTGCCATTACATACATACATACGAACATACAAATTAGCAGCAGGAGTAGGCCACTCGGCCCCTCGAGCCTGCTCTGCCATTCAATAAGATAATGGCTGATCTTATTGTAACCTCGACCCCACATTCCTGCCTACCCCCGGTAACCTTTCACCCTCTTGTCAATCAAGAATCTATAAAGCTCTGCCTTAAACATATTCAAAGACTCTGCTTCCTCCACCTTGTGAGGAAGAGAGTTCCAAAGACACTCAACCCTCAGAGAGAAAATTTCTCCTCATCTCTGTCTTAAATGAATGACCCCTTTTTTTGAAACAGTGACCCCTAGTTCTAGATTCTCCCACAAGAGGAAACATCCTCTCCACATCCACCCTGTCAAGACCCCTCAGCATAGAACCATAGAAAAGTTACAGCACAGAAGGAGGCTATTTGGCCCATCTTGTCCATGCCAGCACAAGGACATCCAGGTGCCCTTTTTAATCCCACCTTCCTGCATCCGGCCCATAGCCCTGCAGCTTACAGCACTTTACGTGCAGATTCAGGTACTTTTTAAAAGAGTTTAAAGTTTCTGCCTCTACCATCAACTTGGGCAACGAATTCCAGACACCCACTACCCTCTGTGTAAAAAAGTTCTTCCTCATGTCCCCCCTACACCTTCTGCCACTTATCTTGAATCTATGTCCCCTGGTTCTAGAATTCTCCACCAAGGGAAACAATTTTATCCTGTCCCCTCTATCTATTCCCCTCATAATTTTGTACACCTCAATCAAGTCACCTCTCAGCCTTCTTTGTTCTAAGGAAAATAACCCCAACCTATCCAATCTCTCCTCATAGCTAAACTTTTCTAACCCTGGCAACATTCTTGTAAACCTCCTCTGCACTCTTTCCAGAGCTATTACGTCCTTCCTGAAATGTGGTGACCAGAATTGCACACAATACTCCAGTTGTGGCCTCACCAGTGTTTTATACAATTCCATCATTATACCCTTACTTTTATATTCTATACCTCTGCCAATGAAGGAGAGCATTCCATATGCCTTCTTTACAACCTTGTCTACTTAAACTGCCTTCAGGGACCTATGTACTTGTATGCTTCACTTCATCTACCCCTCTTAGTATATTCCCATTTATTTTGTAATCCCTGTAACTGTTTGACCTCCCTAAATGTGTGACCTCACACTTCTTTATGTTAAAATCCATCTGCCACTTTATTACCCACTCCACCAACCCATCTATATCATTTTGGAGATTATGGCTATCCTCTACACTATCCACTACTCGGCCAATCTTTGTGTCATCTGCAAATTTCCCAATCACGCCCCCCTACGTTCACGTCCAAATCGTTAATATATAACACAAACAGCAAGGGTCCCAACACCGAGCCCTGTGGAACACCACTTGAGAGAACTTTCCATTCATAAGGGCATCCATCGACCATTACCCTTTGTTTCCTGTTACAAAGCCAACCTTTTATCCAGTTTGCCACATTACCCTGAATCCCATGGACTTTTACTTTCCTGACCAATCTGCCATATGGGACCTTGTCAAATGTCTTGCTAAAATCCATGTACACAACATCCACTGCACTACCCTCATCAAACCTTCTTGTCACTTCCTCAAAGAATTCAATCAAATTTGTGAGGCAAGACCTTCCTTTAACAAATCCATGCTGACCATCCCTGACTAGTCCATGCCTTTCCACATGACAGTTAATCCTATCTCTCAGGATTGATTCTACTAATTTGCTCACCACCGATGTAAGACTAACTGGCCTATAATTGTTTGGCATTTCCTTTGACTCCTTTTTAAACAATGGAACTACGTTTGCATTTCTCCAGTCCTCCGGTACCTCCCCTGTATCTAGTGAAGATTGGAAAATCATCCTCAGAGCATCTGCTATCTCCTCCCTGACTTCTTTCAACAACCTCGGAAACAATCCATTTGGCCCTGGTGACTTATCAACTTTCAAGGATTTCAACCCTTCGAGTACTTCTTCTCTCTTTATGACTATCCTGTCTAATATCTCGCAGTGTTCCTCCTGGACTACCATATATACATCCTCCCTTTCCTTTGTAAACACAGAGACAAAAGCATCTTAAAGGTTTCAATTAAGTCACCTCTTACTCTTCTAAATTCCAGTGGATACAAGCCTACCCTGTTTAGTTTTTCCTCATAAGACAACCCGCCCATTCCCGGTATTAGTCTAGTAAACTTTCTTTGTGCGTCTAACACATTTACATCCTTAAATAAGGAGACTAGTATCGTACACAATACCCAAGATGTGGTCTCACCAATTCCCATAATCTCCCTACTTTTGTATTCAATTCCCCTCACAATAAATGATAACATTCTATTAGCTTTCCTAATTACCTGCTGTACCTGAATATTAACCTTTTGTGATTCATGCACTAGGACAACCAGATCCCTCTCATTTTCAGAGCTCTGTAATCTCTCACTATTTAGATAATAAGCTTTTTTATTCTTCCTGCCAAAATGAACGATTTCACAGTTGCCCACATTATACTCCATTTGCCAGATCTTTGCCCACTTGCTTATCCTATCTATGTCGCTTTGTAGCCTCCTTACATTCTCTTCACAATTTACTTTCCTACCATTGCCCTACCAGTGCCATTGGTATCTCCTTTTTTTCTTGTGCATTCAGTGGGGGTGACTTACAATTGTGTTGAGCATGGTTTTCATTCAGGGCCTGTATTCCCTAGGAGATTTTCTGTATCTGAGTTTGTTAGCCAGAGTTTATCACCATAAGGGAAATGATGGTTCACCTGATAGCTTGGTGTGTGTATACGAGCTCAGTTCAATCTATATAGCTTGGTGTGTGTATACGAGCTCAGTTCAATCTACATAGCTTGGTGTGTGTATACGAGCTATGTAGATTGAACTGAGCTCTGTTGACCTTGCAATCTAGGAATGAGCAGGATTCCAGAGGTCTCTGACAAGAGTGGAACCATACTGTACCGAGCGTCAAAATGAGAAATGCCTTTATGTATGTGGCTAAATCTGTATTTTAAAATAAAAGATGCCAGGTGGTTTAGTATGCTTGTAAATTCTCACTTTGGGACCCAGATCTGAAAAACAGCCTTCACTAATCATGAACGGCTCTGGACTAACCAGAGGAGGAAAATCAACAAACATCCCCACCCTTAATAATGGGGGAGCCCAGTACGTCAGATAAGGCTGAAACATTTGCAACCATCTTCAGCCTGGAGTGCTGAGTGGATGATCCACCTTGGCCTCCTACTGAGGTCCCCAGCATCACAGATGCCAGTCTTCAGCCAGTTCGATTCACTCCATGTGATATCAAGAAACGGCTGAAGGCGCTGGATGTAGCAAAGGGTATGGGCCCTGACAACATCCTGGCTGCATCACTGAAGACTTATGTTCCAAAACTAGATGTGTCCCTAGCTAGGCTGTTCCTATACAGCTACAACTTGGCATTTACCTGACAATGTGGAAAGTTGCCCAGGTATGTCCTGCCCACAAAAAGCAGGGCAAATCCATCCAGCCAATTACCACCCCATATGTCTACTCCAGATCATCAGCAACGTGATGGAATGTGACATTGACAATGCTGTCAAGCTGTACTTACTCACCATTATACTGCTTTTTGATGCTCAGTATGGGCTGTACTGGGGCACTTTGCTCCAGACCTCAGTGGAATTCAAGAGGTGAGGTGAGAGTGTCCGACCTTATCATCAAGGCAGCATTTGACCGAGTGTGGGATCAAGGAGCCCTAGCAAAATTGAAGTCAATGGGAATCGGGGGGAATACTCTCCACTGGTTGGAGTCATACTTAACACAAAGGAACATGGTTGTGGTTGTTGGAGGCCAATCAGCTCAGCCCAGGTCATCACTGCAGGAGTTCCTCAGGATAGTCTCCTAGGTCCAGCCATATTCAGCTGTTTCATCAATTTCCTTCCCTCAAACATAAGGTCTGAAGTGACAGTGTTAGCTGATGATTGCACAATGTTCCATGACTCCTCAGATACTGTAGCTGTCGGTGCCCACCTGCAGCGAGACCTGGACAAAATTCAGACTAGGGGTGATAAGTGACGAGTAAGATTTGTGCTGCACAAGTGCTAGGCAATGACCATCTCCAGCAAGAGAGAATCTAACCATTTCTTCATGTTGTTCAATGGCATTATCATCACTGAATCCCCCACTATCAACATCCTGGGGTTTGCAATTCACTAGAAACTTAACTGGACCGGCCACATAGATACTGTGGCTACAAGGGCAGGTCAAAGGCTGAGAACTCTATGGCAAGTAACTCAGCTCATGACTTCTCAAAAGCTGTTTGCCATCTACAAGGCACAAGCCAAGAGTATGATGGAATGCTCTCCACTTGTCTAGGTGACAACAGTTCCAACTGAAGAAACCCAACACCATCCAGGACCAAGGAGCTCACTTGATTGGTACCCAATCTACCACCTTAAACATTCGCTCCCTCCACCGCCAGCAAACAGTGGCAGCTATGTGTACAATCTAAAAGATGCAGTACAGCAACTTGCCAAACCTTCCTCAGCAGCACCTTCCAATTCCCAACCTCTACCATCTTGAAGGATAAGGGAAGCAGACACATGGGAACACCACCATCTGCGAGTTCCCCCCCAAAGTCTCACACAATCCTTACTTGGAAACATATATTGCCGCTCTTTTACTGTCGCTGGGTCAAAATCCTGGAACTCCTGTCCTAACACTACTATGGTATACCTACACCGGATGAACTGCAGCGGTTGAACATGTTGGCTTATCTCCATTTTCCCAAGGGTAATTTGGGATGGGCAACAAATGCTGGTCTAGCCAGCAACATCACATCCCATGAACGAATGAAAAAAGGGACAAAGCTATCTCTCCCACGATCCAACAATGCAGATTTGGGTGCTGAGGCCCTGGTGCACTTGGGGAGAAAAGCATATTGTATCCTCGATACAAGAAAACAATCTTTTTGAACTTCAATGGTTTAGCGATTAGAGACAGAGCTACAGGGATATCATTTGGTGTAAATAAAGTTTTGATCGCTATTACTGCAACAGTTGCAGTTTGATAAAGATGCTCACCAGTTAAAAGTTGGAATTCTGTTGGTTCATTATCAAGTCCTCAGGAGTATTTTTCATCAACAAAACCTCTTATCAGAAGTGGACTGGTGTTGGTAGGAAGATAATGATCACATCTGGGAGAGATCGGATACTGATATTGAGTGCAGTCATAAACATTTAGAGCAGTGGTTCCTCTCTGCTGTGCTAATGATAGCAATGCAGGAATTTACTCTGGAATTTTTTAAGTGTAGTCTGCAGAATTATTTCTCTTTCCCTTTCCCAACTTCCCCGGTCCTCAAACGCCCACAGGTAGAGATAAAATCCACAATTTAAATTTCTTAGTGATTTGAGTCAGTTTTGAGGCAGTCTGCCAACACCACTTTGATGTTTCTTTGCTTATTAGGTGAACTACGCCCAGTAACATGTTCCTTCAATTAAACCCTTTGCAAGCAGGGAACAGGATGAGTTCGTGGGGTTCGCCAACAGCCCCAAAATGGCCTAAAACAACCTTATTATAACTGTGGCACTGGACAGGCAGTTATAGCTGGTTAGTTACAGCAAGCTTTAAAATTTGGCTGTAGAATAATTCATCTTTGTTTGCAAAACTATGCGGAAGTGGGGGTGTTGTGGGATTGTTGGTGGAGGAGGGGTGGTGCAGGAGTGGCCAAGGAAGCAGTTGGTAAAGCTGAAAGGGTTATCAAGAGTTTCTGCTGTTAACTGATTTTGAGCAGCACTTGGCATGCTACAATTCACCTCAGTGTCCCAGAATTGGGATTGTTAAGAAACCATAGAAAACTCTCAGGTATGAGTCTCTGAGCTGAGATTTCGTTGCCAAATGTGTTGCTCGTCTTCCTTTGATCTGCTAAACATTTTAAGCTAGTCTTTATTGTAGAGGCTCTGTTCATTGTGTTTAGTTTTGAAGCAAAATTGCACCCAGGTAGAACAATCGTTCCTTTATCTTCTCTGAAAACATTTGCTTTAAATACTGCAGCAGGTGAGGAAAGAACAGCAGGGAGTGTTTGCTTCAACTTCGACTGAAGGAAGAAACTATTATCACCTCCTCCACCAACCCCCCACATACTTCAAATCTCCTCTCCTTTCCTGATGGTGCTGATTCTTGTTCAATTTTTGGTTTTTCTTGTTGCAGGTATCCTCTAAAACCTGCCCTATTCTTGTGCAAGTCTGGATTGAGAGGAAGATATTTCAGCCCAGAAACCATCATTATTAAGACATCCACTCCTCCTCACTTTCCTGGAGAAAGTACTAGTGAGCGACCAGGGTCTGACACCCTGGCTGATTTCTTTTTTTCCCTTGTCCCACAGTCCGGTCCAGACTTGCAAAAGAAGAATAAACACTTGGGTGAAACATTGCAAAGTCTTTGGTATCTGTGGAACCCAGGTGGATTGGCACCTTCAACAAAGGAAGGATAAGGGAAGAAAATTAGCTTATAAAGTCATGGCCATGTTGCAGGCCTTGATGACATTCCATACAATGTTCCTCACCTTCTCTGAGTAATTCTATACCTGCCTCGATCCTAATGCTGAGGAGTCTGTTCAAATTTGTTCTTATGCCACAGTTGACTGCCTGTTGCTGGCAGTGTAACTGTGTTAAAGTGAGGGACCAGACCTCACAGAACTGTGGGGACGAAGTTGGGCACCTGATGTGTGCAAGTACATAAGGAACAAAGTCAAGTCTTTGATGCCTGTCTTTCTTGGTAATACTGAAAGCCTCAAATCACATCAGTGATCCTCATGACTTTGGAATCATTCACTGTCGTTGTCCTGTGACATCTTTAGAGAAATCCTTGTAATAATAGGAGTTCAAAACAAGATCAAGCCCCCAGAATTTAATTCTGTTCTGTTAAGTACTAAATTCAGTGGAAAAAAAACTGTTTATGCTCGGCTTAACATACTAAATGAAATCATAAGTTTTTGCGTTTATTTTAAATGTTAAAAGATGCTGGGTTACAGAGCTTACTACCTGTGCTGGGTTACAGAGCTTACTACCTGTGCTGGGTTACAGAGCTTACTACCTGCCCCAACATATTTTGTAGCCCTTCCCTTGCAGCCACAACCCTTTTTTGTACTGATAATGTTCCTATCCTTAAGCCTGTGTGCCTTCAATCTTGTGGCTCTTGATAATGTTGTTTACACCAGCAAGCTGACAAGTAACAGCGTACGGTAACCTTTCCTGTCCCTGGCATCCTGGATGCTACATGATGAACCAGGTGGTGCATTGTTGTATAAGGGCGCAAGTGTTATCCCTCACAGTTCACAAGGAACCTTTAAGATCATGAAGTCCAGTCTTATCCTGTTCGCCTTCTGAAGAAGTCATATTGGACTTGAAACGTTAACTCTGTTTTTCTCTCCACAGATGCTGCCAGGCCCGCTGAGTTTTTCCAACACTTTCTGTTTTTACTTGTTCCATTGTCTCCTAACTCATGCTATGGGTCAGGTTCCGCTTGTTTTAGAGCCTTTCCAGTACCTTGCCCGAGTAGCTGTTCTTCAAGTGTGATCCTAGATGGTGTCTGCAGGATATTTGATCATGGAGAGTATCAAAGCTGAGACTTCAGCCAGTATTTTCTCCCCGTTTTTTAGCAGGGATCACTGCATGTTGATAAGGAGAGGCAGCCCTGTCTTCCCCATTCACTAGAGGAAGTATGTTGAAATCAATGGTAGTGTACTAACTGCTGGTCTGGCTGAGATCAACCAATTCAACACAGTCAGGAATGGAACGTAGGACCTTCTGGTTTAAATGGCCCAGCATTTCAGGACGAGCGGTTTAATCTACTCAATATTTGTAGCTTTCATATTTGTGCTCATGTTTTGCCACCTTTACTGATTCCATAGCTGTTGCCAAGCTGTTTCCAACTACCTAGGCAACATGAAGATGCGAATGAGCCAAAATGCAGCTTGTTTTGGCAAAACAGAAGCCATCTTCTTCAGCTGCTGCAAACATTGATCAACGTGAGATCTTCAATCTCTACACAGCCACGTCCTGTATGGTTCAGTGATATGGAATCTTTGGTGTATTGCTTGTCAGATGTATACCAGTCTGTCCCCAAGACTGCTTTCTTTCACCTCAGTCACATTTCCCACTTCTGCTCCTACCCCCCCTCCTCTGCCACTGAAACTCTAATCCGTGCTTTTATTAGCTGGCGGCTGACTTCTCCATATTTTTGTTGCTAGTCTCCCAGCTTTGACTATTCATATACAAGTAATTTCAAATGTCACAGCCCATGCAGTCACCTACGCTAAGGTCTGTATCCTCATCATGCCTGAGCCTGCTATGCTCCAGATGAGATTGATTTAAGATTTTTGTTTTTGTCCTCGTCCTCCAGATTTCTTTATAGCCTTGTCCCTTGGTACCTCCCTGATCTCCTTTAATCCAGTGTCCCTGTTTACAGCTTCCATTCCAACACTTACTACTCCTCTGTATCATGTGGCTGCTTCTTCATCCAACTTATTCCCACCTCCTGCAAGCCCCTACCTCAGCATACCTATGTCCCTTCTGAAGACTTTCTTTTTCAACTATGCTTTTGCCCTATTTCAGTTCTTTCCCAGTTTCTCTTTTCTATTGCATCCACTTAATCTGTAAAGTATTCTGATACGTCTCTATAATAATGTAAATTGTTATTGTTGGTTGGACTGAGCCCTGGTATGAGGCCTGGAGTGCAGGATTATAAGATTTATAGTGAAGAAGATGCCCCTTCCATAAATGGGAAGAATTGTATAAGTTCCTGTCAGGACAGATGTTGTTTTATTCCTGAAGAGTTCCTAAAATAAAGCAACCTAAAGAATTTTGGGTATTAGCAGGCTTTGACAGGGCCCCGAAATGAGTTGTTTTGCAATCCTGGAGCTCAGGAGCAACTTAAGTTGCAATGTTGCCTAAAGGATGGTCTCTGTATAGCCACCCTCCATTTCCACACCCATGTGTACACATGCACCTACCCACATGCATGTACAGAGACACACACACACATGTGCACACACGCACATCCATGTACACACATACACATGTATGCACAAGTAAATACATATACACACACATGCCAGAGGAAACAAAAGGACTTGGCTCAAGTATTCATTTGTGTGTGTGGACTGATTAGCTACTTGGAAAAAGGAAGCCAATTACTGTAATTATTGCATGGTTGTTGCTGAAAGAGACCATCATGGTGTTTGCCAAAGGGATACATTGTTGGCCCACAGCCAATGTAGGAAACGTCTGTTTCTATACTTTACCCAGGATAGTAATAATTCTCTGTTAGGGTCAATTGTGGTGAGATTCTTTTGTGCTGTTTTTATGCTCAGTGCAGTTTTATATACTTCTGAATGACTTGAAGTCTGGAGAGTGCATCACTTAACTATGTGTTGCTTCTTTTGGCAAATATAGAGGGAAGCTTAACTGTATCTTGGGGAGAGAGAGGGTTAAAAGAAATAACATGGAACTGATCCGTAACGTAATTTGTTAAATCTTTACATTTATTGGATAAGAGAGGGAAGTACATGAGCCATTTGGGCACCTTTGCTGAAAGCTGATTTACAGCTGCAGTACTACCACTGACTTTCAGTGAAGTGCAATGGTTCATGTGTGAAATTGTCGTAGTGTGTCCACTTGAACTATGAGGAACACCCAGTAGTACAATTATCAGTTTCCTCCTCCTAAAATTAGTTGTGTTTAAAGAGAGCTTTATAGCACTAGGATGCAGTATTGATGATCACAGGGCTGTCACTAGTTAGTGGTTGGAGAAGTTTCAGGTGACGAATGAAGAGTCTCACCCAAGTAGCACATTGGCTGTTTCTTTTAATGGTGCTTCTTCAGTTCTCTGAATGAAGGCAGGTCTGACAGTGCCATGATTTCCAGCCTAGCCAGAACAGGGATTGAACCCTGTATTAATGGCACCAACCTGATCTACACCAGCCATCCAAGCAACTGAGCCACTGGTCTGCCATGGAGTCCAAGTTGTTGTGGCAACATACACTTTACATGCATGTTGTAGCCTGTAGTTATAGACAGCGATGGTAGAGGCTCCAATTTCTTTCCATCACATGGCTGGTCAGGAATCTCTGCCACCTCTATTGCCTATCATTGGCATTGTCATGACCATGGATCCTATGCCTGAATTACTTATGGACATATTGAATTTTTAAGTATGACATGTGTTTTTTAAAAAAGGACATACAAGCAAAAGCTGACTGAACCCATAAGATAACCACTTGCTGGAAAATCCCTATGTGGATTAATTGACCTACTAATTCAGAGAGAACGCCATGTTACACCTAAAAGGTGTAACACGGCCTACTTCAGACAGAGGCACTTCAAAGGAAAAGATACAATGCAAACTGAACTGTAATTTCCTGTGATTGCAGAGATAATGGAAAATGATTACCATCTCAGCTGAAACCACTTCCTGTTGAGTTATATCCCAGACTGTGAACATGAACTGAGTTGAAAAGAAAAAGATCTGGGCAGAAGACATGTTTTTATTTTCCCTTACAGGAATACACAAGGAAAGGGGTTTAAAAAAGCCAACTGCAATACTAGTTCTGTGTGATAGTCTGGTGTTCTGTTCTGGTGTGTGCCTGCTGTGAAGGTCACAGCTGAAGAACACCAACTGGGCATCCCTGTGCTTGCAGGTAAAACGTCCTTTCTCTCTGATTGCTGGAAGCAAATCATAAGTCAGCAAAGCCACAGTCGAAAAGGAAACAGGACAACTGCTTTCAGCTAACCTACAGAACCAAGAATCTCCAAACCAACTGCTCAATTGGCAAAGTCAGCTCTACTGGAATCATCCAACTTACTGGCCACAATGTTTCACCATCTACTCCTCACAGATAAGCCTAGGGACTGATTCGTATATCTTTTTAACTTTTATTTTTGGACTCAATTTCTCATTTCTAGTATGTGTGTTGTGTTTTTATTATTCTTTTCTTGTGTTTTAGTAACTAATAAACTCACTCTTTCCTTAACTCAAAAAAGCCTGATTAAATTGGCTCCTTTTTAAAAATAAATACATTCGGATTGGAAAAAGGTATCCATGAGGGAAGGGTTCCTTTTTAAATTAACCTTGTTGTGGCCAACCAAGGGGGTTGAATAAAGAAGGGGAGCCAGTTCATCCCCCACCCCTTCACCTGGGAGCATAACAATTTGGGGGAACCTCACCTGGGGACCGGTCATAATAGCATGTGTTGACTTACAAGTTGACACTCTGCCTGTATGGCCACATTATGAATTCACCTTTGTTGGGCATCAAGTCCTGGAGTGGGATGTGAACGTGGAGTTTCCGGCTTAGAGGCAGGGATGCTGTCCACTCTGCCACAAGACCTCCTCCTTAATGGTACTAATTCATTTCAGAAATTTGCTGGGACCATTGAGGTTTTTAGGAGCAGAACCTGCATGTTCATCTAATATTGCTTTTCACACTTTGGAAACATACTGTATGCTACACAGCATTTTTTAAACACGGGGAACCCCAGGAGAACACTGGCACTAATGATGAATTAGGTTATACTGATACAAAAACAAAAATTGCTGGAAAAACTCAGCAGGTCTGACAGCATCTGTGGAGAAAAAGACAGAGCTAATGTTTCGAGTCCGTATGACTCTTCTTCAGAAGTTCTTTTTCAGACTCTTCTGAAGAAGAGTCATATGGACTTGAAACGTTAACTCTGTCTTTCTGTCCACAGATGCTGACAGACCTGCTGAGTTTTTCCAGCAATTTTTGTTTTTGTTTCAGATTTCCAACATCCACAGTATTTTGCTTTTATCTTAGGTTGTATTGATGTTCTGTCATTCGAGAACATACAGACATCTGACGGATCTTTAGCTATAATGGAACTTCATTTTAGCCTGCTGTGTTTTGGCTGAGTGTAACCTAAAGCAACATTTTCTGTCACTGGGACAGGTCCAGCAGCAGTAGCAAGGTGTTCTGTGATAGACCCGAGGCTTCATCCTGTTTAAAATCATAAAAGTTATGTCTTTTATTGGAATTTGTAGCTTGATAGTGTTGTAACATTTTTAAAGCAGCTTTTATGTTGTATTAAAATCAGTGCTCGTGGTTTAAACTCCGGATGCACACTTCATGCAGCCAGCTGCACCCTGTTAAGTAAACTTGCAGATTTGCTCAGGGCAGTAACAAGGAAGACCCATTTCTACCTGGTCTTCCCAATTGGTGAATCCTAGAAGGTTTAATATCCAGCTGATTGTGTGAGATACTTATTTTGAAAATGGGTTTTAGCACAATAGAAAAGCAATTTAATAATGTCTTTTTACACTTTGTCTTTCTGTGTATGGTCGAAGGAGAGAAATACACAAAACTCTTTATTTTGTAAGTCTCAATTTGAAATGGCATTGCCTGACCTTTTTTTATGACATTATTTAACAAGTTTGCAAAGCTATAAAGTGCATTTATGTGTTGAAAATAATTAATGAGGGTCAATTTGACATTCCATTGTTTCTAGTTCTGTATATGGCTCTTGCAGTTTTCCCATCAGGGGGTTGGAACAAAGGCAAATAATTGAACCTGAGAAACCTGAAAAAAAAACTGCTGATCACCCAACCTTCTTACCTGTCTCAAACGCTAGCTGACATTGTAAATGGCACCCTTCTCATTTATGGCTCCCTTCTCTTTCAATATAGAAATATAGAAAATAGGAGCAGGAGTAGGTCATTTGGCCCTTTGAGCCTGCTCCGCCATTCAATATGATCATGGCTGATCCTCTATCTCAATGCCATACTCCCGCGCTCTCCCATACCCCTTGAAGCCTTTAGAGTCCAGAAATATATCTATTTCCTTAAGTATATTCAGTGACTTGGCCTCCACAGCCTTCTGTGGTAGAGAATTCCATAGGTTCACCACCATCTGAGTGAAGAAGTTTCTCCTCATCCGAGTCCTAAATGGTCTACACCATATCCTGAGACAGTGACCCCCTTGTTTTAGATCCCCCTAGCCAGAGGAAATATCATCCCTGCATCCAGTCTGTCCATCCCTGTCAGAATTTTATATGTTCAATGAGATCTCCTCTTATTCTTCTATACTCCAGTGAATACAGGCCTAGTCGGCCCAACTCTCCTCATATGTGACAATCCTGTCATCCCAGGAATCAGTCTGGTGACCTTTCGCTGCAATCCCTCTATGGCAAGCATATCCTTTCTTGGGTAAGGAGACCAAAACTGCACACAATACTCCAGGTGTGGTCTTACCAAGGTCCTGTACAGCTGTAGTAAGACATCCTCGCTCCTGTATTCAAGTCCTCTTGCAATGAAGGCTAACGTACCATTTGCCTTCTTAACTGCTGGCTGCACTTCCATGCTTGCTTTCAGTGATTGGTGTACAAGGATACCCAGGTCCATTTTGTACATCAACATTTCCCAATCTATCACCATTTAAATAATACTCTGCCATTCTGTTTTTCCTACTGAAGTGGATAACTTCACACATCCACATTATACTGTATCTGCCATGTTTTTGCCCACTCACTCAACCTGCTTAACTTGTACTGAAGCCTCTTAACACCCTCCTCATTGCTCACATTCCCACCAATGTCATCAGAAAACTTGGAAATATTACATTTGGTTCCCTCATCTAAATCATTGATATATATTTATATGTGAATAACTGGGGCCCAAGCACTGATCCCTGCGGTACCCCACTAGTCACCGCTTGCCACTCCGAAAAAGACCCCTTTATTCTTGCTCTCTGTTTTCTGTCTGCTAACCAATTAAAACCACTGTTAGCATCCCCTCCTCAAAAAATTACTATCCTTGACCTCTCTGTCCATTCAGACAAATGTCCCATCTCCAATTTTCCTTTCTCCTTTCTCCAATCTTCAAATTCTTTGAAGCTGTTATTGCCTCCTACATCAACAATAATCATCTCTCCCGAAACTCCAAATTGAAATCTCACTAATTAGGTCTCTGCCCCTGCCACAGCACTAAAATAGCCCAAACCAAAATCACAAATGGCTGTGATGGATTTTCTCTCCTGGTTCATCTTTGAAGCTGTTGACATGATTGACTATACCATTCTTTTCCAAAACCTTTTCTTTGATATGGACTTGGTTGAAATGCCTTCTTGTTGATGAAATGCCACATCAAAGGTTATTGTGGAAAATAAAAGCTCATGGTATGGGGTTAACATGTTGGCATGGGTAGACAATTGGCTGGCTATCAGGAAACAGAGTAGGCATAAATGGGTCTTTTTCAGGTTCGCAAGATGTAACGATGGTGTGCCATAGGGATCAGTGCTGGGAGCTCAACTGTTTACAATTTATATAAATAACTTGGATGAAGGGATGGACGGGATGGTTGCCAGATTTGCTGATGACACAAAGATAGATAGGAAAGTAAGTTGTGGAGAGGACATAAGGGGGCTACAGACAGACATAGTGAATGGACAAAGATCTGGCAAATGGAGTATAATGTGGGAAAATGTGAATCTGTCCATTTTGGCAGGAAGATTAAAAGAGAAGCATATTATTTAAATGGTGAGAGGGTGCAGAGGGACCTGGGTGTCCTAGTGCATGAACCACAAAAGGCTCATTGTCTTATGAGGAAAGATTGGGCAGACTAGGCTTGTATCCACTGGAGTTTAGAAGAGTAAGAGGCAACTTGATTGAAACATATAAGATCCTGAGGGGCCTTGACAGGGTAGATGTGGAGAGGTTGTTTCCTCTTGTGGAAGAATCTAGAACTAGGGTTTACTGTTTAAAAATAAGGGGTCGCCCATTTAAAACAAAGACGAGGCAAAAATCTTTCACACAAAGAGCCGAGAGTCTTTGGAATTCTTCCTGAAAAGGTGGTGGAAGCAGCGTCTTTGAATGTTTTTAAGGCAGAGGTGAATAGATTCTTGGTAAGCAAAGGGGTGATAGGTTACTGGGGGGTAGGTGGGATGCAAATTTCAGGTTACTATCAGATCAGCCATGATCTTATTAAATGGTGGAGCAGGCTCGAAGGGCTGAATGGCCTACTGCTCCTTGTTCATATGTTGTGCTTCTACCTTTCCCTATCAAATCATAGCCAGAGCATCTCCAACAATGGTTTCTCATTCTGCCCCCACAGGGATGCATTCTTGGCTTCCTCTTCCTTGTCTGCAAACTGCTGCATGGGGACATCATTTTGAGACAAAAAAAATCAGCTGCCATATGCATCCTGATGACACCCAGATTTACCTCTCTACCACCGCTTTCAATCCCTTCACTACCTCTGTATTGTTAGACTGCCTTGTGTAACAATTAGCACCAAGTCAGAAGATTCTGGGTTCAAAACCCACACAAGGACTGGAGTGCAAAAATTGAGGCTGCTGCTTCCATCACAATATTGAGGGAGGTGCCATCTTTTGGATGAGACGCTACACCGAGGTACATGGCACCATTTCAAAGAAGAGCAGGGGAGTTATTCTCAGTATCCCGGCCAATTATTTATCCCTCAATCAACATCACGAAAACAGGTTATTTGTTCATTATCACGTTCCTGATCTTTGCTTTATGCAAATTGGCTGCCATACTTCCTCCAAAAGTGAATATCCTCCAAAATGTACTTCATTGGCTCTAAAATGATTTGTGACACCCTGTGGTTGTGAAAGGTGCTACCTAAATGCAAATCATTTTTCTCTGTCAGTCTTGGATGAGCCACAATTTCCTTTAGCTATAACCATTGGTAAGATTGAAGGCACTGTCTTTGACCTCTGCCACAAACTCGGTATCATCGCTACTGATTAGATCACTATCCTCAGCCACTGACTCAGGCTGAGGTTTGTACTCTCAATGCTCCATTTGACCCTATTCCTGAAATTCTGACCACACGTCGTTTCCATCACAAAGACTGCTTAGTTCAACCTCTGTAACATTGCTTATCTGTGCCCACCCGCCGGTAAATTCCTTATTCGTGCCCTTGTCACGTCCAGACAACAACAACTTATATTTATATTGCACCTTTAATGCAGTTAAATGTCCCAAGGCACTTCACAGGAGCATTGTAAAGCAAAGTATGACACCGAGCCACAGATTGGGTCAGATGACCAAAAGGCTGGTCAAAGAGCTATGTTTTAAGAAATGTCTTAAAGGAGGAAAGAGGTAGAATGGAGGAGAGGTTTATGGAGGGAATTCCAAAGCTTGGGGCCTAGACAACTGAAGACACAGCCACCCATGGTGGAACAATTATAATTTGCAATGCACAAGAGGACAGAATTAGAGGAGAGAAGATATCCTGAAGTGTTGTGGGATTGGAGGAGGTTGCAGAGAATAGGGAGGGGCAAGACCATGGTGAGCTTTGAAAGCAAGGATGAGAAGTTTGAAATCAAGATATTTCTTGGCTGGGACCGCAGGGGTGATAGGAGAACGGAATTTATTGCAGACTTGACAATTCCAACTCCTGGCTCACCTACCCTGTACGGTTCATAAATTTTAGCTTATCTGAAACATCTGCCCACATTCTACCCTGCCCATTGTCTTTACCTTTGCTGACATATTTGCTCCTGGTGTTCCAACACATCCAATTTAAGATTTTCAATTTTGGGTTTAATTTGCTCCCTGGCATTGTCCCTCGCTAACTCTTTAGTCTCCTCCAGATCTCTATTCCCACTCTCCCTGAACAGTCCATTCCTCTGACCCTGACTTTTCATGCACAGTCCTTCCTCTTTACTCCATCATTACCATCTATCAATCACTTTAGCCCTGTGCTTTGGAATTTCCTTCCTGATCTCTTGTCCCATTCCACCTCCCTCTCTACCTTTAGGATCTTCTTAAAACTCGCCTCTTTAATCCCAAACATTTGATCACTCCCATCTCAAAGCTTCTTCTTTGGCTTGCAATTCATTTTTATTACACCTGGATGAATCATTTGGGGATATATTTGTATGCAAAGGTGCTATATAAATGCATGTTGTTAATTATGTTGCTAAGAGGATTGGCCACACTTTGCTGGGCCCCATGCATTATCCTTCCTGCCAGTCCAGACCATGCTGTTCATTTTTTTTTTCTTTATTCATTCATGGATGTGGGCATCATTGGCTGGGCCAGCATTTATTACCCATCCCTAGTTGCCTTTGAGAAGGTGGTGGTGAGCTGCCTTCTTGGACCGCTGCAGTCCATGTGGTATAGGTACACTCAATGCTTTAGGAAAAGGAGTTCCAGGATTTTGACCCAGTGACAGTGAAAGAACGACGATATATTTCCAAGTCAGGATGGTGGGTGACTTGGAGGGGAATTTTTGTGGAGGTGGTGCCAATCAAGTGGGCTGCTTTGCCCTCGATAGTTTAAGGCTTCTTGAGTGTTGTGGGAGCTGCACTCATCCAGGCAATTGGGGAGTATTCCATCACACTCCTGACTTGTGCCTTGTAGATGGTGGACCGGGGAGTCAGGAGGTGAGTTATTTGTCGCATGATTCCTAGCCTCTGACCTGCTCTTGTAGCCGCAGTATTTATATGGCTGGTACAGTTCAGTTTCCGGTCAATGGTGACCGCCAGGATGTTGATAGTGGGGGATTCAGTGATGGTAATGCCATTGAACATCAAAGGGCGATGGTTGGATTCTCTCTTGTTAGAGATGGTCATTGCCTGACACTTGTGTGGCGCAAATGTAACTTGCCACTTGTCAGCCCAAGCCTGGATATTGTCCAGGTCTTGCTGCATTTGGCCATGGGGTGCTTCACTATCTGAGGAGTCGGGAATAGTGCTGAACATTGTGCAATCATCAGTGAACATCCCCACTTCTGACCTTATGATGCAAGGAAGGTCATCAATGAAGCAGCTGAAGATGGTTGGGCTAAGGACACTACCCTGAGGAACTCCTGCAGTGATGTCCTGGAGCTGAGATGGCTGACTTCCAACAACACCAACCATCTTCCTTTGTGCTAGGTGTGACTTCAACCAGAGTGGGAGAGTTTTCCCCCGATACCCATTGACTCGAGTTTTGCTAGGGTTCCTTGATGCCTCTCTGTCAAATGTAGCTTTGATGTCAAGGGCAGTCACTCTTACCTCACCTTGGGAGTTCAGCTCTTTTGTCCATGTTTGAATCAAGGCTGTAATGAGGTCAGGAGCTGAGTGGCCCTGGCGGAACCCAAACTGGATGTCAGTGAACAGGTTATTTCTAAGCAAGTGCTGCTTGATAGCACTATTGATGATCCCTTCTATTACTTTACTGATGATCGAGAGTAGAATGATGGGGCGGTAATAGGCTGGATTGGATTTGTCCTGCTTTTTGTGTATAGGACATACCTGGGCAATTTTCCACATAGCCGGGTAGATGCCAGTGTTGTAACTGTACTGGAACTGCTTGGCTAGGGGCACAGCAAATTCTGAAGCACAAGTCTTCAATACTATTGCTGGAATATTGTCAAGGCCCATAGCCTTTGCACTATCCAGCGCCTCAGCCGTTTCTTGCTATCAAGTGGAGTGAATCGAATTGGCTGAAGGCTGGCATCTGTGATGCTGGGGGCGTCTGGAGGAGGCCGAGATGGATCATCCACTCAGCACTTCTGGCTGAAGGTTGTGGCAAATTCTTCAGCCTTATCATTCGCAATGATGTGCTGGGCTCCCCCATCATTGAGGATGGGGATATTTGTGAAACCTCCTCCTCCAGTGAGTTATTTAATTGTCCACCGCTGTTCATGACTGGATGTGGCAGGACTGCAGAGTTTATCTGATCTGATCGGTTGGCTGTGGTATCGCTTAGCTCTGTCTATCACTTGTGTGCCAAACAGCATAAAGCAGCAAGTAGTCATTTGTTATAGCTTCACCAGGTTGACACCTCATTTTTAGGTACGCCTGGTGCTGCTCCTGGCATGTCCCTGGCTTAATGGTAATGGTAGACTGGGGGATCTGCCAGGCCATGAGGTTACAGATTGTATTCAAGTACAATACTTCTGCTGATGGCCCACAGCGCCTCATGGATGCCCAGTCTTGTGTTGCTAGATCTGTTCGAAATCTATCCCATTTAGCACGGTCATAGTGCCACACAACACGATGGAGGGTATCCTCAATGTGAAGGTGGGACTTCGTCTCCACAGTGAATGTGCAGTGGTCACTCCTACCGATACTGTCATAGACAGATGCATTGTGGCAGGCAAGTTGGTGAGGATGAGGTCAAGCATGTTTTTCCCTCTTGGTTCCCTCGCCACCTGCTGCAGACCCAGTCTAGCAGCTATGTCCTTTAGGACTCGGCCTGCTCAGTCAGTAGTGTGCTACCAAGCCACTTTTGGTGATGGACATTGAAGTGTACACTCTGAGCCCATGCCACCTTCTGTACTTCTTCCAACTGGTGTTCAACATTGAGGACCACTGATTCATCAGCTGAGGGAGGGTGGTATGTGGTAATTAGCAGGAGGTTTGCTTGCCCATGTTTGACCTGATGCCATGGCGTCACAAGTAGATGTTGAGGAATCCCGGGCGCAACTCCCTCCTGATTGTATACCACTGTGCCGCCACCTCTGCTGGGTCTGTCCTACCGGTGGGACAGGACACACCTAGGGATGGTGATGGTGGTGTCTGGGACATTATCTGTAAGATATGATTCTGTGACTATGACTATGTCAGACTGTTGCATGATTAGTCCGTGAGACAGCTCTCCCAATTTGGCACTATCCCCCCAGATGTTAGTAAGGAGAAGGGCTTAGTTTGCCGTTATCGTTTCCAGTGTCTAGGTTAATGCCTGTGGTCCTTCCGGTTTCAATCCTATTTGAAGCTTTATAGCGGTTTGATACAACTGAATGGCTTGCTAGGCCATTTCAGAGGGCATTTAAGAGTCAACATGTAAGGACGGCAGATTTCCTTCCCTAAAGGGCATTAGTGATGGGTTTTTACGACAATTGACAATGGTTTCACGGTCATCATTAGACTTTTGATTCCAGATTTTTATTGAATTCAAATTCCACCATCTGCCGTGGCGGGATTCGAACCCGGCTCCCCAGAGCATTACCCTGTGTCCCTGGATTACTAGTCCAGCAGCAATCCCACTACAGCATCACCTCCCCCATGTGATCATTGCTCTGTAAAGGACTGCTTCAGTTGATTATCTGGAGGGCAGGGCGGAGTAGGATATCTGGTGAACTAACAGAGCTTTGGATCCAGTGACTGCTGCTGCACCTCCCCACCAATGGCAACTGACAAGTAGCACCTGAATCATCACCAACTAGAGACATCTATGTTGACTGGGGGAGAATAGGCATGAAAGTCAATAGGAGAACTACACTATGGATGACAACCTCAAATAGATCATGTCTGCTGTATATCAGAGAGGCAGCTGTTACTCAGATCAGGGTCTGTGACCCCTCCTAGAATCTACCCCACAGCCAGCACTCCCAGTGGACACAAAACATTGAGCTAATCAGTGAGTCACATATATGTGACCTTGTGAAGTTTCGGGACCTCTGATCTCATGCAGCTGGGATTGGTTGAGTGATACTTTTGTTAGTAACATTCCTTTTGCAAAGTTTCAACCAAAGCAGCAAAGAAAATAGTGTATTTGAGTTCAGGCCATCCTGATTAGCACATTTTAGTTAAATTCTGCATCACTGCTACATCTAACTTGTTTCATTTCTAATAAATTTTGCAGAATCGATGAATGACAAACTCCTTGTTTTACGTTACTTCATAAGCATTTGCAAAGCTCATAATTAACATTCTCAAGGTTCTATCACACATATAAAACAATTTAATAAACATCACATCAAGCACATTTTGATTGTGCTTGTGCCTTTGTACTTTCTGTAGGCTGAGACAGTACAGTCAAATACACTGACTGGAAGAGAATCACAATTGAGCCAGATCCTGTCCTCTCGCATTGTCTGTACACATACACTTCCCAGAAGGCAGCACTGGATAGTGATCAGGAGTTGGTTTTTTCCCATCCTCTACCCATCAAAGGCCCAGGAGACTGAGGTCAATTGCAGCACGCAGCTACCATACTGACAGAGATCAGCTATTTCATCTCTGGCCAGTATTTCAACCTGGGACTCTCCTGATCTTAATGGCTGAATCCAACACTAGCTGGTGCAGTTGCACCTTGAGCCATTGGGATAATCCATTTGTGAGTTCTTAATGCTGACACTGATACTGACATTGGGAAATGTTCTGTGCCTCCAGAAACTTTACATCAGTTTAGTTCACACAGATTCCCCATCTATGCATTTTTCCTTCTTGCAGCAGAGCTCCCCAGAATTGACCAAAGCGTTAAAATAAAAGCAAAATGCTGCAGATGCTGGAGATCTGAAATAAACACAAAAAGTGCTGGAAAAACTCAGCAGGTCTGGCGGCACCTGTGGAGAGAAAAACCAAGTTTCGAGTCCAATATGACTCTTCATTGGAAATGATCAAAGCATTGATTGTGTCACATTCTTTATACTGAAACAAAAACAGAAAATGCCAAAGGTTAGTCAGCATCTCAGAGAACAAGTGAATTAATGTTTCAGATATAAACTTTTGACAGAACAGCCTTTCAAAAGCAGGGAGATGGGGAAGACGAGTTATTTGGAGGCGGGGGGAAGACGAGTTATTTGGAGGTGGGGGGAAGACGAGTTATTTGGAGGCGGGGGGAAGACAAGTTATTTGGAGGCGGGGGGAAGACGAGTTATTTGGAGGTGGGGATCATGTTGCGAGTATTTAAACTTGGGGTCCTTGCTGGTTGAATGGTGGGATTCTAAGTTTTTTTTGTTCAAATGTCACATGAGACAAAAAATAATATGGAACCGAGGACCAGGACAGCTCTGAAAGAGCAATTCAGTGCTGAAGAAAGAGATTGAGAGAATGCATGTGGCAGTGCATGGTGAAGAAGGTGGGTGACATGAAGTGCCATGAACATTGTTTTTGTACTTTTGCTGTTTGGTGGGAGAGTTGGAGTGGACCTGGGGGGGAGCCTCAAATAAGGCTGAGGTGTACCATCATTGATAAATGTTGTTCAACTATAGCTACCTAAGCGTTCTGTCACTTGTTTTCTCTCTTTATTTTCTCTGTTTGAACCAAAACGTAAGCACACCTGCTGATTGGAATAATATTGGTGTCCTCTTTCTCCATTCTCTGGAGGCAATTTGCAAGCTGAGCTGGGCAACTGTGTCAGGGATTTGCCCCTCAAGGCACTTATACTTTATTTACTTTTCTTATTTCTGTCTCTGGAGAGTGACTTCTGTGTGTTGATCCTCCCTTTCCTTTATGACATCATCTATCAGGCTCCAGAGGCCAAAGAGGTGAAAATACCCAGATCCAATTGCCAGAGTTCTACATGTTGAACTTGCCTTAATCTAACAGCAGTTTATAGAGCCACATATTAATAGATCTGTGACAATGTTGCTTTTCTGCAGGTTGAGTCATTTAAGATTTGGGAAAGCAACTGACGTTGGGAAAATGACATGTCTGACATCAGCAGAGCTCATTAGTGTAAAAGTGCCTTTTGACACAGCCGGAACATTATTGTCTTGCTATTTCCTAGGATTTGCAGCAGCAACATGACATAAATATTCAAGAGGAGAAATTCACAAGCCTCGAGTTGGAGATTAGGATTTGCCCAACCTGGATAGCAGATAACTGCAACACTGGCATAGCCAGGCACATGTACTATCCGCACAACTATAGGCCTTTTGTCCAATATCTTGGGAAGTCAGTAAACACAACAGCTGCTTTGTGGCATCAAGGAATCCACCCAGCAAATCATTGCCACTTCAACCCTTGATCGTTTCACTTCCAGTCTTTGCAGCATAGCCATTTGATTTGGTTTTCTGGTAAAACAGAAATTCCTATCTGTAGTTAAGAGCCCACAATTGGAATGAAGCAGCAGCATTGCGTATGAGTTACAACTGGGAGCAACAGTGCAATCAGTGTGAGGGTAGTGAGAATCTGAATCTGGCTGTCACGTGGAATGGTTGAAGCAGATAGCATTGTGACATTTAAGGAGAAGTTAGATGCATCGCTTTTAAAATAAACATAACTAGATATTGAAACATGATGAGCAAAGAGCGCATGTTTGAGGTAATCGTGCAAGGATTGGGCAAGAAGCAGGGTTGGCTGATGTTGGGTCAATTATCCATTGTTAATTTTTTTAAAATCTGAGGTTGATAGCTTTCAGTTAGCCAAAGGTATTTAGGGATATGGTATAAAGGCTGGTATATGGATTTAGGTCACAGATTAGCCATGATCTCACTGAATGGCAGAACAGGATTGAAGGAGTAAATAGCCTACCCCTGTTCCTAATAGTGTTTTCCTCATTCCAAAACCTCTTGACTATTCTCCTGTGCACTTTGATGAATTACTGAAAATGTTTTCCATTTAATTTTTGTTTTGATAATTTCATCCCAGAAAAGGAAAAGCAAAGCCTTCACTCCAGATATAAACTCCTATCCTCCGTCCAAATTACTGTCCTTTCAGATATTTTCTCTCCAGTTTTAGCCTGCTCACATCATCTGAAAGTGCAGGCCCTTGTGCGTCATCTGACACCTCCTCCAACTGGCCATGCTTAGATAAATATTGGTAGGATATCTAACTGTGAAATTACATCATAAACTACCTGGATCTTATCTGTGTGAACAAACCATCACACATCACTGAGAGAGAAGTGGACAAGAGGGAACTGTGTCCTTAATTCTAGATGACACATACCTCTAAACCTCAAACTAAGGGATAGTTCCCAGTACTGCGTAAACTTAGGGGGGAGGGGGTGGGGGAGTTGGTGGATGAAAGTAAAAGCAGGTACAAAATTTTTTTTTGATGTTGCTCAGTAACATGGCCTTTTGCAAACATGACAGATGATTGAGCCAGAGGCAAGGTTTTTGTCAGGATGGTGTGGACCATTGGATCTACTGGAAGCAGCAGTTGGGGGAGGTATGTGTGTTGTCTTGAAGGAAATAATATTTCTTAAAAGAAGCATTAAAGCATGGGATGAAGAGTGCAGTCTACCCTTGTTCCTCCTTTCGAGGAAGGCATGAAAGACTCTCAAGGAGAGAATGTGCTATAGGGGACAGTGGTTCAAGTTTCAGCTCTGAATCCTTTCTTTGTTCCTCATTGTCTTTGCCACAGATTCCTGCAAGACTCCTAATATTGTTTTAAAAGCAAAATACTGCAGATGCTGGAAATCTAGAACAAAAACAAAAATACCTGGAAAAACTCAGCAGGTCTGACAGCATCTTTCGAGTCCGTATGACTCTTCATCAGAGCTAAGTAAAAATAGAGAAGAGGTGAAATATAAGCTGGTTTAAGGGGGGTGGGACAGGTAGAGCTGGATAGAGGGCCAGTGATAGGTGGAGATTGCCAAAAGATGTCATAGACAAAAGGACAAAGAGGTGTCAACCTGTCCCACCCCACCCCTTAAACCAGCTTATATTTCACCTCTTTTCTATTTTTCCTTAGTTCTGATGAAGAGTCATACGGACTCGAAACATTAACTGTATCCCTCTCCGCAGATACTGTCAGACCTGCTGAGTTTTTCCTAATATTGTTTTGTTGGCCTGGTTTGCTGCTAGTTTGACTGCTTGTGGACACTGAACAGTGTCTAACTGGTGGTCTGGCTGAAGCCTTTGTGAGTTTGGAGGAGGTTGCAGTTCTCTCAAAACCTCTTCCAAGACACTATTTCTATCACATCTTTATTTCATACGGTGAGCAACTTCAATTGTAGAGGACACAGAATCAATTTGTTAACGCTGGACATTTTGTAGAGGTAGAGAAGTGGGGTGAGTGGTAGAAATTAAAGGATGTTCTGGCAGCTTGGCATCTCTGACATCTAGCTTGATTTGTAGTAGTTCTTGTGGTGGGTCTTATTTTAATTGAGGAAACCCAGGATGGAGGGCGAGAGCATATAGCACAGGAAGTTTGTAAAAAGTGGGTAACTACTGAAATGACGGTATGGTGACACCAAGCTTGTAACATTAAAGCCTGGAGATTGTAAGAGGAAGGAAAATAAGGATCTCTGCAATTTGAGATCATAAGCAAGAGTGCATTAGGATGTGACGCTGTTTGAGTGCAGCATTAAACCCAGCGAGGATGAGAATTCCATGATGCTGTATTATTTAGTTTAAGACAAACAAGGATCAGAGGAACAATGATAGTAGAAGTGATGAAACAAAACTCCCACCTCTGTGTGAAATGTCTGTGAAATGCTTTACTTAAAAGTCCACCAACATGTGCATTGCAGAGGAAAGTGCATGCCTTATATAAGGAAATGAGTACAATCTGTATTAACAGTTGTCAGTTAGTGATGAAGATCCTACTCATGGTCATGGTGTAGGTAGATGAAAATTTGCAGAGTTCCTAATTCCAATCAGTATTTATTAACCCCATGCTATGAAATGTGCAGGTGCGGATGTTGGGTGAGGACAAGTTCGGTCTTGGTTGTGATGCACAGGTGATCAAATAGCCTGTCAATGCTCACAGTTTAAATTTAGGCATGAAGAATGGCCACTTGAGCAAAATATCAGGTGCAAGGTGTCTGGGGACTGTAAAATTGCAATACAACAAGATTCAATGCCCATAGAAAAGAAAGCATGACGGAATTGGAAAGAGAATAGAATTGCAGCTGATTCTCACACGTGTGTCTCATTATATGATCTATGAGTGTCTCCAACTCTGAATTATTAACTTTCCTAGTGGTTCCTCAGAGCATTGTACAAAACCTGCACAGTGAGTGTATAGGCAGTACACTGTGTCCCTGCCTTTCTTGAAATCCTTATTCCAGTATTTTACTACGTTAGTTGAGACCCTGTAAATCATTAGAAACCATTTAGAGCCCATTAGCTGCTTTCCCCTGCGAGTGATGTTTTATATGGCATGCTCTATGATCTGTGGTTGGCCAGGAGCAGCGAATGATGAGACATTTTTTAAAAAGCGATCTATTAGTGACCTGGTGTGTGCTGTGCAGTGTTGCTGGTAAGTAAATATCAAGCTAGTTTGATCTTGTTTACACTTTCTCTTGCTTCTTTATTTCAATTTCTCTTCTGCACTCTTGAAACCACTCTTGCTAGAGTAAGATAGTGATTAGGTCTCAAATAATACACAGAACATAGGAACATAGGAAAAAGGAGCAAGAGCAGGCCATTCGGTCCAACGAGCCTGCTCCACCATTCAGAACATGGCTGATAATCTAGCTGTACACTATTTTTCCCCACTATCCCCGCTACGTGTAGCAGGCTTGGGAGGAATGGGTGACTTTGGACCTAAAGTCCCCAAAGCTCTCCACCACGGGGGTTTCATCATCTATGTCTGAGTATGTTGCAAACCAGTTGATGGACATTGATTGTTGTGGAGTCAACAGCTTCATTATCGTCGTATCATGCCACTACCAAGATGGTAGAAGATGAACTGGATGGGCTTCTATTGTCTAGTATACCTTCCTGTATTTATTTATTTCAGCTGCAGCCTTGCTGCCTTTTGACCTCAATCCTGACCCGGTTAGTCCTTGACTTCAGCACTAAGCTCACTAGTTCCCATCCACAGCCAGATCTCACAGCCTTCAACAGTAAATTCAAGAAAACTGTATCATTAAAAACATTTAGTTGTTATTCAACAGTGAGAGCAATCAGTGAGAGCAGTGGCGTAGTGGTTACATCATTGGACTAGTAACCCCAGGTGCCTGGGCTAATGGGGTGAGTTCAAATCCCTCCATGGCAGCTGGGAAATTTTAAATTCAATTAAATAAACCTGCAATAAAACGTTTGTCTCAGTAATCATGACCATGAAACTGGGTTGCCGTAAAACCCATCTGGTTCACTAATGCCCTTTAGGAAAGGAAATCAGCCATTCTTACCTGGTCTGGCCTGAAAGTATGTAATAGACTTTTGTGTCTAAAAAATATACAGAAGCAGTGGTGTAAGTGATGACACCCACAGCAATGTGGTTGATTCTTAAGTGCCCTCTAAAATGGACTAGCAACCTCTCAGTTGTATCAGACTGCCACAAAAATGTCAGATCAGAATAAAACTGGCACACCACCCAGCAAAGACCAAGGCACTGGATATGAGAAAGGCACATTCAGTCTCATCGACCCTGCAAAGTCCTCTTCAGTAACACCTGGGGACTTGTGCCAGAATTGGGAGAGCTTTCCCACAGACTAATCAAGCAGCAACCAGACAGAGTCATACTCATAGAAGGGTATTGTTTTCATGCATAAGCCTTCAGTAACTGTGGAACATGTGGGAAGGGGGTAATATATCTGTCTGATCTGGTCTTCCTCCATTGTTTCTACAGTTACCACACATTTCTAGAAAGGATTATTGGTTAACTGAGCAAAAACCATAGATAGTCTTGAATCTTTTCTGGTTGTTAAGACTCAGCTTCAACATACCTTTCTTCATGCTATTAAGAATCTTACCTTACTGCCCAGAGCTGTACAGAAAGCACTGAAGCAGGGAGGGAGGCAACATTGAAAGCAATGTGTTGCCATTGGATTGTAACATTAAAATGTTTACAGCACAGAAATGGGCCATTTGGCCCAATAGATGGGATTTCTGCTCCACATGAGCCTCCGCCCACCCTCTTCATCAAACTCCATCAACATAACTCCACAACTTTCTCCCTCAGGTGCTTATCTAGCTTCTCTGTGTAACTCTTTAAGGTCAGTGGGTGGAATCGCCCAGTACTGTTTAGCGGTGGGTGTCATGGCAGTCATAAGTGGACAATACGGAGAGAAGGCCAAAAATTGGTTTTAGGCCATTGTGAAACCAGCTTGCGATCGTCCGCTCCACCTGTCAATGGGGAGCTGTTTTCCACCTCCACATGTCGGGAACCTAATTTCAATACTTTGGCATCATGTTATAAGCCCTGCTCGTCGGAATCATTCCCCCCACGCTGGATCATCCGGGCACATACTGATGTGTTTCACAATTGTACATAAGCGACATGCACCTGGTGAGCTGCACTTCGCTCGGGACTTCGAGGTTTGTTTGCCTACCTTGCTTCAGGCAGCACTTGTGGTCATCAGTGCCAGGCTTCACAGGCAGCATCACATTTCTTTTAGGGGGGCTCATGGTAGGTCTCTACCAACCAGACCAGCCGTAAGGCGGGTTGACTTTTCAACGGCTGCAGGGCTAGGGCTTGCTTGAGCCAGGGGGAGAAGTGGCCTCGGGCAAGGGAAAAAGCTGCAGGGTGAGGGCTGTTCTGGGGAAGGGGGGTATCCCAGGGTGTGTTGGGGGCACATGCTGATTTGTGCAAGTGGCCTTACGATGGTGAGGGCTGAGGAGGCAGTCTCCAGAGGAGATGAGGCCAGATGGAGATGTGGGGGTGGGTGTGTGTGAGAGAAAGAGTGGTGATGTCCCTTGATCTGGCAGTGAGTGAGATGCCAGTGAATTTGTGATGGCCCTGAGTGTGAGAGTTTAGAGTGATGAGATGGATGCCTTACCTTAGTGGCAGGGATGAGATCATTCATCCTCTTTCTGCACTGGATGGCCAACCTCTTTTGTGTGGTGTTGACACTGACCACCACTGCCATTGCCTCCCAAGCTGGAGTGGTGAGATTGCTGGACCTCCTGCGGCCAGAGTGGAGGTAGAGGACATCATGGCGGGTCTCCGAAAGGCATTCCAGTGACGGGTCACTGAACTCTTCTTGGCTTTCAGGGCCATGTCTTCACTGGAGCAGTCCTGGGCTGGAAGCATTGAGAACTGTGTGCACGGCTGCAGTTTAGATATGGCACCCGGAATGAGGAAACAGTGATTTAATGGCGTGGCGGGCAATTCAAAGATTGCACGCCAGCAAAATGGCGTCTTTCCTGTGGCTGCATAATTAATGAGGCGGGAAGTAGATGATACAGTGTGAAATCCCACCATTGAGGTCAACGGTTAAGATGTTTTTCATGCCCGCTACGCACTTATGCAAATCTAGGACGATTCAATGGTGTGCAGACATTGAGTGGAGAGTGGGTGTGAAATTGGTAGTGAAAGATACTGGAGGGAGAAAGGAACACCTGTTCTTTAACTTTTAAGGCCAGGAAATCTCACAACAACATATGGAAGGAGAAAAGGTCATTAATCCGTTGTTCACTCTTGTACACAGTGTACAGTCTCTGCTATCATGAACTCTACCCACTTGTTTAGTTTCCTGAGAGAAGGCTTGATTTGAATATTTCCCTATCCCTAAAGTCTGGGGTGGCCATTCTCATGAAGTACTTAGGATCTCTCGTCGTCTGTGGAAATGAACCTTAAGGTTCTGCCTTTAGGAGGAGAGAAAACTGGGGATAAAAAGAAAATATATTTGTATCAGGAACAAGAAAACAGTTCAGCCCCAGTGTTTTCTATCAGGCTGATTTTCCCGCTTCCCCCCCCATTAACTTTTCTGCTTCTCTTGTAAAGGAGATTCATGGAGACAGAGTAAACCTTTTCCTGTCTGTAACTTCTCAGCTGCTCTGAGCCCGAAGGGGTTGACAGTTATTCAATTGTCTGGCTCTCAAAAACCTTTTATCAGTCGGAGGAGCTGCTGCTCTGCTGCTCTGCTGTGTGGATAAGTGTATGTAACACACTCTAATCGCTGTTACATTAACGGATTGGATTTCAGTTTGATAAGTGGTTGCTCGGGTTTTACAGTACAGGAACACATTTCCTTTCAAAGCACTCGGGTGTTCAATTTGTTTTGTAATTCGTTTTATATCTCATTTTGTTCTATGCTGTTTATAGGCTCTCTGAGTATCAATCTCACTTTCTCTCTTTCTGTCTCACCTGCTCTTTCCCTTTTCTCACTTGGACATTTTTTCTCTCTCTCTCTCACGTGACCACTCTCTCCCTCATCCATCTTCTCTTTGTTCTCTGTGTTACCCTCTGTGCTATACGTGTCATCTTTTATGCGCTGTCTCATGTGTTCTCTCTCTGCATGTATTTTTCTCATACAATTCACTTGTGCATAATTTATCCTGCATGTGTTTATTTCTCTTGTATTTACCTCTCTCATGCCCGCCTCATTCACTCATTTTTCTCTCTTTTGCCACTCTCACTCACACAGCTCTCTTCCTCTTGCCTGTTTATCTCCCCCTCTCTCTCTTTTTTCTCATCTGTTTCTTGCCCTCTCCCTCATGTCTTTCTCACTTGTGATTGTTCTTCTCACAGAAGTATTTTTTTTTCCTTTCTCTGTCGAGCCTCTTTTACCCTCTGATCTGCTTGCTTTTTCTATAAGTGTATGTCATGGAAGGGAAAAATTTGGAGCCCCTGCTCCAGATCGCTTGTCCAGTGACCCCTGCACGAAAGTGTTGTCGTGTGAGAAAAGGATCAAGCTTTCCTGCAATACTGTCTATGAAAGAGTCATTGGGCAACACTCGCTGTCTGGACATGAAAATGAATAGATAATGTTTGCATTTATAATGCATCAATCGTGCTGAAATATTTTGTACAAATAATCCCTTTTTTGGCATACAGGAAAATGATTATGTAGACTGGGTGTGGTATTGGAGGTCACAAACCGAACTGTACCCAGCAAGGAATTGGCACCTTCAGGGTAGGAAGTGAGAAAAATTAATTAAAAATAACTCATGCAAAAAAGCTGAAGAGAATATTTGGGAGTTCTTGAGCCCAAAGCCTTTCCTGTGCTCTTTGCAAGAACCTGATTCACCAAATGAAGTGTAATTGGTATTCTAATACCAGGAAATATGGCAGCCAATTTGTGCACAGCAAGATTTCTCAAAAGGCAGTGACATGAGTGACCAAATAAACTTGTTTCTGGCAGTATTGATTGAGCAATAAAGATTAGTCAGGGCACAGAAGAACTTCCTTCTTGTTCTTTGATTTGTATCACGGAATCTTTAACGTCCATCTGAGAAGGCAGGGCCCCAATCTCCTCATCATTTCAATTGAAAGACAGAAAATAAGTAATGAATAATATCTGTATCACATTTTCTACCACCACCACAGCAACATTGGGTATAAAGAATGCCTGTATATGAGAGATGCCCATCATTGTTGGGGCTGATGTAAGGTTCGCCTGAAGGAAAGCAAATCGATGTGCAGGACATTTTACTCACTTTCCCCTACTTGCACCTCACATCGGATTCTGGAAAAATGAAACATGTTGACCTGGCCTAGTGGTAGATAATCCCTTAAAGATGCTGCAAGTATCAGCCTTGCAGATACTACTCATGCCTCTCCAAGTGGTCAGCTCCCTAGCAATACCCTGCCAGGAGTCTGAAAAAGAATTAAGCTAAAACAAAGTCTTCTTCTGTGGTAGAGGTGGGGTTGCGAACTCTTACCTGGCCACGTTTAGGGTGGCATAACTGCTAAATTGGATATTGTGTGCCATAAATTTGAATCAATATTCCCATTATTTTGCATGTTTCTCCAGTTAGTACAGTAGTAATGTATCTTTGTTTTCTGATTTAGGATTACTCCACCAAGGAGGCAACAGTGCTAAAATAAATCTCTTTCCAAGTGTGCAGGCCTACAAAATTCACACACATTCATAAAAAATGATCAGAAATAGAAGTAAAGAAGGAACTGAGTTGCATGAGCTTCAAGGACAGATATGTTGTTTGAGCCTCTGTGCTGTACGCCATTTCATTCTAGACCGATAGTTCTGTGAAGTACAGAGGGTGTGATACATTATTGGGTGAATATGAATGGTCTTATGGTATTAGTTCAAATATCAGGGTTTTCATGGTATTCTGGACAACATGTGTCCTAGGCCCAACCATCTTCAGCTGCTTCATCAATGACCTTCCTTCCATCATAAGATCAGAAGTGGGGATGTTTGCTGATGATCACACAATATTCAGCACCATTCGTCACTCCTCAGATACTGAAGCAGTCCATGTCCAAATGTAGCAAGTCGTGGACAACATTCAGGCTTGGGCTGACAAGTGGCAAGTAACATTTGCGCCATACAAGTGCCAGGCAATGACCATCTCCAACAAGAGAGAATCTAACCATTGCCCCTTGACATTCAGTGGTATTAGCATCACTGAAACCCCCCACTATCAGTATCCTGGGGTTACATTGACCAGAAACTGAACTGGACTAGCCATATAAATACCATGGCTACAAGAGCAGGTCAGAGGCTACGAATCCTGCAGCATGTAACGCATCTCCTGACTCCCAAGGCCTGTCTACAAGGCACAAGTCAGGAGTGTGATGGAATACTCTCCACTTGCCTGGATGAGTGCAGCTCCCACAACACTGAAGAAGCTTGACACCATCCAGGACAAAGCAGCCCGCTTGATTGGCACCCCACCACAAACATTCATCCCCTCCACCACCGCCGCACAGTGGCAGCAGTGTGTACCATCTACAAGATGCACTACACAGAAACTCACCAAGGCTCCTTAGACAGCATCTTCCAAACCCAAGACCATTACCATCTGAAAGGAAAAAGGCAGCAGATGCATGGGAACACCACCACCTGGAAGTTCCCCTCCAAGCCACACACCATCCTGATTTGGAAATATATCGTCATTCCTTCAAAATCCTGGAACTCCCTTCCTAACATCACTGTGGGTGTACCTGCATCACAGGGGCTGCAGTGTTTTAAGAAGGCAGCTCACCACACCTTCTCAAGGGCAATTAGGGATGGGCAATAAATGCTGGCCTAGTTAGTGAAGCCCACGTCCCATGAACGAATATAAGAAAAAATTTCAACATTCTGAAACAGATTAGCTAGTCACTCAACTCCAGTGCTGTTTGTAGGATCACACTGAGAGAAAATGACCACTGCATTTTTCTACATAAAACAATTACTGCATTTGAAAATGATTATGTATAAAGTTTTTTTTGAAAATCTTTCTGACAGAAGTGATATGAGGCGTTATGTAAATTCATGTCTTTTTGTTTCAGCTGGGGTAGTTTGCTGGTTTGCATGTTTGATGCAGAATACAGCTGCTAATGCTCTTGTGAGTTCCTGGTGCATAAACACAAAAGTGTGGCTGAAGAGTTCATAACTCTTGCCTCAAGTTGTATACTGCATGAGTCCCCCCTCGAATTTTGAGACCTCCTTGCAGTTCTGGCCCTCTTCCCCACTTCAGACTTCAATTGGAGGTCTGTTACAAACTTTGCTGTAATAAAACAGAACTGGGAACAAAAACAGCCTAGGCCTGAGGTTGCAACAAAGTCGTTTCCTTCAGGATTTCAATTAGACTTGATTCCTTCTTTGGAGAACAAAAACAAAATTTGCTAGAAAAACTCAGCAGGCCTGACAGCATCTGTGGAGAGAAAGACAGTTAACGTTTCGAGTCCAGATGACTCCTCTTCAGAACTAAAGAGAAGTAGAAATGTGGTGAAATATATACTGTTGAAGGGGGGTGGGGCAGGTAAAGCTGGATAGAAGGCCAGTGATAGGTGGAGGCAAAGGAGAGATTGCAAATGATGTTATAAACAAAAGGTGGAAGGGGTGTTGACGGTGTTGATACTGGCTAAAGGAGGTGTTAATGGTGATATTAAGAGTAGAAAGCAAGATGAGCAAGTGACAGATGGCCCTAGTGGAGATGGGGTGGGGGGAGCGGACGGTGGGGGAGAAAAGATCGAAATAGGCTAAAAGGTGGGGATAAAACAATGAATGGAAATAAATTTTAAAAATAATAATAGAAATAGCTGTGGGAAAAAATGTATATATAAAAATTTTAAAAATAAATATTTGAAAAAAGGGGTGAGGATGGAGGTGCGAGTTCATGATCAAAAGTTGTTGAACTCAATGTTGAGTCCAGAAGACTGTAAAGTGCCTAGTCGGAAGATGAGGTGCTGTTCCTCCAGTTTGCGTTGAGCTTCACTGGAACAATGCAGCAGGCCAAGGACGGACATGTGGACATGAGAGCAGGGTGGTGTGTTGAAATGGTAAGCGACAGGAAGGTCTGGGTCATGCTTGCGGACAGACCGAAGGTGTTCCGCAAAGCGGTCACCCAGTCTGTGTTTGGTCTCTCCAATGTAGAGGAGACTGCATTGGGAGCAGCGAATGCGGTAGACTAAATTGAGGGAAGTGGAAATGAAGTGCTGCTTCACTTGAAAGGAGTGTTTGGGCCCTTGGACGGTGAGGGGGCGGCGGGGGAGTAAGCTTGGCAGGAGTGAATAGAGCCCTCTACTCTCATTTCTGTAAGATCATTAATTTCACTAGATGTTGCTAGGGCAACTTTGCAAACTTGCTCCTTGGGTGTTTCTTGTGCAGTCAAACATTCATCAAACTGAACATTAATTAGAAATTGAGTGTAGAGTCCAAGGTGGAAAGTTCATAATTATAAGGGAGTGGAGAAACTTACTGATGTGTTAATAGGTTTGGGTCAGAAGGAGAATGTCAAAGAAAAGTCAACTTGTTGCGGGGTGTGGAAGAAATAAAGAGCTACTGTAAGGTGTTGCATGCTAACTTATGATGCAAGAGTTCATGTTGACATTGTAATAAGCATTACCTCATGTGTACTTTTTGAGGGTCAAACCAGTTCCCCCACCCCACCGTCAAATATTTTCTTTCCCCTATAATTTGTTCATTTTCTGACGAACTGGGATGTGGTTCTACAGACAGTATCCAGTAACTCCTTCTGGGGCATAGTCTCAAAGGCACTATCCAGTAAAGTTTGTGCGCATGGACGTTGGGTGAATACAGCATTGGACTTAGTTGTGACATTTTCCCTGTCTAAATTCACACGTGTAAGCTGAGCACTTGGGCGGGTTCAGGCCTCAGACTTATACTGTAGTCAGTCTGCTCAGCAGAAGACGGGGATGTAAAACTGGGAGGGCAGAGATGTGTGTATCCTGTTCTGTTAAATAAATATGCGTGCGCGCGCACAAAATATATATTATATATATGTGCACACACACACACACAATATGTATATATATATATATGTGTATATATACACACACACACACACACACACACACACACACATTTTAAAAATAAAAAATGCTTCAGCTGCCTAGTCTCTGTGGGGAAGGGGGCTTCGGAGTCCAGTCATGTTTCATTCAATTGGTAACTGGCAGCACCTTTACAGCTGCGATTTGTGTGTTCAAATAATTTTAAGGCATTTTTTATTTGCCTTTTATATCAGTTCTCCTTTGCTATACATGATCTCTCAGTGGGGAGGGGGAAGGGAATGTTCACTGTCCTCTTCATGCTCCCCTCCCGGATTCCCACTAATGCTTTTCTTATGCCAGTTCAGATGGAATCTGTACATCTGATTCTTGTTCAGTCCTTGGGTGGTGGGATCAGGGTGAGGTGGGGGGTTGGGGTGGGGAAGGGGTGAAAGTTAAGAAAACGCAGCGTGCAAGAGGCCTGTGTTTAGCCATGTTTCTGAGTAGTGCATACAAGTGCGCAATTAACTGGTGTCCTTAGAACATATTCATTTAAAATAACCCTTTCCTCAAATCTGTTTCTGAGAGAAACCTCACTGGGATTTTATTTTCTCTCAGTTTTAGGGGAGGGAGGGAAAGTAAAGGACTATCACATAATTTACCATCAGTTGGAGAAGTTCTGACTGTGTTGTTACGAGATCACAATGGTGATTTTCAAACTTTTCTAAGTGAGGGAATTCCTTGAAAACATTTCTTGGGGAACCCCTGCTGCGCCTTCTGAATAATAGTTTCAGCCACTTAAAGGAAAATGGTGCTATTGCTGCAGAAAGGGTGCTGCATCATTCTGTTGCTGTATACAAATCAACTCATAACTCAAAAGGTTCAAAAAAAAAACAGAAGTATGATGATGACCTCTGGAGCCATTGGGATCCTCTTTTACATCATAGGGTATCATAGGCAACCTATAATTCACATTTCTCCCATTGCGTCAGTTTATGGGGCATGGGGAGTGATTATTCAGTGCCAGTAAAAAGCCTTTCTGCTGTATGTTAAGTTCGCCATATTGACAAGCCCGGGTGAAGCGGCAAGGCCCACTGGGATAAGGTGATGTCAGGACTGGGTTTTAAAATTCATTCCGTTGTAGAAGGAAGGGGAAACTGATGGAATTAAGGGACAGAATCTTGTGCCCTCCCCTTCGGAGAGTTTGGTGACGGGGGACATTTAATCAGGCAGGAGGGTGACAGGTGGGGACCCCACCACCTACCTGCCGCCACCCCGATTAAGTCCTTCACGGGAAGGCCTTGGCGCTCGCTATGCGGGGGGAATGACGAGCAAATCCTGGCGTGTTTGCTTGTGGGCTCCTAGGAGGGTCTCCATTCAGAGGCACTCAATGCCTGATCGAGAGATCCTGCCTTGGGAGGGGGGTGGGCTCGCTGAGAGTCACCCCCCCCCCCCACCCCCCGTCCTTGCTGCCAAACACCCTCCCTGGCATTCCCTGGCGATCCCCTTCCTGCCATCACTCACCCGTGCCTGGGTCCCTCCTTGATCTGAGGTCTTGAGAAGATGGTGTCGGACCGACAGCAGCCGCTGCCTCTGCTGTGGCGCTGCTGGATTCAGAGGAGCTTCTGGCCTCTGATTGACTGGAAGCCCTTGGCAGGAGGGTCTTCTGTTCCCAGAGTCCTTAATCCTGCAGACCAGCTGCTGGCCTGTCAGGTAGCTAATTGGCACAAGTTGTGGGAGGCCTTCCCAAAAAGAGACAACTTGGGAGCCTCGCTGGCTCTCTAGCTATCGGCCAAGACCCCTTTTGCCCACAAGATTCTGCCCAAGGACTTTAACAATTTTGACCATTTGGGATAGAATAAGTTAGCATAACTTAAGTAGTCAACCAGCAATGTGGTTGACTCGTAAATGCTCTCTGAACAAGGGCAATTAGGGATGGGCAATAAATGCTGACCTAGCCAGAGACACCCACATTCCATGAATGAATAAAAGAAAATACAGTGGATCTCTTAAAAGTTTAAAATCTGTTTAAAATCTAGTGCAGGATTCTGTATTGGAGGTGTTAAGCAATTGGGCTCACACTCAGGGTTGTTCTTTCCTTGCGTGTTCTACTGGAATTTCTACCATCACCATGTCTCTGTCCCATTCCTGATGTCCTAACTGCACGTTGCTATGGTACAGGGACAGCCCCTCTGTAAAACGCCTGGACCGATTCTAATCGATTATGCTGATGATCGACAGTGTACCTCAGTGATTTCACAATCTGAAAGGGCTTCTATGATCACCATTCGTGTCGGTTCTGCCTCTGCACAATTAAACAGATTGATTCCAAGCCAGCTTTTGTAGCCAACTTCAAAAGAAGGAACTTCAAAAAAAGAATGGATTTTGTTACTGGGCCCAAAATTTCCCTTTCTTTCCTTTTTTTAATTTTAAATCATTGAACTTCATTGAATGCAGTTCAGAAACTGCTTGGGCTTTAAATGTGTTCAATGAGCTTCCACCTCCTCTCCAAAACTCGAGACCAGAATAAGGTAAACCTGAGAAAACTCTAATCCACAATGTGTGCCCACTCAGTGCATGTTTATCGACACAATGTAATCGTGTTTCTAAATGGATGCCCCCCCACCCCCCAATCAGTTACTGTGGCTCTAGGAAGTGTAGCATCCACGTTGAGTTCTTACCTTGTTTATAGACTGAGTTAGTGATTGACAATGTGATGAGATCTGCTGCACCAGTGTTCTATTTCTTTCCAAATTTAATCCCTTACCCCTCAGTTTTCTCCCCTCCTTTCTTATCGTCACGGAGTCATTCTTAGATACAGTCCCATAATAGGTGCCAATGCCAGCTTTGTTGCCCAAATGGTGTTTCCCAGCGCAGGCCATTGGATAATGAATAGGACTGGATCATCTGCCCTTTAGCCCTGGCTTGCTGAGGCTAATTTTAATACAAACCAGGGATTGAAAGTGAGACTGATCATGCAATTCAGAATCAGACCAAATTGGCTTATTAACCAATGGAGCCACCAAAATAGTTCATAATAAATTAGAATTAAAACAAGTATATGCTTAAGTAACTCTTTCGAGTTATCAACAGTCACAGATTGTAACTCTTTCGAGTATATTCACAGTTCTTGGTTTCCGGGAGTGGGACATGAACCCACAACCTTCTGATTCAAAGGCGAGGGTGCTATGAACTGAGCCACAGCTCACACCTCTAAAGTAGGTGTCTCTTTTATAAGTTAGACTTAATGGCACACCAAGCAGTGGAATTATTAACTGAGATGGCAGAACGGTTTGATTTGAGCCCATGACCTCATACAGGGCATTAGTAGGGACACAATTGGTCTTGGGTGTCCTTGGGTCAGAAAGAGGAAGAAATGCCAGGTAGAGTTCCTGATTACTAGTGAGTGACTATGTTAGAATGTGACCTTGTATGGGTACCTGATTAGGACAGGATCAAGTTTGGCTCTGATGCCATTGTCAAATAGCCTACCATTACTCAATCTCTAGGCTTGTACATGAATAAATTGCTACTTGGGTGTAGTGATAGAAGGAAGTTGGTGTACCCATGAAAGAGTCTGAATATTCAGAAGAGGGGAGAAAAATATTAGGGGCAGGATTTTATGTCCCGTGGACGGGCACGTGCCCGACCCGATGGGTGTAAAATAGTGCGCGATGATGTCGAGCGAGCGTCCCAACGTCTTCGCGCACTCGCATGATAATTCGGTGGTGGGCGCATGCAAGAGTCAGCAGCGCGTGCGCTGACAATTAAGAGGCCGTGAGGGCCCTTAATCAATTAATTGAAAGCTATTTTTCGCTACCCATCCAACCGGGCAGCCTTTTGATTTTATAGTAAACATCATCTATGGGCGGGGTGAGGTTTCCACAATTAAGTAAATAAAAAGGTAAATTTTTGGGCAGAATTTTTATTCTGCTTATGGTATTGTGAGTTAGTCCCATGTCAGGACATTTTTTTTCAGATTTTAAAAATCTTTATTTTTGATTTTAAAATTGTTCAGCTCCCTGCCTTCAGGGAGCTTTCAGTGCGCGCTCCCCCACGCATACACTTTTGCGTTTGCACTCCTCCCGCCCCGACTCTGGCAGCACTGAGCCTTTCAGTGCGCCTTTCATGCTGGCTGGCTGTTTATTGGCCAGCCAGCGTAAAATCGCAGTCGGGGGCCAATCGCAGGTAGCAGATTGTTTGCAGGCCGCTCCCTGGCCTGCCCACTGCACCCACCCAACGACCCGGAAATCCTGCCCTAGGTGTAATTAAATTCATATGTTTTGTAGATTTGGAATTATTTATACTTACTTTCTCACACACAAAGATGTAAACATCCATTGCCCCTCTATGTATCTATTTCTACCCTCTCTGTGTTTCTCTTTCTCCATCTCTTCCTCTCTTGCTCACTGCATTTCTCTCTCTCTCTCTCTGTCCCTACCTCTTCCCCTCTGCCTGCATTTCTGTCCCCCTTTGGCTATACAGCTGTCTCTCTTCTGCTTTCTACATCTCCCCTCTCTATATCTTTTTCCTCTCTTCCCCCCTTTCTCTCTCTGTCTCTACTATCCATGGGGCTCTCTCTCTCTCTCTCTCTCTCTTTCCCCCCCCCCTTTCTGCATGTCTCTTTCTTTGTGCATCACACCCACTCTGCGCATGGCCCTCCTCCCTTCTCTCTGCTTCCTGGTCTCTGTCTGACTGGCCATCTCTTCTGTTATTTCTTCCCTCCCTGTCTTGCTGCTTTTATGTCCTTCACTCACACACTCTCTCTGTCTCCCATTCTCTGCCTCCCTTCATTTGTCCCATATCATTTGCTATGCTTCTCTCCCCTTTGTCTGCTCTCACTCTAACATGGTCTCTCTGATTCTTTCCATAACTGTTTCTTGTTGCTTTTTATAAAATCCATGTTTTCAGCCTCTAGCCTCCCTTTGACACTGTATTTGTGCTGGACCATTCCCAAAATGGAAGAAATAAGGAAGAACCACATCTGGAGCACAGCAAACAAAAGAGTCAGTGTGTTCTGGTCGCACAGACCCAGGGCTTTTACCAGTTCACTCTTTGCACTGCACCCATTATGCATTGCCCTCCTGTAAAAATAAACAACATAAATCACACGTTTAACTCCCCTCTGTGTTTACATATTTGAAACAAAAGTAATACCTTTTTAATGATTCGCTCCTGCAAAATGTTTGTAAACAGTGGGTGGCCCATCAATCACTGCTGTATTGACATCTGGTGTGTTAATGGCAGTGTCATCGTTGCATGGCTAGAGGAAGTTGGCTGGGTCTAGTGATGACATTGACCAACTGACAACTTGGCTCTGCTACAAGTGCGCTTCCTGGAGGAATAATTATATCTGTGGCCTATGGAATGCCTTGGTCTTTGAAGGGAAAAGATACATCGGGGCAAGAGTCCTTGGGATGTGATAGATGGGTGCCACCTGTCCGCTTTGAAACTGGCAGCTTTGCTTTGGGTAAGTAATATGACATTTTCTCAATTGTAAATCGGACACTCGGTCTGCCTTTTATAAAAAAGATCTTTTTCCTCATTTTGATATGTTATGTAGACATTGGGCATTCATTTTTTAAACTTTGCAGTGTACTTTTGTAAGAAAAAGCTGACATGAGAAAGAAAGGCATGCATTTATGTAGCATCTTTCATGACTGCAGGATGTTCCAAAGTGCTTTGCAGCCAATGAAGTACTTTTGAAGTGTAGTCACTGTTATAATTTAGGAAATGCAGCAGCCAATTAGTGTGCAGCAAGCTGCCAATAAGAGCATGTAATAATGACCAGATAATCTGATTTTAGTGATGTCGATTGAGGGATAAATATTAGCCAGGAGACCGGAGATAACTCCCCGATCTTCAAAATTGCCTGGGGATCTTTTACGTGCAGCTGAAAGAGCAGATGATGTCTTAGTTTATGCGTCATCCAAGAGATGATGCTTTTAACAGTGCAGCACTCCTTCAGTACTGCACTGGAGTTTTTTTTTTGTGCTTAATTTTCTTGGAGTGGGACTTGAACCTGGAACGACCTAACTCAAAGACGAGAGTGCTAGCAACTGAGGCAGGGCTAACAGCCTTAGCCTTGATCTGGGCTTTGACTACTTTTGGACTTCATGTATAATTCCAGTACTACAGATGACTTATGGGAAAATTAACAGAAGGAGAGGAGCCAACTGAGAGTTAAATTTAACATGAGTTGACTGGAAATCTGCTAACCTGATGAGTAATTTCAGAGTAACACTGCAGACCCCTACTACCTCAGCTTCTCTGGGTTGCAATTCAGTCTTGTGTGAAAATGCGACCTAACACAGTGCTTGCCTCCCACATTGAACAGCCAATGCTCAGAGCCAACTTCCAAAGGGTCTGAGTGTGATCAAGAAGAGCCATTCACTCTGCAGTGCAGTTTCTGGATCTTCAATCTCCTAATTTAGAATTTAAAAAGAAAAGTTAACCTGCAATCCTGCAGGCACATTTGGTGTCATTATGTTACTCTTGTGGTAGTCACAATTAAATAGTTATCATGTAGGCAGGTGAAGAAGATAGACTGCAGCTTTAAGGCAGATATGTAATTTGACTAGATCACAAAACCAGGTTTATCTTTGACCAAAACAAAAACAAAAACAGAATTACCTGGAAAAACTCAGCAGGTCTGGCAGCATCGGTGGAGAAGAAAAGAGTTGACGTTTCGAGTCCAATGACCCTTCAACAGAACTCAAGAGTTCTGTTGAAGCGTCATTGGACTCGAAACGTCAACTCTTTTCTTCTCCACCGATGCTGCCAGACCTGCTGAGTTTTTCCAGGTAATTCTGTTTTTGTTTTTGTTTTGGATTTCCAGCATCCGCAGTAGTTTTTTGTTTTTATCTTTGACCACCTCTGTGAAGATTGTGAGATATGCAGCATTCTGTTAATCACAGGTTAAACTCAGGAAGGAGGAATTTCAGCTGACTGAATATATTGCCTGTACTTCTCAACAAGACATTTAGACTTGAAGTTTTATTTGAGCCAAAAGAATTTTTAGGAACTGGAAAAGGCTAAACAACCCTATCTGGTATTATACAATAACACCACCACCTACTTATTTCACAAAGTATACCACAATCACTCTTCTTTCCAGAAACACACCAATTCCTTCTTCAAACCATTTATACTCTTGTTTTCTGTTTAACCTCTCGGATTCAACATCATTAAGGAGGTTGGACTGTACTCCTAAAGAATAAAAGAGCATTGAATACTAATTCATTGTTTGCCTTTAGCCTTTTGGAGTATTGTGAAGTGTTTCTTTTTCATTATACTTGTAAGAGTTTATGCCCTGTATGTACAATCACTGATATGCAGTCAGTGTTTTGGTGAATGCTGTCAAAACCAAGTACAACTGCTGGGAGCTCATTTTCAATCAGAACATGCCAAGTCTCAGTATCTGTATGTTTGTGACTTCCATATGTAGCTAACAGCCCAGTCTGCATGAGTACTGCTCCAGGACTTGTTTATGAGAAGAGTGTTTACAGCGTGAGCTCCTCCTGCTTATTGTGAATAAGTAACTGACACAATTCTGTGTCCTGACGTGCCACTTTTCTTAGCTGCTCTCACACGTTGCTGAGCTTCGACGAAGTTTTAATGAGGTAAGTGGTGAGCTCAGTGGACTTCTGGATCCTGTGACGTTCATGGCTTGGGAATCTACAAAACAGCTCTGACCTTATCCAAATCCAGTTTCAGACTTTGGGGTGTAACAGTTTCAGACCTTGAGATCTCTTATGAAGAGAGTTTGTTGGATCCTTAGATCTGCCTCCTCATTGTTAGGTTTTAGATTTCACACATCGCATCATTCCAGCGGGGCTCTGAGGATTCTAGCATGATCAATAATGCTTCTTTGTACACAAGCATGATGTCTATGACTGTCCTTATAACCGGTAGTCCTCTTATTGAATTGCCTTAACCTTGGTTGAATTTCTTCCATCAGACTTCATACCTATTTGCCTGACTGAGTGATCGAGCATGATTGGAGCTCTTCATGAAGGGATTGAATGCAGTAAACAGTCAAGGCCGGGGAGTATATTTGGCTCTGGTTGTCAATGGAGCTGGAATCAGTAGAGTGGTACTATTAGTGGTGACAATCTGGTTGTATGACAATATGTGTTTAGAGCAAATTGCACCAACTCCTGAAGTTGTTAAAGCAAGGGCTGCTGGGGCTGGGGTAGAGCGAGCTGCCATTACTATGTAACTGAATCATCTCCTCCAGCTATCTTACCTTTGCAGGTATTGGAACAGGGCTCTACTATTCACTGAATAATCAAGCCACACATGAGCTTACCAGTTTAAAAATTGATATCAGAGTGACATGTTTACTGTTGGAAAGTAACTAGAGTCAAAAACAGCACTCAGCATAAAAAGAAATCCCAATTCAGGAGAAACTCCTCTACCAAGACAGTGGTTAGAATGTGGGACTTAGTACCACAGGGAGTAGTTGAGCGAATAACATAGATACATTCAAAGGGTAGCCAGATAAGTACATGAGGGAGAAAGGAATAGGATATGTTGACAGGATTGCATGAAGAGTGGTAAGAAGAGGCTCATATTGAACATGAACACGATTATGGGCCTGTTGGGCTGAATAGTCTGCTTCAGTACTGTAAATCCTTTGTGATGCTTTGTAAAAATCATAGATAAAAGAACATTGTAGGCTGACTCACCATACCCTAACTCTCTGTAACTGGTGCTTTAGAGTCAGTCATAGAGTCATTATAGCACAGAAGGAGGCCATTTGACTCATCGAGTCCATGATGGCTCTCTTGTACAGCAATCCAGTCAGTCCCATTCCCTTGCTGTATTCCTGTAGCCCTGTAAGTTTATTTCCCTCATGTGCCAATCCAACTTCCTTTTGAAATCATTGATCATCTCCACTTCAACCACCTCAAAGATAGTGAGTTCCAAGTCATTACCAATTGCTGCTTTTTTAAAAAAAAGTTCTGCCTCACATTCCTCCTATATCTCTGACCCAAAACCTTAAATCGATTTCCCCTAATCCTTGTACCATCAGCTAATGGGAGCAATCTTTCTTTGCCTTTATCTAAACCTGTCACAATCTTGTACACCTCTATCAGATCTCCCCATAATCTCTTTTGCTCCAAGCAAAACAACATCAGCTTCTCCAACCTAACCTTGGAGCTAAAACCTCTCATGCCTGGAACCATTCTGGTAAACCTCTTCTGCACCCTCTCAAGGACGCTCACATCTTTCCCAAAGCGTGATGACCCGAACTGGATGCAATACTCCAATTGTGCCCTAACCAGAGATTTATAAAGGTTCAGCATAACTTCTGTGCTTTTGTACTCATTCCCTCTATTTATATAGCCAAAGATCCCATTGCTTTGCTAACTGTTCTCTCAATGTTTCCTGCCACTTTCAAAGGTCCAGGCACATGAACCACAAAAGCCCCTCTGTTCCTGCATACTCTTTAGAACTATGCCATTAAGTCTATATTGCCACCTGCTGTTCCTTCTGCTAAAATGCATCTCTGTATTAAATTCCATTTGCCACTAGTCTGCCCACTTTGCTAGCCAGTCAATGTGCCACTGCAGTTGATTTAGTATCATCCTGTCATCGGCAATTTAAAATTTTTTATTCTTTTTCCAAATCCAAGCAATGGTCCTAGTACTGACCCTTGGGGAACATGATGGTCTGCCATTCTCCAGTCTGAAAAACAATCATTTACTATGACTCACTGTTTTTTGCCCTTAAGCCAATCTTTTATCCAAACTGACACTGACCCTCCTATTTCATGAGCCTCAGTTTTGTTATGCTTTGTCAAATAGTTTCTTAAAATCTAAAAAGACAGCATGCATTGCATTCCGTTCATCAATCTTCTCTGTTGCTTCATCAAACAATTCAATTAGATGAGTCAAATGTGAACTGCTTTTCATAAATCCATGCTGTTCTCCTTTTTAACTCAAATCTCTCCAAATGCCTGTTGTTTTTTCTCATTATTGTTTCGAAAACTGTACTTGCCACTGAAATTAAACTGACTGACCTGTAGTTGTTAGGAATGTCCTTCCACTCTTTCTTGAACAAGGGTGTCACATTTGCCATTTTCCAATCCTCTTGTCACTTTTCCCATACCTAGGGAAAATTGGATGATTATGGTAAATCGTTCCATTAGCTCCATCCCTCATCCTTTAGCAAATTGGGATGCAAGCCATCTGGACCAGGTGACTTATCCATTGTAAGCACGGTTAGGCTTTGAGTACATCTTGCCCATTAATTTTCACCCCATCCATAACTTCTACCATCTCCACTTTTACCAATATTTTATCAACATCCTCTTCCTTAGCAAACACCAATGAAAAGTTCTTGTTAAGTATTCTAATCTTGCCCTGCACCTCTAAGCCAATTGTTCCTAATAGGACCCACCCTGCCTCTCACTACCTGTCGGTAGAAAATTTACATGTCGGTAGAAAATTTTTGGATTCTGTTTTTTATTAATAGTCATTCTATTCTCATATTCTGTCTTTGCCAGTCTTATTTCCTTCTTCCCCATTAAACTTATTGTATTTGGCCTGGCTCTCACTTGAAGAATTGACCTGACATGCATCTTTTTTTGTTTCACCATATATTCCCTGTCATTCAAGGACCCTTGCATTTGGTTCCCCTACTTTCACCCCTTGTTGAAATGTACCAAGCCTATGCCTGAAACATCTCCTTAAAGATTGCCCATTATTCTGGTACAGTTTCTTTTATGTCAGTCTTTGGTTCCATTTTACCCTGGTTAGATTCCCACTCACCCTACTAAAATTAGCTCACTTCCAATTTGTAAGTTAATGTAATATAAATCTTATGATACAATGATCACTCAAACTTTTTTGTTATTTGTTCTTGGGATGTTAGAGCCACTGGCAAGGCCAGCAATTATTGTCCATTCCTAATTGCCCTTGAGAAGGTAATGACATAAGTACACCCATGGTGCTGTTACGAAGGGAATTCCAAGATTTTGACACAGCGACACTGAAGGAATGGTGATCAAGTTCCAAGTAAAGTGATGTGTGGCTTGGAAGGCAACTTTCAGTTGGTAGTGTTTCTATGTGTTAGTTCCCTTGTTCTTCTATGTGGGTTTGGAAAATGCTGCCAGAGGAGCCTTGGTGAGTTGCTGCAGTACATTTTGTAGATGATGCACACAGCTGCCATTGTGTATCACAGGTGCAAGGAGTGAATGTTTAAGGTCATGGGTGGGGTGCCAATCTTGTGGGCTGACATTAAACTTCTTGAGTGTTGTTGGAGCCACACTCATCCAGGCAAGTGGAGAGTATTCCATCACACTTCTGACTTGTGCCTTGTGGATGGTGGACAGGCCTTGTGGAATCAGGAGGCGAGTTGTTAGCTGCAGAATTCTCAGCCTCTGCTCTTGTGGCCACAGGCACTTGGCCCACCTCATTCCAGCAATGCGTCTTTCTTAAATGAACCGAGAAATGTACTGGTCAGGAAACTCTCCTGAACATCGGAAACAACAATGACAAACTTGGCCCTGTCGACCCTGCAAAGTCCTCCTGGGAATGTACTGTCCCACTGGCAGGACAGACCCAGTAGAGCTGGCGGCACAGTGGTATACAGTTGGGAGGGAGTTACCCTGGGGGTCCTCAACATCTACTGCGGACCCCATGAAGTCTCATGGCATCAGGTCAAACGTGGGCAAGAAAACCACCTGCTGATTACCACGTACCACCAAGTCACTCACCATCCTGACTTGGAAATATATCGCTATTCCTTCACTGTCGCTGGGTCAAAATCCTGGAACTCCCTTCCTAATAGCACTGTGGGTACCTAGACCACATGGACTGCAGCAGTTCAAGAAGGCAACTCACCACCACCACCTTCTCAAGTGCAACTAGGGATGGGCAATAAATGCTGGCTCAGCCAGTGAATCCCACACCTCCTTAATGAATAAAAAAATACATTTCAGAAAATCCACCCCCCCCTACTCCTTACCCTTTGCTCTAACATTATCCCAATCAGGATTTGTCCCCCGATATCACCACTGTATTGTTCATGCACATCTCTGTGATTTCCCCGCAGATTTGCTCGTCTATATATAAAGGGACAAGGAGGTCTTATACACAATGGGTAGCCTGTGAGTCAAAGCTCCGGGTTCAAGTCCCACCCCAGGACTTGATGGCCAAGGAAGGTGCATTCATAATGCAGCTAAACAGGTTGATTATCAACCTGCAAATCCTTCCAACACATGCCAATCGCAAAACAAAAACAGAATTACCTGAAAAACTCAGCAGGTCTGGCAGCATCGGCGGAGAAGAAATCAGTTAACGTTTCGAGCCTTCATGGCCCTTCGGCAGAACTGAAGCATAGTTAGAAGAAGGGAGAAATATAAACTGGTTTAAGGTGGAGGGGGGAGGAGGGGGGGGGGTGGTGGGAGAGAGAGACGTTGAGGGTGTGGTGATTGTGGAGATAAGCAGTGATAGGAGCAGATAATCAAAAGATGTCAGACAAAAGGGTCAAAGAGGTGTTGAAGGTGGTGATATTTGTCTAAGAAAAGTGCTAATTAAGAATGGAAGACAGGATATTCAAAGTACAGCTCTAGTGGGGGTGGGGTGGACAGACTAACAAGGTTTTAGTTTTAGATTTAAAAATAATGGAAATAGGTGGGGAAAGAAGAATCTATATAAACAATTGCAGCCAGTAAGAGCAGGTGATATTCCTGGTCAGAAATGTGATGAAAAGAAAAGTTTGAGCCTCTATCATCACTATCCCTAGCACCAGACTATAACACGCATGGACAAGTGCAACAGCAACTGGGACTTCTTAAGTCATCTGTAACACACCATCACCACATGTAGAGATGCACATAGTTGTTCAACCAGTGCAGTTGAGGGCAATGTTCTAGGTGATTGTATCTAAACTACCTCGCAGCTGCTTTGACATACCTTTGGCACTAGGTAAATTCACCTGGGTAAAAGCATGCAGCCTGACGCTTCTTACTCCAAAGTTATTCATTATCTCTGCCACAGAGTGGATGGAGTTATTGTTTTCACCCACTTTAGTCTTTTTGCCTGCAAATAATTACCTAAAACAAAACTACTGGACTGATTCCAACAAAACTTGGTACACAGGATGTGGCCCAAGGAAGCACTGATTAGCTATTGGCGAAGATATGGATCTGGACCCTGGAATTTTTTAAAAGGATCCATTAACTTTGGAAGATGGGATGAACGGACTATTTTTTTAGAATGTTGTGGATTGTCTCAGCTGTTGTGGTGAATTTGTCACAGCTGTGAAAATGTGAGCAGAGTTTTCAGAGCAAGTTGTTGGATGTGGATTTGTCTGAACCTCCTCAGTGAAATGGAAGCTCATAATTTTTATTTTTTCAGCTTTGTAATTACACAGCATCAACCAAGCAGGGAAACACCTCAGCTGGAAGAGCTGCATGATTGTAATAATGTTGAGTTAGCACAGTGTGGCAGACATATGCATTCTACTGAGTGACCTTTTCAGTTCTTAGGTATCTGTTGGTATTGTCTTCAGTGTGTCAAACAATTTCCTGAGTCATTTTTGCTAATTCCCTTTACAATCTCAAATAAAATTCCTCATTTCATTGATGCAATTTTTTTGGTATCCCTATCCTCTAAGGAATTTGTTTCTAAACAATTCTTGAAGATGGAGGTGCTGCTAACAAATGAGTCCTAATAAAGGAGTGATTCCCCTCCGCACAGCTTTCTGCCTTCCTCACCTGATGACTTGATTTTTGTATTATATGAACACCGTTACACTGTTTTCAGTACCTTCCCCAAGTGGGAATTTTACATTCATGAGATTTGATGGTAAGGGCTATGCACTAATGAATCATGTAGAACATAGGTGATCCTGGTCCTGGTCCTGTCCTCTCTCAGCAAAGAGTGAAAAAACCAATTTCAGTGTTCCTACTGCTATATGACCAAAGTTAGCTAATTCAGCACAAGCCAGGAATTGAACCACTTTCTGGTTTATATTACTCTATACCACATGGTATATATTTAATCTCTGAGCCACCAATGGGCAAGTGGTAAAGGAACAGTATGTACCTCATCAGAACCTAGTGGATAGGGATTAGTGTCCGTTTTAAACCATTTCCATTCAACATACTGTCTTTGTCTGGTTCAAATTATGGCAAATGTATTGGATTGTTGTCTCCTACAGAGATGACATGATGCTCCTATTAAAAAGAACAAAGTGACTGAGATTTATGGTGCACCATTTTAATTAGTGTGATTATTTGTGCTACTGACTGTGTACTGTTCTGTCCCATCTGTCCTGGCTGCAGTAGTTCAAAGTAAACAACCTTGCAGTGTTAATGTAACCTATAAACTGAGGTGTAAGTGTGTGTGTGTGTATATCAATCAGGATTCCCTCACCTGTCCATCCCCATCTTTCTTTAGCTCTGTCAGTCTCCCTCCCTCTCATCTGTCCCCTTCGTCCTGTTTATAAAGCTGCTTTGCCTCCCATTTATGGTTTGTCCTTTTATCTCTCTCTGCGCCCCTTTCCTTTTCTCTTCCACCCCTTACTGCTTCCTCCTGTGTCTTTTCACACCCACCCACTCCTGTTTCTGCTTTTTTTCTCTCTCTATCTCTGTATACTTGTGTCTCCAACTTTCCCTTTTTGCTTTCTACCCTGTATTCTCTGTACCTCATGGTCTTTCTTGCTCTCCCTCGTTGCCTCTCTTCCCCATTAGTTTTTAGCAGTATTTCTTAAAAGTATGTAGCATTATTCCTATTAGTACAAATCCCCAGCCTTACCAAAGCACAAAGACCAGTGAAAAGTTTTTTAAATTGTGACTGTGCTTTATTTAGATCAGTAAATTACTGCCTAATGTAATAATGTTTCGGCAAAAAAAATCGGTCTTGTATAAATCTGTCAATAAACTTTACTCTTGGAGTGATTCGAGAGCTCCCAGCCATGGGACCTTTCCCTTCCACTCTAAACTGAAGTTGAAAATCTGCTCGAGTTACTTCAGAAACTTGACTGCAACACTCCTTGTCCTTTGAAAGGCAGGTTAGACTACAATAATGTATTTACTGTATTATTGAATGTGCCTCAAAATAAATTACAGGTTTTAATTTCAGGAAAGTGATTTGCTGCATTCCAGGACTGTGTAAGGACTTCTCCATGTCTGGCTGGGTCTTTCAAACTCCTGTCCTGTCAATATTCTTAGCAAGGAGCAGCAGGAAATTAAAATTTGATATCTTGTTTTGAGAAGCTTGTTCTTTGGGTCTAGCTGCAGTTGCTCAGTGCACCTGCTAATTATCTGTGATTGTTTTTTGTGCCTGAAGCCCAATCTATGTTAACTCTTGCTTGGCCCAACTCTGCATGTTGCAACATTCCTATTCATTTTTTTTGGTGGACTGAGTCTACAGTTAAACTTACTGACCCATATTAATACAATCCGAGTAGGATTTCATGGTTAAACCAAATAGGGACGTGCTGACTTTTGTGGGCTACGATCCCAACAGTGCATGCAACTCTCCAGTACCTCATTAACACAGGCATTTTTCACATGTGAGCCTAGATGTGGAACGTTAGTAGCTTATTCAACTGGGAAGATGTTGCAGCTGAGCTTGATCCTTGCCCTGTCGAGCAGAAGTCACTGAATAGTGATGAGGACTGTGAATCTGCTCCACCTTCCAACTTGGGAACACTGATACCAACCCTTGGAGTTTTCTCTCTCTCACATACGCACACAAACACCCACGCACAACCAAGCTGCTGTTGCTCTGTTCATTTCCCCACTAGAGACTAAGTAGGCACGAGAACACAATCAATTCAAAATGCTTCTATCCATCCAATTACCTTGCTTGCTCAGTACCCATTCTAGAAACAGCATTGGCTAAGGTGATGGAAAAGATCCTCTGGAAACCCCCGATGGATATGGTACTGGGGTGTAACCAGATTTAGGAAAGGAGAGCAAATTCCTTTTTTTTTAACAAAATTTAATCCAGCTGGGTTAATGGGCAAATCTCCAATGTTTATTTCAGGATTACAAGTAAACTGTGGAGAGAGTGGGGGATGGGAAGGGAGCGGTTAAGTGCAAACATATCATTCCAATGCCAAAAATACCCTTAATCCATGGACTCAAATTCCAATGCAGCAACGCCCATTCTGAACTGGACTGGCTTTGACCTTTAAATAGACCATTGGCAGCCGATCACAGGGACATCGCTTTCCTAACGAGAGATTTTTAACTTAATCTGACTGAAAATGTGAGAGCCAAAAATATTACAAAGCTGCTGGATTCCACTGTGTCCCAGCAACAGCAATCTGTGAGGCCACATACTGTATATTGATGAAATTAACCAGAATGTACATATTGCTTTTTAATTTAAGAAGAAATCCTTAAAGGTGCAGTGCATATTTACTGAATTATGATTTCCTAAATCTTCTAAAGAGGAATAACCAGCCTCTGGCAGAGTGGATAAATGCACCTTACGGTATGGCACTTGGCCATACAGAATGTTAACTTCCCATATGTTGCTGGTGCACTGAAGAGCATTACACTTAAATCTTCGACACACTAATGTTGTGAGAAATGCTGTTTCATTTATTAATCCATCACTTTAGATTCTTTCTGCCACAGCCAGTGACAGAATTGTAACCATCAGTACTGCGCCCTAATGTCACACACTTCTCAAAACACTTTCACTGTCAAAATCCAAATCTTGAAGGACAGAACTGTAATTATACTTACAGTTCAAGTGGACACTGAAAAATTTATTTCTCTCCAATATAGGTTATTGAAAACCTAGTGAGAAAATTACCTGTCCCTTTAAATATGAGAGAGGTATAGCTTATAAAATCTTTGGAAGAGTGAGGCAGGAAATGAATTATTTTAGTTGGTTATAGTCATATATATGTAAATGATCTGTTGAAATTGGGAAATCATGATGTAGTGAAACAGAAAAATGACAGCTGAAGGAGACCCTTGAGGAAGTTGAAGAGAATGTGAATCCTGTATTGTATTGAATGTTTTAGTGCCTGGATAGTCTTAAAGGAGAATGGTGTTTCAACAGACTGTCTCCTGCGATGTTGCTTGGAGGGCATGTGGCATAATTGCTTCAATAATTTGCTGCTGTGTTTAAGAAATATATTAGTAAATGCTCTGTGCCCAAGTACAACTGTTTCGCAACACATTCTAAATGGAGAGTGGATAGGCAACAAGGTTTAACTGTTTGTGGAGCCTCTTTATGTCTGAATTGGAAAATGGATTACACGATGGATTGGATATCAAGTCCAGAAACGGCCAAGGTTCCATCGCAGATTTCAGCTGGGACGTCAGGTAGTGTTCTACAACTGGTTTCAACGGGTCTAGATTAGGAAAAGGAGAAAATTAAACAAGATCCTGCTCACTCTACAGTGTCCCTGCTGGGAAGTGTAGGTATGGAAGTGAGGACTGGAAAAGGTTGGTTTAAATGCTGTTCTGATCAAATGCTTGTTGGTGCTTTCTGCACATAAAAATTGCCAATTGGTTAAGGTGGTGTTATAACCTGTGACTCTATAAGGGCTAGCTAGCAGCCAGAACCTTCAGCAGAAAATGGGAGAAGATTAGAAATAAAAAATATTTTGGTGTATCCATGAGTAATTGCAGTCAAAATTCTAAATATGAGCTGTTTTGGAGAGTTCTGTAAATTATTCTAATTAGTCTACAATATTCTCATTCATGAAATCATATTCTCTGGAATTGACAAATGCATTATCATTTTGTAAACTTTGAATTGAACTCTGTGTACCCAGATCAGGTAGTTAGCAGGGCCGTCAGCCATGCATTTTAGTCTGTGTGGCCACACTCTAGGGTTGTGGTTTGGACTCTGAGATAGCCCTTTTAGAGATGGCTATCTTCAAGACTCTGTAACTAATCATTAAAAGATATGTTTTTTGCAGTTGGGATTTGTGTATGGCAGGGTGTCAAGGTCAAGGGCCAAAATCTCTTGTTCACTCAAGGGAAAACAGCTGATGCCTTTTAACATTGGAAACATTAGCTTTGACTTCAAAACTTCTTTCACTGACCTGGCAGATGTGAAATCCTTTTCTTATGAGCCTAGAAATGCATTTCTTGGAGCATTGCTGAAAAAAAAGACGTGTAAGCTTTTTGTCTTGTACTTATCGCAAGAATACCAATATAGAGGGGAAACAACAATTTATACTGTATGTGAAGAGAGTGCTGGTTGGTTGACAAGTGGTGTTGCCATGGAGAATGCACCACTGATGGTGGCTGACAGTTAACTGCCAAGCATTGTTTGAAATTTAAACCAGGCAGCTTGACCCTGATTAGTCACAGCATTGCCCTGAGGAAGGAGTCAGCAACTGGCTGTCACTTATTTTGTTCAGCTGAAACAGGACCAATGTATGTACATGTTCTTTTTGTCTGCAAAGAACAGGGCCCTGTGTATTAATATATGTAACTTCCAGTACACGTAAATGCACCACATTGCGAGCCTGACTGACAATCTTAAATTAGTTGTCAGCGCAATTCTTAGCACATTGGATAACATTTGCTGAATAATCCTCAATCGGAGAATCACATCTCATGTTGGACACTGTTTTGAGTTTTGTACGGTCTGTACCCTGCCCATTGCGAACAGTGGCTGGGACATATTGTTTGATACGATCCACCAGTCTTTGGGACGTACAGCCTACATACCTAGCATCACACCGGCACTGAAATTCATATACCACATTACTCATTTGTGTGATCGGCAGAACGTATTTTGGCTTGACGGCAGCATCTTGTTAGTGGCAAATACCACTTGTGTTGCATTCTCCATGGCAATGCCATTTGCCAACCAATCAGCACTCTCTTCACATACAGTATAAATTGTTGTCCTCCTCTTATATTGGTATTCTTGTGAGTGTCCTGATGAGCGCAAGACAAAAATCTTCGACATGTCTCATTTTTCAGCAATACTCAAGTTCTGTGCTACCAAATGATTAAATGCATTTCTGATGCATCACCATTATGTTCCATGGTGGGTGTTCAATCTGTGAAATGACTGGCGCTGTAGCCTCCATCTGATTTCTCACCGGTGCTGCTCAAAAGAACCTGCTGTATTGAGTTAGTGAAGGACAAAACTCATTTCTAGAAGTAAATTTAATAGAATTAGTCACTGTAGCAGCCGATCTCAGGAAGATATGATACTGAGCCAATGACATGATACTTGGTCATTCCCTATGACCCTGTTGGTGATGTCAGTACTCTTCCAGGCCTCACAAGGAAAGTTAAGGCCTCCCCTGGAGTTAACTTGTGCCTCTGTCCCCAATTGCCATTCATCTTGGTAGTTACCTACCTGTCACTGGGCTGACTCTGGGCCATGCTGTTTTCCATCACACTCCCTATTAACTTACCACCTGGCTGGAGTGGGCAGTTGGACAGTGGAAGTTAAGTGAAGCTCAGCTGTTACAGTACCTGAAGCTTGTTCAAAGGCTGGGTGGGGCATTTAAAATTCAGCCACTTGGTTATAAGGATCAATTTTAAGGCAATTTCCAAAGATTTACATTGGAAAAGTAGTTTTTTCTTTTGCTTACCATCCTTCCTTCCCCTCTTCCTTGTACTTCATGGCTGTCTCTTTTCGTCCCTGCATCCTGTCAAGGCTAAGGATATGAAATTGAACAAAGGTATTTTCCAGCACATACTTGTGTGCCAAAGTGAGTTAGTACACTTAGACACCAGCCTGTCACACCTTTTCCAAAAATCCTTTCCTGAATGAGGAGGCACTTCTCCATTGACCTACTGGATAAAAGTGTAACTACCCTGGTATTGGAGACATGGAGAAAAGTCCCAGGATTGGTTCCTTGAATCTGCTGGGTTAGCTGGTCTTAGCTGGTGCCAGCAGTTGGCCTGAGTGCCTGGTTTCTGATCAATACTTTGCGAAAAAGTGTGCATGGGCTTTGGGTGGAGTCTGGATTGGGCTTGACTAAGATGACTCAAAGTTGAATACTCAGTGAGGTTCACTATCCCATGAAAAATGCTACTTGGGTGAGGTACTGAAGAGCTGAAAGAACTAAATTCTAGCAGGATTCAAAATTGGCATCATCAAGAAAGAAGGGAATAAATTGTTGAATGGAATGGGCTGCAGAAAATAAGCTGGGTCCTCGCCTCTTCCCGAGTTTGCTAAACTTTGTTAATGAGACAGCTTCCGTACTACCAGGCTGTTACCATAGAGCCTGGAGACGTGCTTCCCCTTACCATCTCTGTTGTATCACCCCCAGCACATGTAAGGTCCTTGAGGGATTGTCATTTGTTTGGTAATAATAGAAAGGAAAAGGCTCAGTTCCTTTCTGCATTCTTTCCTGCTCTGCACTCAAGATAAATATTTGCTGTCTGTTTCTATTCTGTCGAACAAAGATTGTAATATTTGCCCTGAGTGTCAATTCTGTTACACGAACAGCCCAACCTTCTCCTTAACAACATGCCATATTAGAAGTCATGCAAAGCTGTCCTTTCAACATTAATTCATATATTAGTGCTATGGAGGGGCCCAGCAATATTTTTTAACTATGGATTGGTAGTAAAGGCAACTCCTTTTATGGGAAAAGTTTTACCTTCCTGGCATCATTTAATTTGAAGATGCTCCTTTTTTAACTCCGCTAAGTGAAAATCACCAAGCTGGCATTTAGTGCACACTCAGAGCTTACTGCTGCCTTATCCACGGGTTTCTATTTGTAGGAACCTAAGCACAATGAGAAGGTCAGCAGAGTAAGCAGACTAAACTCCCACCTCTGAGTCCCTTTTTCTGTGATTAGAAAGACAGCATTTTTGTAGTTGGTTGCATCAGAATACAGTGGGACTGTTCCTATGGTTAATGAGAGGAAAGTATGGGACTGAGTAGCCCCCATTTTGGCAAACAAAGTGTGTCTGGGAGAGGCACAAGTTATCTCTGTCAGCACTGTCTACTTTGCACATGACCCTGGTATCTTTGAGATGCAATGGCATTTCTGACAACTAAGGCTATCACTGCATCTTGTGTTTAAACAAATGGGAAGGATGCCTCTGCATGGGCGATAATGCTGCTTTAATCTTGTGCAGACAACTGGAAGTGTGAAATGGTTGTTTCAAAATTGTGTGAATGTAAAACAAGATGGCTTGAATCAAATTCTTTCCACACACAAACTGAAGGTGAGTTACTTTCTAATGTCTGTGGGGGAGGGGACACTTATATAAAATCAGTAATGAGTCACTCTGGATTCTCAATGCACGTCCATCAAATATCTACAGAACACTATTACAAAAGCACTAGGAACAGTTGGCTGCCCTCTTAGCCAAGGAGAGGAAGGTCCTATAGTCAACAGCCTGTTATAAGGCAATGTTACTGAGTCTGATGAGGTCACAGGCCAGGAGTGTGAGGTTGAAGTGGCTTATCCAAGTTCTGGCCTTTGCCTCAGAACACCTATCACTGTTTGCTTTCTCTGGTCCCCAATCACAGTTCAAACTCTCCAGCCTTCCCGCCTGGCCTACTGACCCCCTTGCACTGCTGTTGGTGGCAGAGCCTTGAACTCTCCCAGCCTTATACTCAGGAAGTCTCTTCTTAAACTATACTATATTTTACTGTATTTCTTCGTATCTTCAAAAGCTACCTCTTAAACCACACCTTTGGCCATCTCCTCTGACTCTTCTAATTCTTGCCTGATGTGCAACTCCCTCATGAGGTGCCTTGGCATGTTTTGTTACCTAAAAGCACTTTGAGTGTAAGTTGCTATTTATCACAATATGTTGCAGGAACATATCATCATTCATACATGTTGTGCTACATGTCAATGGGGATCAGAGCTGGGAGCATGACCCCTTCAACAGGACCTGTCAGTTTAGTTAAATTTGTTGCTGATCTTCCTTGTGTAGCATTTTCAGCTCTGCAGACTACATGGTGGAATAATCTAATAGCGCAGTGATTAGACTCACATATTACGTGGTGAAGAATTCTCCACCTCATTAGCATTTATTGGTTTCAAAACTAACATTGTAAACCCTGTAACACGATTAATCTGCTGAAGAGATTTAGTGCAGGATTGATCCCCTCTTTCCTTGTTTTTTCCAAGGAGCAGTACTTTTTATTAAAATTGTAACTGGGAATTTTATCATTTTTTAATCAACAATATAAGGATCTCTCTCTGCTCCTTTCTTTTTCTCGCATGCTTTGTCATTTTACCCCCCACCCCTGATGTGATCAAAGATTGCAGAAGACCAATGCTGTGGTGTGTTAATGCCTCAGGTCAGACTCTCACTTGGGAAAATTAAACTGAAGCATGGGAGGGTGGGGGAGGAAAGTTTAGCCTGCAACACATGATGGCAAAGGTCTGGCAGCCTGGTGCGAAACTGCCCCATTTATCAGATTTAAGATAAGAATGTACAATGTTAAGTTCGTTTGTGTTATTGCTGGCAGAATAACCACATTAGCAATTTACGCACCAAGTGCTTATTGTGAATGTCAATTACAACCCAACATTTATCAACTCTAGTTTGATTTGAAACTCTAACAGGATGATGGGTTTTTTTTTAAGAAGGCAATTTCCTTCATCCCCCATCATTTCTTCTCAGCAGCTGTTGGAAGAATCTCCTGGTGGTTGACAGTGGTGGGCTGGGCAGGAGGTGCACAAGTAACGGTTCCATATTTATTCAACCTGGGCCATTTCCCACAGGTGGAATTATGGATTTCCTTCCTAAATATGGAAAGGATTCAAGAGTGAGTTGTTGGAACCCTAATATCTTGATCAGTGTGGAATTTAGGTTTCACTTTCATTAGGGAATTCCTGGGATCTGGTTTGTGGTCCTGAAGACTAAGGGGGAATCTTCTGTTCTGAAGCCTAAGTCCGGTGGCGAGCGGGAAAGTCAGGGTTATTCCCGCTGGTCGGTGGGACGGCTAAACGCGCGCAGTTAATTATGCATCCGCAAGGAGATCGGCGAATCTCGTGGCGTGGCGGGCAGGAAGTCACCCACCCCACCGTTACCTCATGGGGTTGAAGGTCTTGGTGCCATATTTAAATGGCACCCAGTCAGACATCCATTCACTGCAGGGCAGGTGTACCAGATATCTCATCCAGGATGGCCCCGAAACACAAATAAGGTTAAGCGAAACCTCCCTGGAGACTCTCTAGGCAGCCCAGAAAAGGTCTAGGAAAGATTGTGGGAACATAAACTAATTTCTCATGAAGAAGACCATTTGGGTGATTTTAGTTGTTGTTGTTGTATCGCAAATTTAATGTAGTAGAACATTGATGCACCTCCACAGGAGCAATATCAGACAAGATTTGACGCCAAATCAGGTGTCAAATAATCTGATATTGGTACAGGTGACCAAAAGCTTGGTCAAAGAGGTGGCTTTTAAGGAGCAACTCAAAGGAGGAGAGAGAGGTTGAGAAGTAGGGATATTTAGAGAGGAATGCCAGAGCTTAAGCCTTAAGCAACTGAATGCACAGCTGCAATGATAGAGAGATAAAAATCGGGATGTGCAAGAGGCCAGAATTGAAGAGTGCAGATATGAGTGTTGAAGGGCTGAAGGAGGTTACACTATGGCAAGGGATAAGACCATGGAATGAATTGAAAACAAGGATGAGAATTTTGAAGTAAGGATGTTGTCGGATCGGTAGCCAGTGTAGGCCAGGAGATGGGTGAGCAAGTTTTGGTGCAAGTTATGATGCAAGCAGCTGAGTTTTGGATGAGCTCAAGTTTATGAAGGATGGAAGGTGGTAGGTGGAAGGCCAACCAGGAGAACATTAGATTAGTAGAGTCTGAACCAATCCAGAATAATGTCCACCCCTCCATTGCAGCATCCCATGCTTAAATGATTCCATGGTTTTTGTCTCCACCACATAGTGTAGAGTTCTCTCTGCTGTCTTCTGTGTTGGGGAGGTGAAAATAATATTGGTTTAATAGTGGCTGCTTGCAGCTGTATGAGCTTGTATTAATCTTATTCAGTGCAGTACACAACAGAAAAATGGCTACGAGACTGGGATGGAGAATTTTCTTTTACATTTCATTTGAGAAATTGAGGACTTAAGAACATTGTGACACACTTTCTGGAACTTCTGAAGTTGAGTTTGAGTAGTTTGAAAGATTGCTTCATGTGTGTACATTGTTTTCAGGTACATAGTAGTTCAGCATGGTGCGTAATTGAAAAATGGCACTGAAGACGTATTTAGGGACAATTGGAAAATTCAGCCTGAACAAAGAGGAATGGTATAATTAGAATGAAGGTTACACATTTGGCTGAAAGTGAGTAAAATATTAGATGGGTATAAAGTGTATGTTTTCTTCACCATGATGGAACCAGATGCTTTTGAGGTGATGTCAAACCAGTGTTTGAATATGCTGAAGTTAATAAAATTCTGGACTCATATTTATTATGGCACGATTAAGAATGAAATTGCTCTGAGATTTATGTTCAGTCAAAGGAATCAGTTGCCAAGTGAAACTAGCAAATTACGTTCTTGAATTAAAGAAACTGTCTTGTCACTGTGGGTAAGAGGCAAACTTAGAAATTAACCTTAAAGACAGGTTTGTAGGAGGCCGAAAGAACAATAAAATCTAAGCCCAGCTTTTGAGCGAAAGCAATAAGCTGACGTGGAAGGAGGCCAGCAAGGAGACCACAGCGATGGAAATAGCAGAAAATGAGAGAGTTGCAAATTGCAAGGGAGTTCTTTTCCTGAGCTGCAGGATAGATCCACTGAAGTTCAGTGAGATCCAGGCCATGACAGCCAAGTTCAGTCTCAGAGTTGGAAATTTAAATGTTACCTTTGCCATGGTAGCCACCAACCATTTAAATGCCGTTTCCAGTCAAAGCGGGGAAAATCAGTCATATCCAGATGGCATGCAGGAATAGAGGAAACAGTAAAGTTCCAGGTTTCAGCCATGCACCAGGCAGAGGTAGATCTAAAGTTAGTTCAGAGGCCTGGAAGCCCTCAAATGTGCATATGATAGATTTGGAAACAGAAGTTGTTATCGAGCAGGAAGATCAAGATTTGTACTCAATCAGAGAACAAGAAAAACAACACATGGAAGATGAGAGTAATTAGGCTGAAGATATAATTCCAGCATCCATAGCAGAAATGAAAGCTGGAGATTTACAACTTTCTTTCATAAAAGCAAAATACTGCAGATGTTGAGTCCTGAAGAAGAGTAGAAGAGTTATATGGACTCGAAATATTAACTCTGTTTCTCTCTCCACAGATGCTGCCAGACATGCTGAGTTTTTCCAGAATTTTCTGTTTTAATTTCTTTCTTCCATTGTTAATGCAGCTGCAGCAGTATCTGTTATCTCAGAAGTAGAGTACAAGAAATTCCTAAGTCACATTCCCTTAAGCAAAACTGGTGTGAAACTGACCAGCTTTTCCATTAACAGTGTTTTCGTATTAGAGTGGAATATGATGATACATCCTATTTCTTACCATTGGTAATTGTAGGAGGGAACAAAGTCTCCCCAATGGGAAGGAATCGTCTTAAGAAAATATGGTTAAACTGAGCCAAGTTATTTACAGTAGGGATTAGTAAGAATACACCTGGCGTTGAGACATCTTTGTGCAAGGAGGACCAAATGATAAAATTAGGCATCTCAAGGCTGATGTCAAGATAAAGGACAATGTACAGCTGACATTTTGCAAGGCTAAGCCTGTGCCTTATGCACATTTAGAAGCAGTAAGAAAAGAACTGGATAGATTAGAAAGAACAGGGGCATTTAAGGTGAAGAATGGTGAATAGGCTACACTCAGTGGTAGTTCAAAGGGCAGGCGGCTCCATTCAGATTTGTGGAGGGTATAAGCAAATGGTAAATAAGGTGAGCGAGAATGATGCATTCCCACTGCCTACCAGTGAAGACTGGCTGAATTAGACAACCAATGGAAAGGTGTTCAGTGATATAGATTTGTCAAATACATATTTTCAATCAGAATTAACTGACATGAGCCAGAAATTTCTTACCATTTATACTCTCAAAGGGTTGTACCAGGACAAAAGGTTACCATTTGGGGTGTCTGCTACCCTCGTAGTGTTCCAGAGTGCCTGGGATCTTGTATTAAGTGGGATGAAAGGAGTATGCTGTTTCTTAGATGACATTCTAGTTAGCTGTAAGACAGAGAAAGAGCACAATGTAAAGTTACACAAAGTACTAGGTCGACTTCAAGAGACTGGCATCAAAGCTAAAAAGCACAAGTGTTTCTTCATGGTGTCAAATGTAACATACCTGGGTCACCAAATAGATGGTGATGGTATCCGCTCAATGCTGGAGAAGGGTCGAGGGGAGTTTGAAAGCAAAGAAACCAGGGAACAAAGAAGAACTTAGAACATTCATAGGTATTATTCTATATTATTCTAAGTTCATCCCTGACTTTGCTAATACATTCACTCCACAGTATCAACTGCTTAGGGATGGAATAGATTGGGAGTGGTCTGTGGACTGTTAGAAAGCATTTGAATTGAAGAAAATACTGACTATTGATGCTGTTTTGGCCAATCATGATCCCATGAAACAATTGGTTTTAGCACGCGATGCCTCAGCAAAAGGGTTAGGTATGGTGTTATCTTACATAATGGAAGATGGTATGTAGAAGCCTGTAGCATGTGCTTCATGTTCTTTAACGAAGTTGGAGCAAAATTATTCAGAAGTTGAGAAATTAGCATTAGCGATCATATCTGGCTAATTGTTGGGTCGGAAGTTCTCTTTGTTAACTGGCTATCAAGCCGTTATGATCATATATGGCTCAAAGAAGGGAGTACCATCCCTTGCCACAGCAGGGTTGCAGAGATGGGCATTGATTTTGATGGCCCATCAGTATGATATTAAATATTGTAAGTCAGCAGATCATGCAAATGCAGACTTTCTTTCAAAATTTCCCATGAAGACTAATTCATTTGTAGACACTGAGTTATCCGTGAATTCCCTTACGTACACAAATGACATACTAGTGTCTGCCAGAGAAAATAGTGAAGAAACTTGCAAGCCAGTGATGCTCAGTAAAGTGCTCAATTATGTCATGAATGGCTGACCTAAAGAGTGTGGTGATGAGAAATTGCAAGAGTATATCACACTTAGAAATAAACTGAGTGTTGATCAAGGCTGTCTGCTATGGGGTTATTATTAAGAGTCATTATTCTGCCAAGCTTTAGAGAGAGAGATTTTAGAGGCTGTTCATCAAACACACACAGCGATAGTCTGTATGAAACTAGTAGCAACAAGCTATTTTTGGTATGCAAAGGTAGACAGAGATTTGAAGAGTTGCTCAAAGTTGTGAAGTCGGAATGAGAAATGATCCAACCAAGGCTCCTTTCATTCCATGGTCAAAAACAAGGAAACCATGGGAATGAGTACATGGTGATTTCTTTGAAGTGGAAGGGAAAGAATACTCTGTCCAGGTCAATAGCAATAGCAAGTGGATACAAGTTGAGTCTGTTCCTAATACCACAAGTGCCAAAACTGTTGACGTTTTGAGAAGTCCATTTGCACTATATGGATTGCCAGCAGGGTTGGTGTCAGATAATGGTTCACAGTTTATGTCAGAAGTGTTTGAAATGTCTGAGTAAGAATGGAGTCAAACACACTCTAATACCACCATATCACCCAGCAGAGCGAAGTTTGTGAAGAGGTGTTTGCTAGGCGACAAGTAACATCCATTTTTCTCTTTGTCAGAGGCTAGACAATTTTCTGTTCTCTTACAAGACAACCCCACAGTCTACAACAGGTTGCTCACCTTACGAGTTACTGTTTAAACACACTCCTGGGGCAAGGTTTAATTTGCTTAAGCCTGAGGTCAATCGCAAAGTAAGAGAGCAGCAAGACAAAGTAAAGATGAGTCATGGTACACCTGGCATAAAACTGGGAGAGTTCAGTGTTGGTTGAAAGGTCATAGTGAAAAACCACCAAGATGATGAGGAGAAGTTTGCGACTGGAGTTGTTGTGCAGAGACTAGGTGCATTCACATATCTAGTGAAGATTGGAGAGAGACTCCATTAATGTCATGTTGATCATTTGCTTGAAAGAGGAAGCCTGATGAAGGGAGAGCATGATAAACGTCCTAAAGTACAAATTCCTCCTACAGTCCAAAGTGAACATCACAAAGCAACTGAAAGTTTGCCAGTATTACAGAATCCACCCGTAGAGCAAAGTCAGTCAGGGTCCTTGATTAAGACAAATAATCCATGTCACAGTCCCAACCATTAGGTGGAGGTTGTACTCAAAGTCAAGGAAGTATTCAATGAACGGCATGTCACTAGGAAGTTCTGAGGAACAAAGGGAACTTGGCGTGTGTGCCCATAGATCTCTGAAGGTGGAGCGGCATGTTACTGAGGTGATAAAAAAGGCATATGGGACACTTGCCTTTATCAATCGAGGCATAGATTACAAAAGTAGAGAGATCATGTTGGATAAAAGCAAAAAACTGCGGATGCTGGAAATCCAAAACAAAAACCAAAATAGAAATAAAAATACCTGGAAAAACTCAGCAGGTCTGACAGTATCTGCGGAGAGGAATACAGCTAATGTTTTGAGTCCGTATGACTCTTCAATAGAACTAAGGAAAAATAGAAGAGGGGTGAAATATAAGCTGGTTTAAGGGGGGGTGGGACAAGTAGAGCTGGATAGAGGGCCAGTGATAGGTGAAGATTGCCAAAAGATGTCATAGACAAAAGGACAAAGAGCTGTTGATGGTGGTGATATTAGCTAAGAAATGTGCTAATAGGTGACATTAGGGTAGAAAGCAGGACAAGCAAGGTATAGTTAGCCCTAGTGGGGGTGGGGTGGGGGGAAGGGATCGAAATAGGCTAAAAGGTAGAGATAAAACAATGGATGGAAATACATTTAAAAATAATGGAAATAGATGGGAAAAGAAAAGTCTATATAAATTATTGGAAAAAAGGGGGATCGGAAAGGGGGTGGGGATGTAGGAGAGAGTTCATGATCTAAAGTTGTTGAACTCAATATTCAGTCCAGAAGGTTGTAAAGTGCCTAGTCGGAAGATGAGGTGCTGTTTCTGCAGTTTGCGTTGAGCTTCACTGGAATATTGCAGCAGGCCAAGGACGGACATGTGGGCATGAGAGCAGGGTGGAATGTTGAAATGGCAAGCGACAGGGAGGTCTCGGTCATGCTTGCGGACAGACCGAAGGTGTTTTTTTTGCGGAAGGTGAGGGGCAGGATGTGTAGGGGGGATGTGAGGAAAAACTTTTTTACCCAGAGGGTGGTGACGGTCTGGAATGCACTGCCTGGGAGGGTGGTGGAGGCGGGTTGCCTCACATCCTTTAGAAAGTACCTGGATGAGCACTTGGCATGTCATAACATTCAAGGCTATGGGCCAAGTGCTGGTAAATGGGATTAGGTAGCTAGGTCAGGTGTTTCTCACATGTCGGTGCAGGCTCAATGGGCTGAAGGGCCTCTTCTACACTCTGTGATTCTGTGACTCTGTGATTCAAAGGTGTTGAGAAAGCAGAATCGAGCTAATGAAAATGGAAGAAAATACGCAGACAGAAAGAGAAAGAAGCCAGATGGGTCAATTGAAAGTATTTTTTATTCATTCACGGGATGTGGACATCTCTGGCTGGGCCAGCATTTATTTCCCATCCATAATTGCCCTTGAGAAGATGGTGGTGAGCCACCTTCCTGAACCACTGCAGTCTGTATGAGGTAGGTACACCCACGGTGCTGTTACAAAGGGAGTTCCAGGATTTTGACCCAGTGACAGTGAAGGAATGGTGATATCTTTCCAAGTCAGGATTATGTGTGGCTTGGAGGAGATATTGCAGGTAGTGGTGTTCCCATGCATCTGCTGCTCCTGTCCTTCTAGGTGGTAGAGGTTGCGGGTCTGGAAGGTGCTTTCAAAGGAGCCTTAGTTGCTGCAGTGCATCTTGTATAGTCAGTGCTGTCGCTATGCATCAATGGTGGAGGCAGTGAATGTTTAAGGTGGTGGAAGGGGTGCCAATCAAGCGGGCTGCTTTGTCATAGATGGTGTTAAGCTTCTTGAGTATTGATGGAGCTGTACTCATTCAGGCAAGTGGGGAGTATTCCATCACACTCTTGACTTGCGCCTTCTAGATGGTGGACAGGCTTTGGGTCAGAAGGTGAGTTACTCGCTGCAGAATTCCCTGACCGGACCAGCCTCTGACCTGATTTTGTAACCACAGTGTTTATATGGCTAGTCCAGTTCAGTTTCTGGTCAATGGTAACCCCCCCCAGGATGTTGATAGTTGGGGGTTCAGCGATGGTAATGAATGTCAAGGGCAATGGTTAGATTCTCTCTTGTTGGAGATGGTCATTGCCTGGCACTTGTGTGGCACGAATGTAGGGAAGAAGAAGAAATAAAGTTGTTCTTTTCATATAATAATGTTATTTTTGTTAAACACATCGTAAAATTAAGGAAAAACAAATTTTTAACATGTAATTCACTCTGGTAATATTAGTCCTGTAGACTTTAGTCGTGATTATAGTAGCAACAAATTTGCAACGCAGCCTGTTAAATTTAGGGCATTGTTGATGTTGGTTACATTGTATTCTGGGAAATTATTGCATGTACTATTTTATAATTTAATTAATAAGTTTTTTAAATAGGGAGAGAGTGCAGTGTGGAGCCCTCTCTGCTACCCTCTCTCTATAGGAGAGGTGTAAATAATGGCTGCCTGCAGTTCAGCATGTGTTAGTCTTACTCAGTGAAATGCACAACTATTCTATTTGTTAATTCCACCTATTTCTCATTCTTTGCAAGAGAAACATTTCATGATATCAGTCACAAATTTACCTTTTACTAGTTTGAACTTGAGTTCCCCTTTTTGTCCTACTCCTACAACTTAATTTAACAAATTTCCTGGATTTACTTTTACTATGCCATTAACTACCTATAAACCTCTACGATCACCTCTCAGACACTCCTTTCAAGGATGTGAATCCCAAGTTTTTCCACTCTTCCTTCATAACCCTAACACTAGGAATCAGCCTTGTGACTCTTCTTTCATTGTCTCCAAAATATGAAACTTTCTTTGTGACCAGAATTATGCTGTACTCATGATGCAGCCTAACCAGAGCATTTAGAGTTTGATCAGTTTTCTCTGACTTGTGTGCAACTATATAGATCAACATTCTATGGTTTTGTTGATTGCTGCTCTGCATTGGGTGGACATTCTAAATGTTGAGTTTTGTTCAGTACCACATTTGGCAGTATACATAGCCATTGAGGGGCTAGAGTGTTTAAGAATAAGGTTGCTAGGAGTAGAGAGAATATCATGTATGGGACCTGAATACCACAGAGTGAATAGAAAGAACAATGCATTTATGCTATACCGGTTAGGAATGTTAAGTAATGTAAATTTAAATAAATCAATGAAAGAATATACTTCAGTCAATGAAGAATGGAAAAGGGGAAAAAATGTTTAGAAGGGGGGGAGGGGGAAATCCCATAATACAATCTTTCTCATGAGGCTTTGTGCAAGTTCAGCTCTGTAGGTTTTCAGAGGCTCCACTCACCTCACGAAATGGGCTTTGAGCTGGCCCTGCTACACTGACAGCATGAGGCCCATTGAAAGCAATCTGAATGTTGACAGCTGAAGACTGGTTTGCTGAGCTGGTTGCCAGGCCTGGCAGAGCTTCCTACCGCTCTATTGTAGCTCTGTACAGGGAGGCCTGCAAGGCCCGAGAAAGCAATGCCAAGTCACGTGCTTTTGTTTCAAGCTCTGATTAACTTTTTTTTTGCGTTGGATGCTTTGTGGTATTATTTTTATTTTAGCATTTCCCCTCCCCCTCTTCATACCAGTTCTTTTACACAGTGTGCTCTTTCAGGGCGGGAGAATGGGCAGTCAAATTGTAAAGATTTACAAGAAACCACGCTCAAATATTTATGAATAAGATGAATGAGTATTTGATAATATGTCAGCATTTTTAAAAAATCTCATTTCCCATGCCTCCTTTAAATATTCCACATAGAAATTGACCTTAAAACTATGACCACTGCCTGCCGCGAGAATGCTCTAAAGTCTATTTTTTGAGCAGATGATGGAAATGGTGACACCTTTTCTGCCACCACTGCAAACCAGAAAATCATTGGCTGTGAGCTTGCGATTTTCTGATATTTTGTTGGCAATCACTAAGATTCCCTGTGCCAGCCTGTATTCAGAAAATAACTGACTCTGAATTCTTGACTTTGTCTCCTAAGATGTCCGTGACAATCCATAATTATTTCATCACAAGTGCAGTTAAGATTGCTGTCTTTGACTTAAAATCCTCCATCCCAGCCTTCAAATCCTTTTATGCCTTTGCTGTAGCTTATTTGAGTGACATTATGGTGAATTTTGTGGCTCACTGTGTTGCTTGTGAGAGGTTGATAATTGCTGGAACACTAACCTTAGACAGTGAGGAGGGACAAGGCTTTGAGCTCAAGATATTATTTGATAATTACATTATGCATAGAATTAAAGAGAAAAGACTTGCATTTATATTGCATCTTTCAAAGCTCAAGACATTCGAAAGTGCTTTACAGCCAATGAAGTACTTTTGAAATGTAATCACTGTTGTAGGAAATGTGGTAGCCAATTTACACACAAGGTCCTGTAAACAGTAATGTGATAATGACCAGATAACTCCCCACTCTTTGAACAGTAACATGGGACCTAAGAAGGCAAACAGGTCTCAGTTTAACCTCCCATTTGAAAGCTGGCGCCTCCGAACTGCACTGAGGCAATTAGTCTAGATTTTGTGCTAAAGTATATGGATTGGGAGCTATGGCTGACATGGCTGAAGGTAAAAGGAACATGGGAAGAGAAGAGGCACATGGGATCAAGGCTGATATTCCAGTGCAGTACTGAAGGAGTGCTGAACTGTCAGAGATGTCATCTTTTGAATGAGATGTTAAACCGAGGCCCAGACGCAAAAGGTCCGACAGTACTATTTCAAAGAACAGGGGAGTTACTCCTGGTGTCCTGGCCAATATTTAACCATCAATCAACATCACAAAAACAGACTATCTGGTCATTAACACATTACTGTTTGTGGGTGTTTGCTCCGTGCAAATTAGCTGCCGTGTTTCCCACATTACAACAGTAACTGCGCTTTAAACATACTTCATTGGCTGTAAAGCTTTTAGGATGCCTGGTGGTTGTGAAAGGCTATATAAAAATACAAATCATTTTACTTCCACCACTTATATATATTTTTAAATGTTGACATGATCTCTACTTCAATCTTCAACTTCGGTGGTGCATTCTACTGCCTCGCAGCCCATTTAAATCATCAGCCCATTTAAGTCTTATCTATGTCCAGTCATTTCAGATTCACTCATTAAATGGAAACAGCTTGCTTATTTTTATTCAATTTTCGCCCTGTCATAATGTAAATGTCCCTATCAAATCTGCCCTAATGAATACAGTTCTAGGAACAGACCCAATCCTATGTGATGAAAGCAAAATACTGCAGATGCTGGAAATCTAAAATAAAAACGGAAAATGCTGATAAAACTCAGCAGGTCTGGCAGCATCTGTGGAGAGAGAAACAGAGTTAATGCTTCGAGTCCATATGACTTCTTCAGAGCTCAGAGCTGTTTTGGCTCTGGAGAAGAGTCATATGGACTCAAAACGTTAACTGTTTCTTTCTCCACGGATGCTGCCAGACCTGCTGAGTTTTAGCAGCATTTTCTGTTTTTATTCCAATCCTGTGTGAGCTTGGCAAATTCATAGCACTGGTAATGATTGGCCTTTTGACCTTGCTAACCAATGAGACTTGGAAGATTAGACTTGTCACTGGGATCTGGGATTTTTCCCACTTGACTTTACACAGCCATAATGATATAATGGTCCTGGCTAGGCAAGCAGTGGGAAGTTTACCAGTGCCTTGTGCTAATAGGGTGGCTGAACTCCAGGAAGCAAATCCCCATTCCATTTCCAGTATAGTTATCACACTGGAATGGCATAGGAAACTTATTCTGTAAGAAAAGTCAAGTGGCTTAAACAGTTTCTCTTGAGTTTCCTTGCACCTCTGCAGCTTGTCTGTGATCAGCTTCGAAACCATCGCTGGTCTCATTTAACTATGTCAAAGTGCCAATACGGGTCTTAAAGAGTTAAATTATGAGTCAGGAGTAGATGGGATATTCTCCACTTGTCCTGATGAATGCAGCCCAACTATACTTGAGAAGTTTGACACTATCAAGGGCAAAGCAACCTGCTTGATCAATGCCCCAACCACCATCTTAAATACTCTCACACTTTGTTTTGTGCACCGTGGCTACTGTGTGTATGATTTACAAGATATACTGCAGAAACTCACCAAGGCCTTTTTTTGACAATCCCACAACATCCACCACCTAGGAGGGACAAGGGCAGCAGATGCATGGGAACACTGCCACCTGCAAGCTCCATTCTTTCACTGTCACTGATTCAAAATCCTGGAACTCCCTCCCTAACAGCACTGTGGGTGTACCTACACCACATGGACTGCAAGGACATGGTTCAAGAAGGCAGCTCACCACCACCTTTTCAAGGGCTTTAGGGATGGAAAGCAAATACCCACATCCAATACATGAATAAGAAAAAATTCTAATGAATGCACTGAACCACTTCAAGACCAAATTATTTTTCCTGAAGTGTGGTGCCCAGAACTGAGAAGAAATGCTCCTAGGTGGGGTCAGATCAAAGCTTTTGCCAACTGAAGCATAACTTCCTCACTTTGTCTTCCAACTCTTCTGAAATGAAAGCCATTGGCCTTTCTGATTACTGTGCATTAGCTTTTAGTGATTTGTACACATGGACATCTAAAATACTTTGCTCCTCCGCAACTCCTTATCGTTCACTGCAGGTTTGCATGACAAGGGACTAGTTTACATGGAATTTAAAGGAGGACCTGCTCTTTGGTATGTGCTGTTTGTCAAGAGCACAGAAGTGCTTAGAACTTCCTTAAGGGTATACTATGAGAAGAAGCTGCTCAGCAGTTTTTAAGGAAAAGGGAAAAAATTGGGCAACAGTAATTCTTCCTTTACTTTTTTTGGGCCTAGGCCAGGGGGAAAATGAACACTTGGTTCCACTCTGATTTGGAAAATGGAAATCTCCTTTTTGTGTCTGTTTGTACTGTAACAGTAGAAATCCCCAGATCAAGGCTGCCTTCAGCAAAACAGAAAGCAAGGAGGCCTCTTGACTTTCTGCGCTTAATTCAATACAGTATGCAAAGTCATCGCATCTGGGAGTCATTGTGTAAAGTACTTACCTGCAGGCAGGGAGCTCAACCTGGGCAATTACTGTAGCCGTTACAGTCCTCAAGTGAGGAAAGACCATTAAAGAGTCAAAGGAGATCCTGACTAACATTCTGTTTCTGTCACACTGTTGCCATCCTGGAAGATATTTGAGCGTCTGGGAAAGATTTGAAGTTGGAAGCTGGTCACTAATTGCTTGCCAGTTATTTGGTTTCTGGCTTACATCTGTGATGGCGCTTGTGGCCAGAGCATACTGTCGGAGAACACACAAGATGTGTAGCAGGGTCCGGACAAGCTCCAGTTTCTATTTTGAAGGTTTATTTTGGCAGCAGTATCTTTCCTTAGTTTTGTTTTCTGCCATTTTACACCATCCTTCCCATTTTTGTTAAACTTCAAAGTGTTTTTACTCCATTTTAAACTTATAAAATCTTTGGCAAATACCCACCTCCTCATCTGGTTACAATGAATAGAGATGGGACTAATGCTTATATGATGCTGAAAGGGTCTCTTTCTATTCTCATATCCATGCTATTGCAGTTAACTTGTAGCCATGTATTATTTGGGAGATCTAACATAGACCCTGAACATATGAAACAACTCAAGCTAGTTTGTTTGAATGCCCTTTTCATGTCCAAAATTCTGATGGCGTCCTCAAAGCTCTATAAAGTTAGATGGACCTAGTGAAATTCATTAGAATATGCTAAAATGAATGTAGACTTTGGACCAGTTAATGTCAATAATGTTTTACAACCATCCCCCAACACCATCCCCTACCCAGCCCCAAAAAGCCTCACAATGCTTAAGTGGCAATCAGACAAATTTGCTCCAAGTTCCTCCTCAATGTAGGCCATTATGCCTTCCAGCACCCACCCCAAAATCCCGCATAAACACCCGGTAGACTGGCCCTCAAATGCATTATATGGAAGTGACCCAGCCTTCTACTCTACACTTGCATATCATTGAACACTGCCTGTCTTATTTCCCCTGATGTGCACAGGATATGTGAAGAAGAGAAACAAATTTTACCTGAAGAGACATTAGCCAATACTCAGGAAATCTAATTATCCCCATACCCCCCCATCACTGCAGATAGAAAATCCAGGTCTCTGAAGGGAAGTATATTTTAACTCAATGCCCTCCTCTTCCCCCACCCCTGACACAAAATTGCTATTCACAAGTTATTACAGTGGCTAAGTTACTAAGTGAGCATTTTGTGAATGCACGAGATGATTATGCAAAATTTGTTTTGGTAACACTTCTGCTTTACAAATAACGTTGTAACAGATTTTACATGGAACGTGACTATTCTTAGCACTTAAGGGTGTAACTGGTCTGCTGAGAAATGGGATTTGCCTTTGACCAAACTTGACGGAAGTTTTCAAAGTATCTTGAGATGCAATATTATGACCTCTGCAGCATTTATAGATTTATCTCATTTCAAGTAGAGAAGTTCTTCTGATACCAGTGCTATGTAGACTTTTCACTAATTTCCATTTATTTCCTCTGGTCCTTTCCTCTTCATTTTGCAGCAATATTCTGGGTTAGTGTTCTCTAATATTTGATATTTCAGTGAGGTTTCTCTTTTCCTGCACTCCTTTCAGACTCTGAAGCTACAACTTCTTTAATCATTTCTTGTCCACATCCCTTAACAGTTGGGAGTGGTCCTGTTGCTCTTTGAATCCTTTCCATTGTATTTTATTTTTGTAGCATGGTGACCAAAACTGAACAAGGAATTCGAAGTGTGCCCTGACCAGTGTTTGGAATACGAGTGCAATTTCTGAAGATGTGTTCTATACTATTGTGGCTATATATCCCAGCACTTTGAATTGTTTGGCCACATTGTTTGGACTGTTACTCCTGTGCTGATTGTACCATATTAATTTTAAATTTATCAGTACATTTTAGTTAGCATGCAGTTTCATTGGCCTTCTATGTGCCTAATTCTAACACCATTTTGTAAAACTTTGGGTCTTTCCTTTGTCTGCACTGATATAGCTATTTTTATATCACCATTTATAAGTTAGTTCCACTTGTGCCCTTTACCTAAATTAGAAACAGCAGTTCTGCACTGACTGTTGTGAAACTGCACTCAACACTTTTCCCCAATCTCGCACTATACTTTTCATAAAAACACTCAGTTCTTACTTTTAATGCTATAGAGAGATGTTAAAAAATGGCTATAGTAATTTTGGTTTGGTGGGTGTACAATATTGTTGCTGTTACTGCCTGCAGTGCAGCGTGAGTAGATACAGACAGTGCCCTCAAGAAACAGAGAGGACTTGACAGGAAGATGAAGCTATAAATAAATTAGCTGGCATACTGAGGAGGGTCTGGAGGTATTCATGGGGAGATTTACAATTCGGCCTGTCTGCATAGCTGAATAGAAGAGGAGATCGAAGGACTTTTAATGAGTGATAATTTTGTTAAGAGACCGTACACCAGATGCATTCACAGCAAATGCTATCGTGCACTTAGTTGATTTAAACACACACAATGCAGCCAAGAAAAAAAAACTTTGTTACGCGGAGAAGGAGAAAGCTGAGGTTTCCATGGTAACCTGAATATGCTGTTTATGCCTCAGTGGTGAAATCATGTAAATCCAATTGGAGGGGAGAATGAGGCCTTGTCTGGCTTGAGTTCTGAATAGGCCTGAATGCAAGGCCCAAGGCTTAAAGTGTGTTAGAGGCTGACTTGGTGAAGAGGGAAGCACAATAGAAACAGAGTTCCTTCTCTTCTCCTGGACATTATTAATGATGCCCTTAACCTTCAACAACTGAGATGGAGGTTTCCCTTCCTTCAGTTAGTACTTACACAGCGCAGAACAAGAGGACACAGCACCTGGCTGCTCTAATTAACAACCAAAATTGAATTAGCAAGTTTCACATACTGAGAAAATAGTTGCTCTCACATCTAATTACGTTCTATACCTTCACAGTCATCTGAGTTAATGATGTGTGATGCTGGGGGTTAATGGGCAACTCTTGTGGGTTTTAAAGGTGCATTGGCATCCGCAGAATAAGGCCTTGCAAGATATTTAAGTGGATGAATCATAGCTTTGCAATTAACATCATCGGTTGCATCCGATTTTTGAGAGAGAAACTACTATTATATAAGCCCCTCCTTTTGTTCAGTGAATATAATCTATGGTGTGCGATACTGAGTTTAGCAGGATAGAAAGGTATAAAATTTGATCTAGGATTCTGCCGATTTTGCTGGTCTTAATTCTTTGGGTGTTACAGTTAATCCCAGTCAGTGCCTGTGAGCTGAGGAAGGGAAGGAACAATCAAGATTCCTGCTCTGATCCTGATCACTGTACTTTTACTGGAAAGAACTGTGGATGTTGGATGAGGGCAGGGTTACGTTTGCCTGTGGTACTTCCTACAGTCTGAAATAACCAGTTGACACACTCTGTCTCACCTCACACAGGAAGAGTGGCTGCTTGATGGCAACAGAGGGTTCCCACATCTTTCCTGAGGTCAGCTAATGCAATATAGATTAAGGATTGAACATGAACTATATGACTCAAGACCACACAATTTTTGAACATTTGTTGACTGACTCATTGGGAAAGTATTGGTTAATGGTACATGGTGGAGGACTGGTAAAATGGTTGTGGAAATCGGGGTTTCTGTGTCTAATGTGCTCATTGCAACCAAATAGCAGAACTATAAGAACAGTTAGCTGTGTGCTATTTCTGAAAGTAAATGAGGGGGAGGGTGGAACCCATAAACACCTGTTGAAGCGTGAGAATGTGAAACTTGTTAGATTAGCCTGCTTGCCCATCCTGTCCTCAGAGTGACAGCATCTGTTATGAAGCGGGCATGTGGTCCCAGTGTGAGTCTGATTGCAGCGAGTAGCCTCTCACCTGCTCATCAACTTCTAACCTGTCTGACTGTGGGGTCAAAGCAGCCCTGGCTCTTTTCTAGCATCTGTCTCTCCAGCAGTGTGGCAAGTGTCCTGGCTGCCTTTGAAGTCACTGTGTGGGCCAGCGATACTTTTTATTGCAGTCTGAATCAAGTGGTGATTTCTTGCAGTTAATGTACTTATTGCACAGTGAAACATTGGACCTATCTGCCATCACACCATGTTTGACTCTTTGCTTCTTGATTCTTCAGTCTTGTTTATGAATGTCCTGATCTCAAATTTCTTTAAACTATAAAACATATATATTGAAGGCAGGCGTGACTTCATTTTAATCAACATCTATTTATTACAGTAACCATTCCAGTCAATTTGGTGAAAATAAAATTACTAAAGGGATTGGGTTGTGAAGGTATGGATCACTACAGCTTCTAGTCCTACTAGTTTCTGAGTTTCTTTTAAACTGTTTTCCCTCTCCTTGTATCCTGTAACTTTTCCTTCAACTGTTTCCCCTCGTGTCGCCTCTGAAGACAGTGGGGGTGATTTTAACTTTAGATGATGGTGTACAACACACAATATCGACTTGGCTACCTTCTAGACATAGGCTTTCATTTCTGCTGATGCCAGTAGAGATGAAAATTCAGGGGGTTTTTAACAAGTGGTCAAATATGTTTCTCGTTATTGTTTTAAAGTCAGAATCAGCCCCAATACTGAGTTTTGCTGTGGCACAGTCAATGGGTGTCAGCAGCCCTCTAAATCTCACCTCTTAAGCCAAGCTGCATCTGGGGGACTGAACAATGAGCATTTACAGGCTATTCGATCACTGGCCGAACATGACACATGAGCCCAATTCCATTCCACTGGATGTGTGCAAACATGTGCTTTCCAGCAAGGATAACTAGATAGTAGCAGCTAAGTCAACATGGGCAGTTCAGGTCTTTATGGATCAGGACCGTACTGACTGCATTTCAACATTCACCCTTTCTGGGTGTCTTGGGCTTACTTTTGTCTACTAGTTTGCTCCTTCCTCTCCGGTTGAGAGTCTCCTGGGTTTTGGATTGCTCATTTAAGTGAAGTGTGACATTCAAGATAAACAGGGATGGGGCAGTTCTTGTGTACGGCAGATTTCCCTCTTTTTTTTAAAAAGAAGGAAACACTGCATTCAAAATGATGCGCTTTTGAATTACATTCTCCATAAACCTCGCATGCCTCATTTAAATTTCTGTTGAAGGTTTCCGCTGTAGTTTTTAAAACTACATTTTAAAAATGGTATGGAATGGGGAAGACCAAGAGGGTAAATTTTCAAGCTTGGTGGAAACAGGGTTGTGACATCCCAACAGTGGTGGGCAGTGACTTATCTTCCCATTACCATGGTTGTAGCAATGTCTCCCCTCTAGTGCTGGCCGACAGGCACAGCCCCCTGAGTTAGGCAGTAGGCCCATTGAAAATGTTAATCAAGGTCCTATGATGTACGTGGAAACTGGATTTCCATTTTTGAACTCAGCTGGGTGGATTGTGTGCCTCACACACTCCAGCCAGTATCAGCTGGTGGCCCAGCCCAACCAAAGAGCACCCCAAAGTAGGCTCCTCTTTGGGCCGGGAAGAGAAAAACCACTTCTACCAAGGATCTGTAAAGCTAACCAGGGCCACTGTTGCGACATGTTCCTCCCCTTCCCTCCCCCCAATCCAAACATCAATAGGAGGGGTGCTACAGTTGCCTTAGGGCCATTGGTTTATCAAGGAGTGGTAATCAGCCAAGACTCCTGTTCCTGATAACTATATATTGACTCCTGCTGGAAGAGGTGCACATGTATGGACATTAAATGAGTGTACAAGTAGGCTTAAAAGCAAAAAACTGCGGATGCTGGAAATCCAAAACAAAAACAAAAATACCTGGAAAAACTCAGCAGGTCTGACAGCATCTGCGGAGAGGAACACAGTTAACGTTTCGAGTCCGTATGACTCTTCAACAGAACTAAGGAAAAATAGAAAAGAGGTGAAAGTTAAGCTGGTTTAAGGGGAGTGGGACAAGTACAGCTGGATAGGTGGAGATAACCAAAAGATGTCACAGACAGAAGGACAAAGAGGTGTTGAAGCTGGTGATATTATCTAAGGAATGTGATAATAAAGGTACAGATAGCCCTAGTGGGGGTGGGGTGGGGGGAAGGGAAGGCACAACTAGGCTTGTCAGTGAAAGATTAAAAAACACCTTTTGCATCCTCAGGCTGTTGTAATGTGCTTCACAGCCAATTAAGTACTTTTAAAAATATAGGCAATGTTGTAATGTAGGTAAACATGGCACCCAACCTGAGCAGTGCAAAGTTCCACTATACCTTTAATGACCAACTATCCTTCCAGTTCTCAATATCTAGTTTTGGACATGAAGATTGAGTCCTTGTGAGACGTGCTGGTGAACTTCTGCTGCTGGTTGAAATGTATCTGAGTAAAAGCTAGTGCATTGAGAGACGCAAGTTTTCAAAATGAATTATTCTCTACTCTGGTTGTGTTATCTGATGTGGAACAATTCTTTGGGGTGGAATTATCCAGTTCCGTTGGCGGTGGGCGCCATGGCGGGCATGAGCAGACGATATGGCAAGAAGGCCAAAAATCAGATTAATGCCGTTGTGAAACCATTTTGTGATCGTCTGCTCCACCCATCAATGGTGGACCTTGTTTCCTGCCACCATACGTCAGGTACCTAATTTCAATATTTTTGCATCTCATTATAAGTCTTGCTCACTGGACTCATTCTCCCCCCGCCGCCGCCGCCCCCATGCTAGATCATCTGGACACATCGGTGTGTGTGCACGCTGACATGTTTCATAACTACAAAAGCGACGTGTGCCTGGTGAGCTGCACTTTGCTCGGGACTTCGAGGATTATCTGCCTACCTTTCTTCAGGCAGCACCCACAGTCATCAACGCCAGGCTTCGCAGGCAGCACCAGATCACTTTTAGAGTGGCTCATTGTCAGGTCTCTACCTACCGGACTAGCTGTAAGGCGGGGATAGCTTTTCAACAGCTGCTGGGCTATGTCTTGCTTGGGGAAGAGGGAGACATGGCCCCAGGCAAGGGAAGAGGGTGCAGGGCGAGGGCTGTACTGGAGAAGGAGGGTATGCCAGGGTGTGTCTGAGGGCACATGTTGATCTCTGCAAGTGACCTCAAGGGCAGAGGAGGCAGTCTCCAGAGGAGATGAGGCTTGATGGAGATGTGAAGGTGTTCGAGAGAGTGTGAGTGGTGATGTCCCTTGAGCTGGCAGTAGATGCCAGTGAATGTGTGATGGGCTTGAGTGTGAGAGTTTAGAGTGATGAGATGGATGACTTACCCTGGCGGCACAGATGAGATCATTCATCTGTTTTCTGCACTGGACGGCCAACCTCTTGTGTGCAGCATTAGCACGGACCACCTCTGCCACTGCCCCTCAAGCCAGAGTGGTGAGACTGATGGGCCTCCTGCGGCCAGAGTGGGGGTGGAGGACATCGTGGTGGGCCACCACGGCGTCCAGAAGGCGTTCTGGGGATGCGTCAATGAATCGGGGCGGGGGCTGCACACTTCTTGGCTTTTGGGGCCATGTCTTCAGCAGAGCAGTCCTGGATTGCAGGCATTGAGAATTGTGTGTGTGCGGCTGCAGTTTAAATATGGTGCCTGGCGTAAGGAAGCGGCGAGGTAATGGCGTGGCGGGCAAATGGGAGGTCACCTGCCAGTGGCTGCATAATTAATGAGACGGGAAGGGGTCAATACTGCGCAAAAACCCAACATTGTGGCCGGCGGGTAAAACATCTTTTCTCATGCCCACTACCGCACATATGCAAATCCACCCATGATTATGACCATACTCGAAATTCAAAATGAGTATAAAACTGATTTTTCAATCAAGCTTTTCAAAAGTATTTTACTGAAGATTCAACACACAAAATCACTTGATCTTTTTTTCTTTTGTGCAGTTTAATTCAATTTGCAATTTAATTGCTCTCTCCCTTCTTCCCAGTTCCATGGAAGAATTTGTAGAATTTCATCTTAAAAGAGCAGGCTCCCAGCTGGCTCTGTGAGGCAGAAAATCCGTAACTTCAAATCACTCTGCAGAGAGTGTGTTTTACGAGCAAAGGTTGTTATATTTTAAAATAAAACTTCAAATGATGGCGGGGGAAGGGATTAGGGAAGATGGAGAAACGAGAAGCAGCAGGTGCATTAAGAATAGGGTGCTGGTTTTGAAGGCCAGAAACGTCCAAGGGAAAAAATGCGAACGATTTACTTTTCTCTTCCAAATCCCATTTCAAAGAAATGTGTTCAGTTGACACAGGCTGACTGAACGACAAGAATATGGCCCAATGTATTTAAATTTATGTCGGTTTGTAGAGTGGCACGCAATGAACTCTTGGGATTTCTGGAAATGCCTGCAGTGATGCAGTCTTTGACCCCCATCCATCTGTGTATCACCAAACTCCAGATTGTTTCAAATAGCTTGCTCTGAGCCAACACCTCACCTTGCTGTGAGGAATGCAGAATAAGTCTGCTTATTACCTCAAAGGTTCCTAGGTCTTTTGAACAAATTGAGAAGAGAGTTACCTGAGGGGCTGACACTCAAATCCAGCTGTGAATGATGTTTTAGTCGAACACTAGTTGCTTAACAAGAAAGCAAATTCAGAACAATATTTTCAGATATGACAGGGCATCGGGATAGAAGGGTATGGGCTTTGGATTGTAAAGGATTAGTTTAGGACAGATTCCATAAAGTATTCCTATACACGGGGTAATGAACTGTTGGAAAGGGTTGCCATGGTGGGGGGAGGTGCGGTGTGGGTTGATGCCAATGAAGGGAATTCATTTTTTTTAAAGAAAACTGCTAAATACTTTAACGCACAGGTGGTGGGTTTGGTATTCTGGAAGGATGAGATTAAATGTCCTGAAGCCTCTCTTTCATCTACAAGGTTGGCCGGGATGAATGTCTCTTTAGCTGTAGGGCTTCTACATGAAATGTGTTTGGGCTGGCTTATGTGATCTAGGTAGTTACGGAGGATGGGAGTATTGGGGGAGATGAAGGGAAGTGCTGTAATAAGGCTGCGCATTGTAACATTGCGTCTCTGCAGCCATTTTGAACACATGAAAATTTAAGAAGGTGGACAGGAAAAGACTAACTGATGCACTGTGTCCATCTCAAACATTCACTATGCACCAAAGCATCGTCGCTCTGTGTGGCCCCTCCTATTAGTAGTCATGCCATCTTGTGAGAGAGACAAAAATGCAGATTAGAAAAACCCTAGGCAGAGCCCAAGCTAGAAGTGATGTCATCAGATGCCCAAAGCCAGATGTAGTGTCGCTAATCACTGTGAAAATATCTAACATGTTCCTCCCAAACAGGTTCTAGGCAATCGCATGAGGCACCGGGTGAAGTCCTGCCTACATTCTGCTGGCAGTGTTTTTGCCACAACATGGAACTTGCCCTGTTGAACTTGAACAGAGGCAGGGAATTAGCACTTTGCACTCCGGCCTGAAGATTGTTCTCAAAAACCCTCTGCATAAAGCAAGACACCACCTGACATCTAGCCTAGGGCGGAATTTTCTGTGCCCGCTGGCATGGGACATGTTCAATGGCACGAGCGGACAATATGGCGAGAAGGCCAAAAATTGATTTCATGATGTCGTGAAACCAGTTCGCAATCATCTGCTCCTCTCGTCAATGGCAGGCTGCGTTCCCTACCGTGGGACATCAAGAATCTCATTGTAATACATCTGCATATCATTATAAGCCCAGCCTGCCCTGCCGGAATCAGCCCCCCCCATGCTGGATCATCCGAGTACATTGGCATGATTGCACACCAATGTGTTTCACAACAGCATATATAAGGCGTGCGTTTGGCGGACTGCACTTTGAGGGGAACTTGGAGGTGAGTGCACAGTAACGTTGTGCAGCGCTCGTCAGGGTCGCCTGTTGGACTTCAAGGCGGAGGTAACTTGGGGGGTTACAAGGGCTGCACTGCAGTCGAGGCGGCTTGTGGGGGCAAGGGCTGCACTGCAGTTAATGGTAAAGCACATGCTGGGGGGAGGAAAGTGGCCACGCACTAGGGAAATTTTGTATAAAGTGACCATTTCTCTACAGCTGAGACAGTTCAGACGCAGCTACGTTGACATGCTTGGAATCAGGTCTCTAGCTTATCTGCCCACTCAAGCAACGCAGAGGAATGAAATTGACACCAAATGCTCCTGAACCTTTTACCCCTCAGGCATAGACTGAAGAACAGCTGGACGACTGGGCATGTTGTACAATCTCCTTGCTAAAGCTGGCCATGGAGCAGTCACTGGTTGAGATGCTCACAGCCCCTTGCAATGTCATCATCCCTGTTTGGACTAGTCTCCCCAATGGTTCAAGCTAACAGTGCAGCCTTGCAGCACGGGTTAGGAGAATGCCTGCGCCTGAGTGAGAGCACAGCATGCAGTCCAATCGGCAAAGCTGCCGCCGATCGGTCAGGTGGAGTGGGGCGGAGGTGGGTGGAGTTTTCGGGCAGCTGTGCAGCGCACTAATCTCTGGCCATCAAGTGATGGCCAGCACACTCTGGGATGTGTTAAGGGGCCTTCAGACTTAACCAAGAGAGGTTTGAAGTACACCCATGCTAACCACACATGCCTCTCTTTCATCCCGTAGGAGGAGTACATCAGGATCATGGAGCCTGGTGAACCAGCTGTATGCCTCGTGGCTTACAAAGAACGGAGACAAAGGAGAAGAGAGCAACAGAGGCACCTGGCTGCACAGAGGGAGGAGCAGCACCCTCAGGAAGAAGGGGCGGCTGGGGTTCCTGCACACGCTGCTAGAGAGCCACAGCGAGCTGTCACTGGTCGGCACCTAGCCAGACCAAGGGTCTACAGACAGTGCCTTTCATTCCTGCAGATGACCGAGAACCAGTGTGGCCAAAGACTGCAGGCCTAGGGAACTGGTCAGTCACATCAGTCAGCTGCTGCAGGATTTGGCGCCACAGGGACATGGAGGGAATCCACTGCCAGTGGCCATGAAGTGACCGTGGTGCTCAATTCTTACACCAGTGGCTCCTTTCAGGGCTCCACAGGTGATCTCTGTGGGATATCACAAGCCTCCACAGACAAATGCATCCACGAGATCACAGATACCATCTTCGCAAGAGCACACAACTTTGTGCATTTTGCCTGGGATCAGGAAAGCCAGGGTGCAAAAGCCCTGAGATTTGCCCAGATCTTGGGTTTCCCAGAGGTGCAGGGTGCCATTGACTGCACTCACGTGGCACTCAGATCTCTGTAGCAACTATGACAACTGCAAGGGCTTCCATTCGCTGAATGTGCTGCTGGTGAACACACAGAGAGAATGTTGGAACTCTTTGATGCCTGCCCCATGACATTTTGAAAGCAATGACAAGCACTGTCGAGGTGCCGGCATCAGTGATGTTTCTAGGGAGTGTGTGACCGGACCATCACTTTGATCTGAAGGCTGCACAAAGCACAGGGAAGAGGCCCTGGACTGAGACACCTGCCTTAATCTTGTGCAGGAACCAAGGTTTCACATCTGAGTGACTTGAACACTGCTCATCAGAACAAGGAGCCATAGGCAGGGAGACTTGGGATTTTATTTACAACAGTGAACATTATGTACAAGTGATTAACACCCGTGGCCAGGATGTACAGTTGAGGGGCTGCCTTTTCATTCATCCCTTGACTTGTTAATTTAGTTTACTTGTTTTGACTAGAAAGAGTTACATCTTCTTAACCTTCCTAACCCTGATGTTACGTCTTGGTGCTCCCGGGCATCCACAGAAGAGGTGGAGGTGGCCTGCTGATGCCCTGTCTGTGGTGACCTTGGTGGGCGTCCTCTGGAGGGTCGACACCTGGAGGGCCCTGGCCTGCTTTCGGGGTCCTGCTGTGTGGCAGTGACACCCTCCTCGGTCTGTGGAGCTGGAGCTGTTGGGTTCACAGAGGGGATTCGGATGGGCTGGATGCTCCCGAAGTCATCAGAGTGGATGGTCCTGGGGTGTCGAGCTGCTGGTCCTCCTCCCTATGGATGCCTGACGGACCCTGGCTGACTGCTTGAGGAGAAGGGGAAGCTGGAGTGAGATTGCACTGCCCCACACCCTTCTCGCGTACACACTGCCATACAACTATGGCGTCAGTTTTTTTTTTATTCATTCACTGGGTGTGGCTTCACTGGCTGGGCCAGCATTTATTGCCCATCCCTGGTTGCCCTTGAGAAGGTGGTGGTGAGCTGCCTTCCTGAATCGCTGCAGTCCATATGGAGCGGGTACGCCTACAACGCTGTTAGGTGACAGAAGGAACAGCGATATATTTCCAAGTCAGAATGGTGAGTGACTTGGAGGGGAACTTCTAGGTGGTGGTGTTCCCATCTATCTGCTGCCCTTGTCCTTCTAGATGGTAGTGGTCGTGGGTTTGGAAGGTGCTGTCGAAGAAGTCTTGGTGAATTCCTGCAGTGCATCTTGTAAATGGTACGCAATGCTGCTACTGTGTGTTGGTGGTGGAGGGCGTGAATGTTTGTGGATGTGGTGTCAATCAACATTTAAGTTATGAAGAGAGGCTGGATAGACTTGGGTTATTTTCGTTAGAGCAGAGAAGACTTGAGAGGCGACCTGATCGAGGTGTACAAGGTTAAGAGGGGCATGGACAGGGTGGATAGGGAGCAGCTGTTCCCCTTACTTGAAGGTCAGTCACAAGGGGACATCAGTTGAAGGTGAGGGGCAGGAGATTTAGGGGGGATGTGAGGAAAAACTTTTTTACCCAGAGGATGGTGACGGTCTGGAATGCGTGGCCTGGGAGGGTGGTGGAAGCGGGTTGCTTCACATCCTTTAAAAAGTACCTGGATGAGCACTTGGCACATCATAACATTCAAGGCTATGGGCCAAGTGCTGGTAAATGGGTTTAGGTAGCTAGGTCAGGTGTTTCTCAAGTGTCGGTGCAGACTTGATGGGCCGATGGGCCTCTTCTGTACTGTGTAATTTTATGAAGTGGGCTGCTTTGTCCTGGATGGTGTCAAGCTTCTTGAGTGTTGTGGGAGGTGCACTGATCCAGGCAAGTGGGGAGTATTCCATCACACTCCTGACTTGTGCCTTATAGATGATGGACAGGCTTTGGGGAGTCAGGAGGTGGGTTACTCATCGCACAATTTCTAGCCTCTGACCTGCTCTTGTAGCTACAGTATTTATATGGCTAGTCCAGTTCAACAACTGGCCAATGGTAACCCCCAGGATGTTGATAGTGGGGGATTCCGTGATGGTAATGCCATTGAACATTAAGGGGTGATGGTTGGATTCTCTCTTGTTGGAGATGGTCATTGCCTGACACTTGTATGGTGCGAATGTTACTTACCACTTGTCAGCCCAAGCCTAATATTGTCCAGGTCTTGCTGCATTTGGACATGGACTGCTTCAGTATCTGAGGAGTCGTGAACGGTGCTGAACATTGTGCAATCATCAGCGAATATCCCCATTCCTGACCTTATGATGCAAGGAAGGTCATTGATGAAGCAACTAAAGATGGTTGGGTTGAGGGCACTACTCTGAGGATCTCCTGCAGTGATGTCCTGGAGCTGAGATGATTGACCTCCAACAACCACAACCATCTTCCTTTGTACTAGGTATTACTCCAACCAGCGGAGAGTTTTCCCCCTGATTTCCATTGACTCCAGTTTTCCTCGGGCTCCATGATGTCACACTCGGTTAAGTGTTGACTGGATGTCAAGGGCAGTCACGCACACCTCACCTCAGGAGTTCAGCTCCTTTGTGCATGTTTGAAAGAAGGCTGTAATGAGGTCAGGAGCTGAGTGGCCCTGACAGAACCCAAACTGGGCGTCAGTGAGCAGGTCATTGCTAAACAATTGCTGCTTGATAGCACTGTTGATGACCCCTTCCACTACTTTACTGATGGTTGAGAGTAGACTGATGGGGCGGTAATTGGCTGGATTGGATTTGTCCTGCTTTTTGTGTACAGGATATACCTGGGCAATTTTCCACATAGCCGGGTCGATGCTAGTGTTATAGCTGTATTGTTACAGCTTGGCTAGGGGTGTGGTAAGTTCTGGAGCACAAGTCTTCAGTACTATTGCTGGAATATTGTCAGGGCCCACAGCCTTTGCAGTAGCCAGTGCCTTCAGCCGTTTCTTGATATTACGTGGAATGAATCGAATTGGCTGAAGACTGGCATCTGTGATGCTGGCGACCTCCAGAGGAGGACGAGATTGATCACCCACTCGGCACTTCTGGCTGAAGGTTGTAGCAAATGCTTCAGCCTTATCTTTTGCACTGCTGTGCTGGGCTTCTCCATCATTGAGGATGAGGATATTTGTGGAACCTCCTCCTCCAGCTTCACCAGGTTAACGCCTGATTTTTAGGTATGCCTGGTGCTGCTCCTGGCATGTCCTCCTGCACTCTTCATTGAACCAGGTTTGATCCCCTGGCTTGATGGTAATGGTAGAGTGGGGGATTTGTGGGGCCATGAGGCTGTGTTCGAGTACAATTCTGCTGCTGTTGATGGCCCACAGCGCCTCATGGATGCCCAGTCTTGAGTTGCTAGATCTGTTCGAAATCTATCCCATTTAGCACACAACACAATGGAGGGTATCCTCAATGTGAAGCTGGGACTTCATGTCCACAATGACTGTGCGGTAGTCACTCCTACTGACACTGTCATGGACAGATGCATCTGCGGCAGGTAGGTTGGTGAGGATGAGGCCAAGTATGTTCTTCCCTCTTGTTGGTTCCCTCACTACCTGCCGCAGACCCAGTCTAGCAGTTATGCCCTTTAGGGCTCGGCCAGTAGTTCCCCACCCAGAGTACATTCTGCCCTTGCCACCCTCACCGTAAGTGCTTCTTCCAAGTGTTATTCAACATGGAGGAGCACTGATTCATCAGCTGAAGGAGGGCGGTACATGGTAATCAGCAGGAGGTTTCCTAGCCCATGTTTGACCTGATGCCATGAGACTTCTGGGGTCTGGAGTTGATGTTGAGGACCCCCAGGGCAACTCCTTCCCGACTGTACCACCACTGTGCCATCACTTCTGCTGGGTCTGTCCTGCTGATGGGACAGGGATGGTGATGGTGGTGTCTGGGATATTATCTGTTAGTTATGATTCCGTGAGGATGACTATGTCAGGCTGTTGCTTGACTAGTCTGTGAGGCAGCTCTCCCGATTTTGGCACTAGCCCCCAGATGTTAGTGAGGGGGACTTTGCAGGGTCGACAGGGCTGCGATTGCCGCTGTTGTTTCCGGTACCTCGGTCAATGCTGGGATGGTCCGTCCAGTTTCATTCCTTTTTTCTGTCTTGGTAGCAGTTTCTTACAACTGAGTGGCTTGCTAGGCCATTTCGGAAGGCATTTAAGAGTCAACCAAATTGCTGTGGGTCTGGAGTCATGTGTAGGCCAGACCAGGTAAGGACGAAAGACTTCCTCCCCCTAAAGAGCATTAGTGAACCAGATAGGATTTTAAAACAATCGACAATGGTTTCGTGGTCATCATTCGACTTTTAATTCCAGATTTTTATTGAATTCAAATTCCACCATCTGCCGTGAACCCGGGTCCCCTGAGCATTATCCTGGGTCTCTGGATCACTCGTCCAGCGACAATACCACTCTGCCATCGCCTCCCCGTCAGTGATGGAGTCCAGCCCACGCAGCAGTGCTGGACCAATGTCCTGGACCAAGGTCTACATGGCGGCAGCCATCCTACCATTGTTGACCTTGGTGCATTGGTATGCTGGCACTATCATCTCAGCCTAAAGCTGGATGGACTCCTCCATTGTGCCTTGCAATCTGAGGAGTGCAGCAGACATCCCTTCCTGATGTTCCCGAGCTTGCCTTTGCAGCTCCAGCAACTGTGACATGACCGAGTCCAGAGGCTCCTCATCCAACTTGGACTCAGCAGATTTTTGGTCTCCGGTCCTCCGAGTGCCAGACACCAGGAAAATCCCTGCCGCTGCTGCCGCCGCCTGCTGTGGATTGAACAGTGCGATGTGCCCACCAGGGTTGTGATCCTGAGGCTACTCTAAAGCTAGGTCCCACCTAGTTGTGTGTTTCTGCCCTGGTGGAGGGTGTGGGTGGGGGTTCTGACGAGTCTTCAATGAAGGTGCCTTCAGATTCCTCCTCAGAGGTGTCTTCAGGACTTGGAAGCCCTGGGTCATGGACTCTGTCGGCTGGCATGGCAGGGGACTGCGGAATAGGGGAACTCACTCACAGCATGGTTGACTGATGGGTGTTGCACTGCTGGATCCTTGCTTGGTAGAGCAGCACCGATCTCACTGTCAGCACAGGACTGGTCCAGGTCGTCACCGGCCAGCTGGATGACTCTATTTTAAAAGTTCGTGAGGACCTTGATTTCAGGTGTTCCCCCACCAGTCTGCAACCTCCCTTTTGTTGTGTGCCAGCTTGTCCTGCATGAATACAGATGGGGAGAGTGTAAGCAGGACGCCTGCCAGGCCAGATGATAAGTATGCCTGGCATGTGAGGGTAGTGAGTGGTCTCATGGATGGGATGAGGACAATGAAAGTGTGCATGAGAGAGTGAATGTTGATGTCCCTTGTACTAGCAGTGAGTGAGATTCCTGTGGATGTGTGATGGGTTTGTGATTATGTGAGCTGGAAGTTATGAGAAGAGCGACTTACCCTGGCGGAGCAGAGAACTTTCATCCTCTTGCGGCATTGGGGAGCTGTCCTCTTTTGCAAGGTGCTGGCACTTACGACTACTGCCGCCGCTTCCCAAGCCAGATTGGTAATGTTGCTGGCCCTCCTGCAGCCAGAGTGGGGGCAGAGGACATCACGGCGGGCCTCCACGGTATCCAAAGGCACTCAAGGGATGCCTCAATAAACTGGGGGGGCTGCAGTCTCCTTGCCTTTCGGGGCCCTGGGCTGCAAGCACTGAGAGGTGTGTGCGCAGCTGCGCTTTAAATATGGCGCCTGGCATGATGAAGCAGTGAGATGACGGCGTGATGGGTGAATGAGAGTCTGGGCCGCCATTGAAACAGTGTGTTTCTCGGGAATGCCTGATTAATGAGGCGGGGTTGGGACGATACAGTGCGAAAACCCGCCATTGTGGCCGGCGGGTAAAACATTCTTTTTCCTGCCTGTTACCACACTTAGTGCAAATCTGGGATGATTCCGCCCCCAGTCTATGCTTCCACCACGTATGGACATGACCATGTTTTTTCTAATTGATCCAGCTTAAAAAGTCAATCCACAGCAACACCGTCTAATCCCCTCAACATTTTAAATAAATCTCCCCATAGTCTACGTTTTTCTAGAGTAAAATGCCCCAGCTCTCCGTCTAATTAAAAGGCTTTTAGACTACAGACCATTTTAATAGCCCTCCTTTGAACCTTTCCAAGGACCTTAATATCACCCAGCATTTGAGGAAAGCACAGTTGGACACATTGGGGTGAAATTGGATTTGGTCAGATCAGCGGATTATGGCGGATAATGGAGATCAGCGGCCCAATTTACATTCCTGTCCCTTTTTCTCTTTCTCATGAAAGAAAATTGGAGGGATGTAGTGGGCTGCTGATTTGCCACTATCCACTTATGAACTACTGCCCAAGACCAATTCACCCCCCATTCTTCCAGATGAGGTCTAACCAAGATCTTGTCCAAGGACACTAGTTTTAATTTCATACCAAATTATCCAATCTGCATCCATGGGTGGAATATTACGCCGGAGATTTTCCGGCATGTCGAAGTCAATGAACGGCTTGTTGTATTTTATGGCCCCGCCCCTTGCTGCAACGGAGCCATAAGATTCCGCCCCAAGTGTTTTTGCCTCACTAATACCCTCACAGTATTGACCATGTACCTTCCGACTTGTGTGTTGTGATGTGTTAAGCCATTTTGCCACTCGGCGGATTTGAATTCTCTCGACAGTCCCTTTTTTCTGTCATGTGCTCTGGTGTAAAAGGTTATTCCACAAATTTTCTATTTCAGGTTTATAAAGGAATTTGTTTACTAAATCTGCCTCTCCAAAAAAAAAAAAATGAAAATTAAAGAGAAATTGTGGAGTTGTGCAGAAATGAGAAGGAAACAGAAGGCTGACTCCCATCACAAAGACAAAAAACAGTTTTTTTTACTTTAAGAAAATTAAACCAGGTTGTCCTCTGCCAGACTGAATTTGTTGCATTTGTTAAAACTCATACATATTCATGATGTGTCTTTTTAATATTCATGAATTGTGTATCTCATTAATATTTATGTTAGTACTAAGCAGTGCTGCTTGTTGTCTTTTCCACTACATGAGGCATGTGACAATTGTTCTGTGTCACCGATGAAGCTTGGAGGCAAAGAATGGAGATGCGAAAAAGGGGATCTGGCAAAGGATGTTTGACAGCAGAGGGAGGAGTAATGTAGAAGGATATTAAAGGAATTCTGTCTTCATAAAAGCATATCTGGCAATTCTTGCTCCATTTGATGACATATGGAATTGTAATACACATCTTGAATTACATCATTCTGTTCTGCTATAGATGGCAGACAGCTAATGGCTGTTGTTCTATTGCAGGAAAAATGTTTGCCGAATATTTTTCTACAGGAATACAGTTTGCTTTAAGAGACAGCTCTAAAATTTAAAATTTAAGCACATTTGTGTCTATGGATTTTAAGACCTGGAGTTGAAGTGGCAATTAGTGCTCTTGCTGTTGATCGCTATTGAGTGACTCCTCCTGGAAAACAAATGAGAACAGAATCAGGGTAGGTTGCTAAGACTCACTATCCGTGTTCACGTATGAAGTGAAGGTCCTTGAGCAAATTAGCAAGGTGACAGCTTCCTGTGTAATTCTACCCCAGCAAGTATCAGTGCCTTCAAGATAGGAAGGGAAAAGAACAGATGTCCTGTGCCATTGCTAACAGTGAGGTTGGAGCTACGCTGTGGCAAAAGGGAATCTTTTGGGAATGAGTGGAACAGGGGGTGAATATCTCCACCGAAAGGGTTCAGAAAGAAGTTAGGGAGAGTTCTCACCAGAGCTGCTTTGGTTACTGGAAAACAAATAGTACATTTTTCCTCCACTGCAAACATTTTTTAGCCTCACCTTACCAAACTGGCATAAATGACTTGATTTCTGCATGCAATACGTGGAGTAGATTTTATTTTTGTCGGTTACTATGGGATTTTGTATGTTTTCAGGTATTTTAATTTCCCCAACCCCTATCACAGCATCTCAATGTTTCTCCAATGAGCAAAGGCTGTTGCTTCTTGGTTGGGGTGGTGCTGTGGCGGGGCAGGGGGGTGGTGCGTGTGGGGAACTGGGTGCATTGGTTAGCTCAGTTTGTTAGATGGCTAGAATGTGGTGCAGAATAATGCAAGAACATGGGGTGGAATTGTTCCAGATTTTCACTAAGTGTGGTAACGAGCAGGAAAAAGAACGTTTTACCCGCTGGCCGTAATGCTGCACAGAAGACGTGGCCCCAAAAGGTAAGAAGACTGCAGCCCCCTGATTCAGTGTTGCTTCCCTGGAATGCCTTTTGGAGATCTGTTGTGATGTCCCCTACCCCGTCTCAGGCCGCAGGAGGTCCAGCAATCTCACCACTCTGGCCTAGTAGATGATGGCAGTGGTGGTCGGTGCCAAGGCTGCACAGAAGAGGTTGGCCATCCAATGCAGAAAGAGGATGAATGATCTAATCTGTGCCACCAGGGTAGAGCAACCATCTCATCACTCTAAAGTCACCCACTTAAGCCCACCACACATTCACTGGCATCTCACTCGCTGCCAGCTCAAGGAACATCACCACTCACTCTTTCACACGCACACCCACCCCATCTCCATCTGGCCTCATCTCCTCTGGAGGCTGCCTCCTCAACCCTCACCACCTTGAGGCCACTTGCACAGATCAACTTGTGCCTCCACACGCACCCTGGGTTACCCTTCTTCCCCAGTCCTGCAGACTCTTCCCTTGCCTGAGGCCACTTCTCTCCCTTCCACAAGAAAGCCCTGGCCCTGCAGCCATTGAAAGGTCACCCCTGCCTTATGGCTGGTCTGGTAGTTAGAGACCTGCCCGTGAGCCACTCTAAAAGTGATGTGGTGCTGCCTGTGAAGCCTGGCGCTGATGACTGGGAGTGCTGCCCGAAGCAAGGTAGGCCAACAAACCTCGAAGTCCCAAGCGAAGTGCAGCCCGCCAGGTGCACGTCGCTTATGTACAGTTGTGAAGTACATCGGCATGCAGTCACACCAACGTGCTCAGATGATCCAGCGTGGGGGAATGATTCCGGCGAGCTGGGTTTATAATGATATACAGATATATTACAATGAAGTTCTCGACGTCTGAGGGCAGGAAACGTGGTCCGCCATTGACGGGCAGAGCGAACGATTGCAAACTGGCTTCACAACATTGTGAAACTGATTTTTGGCCTCGCCATGTTGTCCACTCACCGCCACACATGCTTGCTGCCAATGAGCTTGGAAAATTCTGCCTGTGGGTTAAATCCCAGTACCGGCTGAAGTAGTTCTTGGGGTCTTGGAGCCTGCCTCCTCAACTTGCCTTATTGCGATATCTTGGCAGAAGCTATGATTAGTGACCCATAAGATCATAAGAAATAGGAGAAGGAATAGGCCATTCAGCCCCTTGAACCTACCCCACCATTCAATATGATCATGGCTGATCTGACTATGGCCTTAAATGCACTTTCCTGCTTGCCCCCCATCCCTTGACTTCACTTGTTGATCAAAAATCTGTGTAGCTCAGCCTTGCATATATTCAATGACCACCCTCCACTACTCTCTGTGGAAGAGAATTCCAAAGACTAATGATCTACTGAGAGGAGAAATTCCTCCTCATCTCTGTCTTAAATGGGAGATCCCTTATTTTGAAACTAGTTCCGAGTCTTTGAATCTCCAGTGAGGGGAAACATCCTCTCAGCATCTACCCTGTCAAACTCCCTCAAAATCTTATTCTTTAATAAGGTCACCCCTCATCCTTCTAACCTCAACCTCGGACAACAGGGATTCTACTTGAAGAGAATCCTATGTGAAAGCCCATTCTGTTATTCAACTGTTGTGTGTCTGCGCATCAGACATCCTGATGCTTGTCCTGATTTAGTTTGTCGTAGTGTTCCAGATTTACCTTTTCCTTTAAATGTTTACCATGATTATACCTCTATGATGTCAACTTTCAGTTGTTCTTTTGAGACTGCCGTACTGAAGTTTCTTCAGTTTTTCATATAACACAGTCAGCTGATGCTTTGGATCTGTTAAGTAGCTTTTCTTTGCACTGCTTCTGGTGCTTGGATGATTGCCTTGTGTTGTAGTGACCAGAACTGTTCATTATTTGCAGTGTGAAGAAAGAAAAACACACTTTCATTTACATAGCACTGTTTGTGGTCACAGAATGTCCCAAAGTAATTCACAGCCAATTAAATACTTTTTGAAGAGTAATGTCTGTTGTACTGTAGAAAACACAGCAGCCAATTTATGCATACTCCCACAAACAGCAATGTGATACTGTCCAGATAATCTGTTTTGTGATGTTGATGGAAGGATAAATATTGACCAGGATACCAGCATAACTCTGAGATAAATGCAAAATACTGTGGATGCTGGAAATCTGAAACAAAAACAAAAATAGCTGGAAAAACTCAGCAGGTCTGACAGCATCTGCGGAGAGGAACACAGTTAACGTTTCGAGCCCGTATGACTCTTCATCAGAACGTGTTCCTCTCCACAGATGCTGTCAGACCTGCTGAGTTTTTCCAGCTATTTTTGTCTTTGTACCAGCATAACTCCCCTGCTCTTCTTCAAACTAGTGCATTGGGATCTTTTATGACAACTTAAGAGGACAGATGGGGCCTTGTTTCAACATCTCATTTGAAAGATGGCACCTCCGAGAGTGCAGCACCCTCCCAGTACTGCATTGAAGTGTCGGCCTTGTATTTTGTACTTAGTCCTTTGGAATGGGAGGGTAGTCTAATTATACCACTCCATACATAGTACTTGTAGTGGGACAGGTAAATGCATTTTTTTTGAAGTCAACATGTTATTCTGGCTGCAACTGCCTGTACAACTCAACTATGTAGTTTCAGCACTGTTGACATGTACATATCTTTCCCTGGACACATCCTTGCTTGACATCAGGGCAGCTCTGTAAATGTGGGATTATGACTTTGTGCCGACTGTTCAACATCACTATTGGTCCCTGAATTTGCTTTGTGAACTGAATTGAGAAGTGTGAATGCAGTTTCAAAATATAAATGCTGTTTAAGGCAGGGGTGCCTTTCCATTTTCATTTCCTTCCACTGCAGAGGAAGGAGAGAAAGGTGCAATCAACTCCCAAATATCAGCTGAATATAACCTGCATCTATCTATCCATCTTGCCTGCACATGCGCACAAACATACATACACACACACACACACACACACACAAACAATATTGCATATTTGCTAGTAACTCTCCAGTAAATGTAATTAAATGTTTAGCAACTTAACTCTTTGAAAGCGACTGCAGAACTGACTGCAAATTATAGGGAAATAATTACTGGGTACAATTATTTCTGCACTTTTGAGGGAGGAGGGACATTTTCAGGTGGCCGGTGATAAATATCCCTATTTTTTCCGCAACTCCAGCTTTGAGTCTCCTCAGCCAGGTTTTCATCCCTGCCATAGCACCAAAATGGTCCTAATCAAAGTGTCAAATGACATGTATGTGGCCTTAACTCCACTTTCCTGCCTGCCTAACCTTTTATTCCCTTGTAGATCAAAAATCTGTCTAACTCAGTCTTGAATATATTCAATAATCCAGCTTCCACTGCTCTCTGTGGAAGATAATTCCAAAGACTAACAGCCCTCTGAGTGAAGAAATTCCTCCTCAATTTGTTCTTAAATGGGAGACCCCTTATTTTTAAACTATGCCCCCTAGTCCTAGATTCCCCTATGAGGTGAAACATCCTCTCAGCGTCTGCCCTCTCAAGCCCCCTCAAAATCTTATATGTTTGAATAAGATCATTTCCCATTCTTCTAATGTCCAATGAATATCGGCCCAACCTACTCAACCTTTTCTCATAACTCAAACACCCCATCTCAGGAATCAGCCTAGTGAACCTTCCCTGAACTGCCTCCAATGCAAGTATATCCCTCCTTAAGTAAGGAAACCAAAACTGTACGCAGTACTGCAGGTGTGGTCTCACCAGTGCCCTCCACAGTTGTAGACTTCATCTGTTTGCTGCCTCCTGGTAGCATCATCCACAGCCATGAGAGTCAGCTTTCATATGTGTGCAGATGATACACAGCTCTACCTTTCCATTACCTCTCCTGAACAGCCATCATCCTCCATGTGCCATAAACTTCAGTTAATTCCACACCCCATCCTGTACCAATTCATGTTTACCAGCACTCTTACCCTCATTGCTGCACGTAGGTTCCTGGTCTAAGCAATTACTCAAATTTAAAGCTATCATTCTTTTGTTTAAACTCCTCCATGGCCTCAGTGCTCCCTATCTCTAAATTTTTCCAATGCTACAGCTCTCTACTGCTTAAACTCTGTTCCTCCAAATCTGGCCTCTTGTGCATTGCCCCCTTCCTTTGCCTCACTCCTGATGACCTAGATTCCATTCTCTAGTTCCTTCCTTAAACCCCTCTGTGTCTCCACTTACCCTTTCTCCTTTGACCCATCCTAAAAACACATCTTTTTGAGCAAGCTTTTTGTGACTCGTCCCACCATCACCTTCCTTTGTTTAGGATCAATTTTCCCTCTTAATTCAGAAAGTATTTCTTTGTCTCTGTCTTTCTGTCTGTTTCTTTGTTTCCCTTTTATTCTTGTGTTCTCTTGTTCTCTCTCTCTTTGTGCCTCTGTCTTTCTCTTTTCTCGCTTTTTGCTTCACTTCTGCCTTTGTCTCTTGGCCATTCTCCGTCTCTCTCTGCCTTTATTTCCTCCCCTCTTTCACTTTGCTTTGGATGCTGCATGACAATTGTGCTCTACCATGTGGTATAATGTAAGAGACATTAACATTTCATTCGTATTAACCAGTGAAAATGCATTCTTAATGCAGCCTTGAAGCTGTTGGTAGCTCACCTCTGATCGAAAAGGTGTGTCCTATAGTCCAATTGAAGACTTGATCAGATAATCAAGGCAGAGACTTCATTGCAGTATTGAAGGAATGCTGCATTGTTGAAATTGCTGTCTTTTGAATGAATGTTTAGATTGAGTCTGCCTGTTTCATTGACCCAGGTTGACATAAATCCCATGTAAAATCAGAGCAGGAGGCTCCATGACATTATGGCTGCCTCAACCCAAGATCGATTAACAGGTCATTTATCTCATTACAGTTTGTAGGATCTTGTGCTGTCAATTTTTGACTGTTGTATCTGCCTGTGTAATGGTGACTAGATTTCAATAAGTCATTCATTTGGCTCTGAAGCATTTTGAGACATTTGTGGAAAGATGAGTTCTTGCCTTTTCTTCTGTATTGCACATGGCCAGTTACTACAAACTTATGTTCACGCTTTCTCATTCTGGGTGCAGATTTTCCTCAATATTGGGAGAACTTGGATCAACAATGGCTAAAGCACCTTGCTGCCTTGTATAGATAAGTCAAGAGCTCAGACCCCTGTGGTGAGAATCAAAATGATGGACCTGATGCTATGTGCTGCTGAAATTCTTCTTTGCCTCCCGAGGCATATACACTGTGTTATTAATGCTACAGGGCACAGGCACATGCCTATAGAGAGTAGTAACTATAAATAGATTTTGATATAATTGAAGTGACATTAAATTCCTGTTGAGCCTCCTGGGGAATTGCTCTCTCTCCTCAACTTGTTTTTCCCTTGTCTCTTTTCACAACAATGTTAACTCTTTGTAGCTGGAGTTCTTTCTTTCCTTTTGCTCTTTCTTATCCCTCTTTTTCTCTTATTATAATCTATGGAGATTGTAGATTAGACTAGACCATACTATCTGAGAAATAGTGACTCCTAGAGTTATTTTTTTTTTAAAAAACATAGGCAAGTGAGGGAAGGAAGGAGATATTGCATTCACCCCTTTGTGAGCCTCAATGCCAAGAGAGGGCATAACAATGAAAACTGTGATGTATCCAGGGCACACTATTTGCAAAAAATATACTTCCGGGGTCAATCTTACTCAACCCCAGCTACATTACACTGTACAAAATCTATTTATTTCCAAAACAAAAATAAAAATACCTGGAAAAACCCAGCAGGTCTGGCAGCATCTGCGGAGAGGAGCACAGTTAACGTTTCGAGTCCGTATGACTCTTCAACAGAACCAAGTAAAAATAGAAGAGAGGTGAAATATAAGCTGGTTTAAGGGGGGAGGGGGGGTGGGACAACTAGAGCTGGATAGAGGGCCAGTGATAGGTGGAGATAGCCAAAAGATGTCATAGACAAAAGGACAGAGAGGTGTTGAAGGTGGTGATATTATCTAAGGAATGTGCTAATTAAGGGTAGAAAGCAAGACAAGCAAGGTACAGATAGTCCTAGTGGGGGTGGGGTGAAGAAATCGAAATAGGCTAAAAGGTAGAGATAAAACAATGGATGGAAATACATTTAAAAATAATGGAAATAGGTGGGAAAAGAAAAATCTATATAAATTATTGGGAAAAAAAAGGCGGGGGGGATCGGAAAGGGGTGGGGATGGAGGAGAGAGTTCATGATCTAAAATTGTTGAACTCCATATTCAGTCCGGAAGGCTGTAAAGTGCCTAGTCAGAAGATGAGGTGCTGTTACTCCAGTTTGCGTTGAGCTTCACTGGAACATTGCAGCAGGCCAAGGATGGACATGTGGGCATGAGAGCAGAGTGGAGTGTTGAAATGGGAAGCGACAGGGAGGTCTGGGTCATGCTTGCGGACGGACCGAAGGTGTTCTGCAAAGCGGTCACCCAGTCTGCATTTGGCCTCTCCAATGTAGAGGAAACCGCATTGGGAGCAAAGAGTGCAGTAGACTAAATTGAGGGAAGTGCAAGTGAAATGCTGCTTCACTTGAAAGGAGTGTTGGGGCCCTTGGACGGTGAGGAGAGGGGAAGTAAAGGGGCAGGTGTTGCACCTTCTGCGGTTGCATGGGAAGGTGCCATGGGAGGGGGTTGAGGTGTAGGGGGTGATGGATGAGTGGACTAGGGTGTCCCGGAGGGAACGATCCCTGTGGAATGCTGCCGGGGGGGTGAAGGGAAGATGTGTTTGGTGGTGGCATCATGCTGGAGTTGGCGGAAATGGTGGAGGATTATCCTTTGAATGCGGAGGCTGGTGGGGTGATAAGTGAGGACAAGGTGGACCCTATCATGTTTTTAGGAGGGAGAAGAAGGTGTGAGGGTGGATGCGTGGGAGGTGGGCCGGACATGGTTGAGGGCCCTGTCAACCACCTTGGGTGGAAAACCTCGGTTAAGGAAGAAGGAAGACATGTCAGAGGAACTGTTTTGGAAAGTGGCATCATCAGAACAGATGCAACTGAGGCGAAGGAAGTGAGAGAATGGGATGGAGTCCTTACAGGAAGCAGGGTGTGAGGAGCTGTAGTCGAGGTAGCTGTGGGAGTCGGTAGGCTTGTAATGTATATTGGTGGACAGTCTATCACCAGAAATTGAGACAGAGAGGTCAAGGAAGGGAAGGGAAGTGTCAGAGATGGACCATGTGAAAATGATGGAGGGGTGGAAATTGGAAGCAAAATTAATAAATTTTTCCAGGTCCAGACGAGAGCATGAAGCAGCACCGAAGTAATCATCGATGTACCGAAGAAAGAGTTGTGGGAGGGGGCCGGAGTAGGACTGGAACAAGGAATGTTCCACATACCCCATAAAGAGACAGGCATAACTGGGGCCCATGCGGGTACCCATAGCCACACCTTTTATTTGGAGGAAGTGAGAGGAGTTTAAGGAGAAATTGTTCAGTGTGAGAACCTCCCTGTCGCTTGCCATTTCAACACTCCACCCTGCTCTCATGCCCACATGTCTGTCCTTGGCCTGCTGCATTGCTCCAGTGAAGCTCAACGCAAACTGGAGTAACAGCACCTCATCTTCCGACTAGGCACTTTACAGCCTTCCGGACTGAATATTGAATTCAACAATTTTAGATCGTGAACTCTCTTCTCCATTCCCCCCCCTTTTTTTTCCCAATAATTTATATAGATTTTTCTTTTCCCACCTATTTCCATTATTTTTAAATGTGTTTCCATCCATTGTTTTATCTCCCCACCCCCACTAGGGCTATCTGTACCTTGCTTGTACTGCTTTCTACCCTTAATTAGCACATTCCTTAGATAATATCACCAGCTTCAACACCTCTTTGTCCTTTTGTCTATGACATCTTTTGGCTATCTCCACCTATCACTGGCCCTCTATCCAGCTCTACCTGTCCCACCACCCCCTTAAACCAGCTTATATTTCACCTCTCTTCAGTTTTTACTTAGTTCTGTTGAAGAGTCATATGGAGTCGAAACGTTAACTGTATTCCTCTCCGCAGATGCTGCCAGACCTGCTGAGTTTTTCAGGTATTTTTATTTTTATTTTTTGTTTTGGATTTCCAACATCCGCAGTCTTTTGCTTTTATCTATTTATTTCCAATTTAGTAGAGTTATTATTTTATCACATTGATTACCTAGGAAAGGTTCCAGCAAAGTTGGAAGCTATTGACTTGATTCAGTGTGTGCATGTCTCTGGAGCATCTACTTAATTTTTGTGAAGGAGTCTTATGAAGCCACATTCAGAAATCCATAACCTTCATATGTTGTTCTCTACTATTTCTTCTTTCTGCCATTCTTAAACATTATTTGTGATCCTCAATGATAAGGAGGGAGGAGATCTGGTTCCACTCTTCAATTTAATACAGAGGGTCAACAGCCCATGAGACACTGACTCTCTTATGTTATTCAGTCTCTGAAGGTCAAGTCACTTCCCTTAGAGTAGTATCAACAGTGAGAGTACTTCATGGCTGCAGCCAATGGCATGGAGTTGATGTAGATCCACTGTGTGTGTATGTGTGCATGCGTGCGCAGGTGTCTGGCGTCTGGATGCTTTTACATTAGAAAGCTGCAGTCGCCTATTACGCACAGTAGATCTCTTGCCTTAAAAGCTGACTTGCCTTGTTCTGGCAGCCATAGAAACACATATTTTCCATGGATTTGAGTCTTGTGAATAGCTGTTGAATTTGCCTGTCTTCAACTCTGATTGGCATCAGACAGAGAATGATACCAGAAAGAAATGTAAACGGAGTGGGTGGTGGCAGGAGACTGACATGGGCTAGTTAAGGAACATTTCCCCAGAAATATGATTATTATGTAGGTATAAACAGAAACCTGTTGGTTCCTGCATAAGTTGGCAGAGGCTGTATTGCATGTGGTGGCGTATGACTGCCCTCAAAATGGCTCTGAGCCACATTAAGGCTGGATGTTGGTAAAGGGATGAGGTGTTTGTGCTATACAACATGCTTGGTTTAAGACTACCATGTTGATGTTACTGCTATACTGGACAGTGTCTGTGTTTTGTCTATACACCCTCCTTTACTAAATACTGTCTGTTATCTGCCTTTCGGGAAGATGTGCCTATTCAATTTTAAAGAAACTGCCACATTATCAAAACTCCTTGTTTTTATACATAAAGTTTGTATTCATACTATCAAAGGGCTTTTTTTAAGAACTGGACCACTTTCCATTCCTGGCGAATCGTACCAGCATTAAATAATCCCAAGTCAGGTATTGCATGGGCTAAGTGCAGAGTGAAATTGCTTTAACTGTGTGCCTCAATACCAACCTCAGAGGAGCACACCCTTTTGCGTCAATAGTGCACACTATTGCACCAGTTGGTATTTTTCTATTTGTAAGCACATTCCACTCATTCATCACCCCATCTTTGCTGATTTAAATTAATGCCCAGTCCTCCAATGTCTTAAATTTAAAATGTTCACCCTTGTGTTTAATTCCTTTCATGGCCTTACTGCTCCTTACCTTTACAGTCTCCTCCAGCCTGACATCCACCAACCTCCCACTCCTTCCCTCCTGAATTATCAATTGCTCGGACTCTGGCTACTTTTATATCCACCCTGCCCTCTTGAATGGAAGCCAAGAGAACATAGCAACACCACACTTCCCAGTTCTGCGCTATTGGATCCACAGGCAACGGACAATCTATCCAAACCTTTTAGTTGATAGTGTCTGAGAAGACTGCAGTTTTTCCCCAGACACCACAACTGAGGTACGCCAGCTGCTGGAACCTGACTTGCAGCCACTTCCCACAAGGCCACTGCCTTGTCTGCAACTATGAAGGTGACACCAGCAATTAACTATTGTGCATTCATGTGCTTCCATGTGGCTTTTCATGACATTACCAACTGACTAATAGATGAGTCTACTGTATTAAGTTTGTCACAGCTAGCTTGTTCAAGCACCTCTCTTCTTTCCTAGCTCCTTCTGGATGCAACAAAGAGGTAAGAGAAGGAGATAGACCACATTGGGTGAATCAGGTAGAGGTAAGGTCCCTCTGGAGATCCCAGGCTGGTTATCAGATGCTGCTTTCTGTTAGTAGTCAGCACCTGTGAGGGACAACAGCAACAACAAAGTGCATTTTTATAATATCTTTAACTTAGAAAACCATCCAAACGCACCTTCAGAGGTGTGAAGTATGAAGAGTCAAAGCCCTCCCAAAGGAATATATTCTTTAGCTCTTCCCCTTCCATGGAACATCCTGAGAAAGAAATGTAGACCTATTGTGAAAAATGAGAGGGATGGGAGTCATTAAGATCCTGCTACTCTGAACTTTGTGTCCAGTGAGATCAAGTATAGAAAGAGACTAAACAGTTAGTGTGACTCAGCCATATTGGGTTGTATTTGAAGGATACATAAACAGCCTTAGATTAGTCTACTGGTGGTGATAACTTTTCTCACTGCCTAAACTTGAAATGACGTGAGCAGATTTTCCTTTATCTATATTTTTGTATCATCTGTAATATTGGGCATCGTACATTTGGTAACATAAACTGGTCGTGCATAAAAAATGTTTGATCTGAACAGACTAAATATGTCCCTTGTTGTGGACTGAGTCATACTGATCAGTAAGATGCTCAGCTTCAGTATCACATTTTGTCGAGTTAACTCATCGTGGTGAAGACTCGATCACTATGCAGTGGTCTATTAGAAAATTTGTGTTTGTGGATATTAGGACAGGATAGGATTGGCCTCATTTGTAAGACCCATTCCAGGGAAAAGAAGCCTGCTGACAATCATCGTTCAGTTGAGGAGACTTGTGTCAAATACCGCTTGAGATGAGAGTGACTACCTTTGACATCAAGACAGCATTTGACCGAGTGTGGCATCAGGGAGCCCTAACAAAACTGGAGTCAGTGGCAATCAGGGGGAAAACACTCCACTGATTGGAATCAGGCCTAGCACAAAGGAAGATGTTTGTGGTTGTTGGCGGTCAATCATCTTAGTCCAGGACATCACTGCAGGAGTTCTTCAGGGTAGTATCCTAGGCCCAACCACCTTCAGCTGCTTCATCAATGACCTTCCTTCCATCATAAGGTCAGAAGTGGGGATGTTCTCTGATGATTACACAATGTTCAGTACCATTCGCGACTCCTCAGGTACTGAAGCAGTCCACATCCAAATTCAGCAAGACCTGGATGATATCCAGGTTTGGGCTGACAAGTGGCAAGTAACACACAAGTGCCAGGCAATAACCATTTTCAACGAGAGAGAATCTCACCACCGCCCCTTGACATTCAATGGCATTGCCATCACTGAGTTCCCCACTATCAACATCCTTGGGGCTACCATTGACTAGAAGTTGAACTGAACTAACCATATAAATACTGTAGCTACAGGAGCAGGTCAGAAGCTAGGAATCCTGTGGTGAGTAACTCACCACCTGACTCCCCAAAACCTGTTCACCATCTAAGAGGCATAAGTCAGGTGTGTGAGTGTGAAATTTGAGTAGCCATAAATGAAAATTGAATCATTATTTCAAAATTTTGTGGAATTCACATACCTGTGCTCACTTACATGGATGTTTTTGCTTTACTGCTGCTGCCTTCTAGATTGCTCCTTAACCAACTGCACTTTCAGATGATGTCCACCATTTCTTAAAAAGCTGAATTGCTACTGAGTTCAATAACAGCCTAATGGTTGTGTAAGTACTTTGCACCAATGGAACGTGAGGACATGAGTTTACACCCACTACTCTCAGCCCTCAACCAAATCTACACAAGTGGCTTATTTCTGGTACCAGCTGTCTATAGAAAAAGTAGACAGATAAAATCTTTTCTCTTTCTTTCTATCTCTCTGGGAGAAAGTTGGCAGATTTGTAATATGTAGGTGTCAACTGTCATATTGTGCTGAGGGGTTCTGTTCTTCGTACCCAGGGCCAAAAAAATTCTGACACTGTCTGGAAATGGAAATCTACACAGCTAGCTTCCAGACTGTAAGCTTGCATCATCAAATAACTAATGTTTAGACCTCGGATTTTGTGCAGTTACAGATCTTGTGGTTCTAAAGGGAAACACCTTAGCGGTATGTTTGATGCTATAATGTTGATATAATTACATAGCAACATATCACCTGATTTCTGGAGAGGCCTGCTCAATATATATATTGTCCAATACAATAAAACATTAGGCAAAGAGAGTTTTGCGCAAGTGGGATCTCAGTACTTGATAAGACGATTTTGGTAGTGTTTGGCCCCTGCAAAAGCTGATAAGATTACCACAACATTCTTGTAAGGAATCAAGTTACGAGTTTACCAGATGGTTTGTTTAACCTCGAAGTGCTTACTATCAGACTAAGGAAAACATATATATCTGACCCATTAAAGCTCTTAATTGTTAACTAGGGAGACATTTAGAAAAATGCCCGCTTATCTAGACATTTTAAAAACATAGGCCACTCTCTGTAAATGATAACTAAAACACATTGGAGCTTGTGTGGGGAACTGGAGTGAAAAACTGAGTTTAAACTGTTAGCTTGTGATAGCCATCTGTCTCTGTAAAACCTTAATCCAAGAAACATCTGAACATTAAGCATTGCATCCAGTCATGTAGAGCAGCAGGGATATCAGATAGTTGGCATATAATCCAGCCAGCTGCTGCTCCATTCCTTTGTGGCTGTAATGGAGTCAATGTGATGATCAGAACCTATGATGCATCCATACAGGAAGAAAATTCAGCACAGTGTGTTTAGTCCATACTCTTTTATTTTCTCCTGTTTCCTTTCACTCCTGAAGACATCAGGTATCCTTCAGTACTTTGCTCCAGTGACCTTGCTTCAAGTGTCAACCTGGAGGTTATCAACTGTCAGAGATCGAATATCCAAACCTGGCCCTGTTCCTCACCTAGTTATCATATACAAGTACTTTACAGGAAGAGTTACCAAATTGGCCTAGCCGAGGGGCACAGAGGACAATTCCAGTCTTCCTGACGACAATCTGGCCAAGATTAGTTAATATAGCAGTAAACTGGAATTTAACCTCGGACCTTTGTCCTGTTCTGCTGAGGTATCAGGAAGAACTTGTTTCTTTGCACTTTTTTGCCTTGTACTTATTGTTGAGGATCTACAGAATCTGATAGGTTTAGAAACTTAAAAGTTCAAGACAAAAAAATGTTTAAAATCCATGCCCTGGAAAAAGAATAATCCCGTGTCTTTTTTTATTCATTCATGGGATGTGGGCTTCGCTGGCTGGGCCAGCATTTATTGCCCATCCCTAGTTGCTCTTGAGAAGGTGGTGGTGAGCTGCCTTCTTGAACTGCTGCAGTCTATGTGGTGTAGGGACACCCACAGTGCTGTTAGGAAGGGAGTTCCAGGATTTTGACCCAGCGACAGTGATAGAACGGTGATATATTCCCAAATCACCAAGGATCTGCTGTAAAATTGGACAACATTGTCTGTACCTCCTAGTATTGGGTAATCTACAATACAACATACTCTGTATAAAACCCTGACCTGGGAACGTCTCTATACCTCTGGGATAAAGAAAATAGTAACAGGAAAGATTTTCTCCTAATCAAGAAGCCACTGGGCGTCACCCAGGTGACATGCTCCTCACTTCACACATTATTGCAATGAACTCCAGAGTTACTTGACAAGCATGTGGTCATGATATATGTGTTGGTAATTATGATGAGATTTTCTCTAAAGACCCTCCTTCCCAGGGATGGACAATTTGTATATTTTTCTTCCATTTTGTGCACTGAACCCAGAGATTGAATGGGGTTTCACCAAATTTCATTTTGATTACAGGATAAGAGGTTGAGCTTATTTTAATTTCATTTACGCCTACTCCTATTGTCAGATATATTGTTGGTAGATTCCAGGACGTTCCTGCTTCCCATGTACATGCATTCATCTATATTTGAGCTGTTTGTTCTGTGTCTGGCCTTTAGTATGCTGCCTGGGCTGAGAAAGCATTTATATAGCACCTTTCATGACCTCAAGATGCCCCAAAGCATTCAACAGTTAAAGAAGTACTTTTGAACTGTAGGCCCTGTTGTAATGTAGGGCTAGTAAAGACGCAATGCTATATGTTATTGACCAGGTTTACACTGCAGATGCAAATTGTCCTCTCCAGAATTATTTTTTGTCTCTCCTGAAGGTATTAGCTCTGCTAGAATACAGTTCTGAGCAGTACAGCAATACAGTAATGGATGCCATGCTATCTCCTGTCCAACCACTGATTCTAGTGTACATGTGGGCCTAGACAGTGAGCATCCATGGGTTGTTCTGTCATGGTGGAAGGCATTTGATGGAGCTGATGTGGTTCTTACCCGCTGGCTGGAAAGCCAGCAAGTGGTCACCCCCTTTTAGGAAGGCCTGCCAAATGAAATGCCAATCAGGCACTTAACCGGGCAGCGGTGGGCCTTCCCTGGGATCAGTGACCTTTGGAAATCCCACATCCTTGAGAATTGCTGGCCAATCAGAGGCTGGCAGCTGTGCATTGCTTGGCAGCATCACGGGGTTAGAGATTGCTGCTGCCAGTAATATGTTGACCCAATGCCCAGGATTGCCAAGGCATCCAGGTTACAGGTGAGCAATGGTCGGGTGGGGGAGCTGCAGGAAGGGGGGAGAGGAGTCAGCAGCAAGGACGGGGGTGGCTCGCAGTGGGCCCATCTTCCCAATGCCGGGTCCTTCGATAAGACACTGACTGCCTTTGAACGAGAGACCTCCGAGCCTTCCTGCCCCGGGGCTTAATTGGAGCAGCGGCAGGAAGGCACTGAGATCCCCATCAGCCATCCTCCCACCTGAATAAATGACCCTTGCCATGAAACTTGCCTTGGGGAAGGGCATTAAATTCTGCCCAGTGCTTCAACGCTGAGCCAGGTCTTTGCAGCAGAGTTCTCTGGATTGTGGTCAGGAGAAGGAATCTTGGCTCATTTATTTTCCCTTTCTTTAATCATGGGGGATTAAGACTAATTGTAACAGCCCAGCAGTTATTGCAGCAGAGATTAACTACCTCATCGCTGATCATGAATCAAGCCATGGATTTTCCTGGTTGTTAACTCATTCTGGAATCATTGGAGAAGCCAGATAGATTTTTCAAAAAACCCTTTCAATTTTTTTTAGCTGTGGCTGGCATTGCATTTGATGCAGCAAGATATCCCCCAATGGTCACAATCTGTGTTTTACAGTGGAGTTCACTCCAGGTGTTTTGATGAGCAATGATATGTTGGCTCAAAATAACTTGTAATAGAAATGTTGCTTTTTTGGATAGTAAAGTGGAGGAAGTGTTACTCAAACCATGTATTTTAAGTGGCCCCAGTGGTTCAATACACTAATTAGTGGTAATGAGCTCTACACACCAGGAATGCCATATTTTGATCCGGTTCCCTATTGAATTAATTGATCTCAGCCAGAGCTGTACTACAGCTAGCCTCAGTCGTCCTGGGCTAAGCAGAAGAAAATCTGACAAGTTTCATGCTACTTGTCTCTCTTCTTTTATAATGTGTTCATGTATGGAGATTGAATGAGGACAAGATCAGGCTTGACATACCTGTATCAGGGAAGACAATGGGAGAAAATGTTGAGGGGAGGGAATAGTTGTTCTCTTCAGATATATTTGAGTATGTGTTTATATTTATGGGTCAATAGCAGGCAGTTATTATAGTGCAATGGTATACACTACAATTGCTGGATTTCAAAGGGTCCTATGGTATTTCATTGGTAGTGGAAACTCTGTTCTGTTAAAACGTCAGACTTATAACTCTTCTTGATCCTTATTTTTTTAGATTCCAAGCTGGGAAAGGCCTGGTGTTGTACCCAGAGATCGGCGACAAACTGGATATAATCTGTCCGAAAATGAGCAATCCAGACCAGTATGAATATTACAAGCTATACCTGGTGACCGAGGCACAGGCAGAGGCATGCAGCACTGTCATCAACCCCCAGTTGCTTGTTGCGTGTAACAAACCTGATAAGGAAATAAAATTCACTATCAAATTCCAGGAGTTTAGCCCCAACTACATGGGGCTAGAGTTCGCTAGAAACCGGGATTACTTCATCATCTGTGAGTACCCACAGGGTTGGGGGCATTGTGATTAGATTGTAATAATATAGGATTCCTGGCAATGAAATCTAGGTCAAACTAAGTCATTATCAGTTTGACAGACCAGTAAATACATGAAATAAGCACTCAGCGTGACTGGAGAATTTCATCAAAAAGGGCACAGTTGGGTACTCAATATACCTGAAAACGAGGCATTCAGGAAAGATAGAGAAGGAAAGAAAAAGGAGGGGTAGCAATATTGATTAAGGAGAACATTACAATGCTGGAGAGAGAGGCTGTCCTCGGTGGATCAAGGGCAGACTTTATTTAGGTAGAGCTAAGAAACAACAGAGGTATCATTGCACTATTGGGTATATTCTAGAGGCCACAGACTAGTGGGAAAGATCTGGAGAGCAAATTTGCAGGGAAATTACAGAGAGCTGCAGTAATTATAGAGTAGTGATAATTGGGGGCATTAATTATCCTAATATAAACAGGGCTAGAAATAAAATAAAGGGAAGAGAGGAGGAAACATTTTTGAAATGTGTTCAGGAGAATTTCTTTGATCAATATGTAACTGACCCAGCGAGGAAGGAGGCATTCCTCCACCTAATTCTGGGGAATGAGGTGGATCAAGTGTTGGTAGGGGAACTTTAGGGAACAATGATCACAGTATCATAAGGTTTAAGTTAGCTATGGAAAAGGACGAGGAGCAACCTAGAGCATTCTAATACTTAATTGGAGGAGGGCCAATTTCAGTGGAGTGAGAACAGATTTAGCCAGGGTAAATTGGAACCAAAGATTGGCAGGCAAAATTGTCGTGGAACATTGGGCTGCCTTTAAAGAGGAGGTGGTTTGGATACACTAGAGATAGGCTGGGCATCTAAAGCCAGCGCTCCATAGGTGACGAAAGAAATAGAGGCCTGGATTCTCTGTCAAGGCGAAAATCCTGGAAATGGCCAAAAATTCTAAGCCCCGCCCCTGAACCCGGCATTTCCCATCTTTGCTGGGGAGGGACAGGAGTTGGGCCGGCCTTGGCGCATGCACGATTCATGGAGGCAGCTGGCCATTTAAATCACCAGCTGCCTCCACTGAAATGGGGTTTTGGAGGAACAGGAGTGTGGAATCTGGAATGTGCAGAATAGAACAGGTAAGAGGAGGTCTGAACTTGGTAGATGTGTTTGGATACCCAGGGTACCCCTTTGGAGAGGTATGGCCCCCCTTTGGATAGGGCCCTGGGACACCTTTGGGAGAGGTAAGACACCCTTTGGGAATGTTAAAAGTGAACATGATTATGCACTTCTTATGCACAAAACCATTGGAACTGTCAAGCTGTCAAAGAGCTGTCCAGCTGTCGAGGAAATGTTAAGGTGCTGTCTAGCAAACCTGCCAAAGTTGTTCAGGAGGTGTCAAACCTGTCAAATCTATCCAAGAAGTGTCAAAGCTTTGGGGCCATGGGGTTGGGTAGAAAGGCACAAAGTTGACATGGGGGTATAGGGTGGGTGGTGGGATATGGGTTGGCATAGGTTGGTATGATGGGGCATAGGGAGTGTGTGGAGGAATGACAGCTGGAAGAATGCTTTTATGTTTCATTATTTTTATTTACTTAAACGCAGTGCCAGGGCACAGAGGCAGGCATTATGCTCAGCCCAACTCCGCACCCAGCAGCCTGTGCATTTGCTCTGGGGTTGCCCGCCCTGACTGTTTCAGCCCACCCCCTCCCTGCCTCCAACCAATAAGCCAAGCTGCGGAGGGACATTTTTAAACATCTCCTGACTCAGTGAACCCAACCCGGGGATGAAAATCTGGGCCAGAGAGTAAGATGTCAGGCTGATAATACAGCTGAGCATCAGGCTGAATATAGAAAGTTTGGAGGTGAAACGCAAAAGGAAACGAGGGAAAGCGGGCGTCTGAGAAGACACTGGCAGCTAACATAAAAGAGAATCTTCTATAGGCATATGACTATTGAAAGGGTAGTAAGAGGAGGGGTGGGATAGATTAGGATCTATGCAGGGACATGGCTGAGGTACTGAACGAATATTTTGCAATATGGCAAAAGATGCCGCAAAATTCAAACTGAAAGAAAAGGTATTTGAGACACTGGATGGGCAAAAATTTAAGTTAAAAGTATGCATTAGAAGGGCAGCCTGCACTTAAGTTGATAGATCACCAGGACCTGATGGGATGTATCCAAGGATAATGAGGGAAGTAAGGGAGGAAATTGCTGAGGTACTGGCTATAATTTTCCGATCCTCCTTAGATATAGAGGTGCTGTCAGAGAACTGGAGAATTGCAAATATTACACCTTAGTCAAAAAAGTGTACAAGGATAAGCCCAACAACTACAGGCCAGTCAATTCAATCTCAGTGGTGGGAAAGATTTTCAGAACAATAATTTGGGACAAAATTAATCGCCACTTGGCCAAGTATGGCTTAATTAAGGAAAAGCAGCATGATTTTTTAAAGGCAAATCATATTTAACTAACTTGATTTCTAATGAGGTAACAGAGAAGGCTGAAAGAAAAGGTATTTGAGACATTTCCAAAAGGCATTTGATTAAAGTGCCACATAACAGGCTGGTCAGCAAAGTTGAAGCCCGCAGAATAAGAGAGAAAGTGACAGCTTAGATATGAAGTTAGATGGATAACAGGAAACAGAGCATTGTGTTGAACGGTAGTTTCTCCAGACAGGATGACGGTGTACTATGGGGCTCCCCAGGAGTCAGAACTTCCACCACTGCTTTTCTTGATATATCATTAATAACCTAGACTTGGGTGTACATGGCACAACTTCAAAATTTGCAGGTACCACAAAACTTGGAAATATTGTTACATGAAAGACTTCAGGAGGACATATACAGGCTGGTGGAATGGGCAGACACATGGCGGATGAAATTTAATGTTGTGAAGTGATACATTTTGGTCAGAAGAAGAGGAGAGACAATATAAAATAAAGAGTGCAATTCTGAGGTGGTCTAGGAACAGAGAAAGACCAGGGGAGATGGCAAAGCAGGTTAAAAAAGTGGATAAAAAGGTATACAGGATCCAGTACTTTATAAATAAAGGCATAGAGCACAAAAGTAAAGAAGTTACGATGAACCTTTACAAAACATTGGTTCAGCCTCAACTGAATCAATTCTGGGCGCCACATTTTAGGAAGAATGTAAAGGCTTTAGAGAGGGTGAAGAAAATAGTTACAAGAGGATGTAACCAGTAGAGCTGATGAGGGGGAGCCAGTGGATGTGGCTTATTTGGACTTTCAGAAGGCTTTCGACCAAGTCCCACAGAAGAAATTAGTATGTAAAATTAAAGCGCATGGGATTGGGGGCAGTGTATTGAGAAAACTGGTTGGCAGACAGGAAACAAAGAATAGGAATAAACGGGTCTTTTTCCGAATGGCAGGCAGTGACTAGTGGGGTACCGCAGGGGTTGGTGCTGGGACCCCAGCCATTCACAATATATACATTAAAGATTTAGTTCCCTCATCTAAATCAAATGTCTGCAAATTTGCAGATGATACAAAGCTTGGTGGAACGGTGAGCTGTGAGGAGGATGCAAAGGTGCTTCAATGTTATTTGGACAAGCTGAGTGAGTGGGCAAATGCATGGCAGATGCAGGATAATGTGGATAAATGTGAGGCTATCCATTTTGGTAGCAAAAACAGGAAGGCAGATTGTTACCTGAATGACTGTAAATTGAGAGAGGAGAATCTGCAGTGAGACTTGGGTGTCCTCGTACACCAGTCGCTGAAGGTAAGCATGCAGGTACAGCAGGCGGTAAAGAAGGCAAATGACACATTGGCCTTCATAGCAAGAGGATTCGAGTACAGGAGCAGGGATGTCTTGCTGCAATTGTACAGGGCCTTGGTGGGACCACACCTGGAATATTGTGTGCAGTTTTGGCCTCCTTATCTGAGGAAAGATCACAGAATCACACAGTGCAGAAGAGGCCCTTCGGCCCACCGAATCTGCACCGACACGTGAGAAACACCTGACCTACCTAATCTCATTTACCAGCACTTGGCCCATAGCCTTGAATGTTATGATATGCCAAGTGCTCATCCAGATACTTTTTAAAGGATGTGAGGCAACCGGCCTCCACCACCCTCCCAGGCAGTGCATTCCAGACCGTCACCATCCTCTGGGTAAATAAGTTTTTCCTCACATCCCCCCCCTAAACCTCCTGCCCCTCACCTTGAACTTATGTCCCCTCAACTAACGGGAACAACTGCCCCCTATCCACCCTGTCCATGCCCCTCTTAACTTGTACACCGCGATCAGGTCGCCCCTCAGTCTTCTCTGCTCCAACGAAAACAACCCAAGTCTATCCAACCTCTCTCCATAATTTAAATATTTCATCCCAGGCAACATCCTGGTGAATCTCCTCTGCGCCCCCTCCAGTGCATTCACATGCTTCCTATAATGTGGCAACCTGAACTGCACACAGTACTCCAGCTGTGGCCTCACCAAGGATCTATACAACTCCAATATGACCTCCCTACTTTTCTTGCTATAGAGGGAATGCAGCGAAGGTTTACCAGACTGATTCCTGGGATGGCGGGACTGACATATGAGGAGAGATTGAGTCGGTTAGGATTATATTCGCTGGAGTTCAGAAGATTGCGGGGAGACCTCATAGAAACCTATAAAATTCTAACAGGACTAGACAAGATAGATGCAGGAAGTATGTTCCCGATGGTGGGGGAGTCCAGCACCAGGGGGTCATAGTCTGAGGATACGTAGTAGACTATTTAGGACTGAGATGAGGAGAAATTTTTTCACCCAGAGAGTTAGTGGTGAGCCTGTGGAATTCGCTACCACAGAAAGTAGTTGAGGCCAAAACATTGTATGTTTTCAGGAAGGAGTTAGATATAGCTCTTGGGGCAAAAGGGATCAAAGGGATGGGGAGAAAGTGGGAGCAGGCTATTGAGTTGGATGATCAGCCATGATCATAATGAATGGCGGAGCAGGCTCGACGGGTTGAATGGCCTACTCCTGCTCCTATTTTCTATGTTTCTATGAATGACAGAGCAGGCTCGAAGGGCCGAATGGCCTACTCCTCCTATTTTCTATGTTTCTATGAATGGTTCCAGGGATCATGGACTCCGGTTTTGCGAATAGATTGAAGAAGCTGGGGCTATTCACCTTAGAGAAGAGAAGATTCAGGGGAGATTTGATAGAGGTATGAAAAATTGTGTGTGGTTTGGACAGAGTAGATAGAAAGAAACTCTTCCTATTGATGGATGGGTCAAGAACCAGAGGATGCTGATTTAAGGTGAATGGCAAAAGAACCAATGATGACATGAGGAAAATCTTTATGCAGAAAATGTTTAGGTCTGAAATGCACTGTCTGTGAGTGTGGTTGAGACAGATTCAATTGAGGCCTTCAAAAGGGAATTGGTGGAGCACCTGAAGAGAGTGAATTTACAGAGCTATGGAGAAAGAGCAGGGGAGTGGGACTAGCTGAACTGTTCTTGCAGACAGCCAGCCTTGACATGATGGGCCGAATAGCCTTCTGTGCAGTAACCATTCTATGATTCCATGATATCTAAGCAACCTTTTGCCAACGATGTCACCATGCCAACTCGTCTCTCGCTCAAGGGAATTCTCAGGATTATTCCTAACACACTGCACCACAGAACAAGGGAATGCATATTATGTGTTTGTGATTCCCCACGTGAAAAACTCTTGATTTCAGTCACTTGGATAGTTGCTGAGAGGAGGCTGGGTCACCACTCAAGTGGAAGGAAGAGAAAAGCTATACAAACCAATTTATATATATATATATGAAAACATTCATTTGGTGAAAGGATAGGGATTATCACTGAATTCCAAGAATATTAATGGTCAGAAGTTGGACAGACAATAAATTAAGACCCAATGAAACATGCAGTAATGTCTTTTAAGGGCATTAGTTGAAAGACAGGCAAGCCACCAACAATCCTCAGCTTTGCTATTTTTATTGCATAGATGGACTAGTGAAATTATACTGTAAATCTGTGAACTTTGTACCTTCAATCATGTGGCCTTAATTCCAAATTACAAGATTATCTCCCAGTTTGGGTTGAGGGTGTTCTCTCTCTCTTGTGCAGGAACATGCTCTCTGCTTTCGAATGAATAAAGGAGTATCTATTGAATCAATTCCAGGAATTGTCAAGTCCACATCAATGTAATTGGGGGAATGGGTCAGGTCTGGTTCATTGTGTTTTTTGATGCAGATCAGGTCTGGGTCTGTACATTTTGTTGTTTGTTCATGAGATGTGGGTGTTGCTGGCAAGGCCAGCATTTCCAGCCCATTCTTGCACTGCTTCAGTTTGACTTAGGTACACCCACAGCGCTATGTGGAAGAGAGTTAAAGGATTTTGACCAGGCAACAGTGGAGTGGCAATAGACTTCCAAGCTAGGATGATGTATGGTGCGGTGAGCATTTTGCTGCTCCCACGTGGATACTGCCTTTATTCTTCTAGTTGGTCGAGGTCACGGGTTTGGAAGGTGGTGTTGAAGGAACCTGTTACATCCTGGATTGTTCCTTAACCAACTACACTTTCATCTTGTCAATTGATACAGGGCTATTGATGCCCACCAGTGTGGGAGTGGAACAAGTTAGGGTCTGTTTAATTGGAGAGCATATTATGCCTGGGTCAGAGTTATTGAGGGATTGAGCTAGGACTTGTTTTGTATAATTAGGGGATTGGGCCAGGCCTGGCCCATTTAACAAGGGGAAAGTTAGATCAGGTATGCAGTGAAATCTGAGCTTAATCATTGTTCCATCTGAACTACTCTGATGAACTCCCCAGGGTTGGGGCAGATTGTTTCATTTGAGCTTTAACTATGATGTACATCTGCGTAAATAGCGTAAAGCATCAAATTACCTTTAACTGGTAAATTCTAATCTTAATGAACAAGAATTATTTGAAAGAACACCTATCACTGTGTGGCATCCTGTGTTAGACGTCACTCTGGATTCAAATGCAGCCAGTCTAATAGTTTGAAACTCTCTCTGGTCTGTTGGCTGTAAGGTGCTACACTAGAAATGTTTGGGTAGTTTCACTATTTCATATTGCACATGGGTCTCAGCATAAGATTCACACAGAGGCACAAGGATGTGGGTGCATGGCAATTGAAATGTCAGAAAGGTGCAGTAATGGACATTGGAGAATGTAGTGTGGAGCGAGTTCTATGTTGCACGGCACCGGACTTGGAATGACGGAGCAACGTAGGACTTCACTGGACCTGATCTGTTGCATGGCACAGAGAGATTTTGCATAGGGGCAGGGAAGTCAATAATGATTCTTTTTATTGTTTCATAGGATGTAGGTGTTGCTAGCAAGGCCAGCAATTGTTGTCCATCCCTAATTGCCCTTGAGAAGGCGGTGGTCAGCCACTATCTTGAAATCGGTGCAGTACATCTAGTGCAGATACACCCACAGTGGTGGGAGTTCCAGGATTTTGATTCTGCGACAGTGAAGGAATGGCAATATAGTTCCAAGTTGGGATGGTTTGTGGCTTTGAAGTCAACTTGCAGGTGTTCCCATGGGTCTGTTGCCCTTGTCCTTCTAGGTGGTAGAAGTTGCAGGCTTAGAACATGCTGTCAAAGGAACATTGGTGAATTGCTGCCGTGCATCTTGTATATAGTACACACTCCTGTGGAGGGAGTGAATGGTGAAGTTGGTGGATGGAGTGCCAATGAGGTGCTTCTTTGTCCTGGATGGTGTCGAACTTCTTCAGTGTTGTGGGAGCTGCACTCATCCAGGCAAATGGAGAATATTCCATACTGACTTGTGCCTTGTAGATATTGGACAAGTTTTGGGGAGTAAGGAGGTGAGTTACTCACTTCAGAATTCCAAGCCTCTGACCTGCTGTTGCAGCCACAGTATTTATATGGCTGGTCCAGTTCTGTTCTTGGACAATGGTAATCCCCAGGATGTTGATAGTGGGTGGGGGGGATTCAGTGATAATGTCATTAAATGTCAAGGGGATATGTATGTGTGTATGTTACTTGCCACTTATCAACCCAAGCCTGAATGTTGTCCAGGTCTTGCTGCATATTGGCACAGACTGCTTCAATATCTGAGGAGTTGCGAATGGTGCTGAACATTATGCAACCATCACTGAGCATCACCTCTTTTGACATTATGATGGAAGGAAGGTTATTGATGAAGCGACTGAAGATATTTGGGCCTAGGACACTACTGGGAGGAACTCTAGCAGCGATGTCTTGGGACTGAGATGATTGGCCTCCAACAATTATAACCATCTTGCTTTGTATAAAAGCAAAAGTCTGCAGATGCTGAAAAGCTGAAATAAAAACAAAAATGCTGGAAACACTCAGCAGTGGAGAGAAACAGAGTTAACATTTCAGATTGATGACTTTTCACCTGAACAGGGGGAAAATAGAAATGTAGGAACTTTTAAACCAGTGGAAGTGGGGAGGGGCAGGAAGAACAAAAGTGAAGGCCTATGATCGCGTGGACGGTAGGAGGTATTAAGGTACAAAAGATTTTGTGATGCAAAAGCCAAACAGAGTGGTAATGGGTGTCATGCCCAGTACTGGCAGAAAGGTATTACAAATTTTAAAGCTGTGTTTTAAAAATGGACACAACAGCTTTTAAGATGCTGGCAACATAGCATGTGACTTTGGCATATCGGCTCGAGACAGGCCTGAAACTCAAGCAAATACCTAATTAAAATATGGATAATTATAACCACTTGTGAAGTTCACAAGTCTCTTTGTTACGTGTCAACTGAACAATATTCATATCTCAGCCGACTCGCCTTTCTACTTCACCCTGGGTCATAGGGATATTGAAGCTCAATGGTTGGGGTTTTCTGGCCTGCTGTGGTGGGTCCCACCACGGGGGATGTGGCGGCCCAGCCAAAAGTCCATTGACTTTTGGAGGGACTGGACGATCCCAGTGGTGGGTGGGGCCGAAAAATCCTGCCCAATGTCTTTTCCTGAAAAGCAATCAAAGGGTGATTTAAATGGAATGGATCATTCAGTTACAAAAACCCTGGCTGTCTCAAAACTGGTCGGCGCCTAGCTAGACCCAGGGTCTATAGACACCGCATTTCATTCCTGTAGATGACCGAGAACCAATGTCGCTGAAGTTTATGGTATCTAGGGAACTGGTCAGAAATATCTGCCAGCTACTGCAGGATTTGAGCAAAGGTATAACGTGGCTTATGCTGCAAATCACAACTTGATGAAGCCATTGGGATGCTGAAAATGAGGTTCCAGTGCCTGGACTGGTCTGGTGGAGCCCTGCTGCGCCCTTTACAATGTGCCGCTGCAATTGGGAGAGGAGTTGTCTGAGGAGGAGAGGGAGAAGCTGGAGGTCTGCTCCGATGAGGAGGACATTGATGGGGATGAGGGTGAGGAGGTCCTCAAAGGCGCCGATGAGGCCCTCGCACCGGCCAGACGAGGCAGGCGCATTCAGGAGGCCCTCATAGCTGTTGGCTTTGTGGAGGATGATGACAACATGCAGTTAGGAGATACCATAGAACGTTTGACTCCAGTCTGGCTTATGGCAAAGCATATACCCTCTGTGTAAGGCTCCTGTCATGGAAACGCAGTGGAGGCCCTAATTGTTGCTCGATTCCAAGAGGATGATGATGACGTGCAGTGAGGACAGTCCATAGATCGTCACATAGCCTCTGAGAATGTCTGATTCCTGTCTGGCCCAGGGCAGCTCGCTTGCGCTGTGATCAGCGTCATATCGTGGAGACGCAGCCATGAAACTTTTAAAAGCATCTGATCCTTTGTCTGCCTTCAGCACCTGAGCCCTTCAAGAGCACAGTGTCACTGGTCACAGATGCTGAAGAGATGGGGGGGCAGCCCCATCTTAAAGGTGTTGAGAGCACACTGAGAGAATGTTGGAGCTCTGTGACGTCTGCCCACTACATTCTGGCAGCAATGACATGCACTGCCGAGGTGCAGGCATCAGTAATGTGTCCAGGGAGTGTGAGGCCGGACCGTCACTTTGGTCTGAAGGCTGCACAAAGCACAGGGAAGAGGCCCTGGACTGAGACACCTGCCTTTATCTTGTGCAGAAAGGTTTTACATCTGAGTGACATGAATACTGCTCATCACAACAAGGAGCCATAGGCACGGAGACATTCTTGGGAGTTTATTGACAATAGTGAACAGTATGTGCAAGTGATTAACACCCATACCCAGGTTGTGCAACTAATTCTTCTAAACCTTCCTAACCTGTCGCTGCATCTTGGCATCCCGACATTCACAGCGGAGGTGGAGGCAGCCTGCTAACTGCAACGCCCCGTCTGTGATGACCATGATGGGTGTCCTCTGGAGGGCCGAGACTTGGTGGGCCCTCGCCTGCTTTCGGCTTCCTGCTGTGTGGCAGTGGCACCCTCCTCGGCCTGTGGAGCTGGAGCTGCTGGGGCCACAGGAAGAGGGGATTCAGATGGGCTGGACACCCCCAGAGTCACTTGGGTGGAAGGCCCTGGAGCATGCACCTGCTGACCCTCCTCCCTATGGGTGCCTGACGGCCTCTGTCTGACTCCTCGAGGCGAAGGGGTAGTTGGAGTTAGATTGCGCTGCCCTTCACCCTTCTCACGTACACACTGTTGCAGGCCAACTATGGGATCAGCAATGAAGTTCAGCCTGTGCAGCAGTGCAGGAGTGATATCCTGGACCAAGGTCTCCATGGTGGCCGCCATCCTAACTTTGATGCATTGGCATGCCAGTGCTATCACCTCAGCCTGAAGGTGGACAGACTCCTCCATCATGCCTTGCAATCTGAGGAGTGCAGCGAACATCCCTTCCTGATGTTCCTGAGCTTTCCTTTGCAGCTCCAGCAACTGCGACATGACTGAGTCCAGAGGCTCATCATTTGACTCAGACTCAGCAACGTTCTGGCCTCCAGCAGTCCTCCGAGTGCTGAGACCTGGGAAGTCTGTGGTGTATGTCTCTGCGCTGGTGGAGGGTGTGGGTGAGCGCTGTGATGAGACTTCAAGGAGTGTGCCTTCCGATTATTCTTCAGAGGTTCCTTTGGGGCTTGATTGGAAGTTCTGGATCATGGACTCTGTCAGCTGTTTGGCAGATGTGCCTGTGAAAGCAAGGAGAGATAGTTAGTGCATGGCAGTGGCCTGTGAAACAGGACATATCAGTCATGGCATGGTTGTCCGATGGATATTACACTGCTGGATCCTCACTTGGTGGAGCACTAACGAACTCACCAGTGACCTCACCGTCAGCGCAGGAACGGTCCAGATCCTCGCTGGCCAGCTGGATGGCTCTGTTTTCAAAGCCTGTGAGGATCTTGATTTCAGGTATTCCTCCACCAGTCTGCGACTTCTCCCTCTTGTTGTGTGCCAGCTTGTCCTGCGTAAATAGAGATGGAGAGAGTGTAAACAGGCCGCTTGTCAGGCCAGATGATAAGTATGCCTGGCATGTGTGGGTGGTGCTTGGTGCCATGGACGGAATGAGTACAATGAAGGTGTGTGTGGGCGAATGAGTGCTGATATCCCTGGAACTGGCAGTGAGTGAGGGCCCGGGGGATGTGTGATGGATTTGTGAGAGTTGAGAGCGATGAGAAGAGTGACTTACCCTGGCGGAACGGAGGAGATCATTCATTCTCTTGCAGAACTGAGTGGCTGTCCCTCTTGCAGGACATTGGCGCTGACCACCACTGCCACTGCCTCCCAAGCCCCATTTTTTGCTGCCCATCCTATGGCCAGAGCAGGAATAGTGGACATCACGGTGAGCCTCCACTGTGTCAAAAACACAGGGGCATTCGAGGAGCACTTCATTGAACCTGGGGCTGCAGCCTTCTTGCCTTTCGGGGCCAGGTCTTCTTTGCAGCAGTCCTGGGCTGGAAGCACTGATAGGTGTGCGCGCGGCTGCACTTTAAATATGGTGCCTGGCGTGATGAAGTGGCGAGGTGATGACCTGGCGGGTGAATGAGAGCCCGCCCACCATGGATACGGTGTGTTTCCCAGGAATTTGTAATTAATGCGGCAGGTTTGGGACGAAACAGGGTGAAAAGCCGCCATTGTGGCCGGTGGGTAAAATGTCATTTTACCTACTCGCTACTGCACTTAGTGCAAATCTGGGACGATTCTGCCCTCTGTCTCTTCACCTAAGTCAATAATATAGATTGTAAATAGCTATGGCCCCAGCAGTGACCCTTGTGGTACTCCACTGTTCACTGCCTGCCAGCTTGAAAAAGTCCCATTTATGCCCACTCTCTGCTTCCTATCTGTTAACCAATCCTCTATCCATGCTAATGTATGATCTCCAGCTTCATACGCACTTATCTTACCTGTTAACATTTTGTGTGGCACCTTATTGTATGCCTTTTGGAAATCCCAGTATAGAATGTCTACTGGTTCCCCTTTTATCTACCTTACTACTTACAACCTCAAAAAACTCCAATAAATTTGTAAAACAGGATTTCCCTTTAGTAAAACCATGCTGACTTGTTCTAATTGTACTATACTTTTCTAAGTGCATTGTTAACACTTTCTTAATAATAGATTCCAGCATTTTCTCAACAACTGGGCCAGCATTTTCAGCTTGGCGTGCGGGCGCATGCCCGAGCTTGAAATAGCATGTGATATTTGGTCGGCGGATGCGCACGAGACTCGGCAGCGCGCCCACTGACAATTAAGAGGCCTTTTAAGGCCCTTAAGCAGGTAATTAAGTTGAATTTTTTGCTGCCCGTCCAACCTTACAGTTGGCGGGCGGGTGAATAGGCCAGGTAGCCTTTGTGTCTTTTGTGAAACCTCATCCACGGGTGGAATGTGGTTTCCTGTAGTGAATAAAAAATAAATAAAAAATTTTAAAACTCAGTTTTAACATGTCCCTCTTCATGTGACTGAGTCACATGTGGGGACATGCTTATATTAATTGTTGGTTCGTCACTTTTCATTTTAAAAATCTTCGGCTCCCTGAGGCAGCTCTGTGCCTCCAGGGAGCTTTAAGTGAGTGCACCCCTGCGCATGCACATATTTCAGCATTTGCGCTCCTCCCACACCCACCCTGGCAGTGCTGAGGCTCACCGGCGCACTTCACACTGGCTGGCCCTTAATTGGCCAACCAGCGCGCAATTGCGGTCGTGACCTGATCGCGGGTGGTGGACCTTTTCGCGGCCGCTCCCGGGCCTGCCTGTCGCTCCCACCCGACGAGCAGAAAATCCTGTCCCTGATGTTAGGCTTGACTGATTTGTAGCTCCCTGTTTTCTCTGATGGGACCATTCCTAAATCCAATGAATTCTGGAAAACCACAGCCAGCGCATCCACTACCTCTGCAACTATCTCCTTTCGAACCCTAGGGCGTAAACCATTAGGTCCTGGGGATTTGTTTCATGTTAGTCCCTTAATTGTCTCCCATACTTTTTCTCTGTTGATATTTATTTCCTTAATTTCCTCACTCTTTTCAGCCCATAGCTTACCGTCTATTTCTGGAATGAAACTTGCATCCTCTACTGTGAAGACAGACACACAAAATATTCGTTTGTGCTTCCACCATTTTCTTATTCCCCATGATCATTTCTCCTCTTGCTGATTCCAACAGACCAACGTTTACTTTAGCTACTCTCTATTGTAGTTACTTATAAAAGCTCTTACAATCTGTTTTCATATTACTGGCTAGTTTACTCTGATTCTATTTTTTATCAACTTTTTGGTTGCCCTTTGCTGGTTTCTAAAACACTCCCAATGCTCAGACTTGTTACTAGTTTTTTGCAAAATTGTAAACCTCTTCTTTTAATTGAACACTATTCCCAACCCCCTGAGTGAGCCACGGATTGGTCTTTATCCAATGGAATGTATTTTTGTTGGACATTTTGAATTGTTTCTTTAAATGTTTTCCACAGTTCATTTACCACCATAACTTTCAGTCTATTTACCCAATTTACCTTAGCCAATTCTCCCCTCACACCTATGTAATTAATTGGCTTTGTTTCAGTTTTTAAGATTCTTGTTTGTGATTGGAGTATGTCACTTTCAAATTTAACCTGGAATTCAGTGGTATCAAGTTCACCTAAGAGCCGACCTTCTGGTAATTCAACTATAAGAGGCCTCGCAGCTTACTGAGAATCTTCTGCTTTATAAGACCTCCACTCCAGCCAAAGCATTAATTCATCTCAGAAATGACAAGGCTGCTACAAAAGAGACTGAAATAACTGTTGCTTGTAATCTTTTTTTTCTGCACCTGTCTTGTGTGTCAGTGTGTGAGATGTCGCATTAAACCTCCAGAGCAGGGGTGTAATAATAAATAATCCTTATTTTCAAATTCACAAAAGCTCGCTGTGGGAAAATATTTAAATTGGGCCAAACCACTCTGAGGTTAAGAAAACACACTAACTTCACATATGAAAACACCTTGATTATGGACAATAAGAAAACACATAAACTTAGCCTGTGACATGGGTATAACCTAGATGAGGCGTGAATGGCTAAATAACAACCATCTGAATGGAACATGAAGGGATAAAGAAAGAAGCAAGCCAGCAAAACAATAACTTCAGCAAATTGCACATGGAACAAGATGGAGGAAGAGACCTCCTGTTGCTCGTCATTTCAATCCTCCATCTTGCTCCCACTCTGACTTGTCTGCCTATGGCCTGCCACAGTGTTGCAATGAAGCTTGAGGGACAGCACCTCATCGTTCATCTCGGCATTCTTCAGCCTCTGGACTCAAAATTGAGTTCAATAGCTTTAGATCATAACCTCTGTCTCCATCTTGTTCTGTGTTCTTTCTGTATTTTTGACACCGATTTACGGTGACTAGCAAAAGAACCAGAGGAGACATGATGAAAGACATTTTTTACGTAGCAAGCGGTTAGTATCTGGAATGCACTGCCTGAGACAGTATGGAGGCATATTCAATTGTGGCTTTCAAAAGGGATTTGGATACGTGCCTGAAGTGAAAAAAGCTGCAGGGCTATGGGAAAAGACGGGGGAGTGGCAATAGCGGAGTTGCTTTTGCAGAGTGTCTGCACGGACTCAATGGGCGGGATTTTTCAGCCCCATTCGTCGCCAGGGTTGTCCGGTCCCACTGGAAGTCAATGGACTTTTAGCTGGGCTGCAGAGTCAGCTGTGGCGGGTCCTGTTGTGACAGTGCTGGAAAATCCCGGCAAATGGACCGAATGACCTCCTCCTGTGCTTGTGATCGTTTTATGACTCCTTGATTAATTTACATTTATTTTTAAATGGTTACAATCACTTTGAAAATTTACAAGTAGCTTTTTATGGTTTTGATTCTCCTACGTGAAATATGCGCTAAACTATGCCCAGAACTTGAGTAAATCATGCTCCAACAGCACTGAAAAGCCAAATGGGATTTGTGCTCATTTTGCAGGTGGTGTGGAGAGAGGGTAAACACTTTTTTGATGTAAATTATAACTAATGGACTTTTAACTTCCTCTATTACTTTTTTAAAATAAGTGAGTTAATGACTGGTTTACAGCAGCAGGAACAGGAATTTAACGGGAACATATTAAATAATGCATTGAAATAGTGTTCAGAGGAAATAAAACTCTAAAGAGGATTTAAAAAAAATTGCTTTTCAATAGAATACTGTCCCATTAATCTGACACTGAAGAATCAACCCATTTGATTTAAAACATCCAATTAAGGAACAAGATTTAGCGGTTACAACAATTTGATTTGATAATTTATTGGATCAAATAACTGAATTCTCTGAAACAGATGAAGTCTATTCAGCTCATCTTAGCTGATCCATCTAGAATGCCCTTGCAGTTCCCTAATTGCAGCATCTAATTGTTAAATGATTCTATGGTTTCATCTCCAATATTATATCTGGTGTTCCACTCCTCCTGTGGATCGCTCTGCCTTAAATTTGATCTTTAGCAATTTATACCTATAGCGCCTTATCCTGCTCTCTTAGTTTAATTTAAAGTACTTGTTTGGATCTATTCTTTCTGTATCACTTGCTATGTTATATTCTATTATATATGACTCTTCAAACTGCTCCTTTCAAGATTGAAAAGCCCAAGGGCTGAATTATACGAGGCACCGGATTCCACGCCCACCTGTCTGAAAGGTCGGGGGGGGGAGCTCCCTGAGGAAAACACTGGCTATCCTGCATCCATTTAATGGTCAATTGGTTGTTAATAGGCTGGAGGTGGGATTTCCACCCTTTAGCTACAGCAAATCCTGCTCCGAGAGCTGCCAGGTGTCAACTGTGGTTCAGTGAGTAGTACCCATTTGATCTAAGTTACAACGTTATAGGTTCCATTCCAGAGACTTGAGCACAAAATTCAGAGAGTTGCCAGCCAGCCAGAGATTAGCAGCTCTTCAGCATTGCGGGACCAAAGCATGTGGCGTTCAGTCAAGATTTGGGTAAGTGTCTGGGGGTCTTGCCAGGTGCGATGCTGGCTGGCACATGTGAGGGAGGTGGGCAGCTGGGGTCTGAAAGGCTAAGAGGGGGAAGGCAACGTGGGGGGGTGGTGAAATGATAAAACCTTGAGGAGCGCTGTGATGGCTGAGGGGCCTGTTAAGAGGGATCCCCCACCCTGCCCACCACCGACAGTGGCAGGAAATCTGCCAGGCTGGCCATTTGCCTCTCCTGCCAGCGGTTAAATCCTGACATCAGCGGGATGAGGCCCTTAAGTGGCCAATAATTGCCCACTTAAGGGCCCTAGATGGCCCACACGATTAGTATAATTGTGGTGGGGGAGGGGTTGGAAACAAGCATTTGTTACTGTGAGGGGAATGGAGTGCATAATGCACAAGAAACCCATTCCCTCCACCTCTGCCCCAATGACTTGGCAGCAGGCAGGCTGCCCGCCCCTCCCCCGCCTTCAAACCCATTGGCAGGGGAGCATAAAATCCAGCTCCAGGTTTCTCCAGTCGCTCCTCACAATTCAAATCTCTAATAGTAGGAGCCAGCCTTACAGTTCCTTTCATGGCTTCCAATGCTTGGATGTCTTCCTTGTGTCTCGATGACCAAAACAGATCACTATACTGTCGTAGTGGTCTGACCAGATCACCCTGCACCCTATAGTTTTGCCATGACTTCCTCTGAATGATTTTTTTTATCCTGCACCCTGCCGCTGCCAAGTAATTGGGGCAGAGGTGGAGGGAATGGGTTTCTTGTATATTATGCACTCCATTCCCCTCACAGTAACAAATGCTTGTTTCCATTCTTCCCCTTGACACGAGGCATTCCTGAAAAAAATCATGTGGAAGTTACCTTCAGCACACTTGATAGTGAATTTAAACCAATTAAAGAGAGGCGTAGAGTCCTAATAATTGAAACTGGTTTTCTTCTGAGATTCAACAAAAAGAAGTAAAGACTTTAATTACTAGAAAGGGTAAGAGCGGTCTAAAGAAATTTTATTCCCCAAAAAACTTTCCTCCTATCTGATAATGCGCACTATAGAATCATATAATGGCTACAGGACCGAAAGAGATCATTTGGCCTACTGTTTCCATGCTGGCTCCTTGTGAAAGCAATTTAGCTAGTCCCACTTTCCTACCCTTTCTCCATAGCCCAGTAATTTTTTCTCTCCAATTCCCTTTCGGATCCAGTAAGCTGACATCGGGCAGTGAAATGACTGTGGAAGAATTGGGCTTAGTAAGCATCTACACACTTGTCCCTTTCTATTCCCCTGTCTGTCCCAATGTCTTATGTGAACAATATCACGCAACTGTTGAGGAACTAATTATTAAAATGAGTAATTGGAATGAGTGGCAATGTCGCAAGGAGCCTTTTCTTCCTTGACAGCCTGGAGGCTGTGACATATTAGGAATGTCTGTAATTGTATTAATAGTGCTGCCAATCTGAATACTCACTGTGAGATTGTCACTCTATTCCCTTGTTACCAATTTTCTACTGAAGTGGGTAATTCAAATAACTTAATAATTCTAATAACTTGAGTGCAGAGCCCTGGATACAGAGTTACAAAGCTTTCCCAGGACCTCAAACTATGAAACTCTTCACTTCTTCAGGTCTTTCCTCTTGCAACCTACAGAATCCGAGATTGGTGTTTATTCACAATTTCACGTTTTACCATGCATATTCTCTCTCTCTTCTCAGTCTTGATTTGCCCTGTAGAAAGTGCCAAACATTCCTGAGTGAGAATGCTTTAGTTTAGCTAAACTTAGAGAAGGCATGAAATCAGATCTTCAGTAGATATTTTTTTACCATCCTGGGACAACATATGGACTGGTAGGTAGGTTGAGCCACAACCATTCTTTCCCTTCACTTCCACCCTGCACCCCTCTTCTTTCTCCCTTCTTGCCTCCGCCCCTCCTCACCCCCCTCTTGCCCCTGCTGCCTTCCTGTCGTCTCCTCTTATGTCCCGGCCACCCTTCCTCTTTCTCCCCTCCCTCCCAGTTTACTAATTAGATGCTATCTCTGCCCCTCTCCTCTCTTGTCAGCTTTTAAATTGATTTTCTGTTGTTTGTTTGTCTTGGCTGTAGAGCATCACAGTGATTAGCATTGACAGCTGCCTATCGTAGTTAACAGAGTCAATCTGTCTTCGATCACTCCCGGTGTGCTTCAATGCTGGTGCTGCATCTAACGAACTCAATTGCCCAGCATGTTTTTTTGTTTAACTGTATTCCTGTGACAGAAGGAGAGAATAAAATTCATCAACAGCAAATTCCTAAAACTTTTAATAAGGGAAAGAAACTTTCTTTACACAAAGGAGAAGTGGAAGGAGGTGAGAAAAGTGAGGTGTAAGAGCTGGATGCACAAAGGCATGTGAACCATTCAGTTCCATGAAATCTGCTCCTGGATTGACTGGCACATGACATTACTTTGCCTGTTGTGGATCAGAGCTGTCAGTCCTTTGCCTGGAGTTTGTTAGAGGGAGTGCAGAGAAAGAATGTGTTGCATTTATGTAGCACCTTATCAGATCTCTTAGAAAGTTCTTCTAATGTTGCTCATAAAATGAATCTGGAATTTAGTGACTTGTGTAAGCAAACTGCACACTACAATATTCCATAAATAGGTATGACTGGTAAATCTGTTATTTTTTTAAGTTAGTTGATGGCCTTACTGTGGTTTGGTCTTGACAACTTTCTTGTGTAGTTTGGATTTTCCACAAACTGAGTCTATTATGAGGAAAAGTTTGTGCCTTTGTACTGTGTGTGGCTACTATAGCCTATGTGACAATTAACCCTGAATCACAGTCACTGGAGAGAACATCGAAAGCTGACTCCATTCTCTCTTCATCTTAAAGGATGGGAAAATACCATATTCTTGGACCACTGTGTGTAGACTAAACTACATGTCTAAATAATATTGAGAGGTGATATTAGGATACCAAAGAGACTAGATAAAATAGACTATTGCTGTTTTTAAGATTCTAAGAGGACTGTTGTAGATACTGATGAGCTACTTCACTTAGTCCAAAGCACTGGAACCAGAGGACATGACCTATGCTTGATGGGAGGGCAAATTCAAAATTAATCTGTGGGAACAATATTTCAGTTGAGTGAGTCTTTACGCTGTTTGAGACTGCTGCTAGCAAGTTGAATTCACTGAAGTAGCAATGCTGAGGATTCCATGAAACCAGGAACCAGGCACCAGGCAAACTTCACACACCTCCCAGAGATGGCAGTTACCATTTTCAGCTATAATTTATTTTCATTTATATGATTTTACCTTACTACTGATAGAAATTTCTGTTTTCATCACCAGAGTTGGTCAGGATAGCAGGCAAACTCTTTACTCTTCTCTCCCTTGATATTACAGTTGGTTTCCCTGGATCCTTTTCATTAGCACTAAACTGAATTTGGTTTTTCTGAAAATGCCATTTCCTCTGCGATTGGATGGGAAGAGTTAGTTAAGCCAAGAGAGTTATGCGCATTACTAGGAGAAAACACAATTCCTTATTGATGGAATGATGGAGGGTTAATCTTGGACAATCAGTGTGGGTGGCCATAGATACAATAAATTTGCAAATGTACAAAGGAAAACATCAAAACCATCACAAAGCACAAAGTCCCCTCTCCCCACATCCCACCAATCAAGCCAGGTGCCGGATTTGGGCCACTCATCTCTGGAAACTGCCTTAACTCCTGAGCCATTTCACTTCCATACTAGACCCCTCTCTATATGCCAAAACCCAAACCCATTTAGAACATCTTTTATCTGAGGGTAGGCTTTAGTTACAGGACAAGAGAATGCAGGTCAGGGTTTAATCCTGAAGGAAGAGCTGTTTCTTTTAAACTCCCGTTCTGCTCCCTTTTTTATTTAGTGCATGCTGACCTCTGATTAGAAGATCTTTTCATGCCCTTGGGTACAGAACACTGGGCTGAGTTACTCAAGAAACATCTGATATTAATCTTCCAAGATGTAGGACATGTTTTTAAAGCAGTTCAGCACGAGCCACAACAGTTTGGCCTTGTTCAGAAAGGTTTTATGTCTCGTGAAAAGTACCGGGATCTCTGTATGATTGCTGGAAGCAAAAAGAGATGGGAGAAGGATTGAGAGACTTTCTCCTATTTCCTCCAACTGGAGCTGTGTTTGCACTGAATAGATAATGTTATCATTCTGTCCATTTAACTCAAATCTGTGGCACTGTGTTCAGCAGAGTTTGGAGTCTATAAGAGGACTAATTATTTTGCAGTGTCGTATTAAACGTGCACAGAAGCCTGAAAATTAGATCACGTATGAATTTGGGGTCTGGTTAGTTCCCAGGCTGAAACTTCCAGTGATCACATAATCCACTGACAGTCACAATCTTGGCTTAAACACGAAAAATAGCTATTTAGGCAGGGTACTAGAGGATTGCTCTCACCAATGCATATCCAAATATTCATAATTTCTAGCAAGCTGCTTCAGATCCCAGCCAACACCCCCCCTCCTCGCCCCACAGGGGTTCTTAATCCAATTAAAATTAGGATCTGAGATCTGTACTATTCAGTACTATACCTGGGATCCTATTGCTTTGTATCTTTCAATATTACACCTGGGATTGAAGCCAAATTCCAGACTTGGTTCATGATGCTTTGTCTGTATTTTCCAGATGAAATTTTATAGTAAACCTAAGAATAGGCCAACCTATGAAGATGTTACATACACACAAATCCCTTACTTCCCAAACAAAACTCTGGCAGGCTTCAAACCACCAAAACTTGTGAAGGTCCCAGGCTATCAGGTGAGTTGACAATGGTGACAGTATATTGTAAGACTCAGTGATGTCTATTCCTCTGCCTCCTCTAATTGAATTCTAGATTTTGAAGTCTTTTACTGAGGCATTGCATCAGTTTAAATCATTAATTGGCATTCCATGGTCATTGTCACAGCTTTAAGCTATATAAAAAAAATTCAAGTAGAAGATGAATTCAGAAGTGCTTCCACCCCCACCACCTTCAAACTGCCAGTGTTGCCACCTGTTGAACTAAGTGAGGTGGCTGAGGATTAGTCTGAGAAAAGAGAGGAGGACAATTTTTTTTTAAGAAAAGGCCCCAACTTGGAACCATGTCTCTGATGGCGATGATTCACTTTTTACGGAAAAGATTATACAGCTGCTTACTTCGACGTTAATTGGATCTATTCTGAGAGTTTTGTAGTGTGACTGGAGCCTCCTTTACTCACTCACCTCCTCACACATTTTCATGCACTCTTAACACATGCTTGTATTTTCCCTTGGGAGGTAGTGTGGCGCTACAGGTACATGCCACTGCTATGCAGAGTCACATGAGGGGATATGTTTCATTAATTTTTTTCTGCTCTTTAATAATTATTTTAATACATTTTTCATCTCCCTGAGGCAGCTCTGTGCATGCGTGAACTTTGCGCTAGGCCTACTCGTCCCCCCCCTCCCCCCGCCAGCACAGGCAGCACTCAGCACTGCCACTCGCGTATCACACTAGGCGGGCCTTAATTGGCCCGCCCACATAAAACTACAGAGTGGTGGCGGACGGGGACGGTCGGGAACCGATCCCGCACGCCAAGAGCAAAATTCTGCCCCATGTATTTAATTATTTTAAAACACACCCGCTGACTCTTCATGTAAACACTGGCGCCAATGAAATACCACAGACACTGGTGGTAGCGAGAGAAGACCTATAGTGAAGAGGCCGGAAAGACTGTTAGAGGGAAAACACACAAATGTGGAGATCCTAACAGCAAAACTGAAGGACACAGATTAAAGACAATAGTGAAGAGTGAGAAGAAAAGTAAGAGATTGAAGAAGTGAGCAGAAGGTTATTGAGAAATTAAGTGCCTTTGGAGATGAAAGGTAGCAGCATTTAGTGGGTGACTGTAATTGGAAATTTTGCATTTGTTTTTCGATATGATAGTTTTATATCTTTCACATTACTCCTAACCCTGTACAAACATTCTAACTGTTAGCTGGGGTACAGCTCCACCCAGCTGTCCTTCAGTGCCTTATTCATCATTGTTCATGTCCAAGTTTAGACAGTGATTGTTGGCAGGATATTTCTTCTTCAAGGCTGAACTCTCAAGACTGTTATCACTTGATAGCACACATGTAGGAACAGTCACATCCTGGAAACTTGGCTGATTTCTTCCCCTATTTTTCCCAGGACCACTCAGGTCAATTGTGGCACTCCATTCCCACCTCTGTCAAGGTTAACTAATTCAACACCAAAACTGACACTGAATCTGGAACCTTCCTGACTTGTATAGCTTAGTACCACACCAAGCAGTGCATTTATCAAGAGAACCATTAGGATCAGGAGGTTAATGCCAAACTTTTATTCTTTCTGAAGATAGCAATTCTCCCTTCCTCCGGTGAAGTACTGAACATGTGATTTGATTTGATTCCCTCACTGTCGTTCCAATTTGACATTTCTGATGGGCTGGAACGAGTGTAGATCAAAATTTTTACAAAATATATAAAAAGAATATAGTGTGCTAAATTAAATTTCACACAGAGTTTGGAATTCTGGTCACTGAGAAAAATAAATTGGATTTTGAGTCACAGCTGATTGGAGGCTATTTGTTTGAACCATCACTGTTAATTCAAACTGCATATGGATTGCAGGGGACACAGAGGCTTAACGTTTCCAAGATCATGAGCAGAATTTTTAGGTTGGTGTACGGGCGCACTCCTGAACCGCTCGAACGTAAAATAGCGGGTGATGACGCCGGGTGAGCGTCCCAACGTCACCCCGTGCTTGCACGATGATTTGGTCGACGGCCGCGCGCAAAAGTCAGAAGCGCACCTGCCGGCAATGAAGAGGGCAATTAAGCCCAACCTTATGGTTGGCGGACGGGTGAATCTGCCGGGTGGACTTTGCATTTTTGACGAAACCTCATCCAAGTGGGAATGAGGTTTCCGTTATTAAATTTTAAAAAAAAATGCATGGACAGAATTTTCATGTATATGTTCCGATGCGTGGACATTTTTTTTCTGGATTTTTAAGTCTTTATTTATTGGCTTTAAATTCTTCAGCTCCCTGAGGCAACTCTCTGCCTTCAAGGAGCTTTCATTCCATGCTCCCCCCCCTCCCCCGCACCCGTGCTTATGTCAGTGCCCGCCCCCATCCTAGCAGCGCTGAGCATTTCGGTGTGTTTCACGTTGGCTGGCATTAATTGGCCAGCCAGCGCGAAATTGCGGTCGGGGGCTAATCGCGGGTGGAGGCCCATTCCCTAGCCGCTCCCACACGCCGACCTAAAAGTCCTGTCCCATTAGATTAAAGAATTGCTCTTGTCTGAAATCTTTGACTCATGGTGGAACAGGAGGGAACAAGATAAAGTAATTAATGGAGCAAAAACAGAGCTGAGGTAACTTTCGGAATGTCAGCTGGAGGAATGCCATTGAGACGTGCTTCAATTGCCTGGATCCTAAGCCAGTAACAAGTAGCCTGAGAATGTATAAGAGGGGATGCTGTAAGGAATACAGGGAATATGACATTTGAAACTGCACCCTGCACTATGTTTTTAAATGAGAAAGAAAGTTTATTAAAATGACATCAAAATCAGTTGGTAAATGCAGCATCTACTGTGGTACACTTGCCAGAAAATTACCAGGTTCATCTCCTGGTACTGAGCTAGCTCTAACCTTCTCCAGGGCAACATATGGGGTGCTACAACTCAAATCAGTGCCCATGCATTACAGAAGGGAAAACAGCAGAAAGGATTCCCTCTCCTGAACACCACCTTATGCCTCCATGTGAAGAAATTAATTTCTGTGTGCGTGTTTTGAATGTGTTAATGTCAGTTGAGTGCAGCCCTAACTTTAATTTCTTCACCACCAGCTGCCTAGGTGCTAAGCTCTGGAATTCCCTTCCTAAACTACTCCATCTCTTTTCCCCGCTTTTTAAGCCGTTCTTAAAAGCTACCTCTTTAAACTGTTGGTCGCCTGGCCTAACATCTTCTATGTACTTTGGTGTCAAAGTTTATTAGATGAACACGCTTGTGAAATATTTTGAAACATTTTATGGTGTTAAAGGTGCCATATAAATGCAAGTTGTTGTGCAGTGTTAGGCTTGGCTAACATGCCCCCCCCCCCCCCCCCCCCAACTGTTAAGTAGTCTGCCAACACTCACAACCTGGACTTAAGCATTAAGGGTGGTTGCTTGGCCAAGGTAACAATGGCACATCCTTCCTGTTTCAATTTGGACAGTAAGTGCCAACTATTTTAAGGATACCACAACTGAGCCTCATCTATCCTCACTCATTATCCAGAGAAAAACACTTTCCAGCAGAGGTCACTGGACAGTGATCATGAACAGGAATAAATGATGCCCTGTAGCACCTCAACTGCTGCACCAGTTAAGATCAGGAGTATGAGTAAAATCCTGAAGCCCTGGAGCAAAACTATATTTTATTATAGAAAATAAAAACAAGCTTATATAGTGATTTTCACAACGTATGATGACATTGTGGTAATGTCACTGGACACTGGTTCAAATCCCACCACAGCATCTGGTGGAATTTAAATTCATTAATAAATCTCGAATTATAAAGCTAGTCTCAATAATAGTGACCATGAAACCATCATCAATTGTTGTAAAAACCTATCTAGTTCACTAATGTCCTTTAGGGAAGGAAATCTGACATCTTTACCTAATCTGGTCTATGGGTGACTTCAGTCCCATAGCAATGGGGTTCACTCTTAACTGCCCTCTGAAATGGCCTAGCAAGCCACTCAGATTTATGCAACTGCTACAGGAAAGCCAAAAAGGAATAAAACTGGGTAGACCAACCGGCATTGACCTAGGCACCAGAAATGACAATGGCACATGCAGTCCTGTTGACCCTGAAACGTTGACATTACTAACTTCTGGGAGCTTGTGCCAAAACTGAGAGAGCTGTCCCTCAGATCAGTCAGGCAACAGCCTGAAACTGTCATACTCACTGAATCATATCTTACTGCCAATGACCCAGACTTGTCCATCACCATTCCTAGGTATGTCCTATCCCACTGGCAGGAAAGACCCACCAGATGTGGCAGCACAGTGGTATATAATTGGGAGAGAGTTGCCCTGGATGTCCTCAATATTGACCCTGGACCCCATGAAGTCTCAAGTTATCAGGTCAAACATGGGCTAAGAAACCTCCTGCTGATTACCACCTACTGTCCCCACCTCAGTTGATCAATCAGTACTTCTCCATGTTGAACACCACTTGGAACAATCACTGAGGGTGTCAAAGGCACAGGGGGACTTCGATGTCCATCACCAAGCGTGGCTCGGTAGCATCACCACTGAATGAGCTGATCGAATTCTGAAGGACATAACTGAAAGACCAGGGCTGCAGCAGATGCTTGAGGAACCAACAAGGAGGAAAAACCTAATAGACTTTGTCCTCGCCAATCACCCTGTTTAATTTTAATTTTTCAAAATTCCCTAGATTTGGGGAAGGTTCCATTAGATTGGAAAATAGCAAATGTAACTCCTTTATTCAAAAAGGGAGGGAGACAGAAAGCAGGAAACTATAGGCCAGTTAGCCTAACATCTGTCATTGGGAAAATGTTAGAAGCTATTATTAGAGATGTTAAAGCAGAGCACCTAGAAAAATTCAAGGCAATCAGTCAGTCAACATGGTTGTAAAAGGGAAATCATGTTTAACCAATTTATTGTAGTTCTTTGAAGGAGTCACATGTGCTGTGGATAAAGGGGAACCGGTGGATGTACTGTACTTAGATTTCCGGGAGGCATTTGATAAAGTGCCACATTGAAGGTTATTGCAGAAAATGAAAGCTCATGGTGTAAGGGGTAACATATTGGGATGTAAAAAAGATTGGCTAGCTAACAGGAAGCAGAAAGTTGGCATAAATAGATCTTTTTCTGGTTGGAAGGATGTGATGAGTGATTTGCCACAGGGATCAGTGCTGAAGCCTCCACTTTTTACAATTTATATAAATGACTTGGATGAAGGGACCAAAGGTATGGTTGCTAAATTTGCTGATGATACAAGATCGGTAGGAAAGTAAATTGCGAAGAGGATGTAACAAGGCTACAAAGTGACATAGATAGGTTAAGTGAGTGGGCAAAGATCTGGCAAATGGAGTATAATGTGGGCAAATGTGAAATTGTTCGTTTTGGCAAGGAGAGTAAAAAAGCTTATTATCTAAATGGTGAGAGATTGCAGAGCTCTGAGATTGAGGGATCTGGGTGCCCTAGTGCATGGTTTACAAAAGGTTAGTATGCAGGTAATTAGGAAAGCTAATAGAACATTATCATTTATTGTGAGGGGAATTGATTGCAAAAGTAGAGAGGTTATGCTTCAGCTCAGATGCAAGATACAAGATCGGTAGGAAAGTAAATTGCGAAGAGGATGTAACAAGGCTACAAAGTGACATAGATAGGTTAAGTGAGTGGGCAAAGATCTGGCAAATGGAGTATAATGTGGGCAAATGTGAAATTGTTCGTTTTGGCAAGGAGAGTAAAAAAGCTTATTATCTAAATGGTGAGAGATTGCAGAGCTCTGAGATTGAGGGATCTGGGTGCCCTAGTGCATGGTTTACAAAAGGTTAGTATGCAGGTAATTAGGAAAGCTAATAGAACATTATCATTTATTGTGAGGGGAATTGATTGCAAAAGTAGAGAGGTTATGCTTCAGCTCAGATGCAAAGTGGCTTCAAGAGGATTTGGACAGACTTAGTGAGTGGGCACAAAAATGGGCAGATGGACTATAATTTGGAAAAATTTGAGGTTGGTAGGTCCCACTTTGGTAGGAGGAACAGATGCGCAGAGTATCTCTTAAATGGTAGAAGATTAGAAAGTGTAGATGTACAAAGAGACCTTGGTGTCCTTGTCAATAAGTCACTGAATGCTAACATGCAGATGCAGCAAGCAATTAGGAAGGCTAATGATATGTTAGCCTTTATCACAAGAGGATTTGAGTAGAGGGGTAGCAAAGCCTTGTTTCAATTGTATATAACCTTGGTTAGTCTGCACTTGGAGTACCACGTGCAGTTTTGGTCCCTTTACCTTCAGAGGGATACTATTGCCATAGAAGGAGTGCAACGAAGGTTCACCAGATTTGTTCCTGCAATGGCAGGACCGTGCTATGAAGAGAGATTGGGGATACTGGGCCTGTATTCTTTAGAGTTTTGAAGAATGAGAGGTGATCTCATTGAAACCTGCAAAATACTTAAGGGCATAGACAGGGAGATGCAGGTAAGATGCTTCCCCTGGTTGGGGGAATCTAGAATCAGGGGAGACAATTTCAAAATAAGGGGGAAGCCACTTAGAATTGAGATCAGGAGAAATTCCTTTACTCTGGGGTAGAGAATTCCAAAGATTCACAACCTTCTGAGGGCTGTGTAAGCACAGTCATTGAGTATGTTTAAAGCAGAGATTGACAGATTTCTAAATGCCAATAATGTAAAGGGATAGGGGATAGTGTGGGGGGAAAAAGGCATTGAAGTGAATGATCAGCCATGATCACACTGAATGACTGAGCAGGCTCAGTGAGCTGAATAGGTTACCACTGCTCCTATGTTCCTATAGATGAGTGCAGTTCCAACAACTCGAAGTTCAACACCATCCAGGACAAAGCAGCCCACTTGATTGGCATCCCATCCTCCTACTTACACATTCACTCCCTCCACCAGTGGCAGCAGTGTGTACCATATTAAAAGATGCACTGCAAGAACTCATCAAACCTCCTTTGACAACACCTTCCAAACCCATATAACCCCTTCTACCTAGAAGGACAAGGGCAGCAGATGCATGGGAACACCACCACCTGCAAGTTTCCCTCCAAGCCACTCACCATCCTGACTTGGAAATATATCGTCATTCCTTCACTGTCGCTGGGTCAAAATCCTGAAACTCCCTCCCTAACAGCACTGTGGGTGTAACTACACCACATGGACTGCAGCGGTTCAAGAAGGCAGCTCACCACCACCTTCTCAAGGACAATTAGGGATGGGCAATAATTGCTGGCCTAGCCAGCGACGCCCACATCCCGTAAATGCGTCTGTAGTAGTTGTATATAGTTGCTTCACCACCCATCCGGAGAAGTAGTGCACCACTATAAGGAACGATTTGCTGTTGAAGACACAGGACATCGACCAGCCTCTCCCTTGGCCTGGTAGGAATTGTGTGAGGATGAGGGCCTTCTTTGTTTCTGCCTGTGCAATGCACACACATGGCAATTTGCAATGGTCTCTTCAATTGCTTTGGAGATGCATGGCTACCAGACAGTGGATTGGGCCCAAGCTCTGCACTTGGTGATGCCCAGGTGTATTTTTTGAAGGATCTCTGGCTGCAGGGAGACTGGGAGGATAGGCTGTTTGTCATAGACCAGGGGATCATCTATAACCTAAAATACTTATGTGGTTCCAGCCAAGTTTTTGTGGTACCCCTCTGCTGAGGCCATCCTTGTTGGCAGTATCTGCAGATGCAGGCACGTTCCTTATCACGCATTTTCTCCTGGAGGATCTATTGGAATTTACTTGTAGTCGCTGGCAGCTGTCTTCTCATTGATTGGAAGTAGCCTTTCAGTTGTTAATGAAGTTGACATCCCGTTTTGTCAGGGGACCCACCATGGTCCCTGAAAGTATGCCTGCAGTTGTCTGATTTTTGTGTATACCGTCTTGTAGGTGCACCTCATGCGGCACAGGCAAAACCTCTGGATTCCGGGAGGCATCTTTGCCAGCTCCCTCTCATCCAGTAAGGACACTAGTGTATTATGTCTGTTTTGATTGTGACCTTGAAGCCAATGACGTAGTCAAAAACCTTCTCGCTTGCCCATGTGACTGCGAAGGCTTCCTTCTCTCTGGCGGCATCTCGTCTCCGTGTCTGAAAGCCCTCTGGATGTGTAGTACACCAGTCGACAACTTCCATCCAGTTGTTCCTGAAAGAGGACCGCTACAAGGCCCGTGGATGAAGCACCTGCTGCTAAGTTAGCGGGCAGGGCTGCGTTGTAGTGGGCCTGAATGTTGGTGGGGAGCAGCATTGCCTTAATGTGTCTTAATCCTTGCTCCGAGTGTGAGTCCCAACACCATACTCTTTAAGTAGCTGCCTCAGGGGTTCTGTGACCAGTGCCAAATTCAGTAAAAACTTTGCCAGCTGGTTCACCATCCGCAGGAGACGCTGGAGGTCAGGGACTGAGGATGGGGTGGGAAACTCATTGATAGCCTTTAGCTTTTTGTGAGTCTGCCATGCTGCCTTTGTTGCTGACGATGTAGCCCAGGAATTGAACTGACGCTGTGGAAAACTCGCATTTGTTGTTCAGCATCAACGCTGCTTCCTGAAAGCACTGTAAGACAGATGTAAGTCATTTGTCATGTTCATTCACTGTTGCGCAATGAGTCAAGACTTTGTTCATGTGGAAAATGATGCCCTGAAGGCCCTGCAAAATGGCTGACATCATTTGCTGGAATATTTCTGGCGCTGACATCCTAAATGGCAGGCGGTTGAAGCAGAATCTGCCAAAGCGGGCAATAAATGTCGCTAGCAGCCGGGACTCCTCATCGAGAGGAAGTTACCAGAATCCACTGTTGGCTTCCAGTTTTGAAAATACCGTGCTCTTTGAGAGTTTAGTCAGGCTTTCACCCACTGAGGACATGGGATAAACTTTTCTGACTATGACCTTGTTAATCTGTGTTTCGCTAATGCAAATTCGGAGGGACTCATTTGGTTTAGGGACTGGGACCATCCCAGAGCACCATGTGGTTGGTTGCATGACTGGGGAGATGACTCACATGTTTTTATCTCGTCTAGCTGCTGCTGCACCTGCTTCATGGGGTTTGGGGACCATTCATGGAGTGAAAAGGCACATGGGTTTAACATCCCCTCTCATTATGATCCTGTAGACTTTTTCAGATTCCCCAGTCCAGTAAAGAGCTTCTGGGACTCACTTTTGTATTTGGAGCCATGCCCTTGTTGGTTGAGCTCATCAGCCTTTTACAGGAGGTTCAGTTTGACACAGGCATTGCAGCGTAATAGGGAGCAGTCCTGGTTGTGGACAGCAAACACGGTCTCTTGGGTTTTTTTGTCCTTATACCTCAGTGTTTCCTGCAGGGTGCCTTCACCAGAAGTTGTAATCCTCCTGCTGCGTACAGGGGTGTTGTGGGTGGCATCAGCTGTTGGGTCACCAGCCATGGTCCTTTGTCCGACAGGATTGTCATGCTGTCTCCAGTACCTAATTTAAAATTTGTTAGATAGCCATTTGCAGAAATGTCTGCAGTCCAAAATGAGAAACCAAGATCTTTGATCTCACCTAAGAAGCATAGCTATGTGTCTTCTGGGTTTGATGTCTCGACCTCATGGATCAGCTTTGGGCCCTCTGTGCGTCCAAAGTTTTTGCCTTGCACAGCTTGCCATAGTGTCCAATCCTGTTGCATTGGAAGCATTGGGCTGCACTGCAGGACAGTGATGTCGCCTGTGAGGGTGCTTAACTCCACAGTGCTGACATGGTCGTTCTGCTGGCCTGTTCCAGTATTGCCTTCTCTGACTTAGAGTGTCCCTGTAGGTTTGTGGCCTGAAAAGCTGGACTGAGGGTTGGCATCTGGACTATGTTTTATTCCCCCCCACCCCTCACCCCTTAAGATTGTCCCATGCTGCTCACAGAGTTCGGACTGTGTAGCTATATGGATTGTCTTTTCCAGGGTTATATCTTCCTTTGCTTGCAGGTCTTCTGACTTTTTATTTAAACCTGAAGTGATGCTGTATGTTAAGAATCTTTTCGTCCCAATTTTGTGATTGGTCTGGGCCTTGGATTAATCTGAATTGACTTTGAAATGTGGAATAGTGATATATGTTAAGAATTTTTAGTGTCTGTGCATCTTTAAGAGCAGCCCGAAATTCAAGATGGTGCTGTTGTTTATCCAGAGACAAAGGAATTTCCCACACTTGCCTGTTTTGGTGGGCTCCACAAAATGGTCCTGACGTTCTACTTGAAAAAATTTTTTAACAATGGCTGCCTGCTGACTTCCCTTGTTCAGCTGTTCACTTTGTAAATGGTCGAGTCAGTTCAATTGGAGCTTCTGCTTCTTTTATACTGAGCTGGGCAGTCGCAATATTCCCAAAATATCGAATTAATTTGTTCTCTTTTTTTTTCTTTTGGATGGTCTTAGACACCACCTTTTCAGGTTCTGATTCGGGTTTGGGTTTTAGTAACAGGTTTATTTCAAACGGCACTTACTTAATTACTTAAAGGAGTTCTCAGGGCTTACTGCAGCCTGGAATTTTAAAAGATTTAGCTCACCATTGCAGGTTCTGTCAACTCTGCACTCTGAAGCTGGACGACTTCTGCTGGAGCCTTCTGCAGCAGTAAGGAGTTTTAAATTTCTGCCTTCAGCTTCCAGGCCTTTTTCTGGAGCATTTTCTGGCGATTGCTCCTCTGTGCATCTGCTTCTTTAGGAGCTTCTTATTGATCATGATGCTTTGTTGTATTTTTCTCAGTCTTCCAGCATTTTGGATTACAGATTGGTATGTTTTCTGTAGGTTAATTGTAAGTCTTTATTAAGTACTGGAACTATTTACACATGTACAGTAAAGGGTAAAAGTTAGGAGCTGTCTCCACGCATAGGACTATACATGTCTCTGCTCAACACCACACTGGGTCTGGGTCTGGGTCATGTGCCTTCTTACATTACTGTGTGGGCGGTACTGTACTCAGTCCCACATTAACCTTATATGTGCCAGACCCTTATACTACAGCTAGCAATGGGTCATAAGCTTTTGCAGGAACATACATCACCACCCTTATGAGAAATTGCCTTTCTGTTCCCAAAGCATGTACCAAACAAAGAATTCCATTGCACTTGTTGACGTGTAGCCCAAGAAGAGAGATGCTGGCTGTGGTGAGCAGCCGGTAAAGTTTAAATATTTGAAGCCTATTGATTGATGGGTATTCGAGAGTTTTGCTCAATTATCTTTAATTATCAGAGAATCTTTATATAGATCTTTCATTCACAAGATTAAATTGGTGTGTCAAGTCCATGATGGTATAGATTATGCATGGTTTGTGAAAGGATTGGGCTTTGTTGTTCCAGTGATCTTTCCTTATTCTGTGCTTTCTGAGGTAGATTATCCTCTTCAATCTGCCCTCTTCACCTGAGTCAGTAGAACAGTGGCTCCCGGTACTAGTACTTGCTAATAATAGAACACCTGTTAATTCACACCATACCCTGAACCGTCTGTCATGCTTTTGGAAATTAGCAGCAGAATATCCAGCAGAGATGTGTGTGCAGGTTGACATTTTCTTCTCCAGTACATCAAAAACACTTTGTTGAAAACAGTTTAAATGTCAGACTCTGCCATGTCTGTATAGGTCACTGATATCTAATGCATAACTCTCAGTGAAGTTGAAATCTGGGCCGACTTTGAATGTTAATAGTCCTTTCTATATTGAAAAAGTTCTCCCACCTCCAACTGCTGTATTCCACTATTGCACACTCTCTTTCAAGCCAGAAAGGTGGAATTGTCTAGACATATCTTGTTACCTTTCTTAACTGCATCACCAGACTTACTTTATGCATTAATATCAATTCAGGACAGGGCAAACAAACTAGTCAATATACACTTTAAAATTCTAAAATTAAAATAATAATAACCAGTGATACCCTTAATTGATTACTTTAAATTTCTGCTACCAATCTTGATTAACCCTTAACTACTAATTTCACTTTAATGTTGCACAGTGCAAAGTATTCTATTCAGTGTAATCCAGATTCAGAAGGACAATATCTTTCATTGTAATGCTAGATTTTTTTTAATAGTTCAAGTTGAAGTGTGAAGATTTCACATACCCATTCCTTCAGTTCAATTAAATCCTTGTCACAATGCTGCTCCCAATATGTGCCAATTCTGTTTGTGTCATTACCTGTTAAGAAATCAACTGGTTCAAGGTAGGGATTTCAGCTGCCGCTGCTATCTCCATTAACTCCTTGTCATGCACACAGGACTATTTGGCAACTCATCATCTTGCTCATTCTCCAGTATATGCAATGCAGGACTTCAAATGCTGCATAAGTCACTGAGAATCATAGACAAGTGCAAATGTCTTGTAATTTTTTCTAATGAGGTTGTGAAGCATCAGAGTCAAATTCAGACAGCTTACTAACATGGTAGTTTTGTATCTAAAAACAAAAGCCCTTTCTATAGGGATGAATAACTGCACTGACTGGTTTAATACTAAACTACAGATTCTGAGAAAGTCCTCCACTTTCAATCCCTGGTCTATGCTGTGATTTTGACCAGGACAGCAGTTGGGGTCTCAGTGTGCTTGGTCTAGAGAGGTGAAAGATCAGCCAGAGATCTTGCTCCTAATTTCTTCTAAGTGACCCCTGCTAGAAAGAGTGGCCATCATGTGGGGACAGCATCTAGCCCAGTTACTATCCTTTCAGTTCACCTCCAACCATTGAATAACTTCCTGTTGCATGAGAAGTATACTTCATAGTTTGCCTGCAGAAAATTCCAGAAGAGTCAATGCCTTTAGGTGGAGGAAGAAGACAATATTTAAACAACATAGAGATTGCTGAGGCTTCAGATGTGGCATAAATGAATGAAACTAACTCTGACCTCTGAATTCACATGAAAAGCAAATTCTCCCTTGTAACTCAGCAATAACAACTAGGGCAGAATGTTGTTACAAATAAGATGATTTACTTGGAGGGAAATACTTCAGTATCTTGAAATCTATGGCCATATTTAAATTGGGCAAAAAGAGTTACCCTTTGAAATCCTGCCTGTAATTAACATAGTAAAAGTCTTTGCCACTATCTGGTATTCAGTATGTTTTGTGTTTGGAAATACAGAAAATTTTAGAACCAGGTAAAGGAAACATAGCTTGCCAGTTCACCAATTTTGTTCATTTCAACCCCACTATTATCTGCAAACACTTCTAAAAACCCACTTGACTTCATTGTGAAACCATTTGTACAAATTTGTGTCATTGGTCTTGTATGGCAACAAACTCCAAGTGTCTCTTGATGCAAAATAGTTCTCTAATCTTCTGTTCACTTCTTGATATTTTGAAGGTTTTTACAGATTTAAAACTGTAAACAGATGTGAATGTATCACAATGCAGAATTAAAACGCCAAGAGCAAATCATTCCATGAAAAAGTTCTGTGGATTACTAAGCCAAACAGACCAAGAAGGGCTCAGGTTTGATCTATTGCCTGTGCTGATTCAGCTGATCCAGTCAGAGCAGCAATTGGGGTGCTTTATAGTTGTGAGCATTCAATTCAGCTGTGTCCTTGGCATCAGCTTTGAGTTAGTCTATAATCTCTTAGCATGTAATGTGAGTTGGATAGCGAATTCAAAATATACCAAGAGAACAATCATGCCCTGTTAGTGTTTAGGTTTGAGTTGAACCATGTTCTATTAGTATTAGATTTGAATTGGAATGTGTCATGTTACAGGGTTAGGATTCATTGCTAAATGATGTAGCATCTACATTTAGTAAAACTTCAACTGACCCTTCTGTACAGAATGTATGAAAGAAAATACAGTTAAGCATGATCTTCATGAATGCAGCTGTGCTTCTGGATATCTTAATTTATTTCTTTAAGTCTTTTCTGCGTTCCTCTCCTGAAAGTGTTGGCTCTTGCTGAGATACAATTCCACAGCTGCTGGCCACCTCTCTATACCTCGCCCAATTGGTCATACTTCATGTATGAGCCTAAGCACTGGGTGAATAATCTGCCAACAGTCACACTGGATATCAGATGTTCACATACATGTTCATTTCCACAATCGACAATGCATTTACCTACTGAGTCACACTATCTCTATCCACTGTCACTGAACTAACATGACTCTAGCAGTCAGTTAATATGGGGATCTTTAGTGGGACATAAGACAAAGTTCTATCTGATACAGTTTTCTTTCTCTAGCACACGCCATCAAATTTCTTTCCTGAGTCTTCCTATTTCTCAAAAACTTAGCTGGCACAGAATGATGCCAGAAGCATATTGAATACAGCTGGGGATTTGTTTTCCTGAAATGTGTCCCTGTGCTTCTGTGGCAGAAATGGTGTGAGGCAAGTCATCTCATCTGTTTTATATTAAAGACATGAGCTGAATGAAGAGAATAAATGAGGAGAAGTTGTGTGACGCTGGGACTGAGGAGTGTCTGCATCATTAGCCTTGACAGGTTTTTAGAAACTCTGCCCTTCTGTCTTGTTAATCAACAGTTTCTGCACAGAGGCTCTTATTAGGAGCACCCGAGGACTATGTTGCTTGAATCCTTAATGAATTTTTCAGATAACAATGATGCTTAATATGTAATGCTGAGCCTGGATTGTTCTGCTTTTCTCTGCTGCAAGGCCAAAAATTTCAATTTCATTTTTATCTTTCTCCATTCCAACTGACCCATTATGCAGTCTCCAGTAGCTCACTGGATTGGATGCCCTTCCCGTCTCAGACAATGCAGTCCAGCCTAGATTTTCTACTCATATTAAAGACCAAGTGGAGAAAAATGGCAGAACGTGATTTGCACCCACCAGTTAGCAGGGTTGACCCTACTGGAGTTTCTGTAGCTAGCCAAATGTAAAAAAAAAGAGTGACCCCCTGGCATCAGGAATGCCCTGTTTTTTGGAGCTTGCCATGTGAGGCATTGCAAACTTTGTGCGTTATCAGAGTACTTAGTAGGATTTAAAGGCCTGGAACTGATGGAAGGGTCTATTTACCAAAAATTGTAATATTAGCAGTTTTGAAACTCTTCCAGCCTAGGAATGTCTTTTAACTTACCAGAGGAATGAGAGACTCTGGATTCAAAGACACAGCTTTGGAGGTTTTCCTTATATGAATTTAGGAGGAGGAAAAATCAATTTCTGGTACATGGTAACATTATCTGACAAGAGGACAAGCACAGCATCAGTGACAGGTGGACAGGGCAACTCAATGAACAACGCATAATAACTCACTGCTGGAAAAAGTAGAATGATATTGCCAGGTTTGTCAAGGTAAAAGAGCTAATCCCACCTTTCCAACTGAACTAAGCATGTCTGCAACTTGCAATCACCTTCCCTCACTGTTAAAGCTCTTGAGTAGTCCACCATTAATGCCATTAAGTATTGTCATGCCCTTTCACCCCTCGTTTAACCTGCATGTATTCCTTCAGCCATACCTTTATACGTTTTTGGCCCAGAACGTATGGAAATGCTTGGTTCAACATGTCATCATCTTTAACATGGAACATATGCAGACACCTGTGTTTGACTGTATCTTATGAAAACTAGAGGTCCTTCTTATTTAAAAAATAAGAAAGCCCATAAGATAGAGGAAGAGATTGGCAACAGGCGATTCTTGCTAAACCTCCATCATCTCTCCCCTGATGTGGGAGAAGCATTGGCACTTCTAGGGAAGGAAGCCATAGGATGCTTTGGAGACTGGCAGGTAGCATGGCAGGTGCCAGCTTTAGTTTGCCATGTGTCATGCCCCTTCATATTCTGATCTTCAAACTAATTTTTATATTTTTAAACTGAACATAAAAGGCTGAAAAGATAGCTGTTGAAGGGTCACCTGGCTTCATTTGTGGATTGAAACCACTCTGCAGTCTCAAGAGGGTAAAAAAGGAACATTCTAGACTGATAAATGCCTTTTTCTGAAACTAATCCAGAAGGGGTTTAACAAATTGAATGGGCCATTCAAAAAAAGTCACTGGCTGTCTCAAACTCTAAAGGTGTGAAACCCATAACATAAGATGTGTAATCAACCTAACTATGCATCTTATTTGGAAAAAGACTTTGAACTTGCAAGAGGCTACATGAGACTGTCATGTTGTTGCCTGTTTTTAAAGCAGTTACAAGATGCTTGCAGACAGAGTTCCACTAAAAGCCATTGAACTAGCTGCAAGTCAGCATGCAACCAAGGTAATTAGCAGCAATACTTTGAAAGTGGGAGACCTCACCCAAGTGATGGACTCCCCAACCTGTTCAGTGAAGGGTTGTCCCCCACAATCTAGATTTGCTGCAGTACATGTTCTTCAAAATGTACAGGTAGAAGTACCTCTGCATCCATCCTTTGACTTCGTGGAGCCAGTGGATGGGTGCCATGTGTCTCCTGTGCATCCCCATCTTAATTTCATTGCTACTCCTCTTCCTATTTCAAAAGCAGAGGGAATTCTCCAATCGAAAGCCCATTGTACCCCCTCTACATAATGGGAAGGAATGTCAGAAAAACTTAAGTTTACGTAGGCATGGAATTAAAAGCATTCTGAAATCAGTTGGGAGAAATAAGGCTCCTTATAGTAACAACTATCTTTCTTTGACTGCCTACCGATTCTGACTGCCAATAAAAAATTGATATGATTATCGCTGAGCAAAATTAGGTAAAAATGGCAGTAAATATGATGCATGTCATCACTGTCTCAATTATGTACACTTACTCAAATATAGCTGGGTGCTTCCACCATTTGTCAGAGTTTTAGTGGGTACAGGAATATATAGGGATAGAGATAATGGATGGCTGTCCTATTTCCTTACTATATCTGAGTATAGCCTGAAAAATTAAACTGAGCAGCAAATCCAGGCTCAAATATCAACAGGTTGTGCTGGAAGAAGAGGAAAACATTGTCATCCTGGTGTAACAGGGTATCCCATGAGAATGTAACATGTTGTTGAGTAGGCACTGCTTCACTTCAGAGATGGAGCCATGTATAAAAAGTCAGGGGCCACCAGAGGTAATTCTAGGATTTTGAGGGAAAATTTTCACTCATTTCCACCCCATCCCCAACCTCCCCAACTCTCTCAAATCCAGTGGTTCCATCTATACATTATTGGAAAAATAACGAAAGACTTGCATTTATATAGCACCTTATATAAAGTGCTTTATAATCAATGAAGTGTTTTTGAAGTGTAATAACTGTTGTAAGCTAGGAAACATGGCAGCCAATTTCAGCACTGCAAGTTTCCATGAATCGTGTGATAATGACCAGATAATCTGCTTTAGTGATTTTGATTGAGGGGCATATATTAACCAGGACACCAGGAAGAACTCCCCTGCTCTTCTTGGAAATAGTGTCATGGGATCTTTTACATTTGCCTGAGAAAGCAGACGGGGCCTCAATTTAATGACTCATCTGAAAGAAATTATTGCATATCTAAACTGTTTGATGCGGTGAGTGTAAAATGGTAAAGCAAAGCATTGACAACATCCTTTGTCTTGATGAGCACAACAAAGGTCACGCGGAATATAAACAGAAAAGGCTGGAAAAACTCAGCAGGTCTGACAGCATCTGTGTAGAGAAACAGAGTTAATGTTTTGAGTCCGTATGACTTCTTCAGAGCTAAAAAGAAGTAGATTATCTAAAGGTTACGTGGACTTGGCTACTGTTAACTATAGGTCAGAGTTTCAACCCATTGCCCCATGGCATGTTTCGACTTGCACCCAGGGTTCTGTGACACAAACAGCCCCTACCTGAATTTGGGAGACATGATAAACAGAGATTGAGTTCATCTGAGATTAGTGATGGAGGAGAAATAGAATTATTTATTCGTGTTTCACAGCATGTTTACATCTCAAAGTATTTAGAGCAGCATGTTTGTGATAAGGGAATGTTTCTTCCGAGACAGCTGAGGTGGAATACTGCTACATTTACAGCCAGACTTTCATGAAGCATGTACATGCTGGTGCCTTTTATGGTTGCTGTGGCAATTTAGTAGCACTTGTTTGTTACTGCATCCGGTTACACAGATGCTATTACCAGGACTTGTATTTACATCCATCTGAAGTGGGGCATGTTTATGCCAAGGGTTTCAATCTAAGAGAAACTGGTTCAAGACCATCCAAAACCATTTTGTGCAGTGCTGTTACATCTAGCAGAGAGGGGGACTTTCAATCCCATTAATTGAGCCTGGATTTCAACCCAGACATGAAAAGCCAATATCTACCTTATTGTAATAACCCATTCACAATTCAATACTAAATTAGCAACTTGGTCAAGTGAGCTGACAAGATGGCTGATGTGGGAATGAAGAATGCGCATGAGTGAACATCAGGCTATACTCTTCTGGAGTTGAGGCTGAAATACGCTAGTAGACTTGTGAAACTCCTGTCTGAAGTCATGAGGGAGGGGGTCCTTTGTTCTTTGTTTAATACTAGAATGAAATTGTCAGATCCATCAAATTTCTTCCATTCACTTTTTCTCTTTCTCTCCATGTCAGAGATTACAGAAGACATTGGGCACAGTCTTTTTCTTAGATCCAGACAACATTATGGAAAGAAGTGTTCTATTCCCAATGTGTACCAATACCTCTCTTCCTTTCAACTTAATATTATTGCAGCGGTCCTCCTGAAAATTTGATGACTTCAGTATGTTTTGTTGCACTGTGTCATAGTTTATGAAACCTTTGTAGTCTGAGAAATCTTAGATACTAGAAAAGCTCAGTGACTGAAATTAGGCAGTGACCAATTTTTTCTCTCTTTAATCCCAGAGGGTACCTGGAGTTGCTGTCATACAAAAACATTTCGAAGCTAACCATTCCTCTCTGTGAGGCTGTCTTGTTTATTGCAAGACAATTTATTAGCACCTTCTCACTGTCTTATGACCCCCATATTCATTATTGTATGGTGCTGGTAGAGAACTAGGTAGACCTTGAAAAAAAGTTTCTATTTATCTCTTGGCACCATGTGCTGTTTTCTGGTTGGGAGAGAACCTTCCAAATTGGGTACAGTTTGGCTATGGAGCTATGTTAAAGAGAAAATAGACTTACTTTAATGCAGTGCCTTCAGCATCTCGAAGTACTTCAGTTACAATGAATAACTTTGATGTGCAGTATTTGTTGCACGGTTACATGGTAAAGAGCAGCAACCATTGTGCACTCAAGAAGATTCCACAAATAAAAATACAGTAAGATAAATCACCAATTAAGCTGTTTTTGTTGCAATTGGTTGAGGAAGAGATGTGAGCCAGGACACCAGGAGAACTCCGTGATCTTCAACTAGTGCCAGACTTACCTGAATCATAGAAACAAGCAGAAACCTGCTGCTGGATTTTGTGCCACAGGGACATGGAGGGCACCCACTGCCAGTGGCCGTGAAAGTGACTGCGGTGCTCAATTTTTACGCTAGGAGTTCCATCCAGGGCTCTACAGGTGATCTCTGTGGGATATCACAAGCCTCCACACACACATGCATCCCTGAGGGCACACAACTTTGTGCATTTTTCCCGGTACCAGGAAAGCCGGGGTGCAAGAGCGATTGGATTTGCCCAGATCTCAGGTTTCCCACAGGTGCAGGATGCCATCGACTGCACTGCTGTGGGGCTCAGATCTCCATCACAGCACGTGGTCAATTACGTCAACTGCAAGGGATTCCATTTGCTGAATGTGCAGCTGGTGTGCGACCACCAGAAATGCATCTTGCAGGTATGCGCATGGTTCCCAGGGATTGTCCCTGACTCCTACATTCTCAGTCAGTCACAGATCTCTTACGCCTTTCAGGGCCCACAGAGGCTGCATGGATGGCTCCTTGGGAACAAGGGCTACCCACAAAGGACATGGCTGATGACACCTGTGTGGTGGCCTCAGACTGCAGCAGAGTGAAGGTATAACGAGGCTCATGCTATAACTTGCAACTTGGTGGAGCAAACCATCAGGATGCTGAAAATGAGGTTCTGGTGCCTGAACCGGTCTGGTGGAGCCCTGCAAAATAGTCTACAGAGGGTGTCACACATCGTTGTTACCTGCTGTGCGTTTTACAACCTGGCGCTGCAACGGGGAGAGGAGCTGGCTAAGGAGGAGATGGAGGAGCTGGAGGTCTCCTCGGATAAGGAGGACGTTGACAGGGATGAGGGTGAGGATGTCCTCAAATGCGATGATGACGGCGATGAGGCCCTCACACTGACCAGATGAGGCAGGCACACTCGGTAAGGCCTCATAGCTGCTAGGTTTGTGGTGGTGGATGATGACATGCAGTGAGGGGACACCATAGATCCTCACATTGCATCTATGAAAGTTTGACTCCAGTCTGGCTGATGTAGTTCACATACCCTCTGTGATAAGGCTCCTGTCATGGGAACGCCACAGAGGCCCAAATAGCCACGCGATTCCAGTAGGATAATGACGACATGCAATGAGGACACTCCATAGATCTTCACATAACCTTCTGTGAATGTCAGACTCCTTTCTGGCCAAGGGCGGCTCACTTGCGCTCTGTGATCAGGGTCATATCATGGAGACACAAGCATGAAACTTTAAATGCATCTGATCCTTTGTCTGCCTTCAGCACCTGAGCCCTTCAGGGCCACAGCATCACTGGTCACAGATGCTGACGAGATGGGGATCAGCCCCACCTTAAAGGTGCTGAGAGCACACAGAGAGAATGTTGGAACTCTGTGACACCTGCCCACGACATTCTGGAATTAATGACAAGCACCATCAACGTGCAGACATTAGTAATGTGTCCAGGGAGTGAGAGGCCGAACTTTGGTCTGAAGGCTGCGCAAAGCACAGGGAAGAGGCCCTGGACTGAGACACCTGCCTTTATCTTGTGCAGGAGCCAAGGTTTCACATTTGAGTAACACAAACACTGCTCATCAGAGCAAGGAGCCGTTGGCAGGGAGACATTCTTGGGAGTTTATTGACAATAGTGAACAATATGCAGAAGTGATTAACACCCATGCCCAGGCTACGTAACTACATCTTCTCAACCTTCATAACCCAGCCGCTGCATCTTGGTGCTCCTACAACATCTGCAGCAGAGGTGGAAGTAGCCTACTGATTGCTACGCCCTGTCCTGGACCAAGGTCTCCCTGGTGGCTGTCATCCTAACAGCGTTGACCTCGGTGTATTTGCATGGCAGCACTATCACCTCAGCTTGAAGGCGGATGGACTCCTCCATTGTGCCTTGCAATCTGAGGAGTGCAGTGGGCGTCCCTTCCTGATGGTCCCAAACTTGCCTTTGCAGCTTCAGCAACTGCGGTATGACCGAGTCCAGAGGCTCATCACCTGACTCGGACTCAGCAGATTTCTGGCCTCCAACAGCCCTCCGAGTGCCAGAAACCTGGGAAGTCCCTGCCTCTGCGTGCTGTGGATCAGATAATGTAATGTGCTCACCAGATTGTGATCCCAAGGCAACTCTAGAACTGGGTACCATCGAGGTGTGTGTCTCTGCACTGGTGGAGGGTGCGGGTGAGCGCTGTGATGGGCCTTCAATGAAGGTGCCTTCAGATTCCTCTTCAGAGGTTTCTTCAGGGCTTAATTGGAGGCCCTGAGTCATGGACTCCGGCTGCTTCCCAGAGTACCTGCGGAAGCAAGGGGAGATAATTAGTGCATGGCAGGGGACTGCGGAACAGGACACATCACTCACGGCATGGTTGTCTAATGGATGTTGCACTGCTGGACCCTCACTTGGTAGAGCAACACCGACCTCACTGTCAGCACAGGACCAGTCCAGATCCTCGCCGGCCAGCTGGATGGCTCTGTTATCAACGTCCTTGAGGACCTTGATTTCAGGCGTTCCTTCACCAGTGTGCGACCTCTCCCTCTTCTTGTGTGCCAGCTTGTCCTGCATGAATAGAGATAGAGAGTGTATAAGCAGGACACCTGCCAGGCCAGATGATAAGTATGCCTGGCATGTATGGGTGGTGAGTAGTCCCACGGATGGGATGAGGACAATGAAGGTGTGTGTGAGAGAGTGAATGGTGATGTCCCTTGAACTGGCAGTGAGTGAGGACCCTGTGGATGTGTGATGGGTTTGTGACTGTGAGGTGAGAGTGATTTACCCTGGCGGAACAGAGGAGATCATTCATCCTCTTATGGCACTGGGTGGCTGTCCTCTTTTGTAGGGCATTGGCATTGACCACTGCTGCTACTGCCTCCCATGCTGGATTAGTAATGTTGTTGCACATCCTGTGGCCAAAATGGGGATAGAGAAAATCATGGCGGCGAGCTTCCACTCCGCCAAAAAGGCGCTCGAGGGACGCATCATTAAACTGAGGAGCTGCAGTCTTCTTGCCTTCCGGGGCCACGTCTTCTGTGCAGCAGGCCTGGGCTGGAAGCACAGAGGTGTGCATGCGGCTACACTTTAAGTATGGTGCCTGGCGTGATGAAGTGGCGAGGTGATGGCATGGCAGGCAAATGAGGGCATGGCGGGCAAATGAGACCCTGCCCACCATGGAAACAGTGTGTTTTCCGGCAATGCATTATTAATGAGGTGGGATTGGGACAATATGTCGTGAAAAGCCGCTATTGCGGCTGGCGGGTAAAACATCCATTTTTTCCCACCTGCTACCGCACTTAGTGCCAATCTGGGACAATTCCACCCATAGTTTTAAATATAACTTTTCCTACTCTGATGTGCATTGAACTGATTCTCACTGGCCTGCTTTCAAGATTGGAAAGAGCTTGAGGATGAAATTCAACTTTTAAGGGTGTTGCAGAATGAGCAACGTATTGGTTGTCCTAGTTATACCCCATCCTACACATTTAATCTGGCGTGGTTTGTCACGGGTGGCCAATTTGCCACTTCTCATTTTGTACCCTTGCCAAAGTTGAAGTTCATTCTCTCCTCTTCCCCTCCCTTCCCACCACACCACTGCCCTGCATCACTAACTGCACCTCCCCACTGTCTTCATTGGAGATGAGAATCCTGCTGCTTCTCTGTGCCTACTTCAGCGTTTGAAGGTTTGAACACCTCCCTTGTATCTCAATAGCAATAACTTAAGCTGTGGTCCAGCCAGAGACTATGAGCTTAAGCATGAATTCCCATGATTTGTGTGCCACTGTTTTAGCTATGCAGTTCAGAATTCTATTTTTCTTTTGTTGTTCAGATGCGATTGTACATGCTAAACACTTGGGGTAATTCTAAAGTGGCAGAACAGACCGCCTGTCTATTATAGAACTTACCTGATTTTAAACTTCCTTTTATTTATGATCTGCTCTATCAGTTTACTATCTGGGTATTAAAGGTGAAAATTTCATCGCCCACCCTCCCACCTCCCGACATTGCCAATTGTTGCTGCAGGCAGGGCAGCAGGCCCAGATTTGATCCTCAACATCAGGTGAGCTGTGTGCCCAATAGATCCTGGCAGCTATGTCATTTATTAAAATGAGATCTAAGGCCCAATTTCACTTGAGCCTGTAGAATCTTGTGCAAGCCACCTATACTGTGTACAAAAACAGACCAAAATGACTTTCTGACCCTAAATGGTTGGTTTTCTGAAACAGAAGTTGATTTTTTTTTTAACTTGCATTAACTTCTCATGATGTGCAGGTATTGGTTATTTAGGTTTTCAACTAGACTGTTAGGCTGGAATTGTCCAGCCCCTCATGCCGGTGCGATCTTCCGGTCCCACTGATGTGGCTACAAGAGCAGGTCAGAGGCTAGGAATTCTGCATCAAGTAACCGACCTCCTGACTCTCCAAAGCCTGTCCACCATCTACAAGGCACAAGTCAGGAGTGTTATGGAATACTCTCCGCTTGCCTGGATGAATGCAGCTCCAACAACACTCTAGAAGCTTGACATCATCCAGGACAAAGCAGCCAACATTCACTCCCTCCACCGCCGATGTACTGTAGCAGCTGTGTGTACCATCTACAAGATGCACTGCAGGAATTCACCAAGGCTCCTTAAGCAGCATCTTCCAAACCCACAACCACCACCATTTAGAAGGACAAGGGCAGCAGATAAATGGGAACGCCACCACCAGCAAGTTCCCCTACAAGTCACGCACCATCCTGACTTGGAAATATATCGCCGTTCCTTCACTGTCGCTGGGTCAAAATCCTGGAACTCCCTTCCTAACAGCACTGTGGGTGCACCTACACCACATGGACTGCAGCGGTTCAAGAAGGCAGCTCACCACCACCTTCTCAGGCGCAATTAAGGATGGACAATAAAGGCCAGCCCAGCCAGCAAAGTCCACATCCCGTGAATGAATTAAAAAAAATATTTCAATGGTTTGCCGGCCCCGCCACAGGTAAATTTGCCACAGGGGGCTAGAAAATTCCAGCCGTAGTAGCAAAGCAAACCTTGGAACTTAAATTGTGATCCAACCCCTGACTTGCTGCAGTGCAATTTTGGCCTTCGCAATGGATCTTTATCTTCTTTTACAAAGGGATACAAGTACCAAGTACTTTCTAGCAACAGGCTTGACTATTAGGCCACTTTATTAATATACATGGTCATTTAAGAGCGAAAGAAAGTCATGTTTATATAGTTTCTTTTACATATAAAAACAATTTATAGCCACTTAAATACTTTTGAAGTGTAGCCATTGTTGCAATGTAAGAAATGCAGCAGTCAATTTGCACAGTGTGAAGTCTCTCAAAAATAATGAGATAAATGACCAGATAATCTGTTTTATTGATATTTGTTAAAGGATAAATATTTACCAGGGCACTGGGAGAGCTCCTTTGCTCTTCTTCAAATAATGATATGGCATCATTTACATCTACCTAAGGGGGCATACAGGGCCGTGGCTTAAGGTCTCTTGTGAGGGACAGCACTCGAACAGTGCAGCATTCCTTCAGTATTGTACTGAAGTGCCTGTCTGGAACATGTGCTCAAGTGTCTCTTGTGGAAGTTGAAGCCACAAACTTCTGACTACAAGGCAAGAGCCCAATTACTAAACCACATTTGACACAAAATCCACTTATGAGGGTGTCGCATTCTCTCAACAACAGATAGCAACCAAATTAAGAATGTCTGCTGTTCAGAAGATGGAAGATTTGTTGATCTCTGACTGCTCATGATTGCTTCCTCACTTAAGGGATGTGGAATTCATTGGTCTTTGGGAATTGTTAGGTTCCCTCACAGGGGCTAGATAGAACTGTAAATAGAGGAGTTTGTTTAAATTAAGTTAACATTTGAAACAGAGGTGAAGTTTGTCTCAAAAGTAAAATTACCGAAATTCTGAAGTAATAGGATCTTTATTACTATCATAACATTCAAAAGATTTCAAAGCAGGAAAAATATATCAATATCTCCAGCCTTTGTGTTAAGGGACAAAATTCCAACAAATGTCTTGGATGGGGGCATTTGTGAAGAATACTGCACAGTGGCATGAATGGATTTGGGCCTCTGTCTGCAACTCCCCACACAGTGAGCTCCTGAATTCAATTGTGTCATTCTGGACCTTTTCCCTGACAATGCATAGGTTTAATCTCGGTTGTTCTCTAGCGTTAACTGTGATATCATCTAGTGAGTGAGGTGAAGATGATGTGGTTGGTTTGCAAAATGTTATCCTGTCACATTGCAAAAGTGTCGTGAAACTTATGAGCACAAGGAGTTCAGTAAGAGAACCAATCAATGGCAGAATTATAAAAGTAGGTGGATAGACCAGGGATTTATTTTAATCATTTTTCAAAGGTTAAAGATTAAAATACTAAGATCAGATCTTACAGGAAAATAATTTCCTCCTGGTGGGCAAACAGTCAAGGATTTAAAAAAGAATGGGGGAAGGGAAAGCTGGTGTATAGGTAAGTCTTTGAATTTTGCAGAAACGTTAAATCTGTTAGAACTGGGAATCACTTTACCCTATCATTTCTACATGTATAAAGTAGTCCCTGCATGGTATGATCTGCTTTTAATACTCTGGGTTCTTGGCTCCTGTCTCCCATGGTGCAGCTGTCTCAGAAGATTTCTAAAGGTCGCCCTTTAATATTATTTCCCAGGCTGAGTCGAGGGCTAATCCTCCTGACTACAATCCTCAACACAAACTGCTTTAGCTTAATTTGGCTGCCGTCTGTGATCTGATGAGAGCAGAACCTCAATGGTCAGCGGGCAGCACAATAGATTGAAATGCCCTTTCCGTCTCCTGCAACTGTCAGATCCAATTCATTGTACTGCTAACAACTGACACAGAAACTATTTCTACAGTAGCATGTCATTCCGAGTAAGCTTTTCTCTCTCTTTCCTTCCCCTTTCCCTTAAAGAGGCCATTCCAACAGCCTTAACATTATATGGAAAGGATTTTTTGTCTCAGATTTTATCCTTTTGTCTGCACTGCATGACTCATTTATTCGTGTGTCTTCTGGAGTTACGTAGAATTAAGATTTTGAGTTTAAAAGTTGGGCGATGTAACCACAGTGGGAATCCATTTAATCTCAATACATGAACAAAGGAGAAAGTCTGAAATCAAGTATATTACAGAAGTTGTAGAAACTACTTGCTATAATATTTGACATAGCCAGTGTGCCTCACTGTAGAACCTTCTAATGTATGCCGTTTGCTGTGTTAACATACCCCAAAGGGCACCTATTTTTATACCTACTATCTTGATTGTGATACTATCTGATACACCCAATAACCCTTACTTTAATACTGTTGATATACCCCTACACTGTAGTACTCAATAAAATATGCATCACTGTAACACCATCTCTCTCCCCTCTTGCACTCTCTTCCACCTAGCCTGTCCATCTATCTTTGACTTTGATCTGCACACCATGTTGCTGACCACACTGGAGGAGTAAACAGCATGTGTGTTTCTTTGGTACATGACTTAAAGATCCAGACCATCAACATAGCTGGCATGTTGTAAGATGCTCTGTGCAGGCTTAGCATAAAATTGGTGAGGAAACTGAAACCTGGAATGTCAGCTGCTCAAAGATGTTCCCTTGATCAATGGCTGTCCTGATTGGTTGCAGAGAGATAAGTAGCTGATGCATCACGCTAATTCATAACCATCTCATAGGGTAATGTCTGTTGTGACCAGGAGGCTGCTGGCAGTACACTAGCAGGTTTTATGGTGAATTGTGCTCCATATCATTCCATGCTTGAGGTGGTCCTGATGCCTGCTGGCCACTAGCAATAGTTCAAACTTCTGCTTGCCAGTTGCCGAATTAACAACTTCGTGACATCCTCCTTGGGTGAAAGTAATGTGGGTCTGGTAGGGGTCTTCAGGCAACACACCTGACAATGGAACAATGGCACGGAGTCAACTTTCTGTGATGGACTCGGGAACTGCTAACTGGACTGGGCAAGTTCTGAAAACTTTGGAAGACTGTTGATGACTAACCAGCCACAATGGTAGAATCTTCAGGGCTGAACCTGACACTAAAGGTTCAATTTTTTTCCCACTCTACCTCAGATAATCCTGAAAATCATTGCTCCAACTGGCAAGGCAGTCATCTCTGGACAAACAGTGGGCAGCTTGTCAGCCCTCTATTGTCTTAGTCATTAAACTTCAGTAGCTGTTTGCTTCACAGTTAGAGGACCTTAAACTTTGGCTCTTTCAAATCTATGCGTAAGTCTCTAGATTTGGGTATATGTGATGAATCCCTAGAGCCTTTAATATGGGAAAGTATCCTGTATCCTTCACAGAGGCTCAATAGACAAAAAGTAACACCAAACGAAAGAAGGAGATAGCAGGAGAGGTGACTAAAAGCTTATTTGAAGAGGTTAAGTTTTATGGCACATTTTAAAGAAGGTAAGAAAGCTAGAGGAGGGGAGAGATTTGGGGAGGGAATTCCAGCACTTAGGGACTACACAGCTGAAGGCACTGCTGCTAGTGATGAGTTTGAATGTATGAAAAACCAATGTTGGAGGAATGCAGAGCTTTTGGAGGGTTGCAGATTACAAACATGAGGAGGGCTGAGACCACGAACGTGTAATCACAGATTTTAATACAAGGTGTTGGGACAGAGTGCAGGTCAGTAAGGTGATGGGTGAGTGAGACCTGGCATGTGTTAGGCCGTGGCAACAGGTTTTTGGAAGTTCAGAGAGGGTGGAATACAGAAGACACTCAGGGAAAGCATTAGAGGTAACAAATATAAGGATGAGGACTTCAACAGCAGATGGGTTGGGCAGAGACACATAATGTTATGAAAATATGTCATCATGTGATGGAAGGGACATGGGATTGGAAGCTCAGCTCATGGTCAGTTAGGATGTTGAGGTCGCAATCAGTCTGGTTCAGCCAGATCCAGTGGCCAGAGAGGGAAATAGAATTGATGCATGGAAATAGAGTATGTGGCTGGAGATGTACTAAATCTTCCCAAAATTTAATTAGAAGCAATTACAGCTCATCCAGGTCTGGATGTCAGAAAAGCAACCTGACAACACAGGCACAGTGAATTAGTCAAGATAGTGGTGGTGAAGTAGATCTGATGTGATGCCTTTGGATGATGTTGCCAAGGGACAGTGCAAGGATTTGGAAGCAACAGCATGTTCAAAGACTTTAGAGAGGAAAGGTGAGGTTGTAGCTTGGGCAGTAGTTTGACACTGATGCACTGCAGGAATTCACTGAGGCTCCTTCGACAGCACCTTCCAACCCACGGCAACTACCATCTAGAAAGACAAGGGCAGCAGATGGATGGGAACACCACCCCCTGGAAGCTCCCCTCCAAGTCACTCACCATCCTGGCTTGGAAATATATCACTGTTGCTGGGTCAAAATCCTGGAACTCCCTCCCTAACAGCGCTGTGGGTGTACCTACACCACATAGACTGCAGCAGTTCAAGAAGGCAACTCACCACCACCTTCTCAAGGGAAGAATCATCTCAGATTTGCACTAAGTGCAGTAGCAGGCGGGAAAAAGGACACTTTACCCGCTGGCCGCAATGGCGGGTTTTCTTGCCATATCGTCCCAATCTCGCCTCATTAATCTTGCATTCCCGGGAAACCTGCCATTTCGCTGGTGGGCAGCCTCCAATTCACCTGCCACACCATCACCTTGCCACTTCCTCACGCCAGGCGCTTCATTTAAAGTGCAGCTTCATGCACACCTGCGAAGCCTGCTGCTGATGTCCATGGGTGCTACTCGAAGCAAGGTAGGCAAATAACCCTCAAAGTCATGAAGTGCAGCTCACCGGGTGCATGTTGCTTATGTACAGTTGTGAAACCCGACGGCATGCACACACCGATGTGCCCGGATGATACAGCGTAGTGATTCCAGCGAGCAAGGCATATAATGATATGCAGATGTATTAAAATGAAGTTCCCAATGTCCAGCGGTGGGAAACGTGGCCCGACATTGACGGGTGGAGTGGACAATTACAAACTGGTTTCATGACGTTGTGAAACCAATTTTTGGCTTTCCCACCATATTGTCCGCTCACGCCTGCCATGATGGCCGACACTAGCAGGCATAGAAAATTCCGCCCTAAGTGTCTTTATTTTGTTGATTTTCCTTGTGGGGCCAGGGGGAGCAGGAGTGGTCCTCTGGACTCCAGAAGGTAATTTTAGTCCTTCTCTGCTTCCCTGCAACTCCTGCCCTGCAACTCCTGCCCTGCCTCCCCCCCCCACACCACCTTACCATGGCTCTTGAGAGCCCCCTCTCTCTATCTGTGCCTCTATCTCTCAACGTTCCTGTGTAATCGGTTTAAGGGCACATCATTATTATCTAGGAAAATGTTAGATGGTCCCTATGTACACAGCCACCAAGTTACTAGCCATTGGCTACAAAGCTCAACAGCAGCTGTATTTCTCTACTACATGATACTGTATATGTTAGATATTTTTAATTTTGTATGAGACTCAAGACACATTGCAAACATCTGTCAGTGCTCAGTTTCCACTCTGCTTAACACCCAGTGCATTTTACATACTTTCCTTTGTAGTGGTTTCATTGTGCTCTTTCTGTTTAGACAAGCAGGTCAGGAAGAGCCCTGTTTTCAATAAAGGGTAACGTCCACCTAATCCCCCCATTTACAATAAACACTGGAAAAATAATTGCTGATTCGGGGCTCTAAAATTGCAGACAGACTCTGTAATGTGTTTTATGGGCCTCAGTTACCAGAACTAAACAAAACCTCTGTCCAGACAGCCCCTTGCATACATGGCAGCTGTATCATCAACTCTTATGCAGTATGTCATTGGTTTTTTTTTTGTTTTACGGAAAAGTCTGCATTATATTTTCATTTTTTCAAACCTGTTGAGGGCAGATTGGATTGGTGAAAAGCGAGCATATCCATTCAAACCCTGAGCCTCCTTGCAATGTCTTCCAGAAATTGAACCCTTAAACAAATACCACACTCATTTTCCTGTTGCCAGGATGCTGAGCAATCAACCCTTTGCAATAATGAAGGAACTCAAAGATACCTGCCAAATCTGAATGGACCAAGGTGGAAGATCTGGCTGTGTTTGTGGTTAAGTTGAGTGATCAAACAGAACTCAGCTTGGTAACAGAGGAGGAGCCTGGATCAGACTAGATTGGAACTGAATCCAAGGAAAGAGATGGGTTTGGAGTGAGCCTGCAGAGGCAGAATTGGCCATGTTTATTCAGGAAATCAAGCCTTAATCTTTCACAGACACGAAGCAAATTATATGTGAAAACGTGGGAGGGAATTGTTTTATGGATCACTTGGGTATCACAACCTTACATCAGCTCCTTCCTGTTGCATCAATAGGAGATTAGAACCCAGGTTAATATTTTCTTTTCTGTGAAGTGTCTATTTAAAGGCTCATTCAGTACTCAACAGCTGCTAAAGACGTTCAAGCACAGCTTTAAAATCGTGCTGAAAAGATTTGAGGGATTTGGAATGGAAACCATTTAAAATATTTGCAGTTGGTTCCTGCTGCTCGTGCAGGTTCTGTGCTTCACTGTAGAATATGTTGCTGAGCAACACCACAGTTGGAATCTACCGGGGCTGTTTCAGTGATGGCTCAAAGTACAATGGTGGAAGTTGAACATTTGCTTCTTTTATCAAAATTATTCTCCATTCCATACGTGTTGTTTTACAGCGGGCTGCTTTTTTTTTGTTCTGTTTGCTCTAAAATAGATCATCCAAATGGCCCAGTCTCCATGTATGAATGTTAAGACTATTTAACTGGTGGAGGGGTTTTTGAAGTCAAGATGGACCCAGCCACAGGGGGTAAAACGCTATTTCTGTGAGGGTGCAAAATGAGTGACAGTGGATATACCCCACCCACTGACTCCTGGCATCAGTGGAGGTTAAAAGTTGATGGGTTAGTTTGCATGTTTGGCATTATTGAGTGGACCAATTTCACAGCCTGACTGATGAAACTCACTGACAGCCTGAGCGATTTTCTTAGCTTTCAGTAGAGTAATGTTGGCACACTGGGAAATCTGGCAGCTCCTTCTCTGAGATGAGGCAAAAGGGCGGGGGGTGGCTGTTGCTGGCAAAGCTGGTGAAGAATGGTTTTCTGCGTACCCTGAAGTGGTCCTGCTCAGAGCCCATGATTTAGCTGCACAATTCTCAGTTTGACAGAATAGAGGGTGCTGTTTGCTCCACCCAATGGAAGAACAGAATTGCATCAAGATCCTGAAGACAGCATAGGGCATTGATTTCAATGTTTTAATGTGACCCTGCATACTTCAGATGAAAATGTTCAAATGAATTCCATTTGAAATAAAGTCAAGCAGTAAACAAGTAGTTTTTAAAAAAAAATAATCTGCCTACTATTCCATTCATGGCGAAAGCAGGGTAATAGGCAGATGACAATTGCCTTTAATATTTTTAGGGGAGGAGGGAAGAAAATTTGGGGCAAAAATTGTACAGGTGTGTTCCAGCTGACCCTCAGAGTATCATGGTTAACATCAGTACCTGGATATCCTTTTTTAAACCTTTGCAAGAGCTCAAAAAATCCTTTGTGCACTGCAGCACTGTCAGATTTTCTTCTTCCTTCTGGTTTATGAGATCAAATGGATTCTTAAAGGCCAGATTGGAAGTCATGCTGGCTTTGTCTGGCCTGTAATGAGCCCTAAGGGTTTGAGAAGCGTGTGTGTTCTTAGGCAGTAATGAAGGAGAAAGTGTATGTTAATCGGTAATTAGTTAGTGCCACGATGCATTTGTACAGATGCTTTGAATCTAGAAGTGAGTTAATTGCCAATTAATATGCACCTTTTGACTGGAATACCACAGTTTATGAGTTCACTTTCTTTGCTGAAATGGAAGAAACCTTAAGAACTTCTCATAGATGTTGACTTCCATCAAGCATTGGATGAATGCAAGGCTGAACTGCACTATACACGTGCAGTCAGACCCAGTGACCTGTTTCAACCACATTTGACAAAACTTTACAATTACAAAATTATGTACCGGGCACTTCAGGAACTGAAAATTTAAATTGGCAGACTTAACAATTGACATGCAGTTTTGGCACGGTACACACCGCCCTTCCCACCTCGCCAACCAAAGCAAAGACAATCATCTAAGGCTGGGATACATCACACATCGAATATAAGCAGTGGGGAATCCCAGCACCAACTGGCTGCCTCTTCACGGACATTAGGCCTCAGCAGCTCAGCATCCAGGTTCTGCTCAACTATAGACCCCAGAACAGAGAGCAGATCATCTGTGACAAAGATGAGCTGCGTTTTAGTTCCACAGACCCAATTCTGACACTGGGCTGAATTCCGGAGCAGGAACCCAGAGATGGCAATAGTGGGACCTTATAGGAGTTATACAAGGAGGTGGCCAATTAAGAGGCCGCCTGCGGGTACCCTATCCAATTAAGGACAACAGGTGGACTGCACAGCTGGGAGGACCAATGGAAGCACTCGAAGCTCTGGGCAGCCGGCAGCCCCACTGGGAGAGGTGGGCATGCAACTATAGGTGGGGGACTGCAATGATGTCTCAGGTTGGAGGCACCCTCTGAAGACTTGTAAATGTTATCAAAGTACACTGTAGCCACAGCGGCCAGTCCATCATCAGAGGGGGAACCCCTCCACAAGATGGTCTATGACCAGGCTGTGACCCTCACAACCCAGTGGATCCATGCTGAGTTGTTTTGCAGGACGTGCCCCTATTTCCCCTGGCCTGCTGCAAGGAGTTTGCCACTATGCCAACTATGGGCTGCAGCCACATCACCAGTGGGGTCAGTGGGGTTCATCCACTGCCTGGAAAATCCAGAGAGTGAGCGGAGTGTCCTCATATGGCACTTTAATTGGCCTAATTTGCTACCTGCCACTGGGGGGGTATAATTTAGGTTATAACTGTTTCCGGATGGAGAAAGGATTGAAGGCTTCCATGAAGAGGCAGGTTTTCATTTTTGAGAACAAGAGATGGGCTTATTTGGTTTTCAAAGGTAGTGGGGCCAGAGCAGCAATCTAAATGTAATACGAGTCTCCATTATTTCTGATCTGCTCTCAGCCCACCTATAGATATTCACATTGGGCTGGACTGCACACATTCCCCTAACATTGGGGCAAGAACCGGCATCCAGAAATAAGAGAACAAGTATGCAAATTTCAGGTGGTTCTTGGTTGTCGCTGCTCTTCTTAGCCTCACAATATGAATGGGACAGATTAAAGTTGACCTGTACTGTAATAGGCCTATCCATGAGATTCAATCTTCTGCTTCCCCACTTCAAATTGCAATCCCATATGTTCACAAGAGTTCCTGCCACTTGTGCCCCAGCAAGACAGTGGGGAGATAAGATAAATTGAGTGCTGTACAGAGGTTAAACTCACCCTACAGTCATAGTGCAAGTGAAAGTCTTGCTCTGTAGCATTGGAACACGAGAATATGTCGAAGTCCCACACCTAGACAGATTTTTAGGAGAGAAAGAGAAAAGCAGTTTCATAACAGAAAGGGTAGGTTAATGTCACTTGATAATCCCCTGTGGACAACGTGACAGATGCAGCTTGTAGCATTTCACCCTTGGAATGTTTCGAGTGTGAGTTGACATCTCAGGAAATGGCTTGCAGATGAAGTCCTTGCACCTAGGAATTGTTTACAGTTCTGAATATAAATGAAGCGCAAGAGGCCTTGCTACCTGTACAGCTACCATGTATTTAATGTGTTGGATTAGGTGATGGCTCAGTTGACTATTTATCCCTTTAATATTTAACTTCTCCTAATCAACAGTTCGCATTGAATATTACTTGGCACTTGCTCAGAAAGCACACTGGAGACACAGAAGCAGTTCTATCGACTGCTGAAAGGGAGGGAAAGGAAAGAAACACAAAGGAGCCCTTGCAGCACGAGTATCAACAGGCTCACAGCTGATAAATTAGGCACATGGCTGTCTACACTCAGTGAGCTGGAATGTTAAGCTGATTTGTTTAGTCGCTCAACAATGCTGTGTGCAGCTCAAAGTAGTAAAATTCCAGTGAGCAAATAAAAATCTGAAATCATCCTGTTTAAACAGAAATTGTTGCCTCTAACATCAGATGGGTCAGGGCCACTGGTTTACATTGTCTAAAAAGATCTTTTTTTTTCTATTGCATTGAATTTTGATGTGCCCTGGGTATCCTACCCTATGGTTTGACCACTTCCTATGAAAAACAGAAAACCAAGTTAGCTTGTTTATAATGTAGCATTGCTCTAGTTCCCAATAATCAGAGCATTTCATTTGTGGTGATGAATACATCAAATTCTGATTTCTATTACATGAAATTCCAGAGTTTGTACTAGTATTTGGGGGATCACTTTAATTGCTCCTTCATCCTACCCCACTTTGCTGTTCCCCTCTGAAGTTAGCGACTCTTCGGGTAAAGTTTTATGGGTACAAGCTGTCCAAGTGGCCATTTCAGGTGAGTAAGTCAAGACTGTGATTATTGGCAGACTGATCAATGAAATATCATGGATTATCCAAATATGAGCCACCACAACAACATGTATTTATATAGCACCTTTACCACAGTAAAACATTCCAAGGCACTTCAAAGAAGTGTTATCAAATAGCTTTTGACACTGAACCACAAAGTGATACTGAGATACGTGACCAAAAGCTTTGTCAACAAGGTAGATTTTCAAAAGCAGCTCAAAACATTGCTGCAAATGCTGGAGAAATGAAAACCAGGGGTGTACAAGAAATCAGAATTGAAGGACCACAGATCACAGACAATTATAGGGCTGGCACAAGTTACAGAGATGGGGAAGGGAGAAGCCAGCAGGAATTTGAAAACAAGGATGAGAATTTTAAAGTAGAGGTTTTAATGGATTGGGAGCTAAGGTAGCTCAGTGTCCACTGTGCTGTGGTCACTCTTACCAATACTGTCATGGACAGATGTAGCTGCAGCAGGCAGGTTGGTGAGGATGAGGTCGACTATGTTTTTCCCTCTTGTTGGTTCCCTCACCACCTGCCGCAGAACACCTGTTGAACACCACTTGGAGGAAGGACTGAGGGTGGCAAGGGCGCAGAATGTACTCTGGGTGGGGGGCTTCAATGTCCATCACCAAGAGTGGCTCGGTAGCACCACTACTGACCAAGCTGGCCGAGTCCTACATGGCATAGCTGTTAGACTGGGTCTGCGGCATGTGGTGAGGGAACCAACAAGAGAGAAAAATATACTTCACCTCGCCCTCACCAACCTGTCTGTTGCAGATGTATCTGTCCATGACAGTAATGGTAGGAGTGACCACTGCATAGTCGTTGTGGTGATGAAGTCCCACCTTCACGTTCAGGGTACCCTCCATTGTGTTGTGTGGCACTACCACTACCACAGTCTAAATGGGATAGATTTTGAACAGATCTAGTAACTCAAGACTGGGCATCCATGAAGTGCTGTGGGCCATCAGCAGCAGAATTGTGCTCGAACACAATCTGTAACCTCATGGCCCGGCATATCCCCCACCCTACCATTACCATCAAGCTAGGGGATCAACCCTGGTTCAATGAAGTGTGCAGGAGGGCATGCCGGGAGCAGCAGCAGGCATACCTAAAAATGAGGCGTCGACCTTGTTAAGCTACAACACAGGACTACATGCATGCCAAACAGCAAAAGCAGCAAGTGATAGAGCTAAGCGATTCCACAACCAATGGATCAGATCTAAGCTCTACATTCCTGCCACATCCAGTTGTGAATGATGGTGGACAATTAAATAACTCACTGGAGGAGGAGGTTCCACAAATATCCCCATCCTCAATGATGGAGGAGCCCAGCACATCAGTGCAAAATATAAGGCTGAAGCATTTGCTACAATCTTCAACCAGAAGTGCCGAGTGGATGATCTATCTCAGCCTCCTCCGGTGGTCCCCTGCATCACAGAAGCCAGTCTTCAGCCAATTTGATTCACTCCATGTGATATCAAGAAACAGCTGAAGGCACTGGATACTGCAAAGGCTATGGGCCCTGATAATATTCCAGCAATAGTTCTGAAAACTTGTGCTCCAGAACTTGCTGTGCCCCTAGCCAAGCTGTTCCATTACAGCTACAACACTGGCATCTCCCCGGCTATGTGGAAAATTGCCCAGTACACAAAAAGCAGGACAAATCCAACCCGGCCAATTACCGCCCCATCAGTCTATTTTTGATCATCAGTAAAGTGATGGAAGGGGTCATCAACAGTGCTATTATGCGGCAGTTGCTTAGCAATAACCTACTCACTGATGCCCAGTTTAGGTTCCGCCATGGCCACTCAGCTCCTGACCTCATTACAGCCCTGGTTCAAACATGGACAAAAGAGCTGAATTCCCAACATGAGGTGAGAGTGACTGCCCTTGACACCAAGGTCTCATTTGACCGAGTGTGACATCAAGGAGCCCTAGTGAAACTGGAGTCAGTGGGAATCGGGGAAAACTCTCTGCTGGTTGGAGTCATGCTTAACACAAACGAAGATGGTTGTGGTTGTTGGAGGTCAATCATCTCAGTTCCAAGACATCACTGCAGGAGCTCCTCAGGTTAGTGTCCTCGGCCCAACCGTCTTCAGCTGCTTCATCAATGACCTTCCTTTCATCATAAGGTCAGAAGTGGGGGTGTTCATTAGTGATTGCACAATATTCAGCACCACTCACGACTCCTCAGATACAGAAGCAGTTCATGTCCAAATGCAGCAGGACCTGGACAATTTCCAGGCTTGGGCTGACAAGTGGCAAGTAACATCCATGCCACACAAGTGTCAGGCAATGACCATCTCCAACAAGTGAGAATCTAACTATCGCCCCTTTATGCTTCCCCTTCAAGTCACTCACCATCCTGACTTGGAAATATATCGCCGTTCCTTCATTGCTGCTGAGTCAAAATCCTGGAACTTCCTTCCTAACAGCACTATGGGTGTACCTACACCACATGGACTCCAGCGGTCAAGAAGCCAGCTCACCACCTCAATGGCAATTAGGGATGGGCAATAAATGCTGGCCTAGCCAACGAAGCCCACATCCCCTGAATGAATAAAAAAATAAGGATGATAGGTGAACAGGACTTGTTGCAAGTTAGGATATGGGCAGCAGAGTTTTGATGAACTCAAGTTTGCGGAGGGAGCGAGGTGGGAGGCTGGCCAGGAGAGCATTGGAATAATTGAGTCTAGTAAGCGTTCACACATTTACTTTCCAACTGGAGTCATTGGATAGTGATCAAGAGCAAAGTCCTACAGGCAAACATATGAAAGTGATGGGTAGAAGATGATCAACCGGTCCATCAAACCTGCCCCAAACTCATGGTGCCCGGGGAATGATGACTAGACACTTTCTCTGCAGTCATGTGATCTCTTTGGAGAGGCAAAAAAAATAGAGACACCCCCAGGGCCATAAAGGGGAAAACAAAATACTCCTTAAACCAAAATTGGTCAGGAAATCTCTCCAGTCAGTTTGCATAATAATAGTAAGAAATAGCTTGCAGTGTTGCAGACTTACCATGTCCAACATTTGATTCTCTCTGAGAAGCTTCTTATATTTCCTGGAAATCACCTGGCCATTGCTAAGCTGTGATAATAGTCTCTGTGAAGAGGGTGAGTGGAAAGCTCAATGAGTGATGATGCTTTAGGTCATTATGGACGACCTGATGGGTAGCGACAACTCGCATGATGCTGCCACAAATTGTTCTATTTATAACACTTGTAGCATGAATAATTCAATATGTGGGTTGGGGCTGAGTTAGTTCAAGAGAGGGAACTGCCTACGACAATTACATTTTCTGTATGATGTCAAGCCAATGTGCATTTACCCTAAGCCATCAGCCAATTATTTTGATTAAGAGATGCATAAATTGGAGATTTGTTGCTCCCCTTATTTGATAGGTTATACCAACTAACTTTTCCTAATTACTTTTCCTTCAGACATAATGCCTGCTTTGTTCAGAATCTCAACCAAGCCTGGTTTCCATAGCAACAATCAGTATTTTCCATCAAAGTTTCCTTAATGTTTATTTTAAAACTTATGAATACCTTTATGGCAGGCCCAGCAGCCATATTGGACCAGCAAGAATAACATTGGCAGTGTGAATATCTTTCCTCTAGTGAGCTCTCCGTCCACAAGTAGGTTAATTCTGCACTTGGTTGCAGACTAAATGACCATTAAGAATTCACCCAACAGCCCGAAACATTATTTGCACTCCAAATAATAGTGGTTTACTTACTGATATTGTTCCATTTAAAAAGAAAATTATTAATGGGGATTTATCCTATCCTGTGCTTAACATTTAGTTGCTGCGCTGACATTGTACTGCCAGCTCTGTTAATCATTGCTACAGAACTCTAGTGAGAACTCTACTCCACACCTGATGATACAATCTGAAGTTGCCATTTCCCCAAGTCCTGCTCTGAAGGACTAGAAGAATATAGAATTGTTGCAGAAGTTGCTACAGGGCAGAACCCTCAGCCCAATTATCTTAATGTACTTCATTTACGACCTTCTCCCCATCATAGGGTTAGAAATGGGGATGTTCGCTGATGCTTGCACAGTTTTCAATTCCATTCACTATTGCTCAGGTAATGAACATTACAAGCAAAATATTTGCATGTAAGGCAAAGCAACAAATTTCAGACTTAGGCTGATAAATGGGCAGTAACATTTGTACCACACAAGTTCCAGGCAATGACCATTTGTAACAAAATGAAGTGTAACCAACTTGCCGTGACATTCAGTGGCGTCACCATTGTTCAAGGTGGGGGATTCAACATTCTGGGACTTAACAGTGGCTAGAAACTGAACTGAATTGGATCATCCACATAAATACTGTAGCTACAAGTGTAGGTCAGATGCTGGGTATTCTGTGATGAGTGATCCATCACCTGACTTCCCAAATCTGTCCACCCCTACCAAACCTGTACACCCCTACAAGGTACAAGCCAGGAATGTGATGAAATAGCCTTCACTTGCCTGGATGAGTGCAGCTTCAACAATTCTCAAGAGGATTGACACTAACCTGGACGAAGTAGCCCTCATGATTAGCAACCCATTCACCACCTGTTCGCTCCCTCCCACACCAATGCACCATGTCAGCAGAGTGTACGACCTAACAAGATGCAATGCAACAATTCACCAAGGCTCCTTTGACAGCAACTTGTAAAGCCATGATCTCTCCCACATGGAAGGCCAAGGGCAACAGAAGCATTGGAATACCATCACCTACCTCAGAGGAGGCGGTGGTGTAGTGGTATTGTTGCTGGACTAGTAATCCAGAGACCCAGGGTAATGCTCGAGGGAGCTGGGTTCAATGATGGAATTTGAATTCAATAAAAATCTGAAATTAAAAGTCTAATGATGACCATGAAACCATTGTCGATTGTTGTAAAAACCCATCTGGTTCACTACTATCCTTTAGGGGGAGGAAATCTGTCATCCTGACCTGGTTTGGCCTACATGTGACTCCAGACCCACAGCAATGTGTAACTGTTAAATGCCCTATGAAATGGCCTAGCAAGCCACTCAAACCGCTGCGAAGTCTCAGAAAGGAATGAAACCGGACGGACCACCCGACATCGACCTAGGTACCAGAAATGACAACGGCAAACTTAGCTCTGTCGACCCTGCAAAGTCCTCCTTACTAACACCTGGGGGCTAGTGCCAAAATTGGGAGAGCTGTCTCACAGACTAGTCAAGCAACAACCTGACATAGTCATCCTCACGGAATCACATCGTACAGATAAGGTCCCAGACACCACCATCACCATCCCTGGGTACGTCCTGTCCCACTGGCAGGACAAGCCCAGCTGAGGTGGTGGCACAGTGATATACATTCAGGAAGGAGTTCCCCTGGGAGTCCTTAACATCGACTCCAGACCCCATGAAGTCTCATGGCATCAGGTCAAACACAGGCAAGGAAACCTCCTTTGATAAAAACAAAAAGCTAAAAGCTACTGCGGATGCTGGAAATCCAAAACAAAAACAGAATTACCTGGAAAAACTCAGCAGGTCTGGCAGCATCGGTGGAGAAGAAAACAGTTGACGTTTCGAGTCCTCACGACCCTTCGTCAACTGTTTTCTTCTCCACCGATGCTGCCAGACCTGCTGAGTTTTTCCAGGTAATTCTGTCTTTGTCAAGGAAACCTCCTGCTGATTGCCACGTATTGCCCTCCCTCAGCTGATAAATCAGTGCTCCTCCATGTTGAACACCACTTGGAGAAAGGACTGAGGGTGGCAAGGGCCACCTTGGTGATGTCCATCACCGAGAGTGGCTCGGTAGCACCACTACTGACCTAGCTGGCCGAGTCCTAAAGGACATAGCTGCTAGACTGGGTCTGTGGCAGGTGGTGAGGGAACCAACAAGAGGGAAAAACATACTTCACCTCATCCTCACCAACCTACCAGCTGCAGATGCATCTGTCCATGACACCACAGCACAGTCGTTGTGGAGACGAAGTCCCACCTTCACATTGAGGATGCCCTCCATCGTGTTGTGTGGCACTACCGCCATGCTAAATGGGATAGATTTCGAACAGATCTAGCATCTCAAGACTGGGCATCAATGAGGCATTGTGGGCCATCAGCAGCAGCTGAATTGTACTCAACCACAATCTGTAACCTCATGGCCTGGCATATCCCCCACTCTATCATTACCATCAAGCCAAGGGATCAACCCTGGTTCAATGAAGAGTGCAGGAGAGCAGACCAGGAGCAGTACAAGGCATACCTAAAAATGAGGTATCAACGTGGTGAAGCTATAACACAGGACTACTCACATGCCAAACAGCATAAGCAGCAAATGATAGACAGAGCTAAGTGATCCCACTATCAAAGGATCAGATCTAAGCTCTCAGTCCTGCCACATCCAGTCGTGAATGGTAGTGGACAATTAAACAACCCTCTGGAGGAGGAGGCTCCACAAATATCCACATTCTCAATGGTGGAGGAGCTCAGCACAACAGTGCAAAAGATAAGGCTGGAGCATTCGCAACAATCTTCAGCCAGAAGTGCCGAGTGGATGATCCATCGCGGCCTCCTCCGGAGGTCCCCAGCATCACAGAAGCCAGTCTTCAGCCAATTCGATTCACTCCACGTGATATCAAGAAATGGCTGAAGGCACTGGATAGTGCAAAAGCTCTGGGCCCTGACAATATTCCAGCAATAGGACTGAAGACTTGTGCTTCAGAACTTGCTGCACCCCTAGCCAAGCTGTTCCATTACAGCTACAACATTGGCATCTATCCGTCTATGTGGAAAATTTCCCAGGTATGTCCTGTACATAAAAAGCAGGACAAATCCAACCCGGCCAATATAGTGCCCCATCAGTTTACCCTCGACCACAGTTTACCCTCGATCACCAGTTAAGTAATGGAAGGGGTCATCAACAGTGCTATCATGTGGCAGTCCTTTAGTAATAACCTGCTCACTGATGCCCAGTTTAGGTTCCACCTGGGCCACTCAGCTCCTGACCTCATTACAGCCTTGGTTCAGACATGGACAAAAAAGTGGAACTCCTGAGGTGAGGTGAGAGTGACTTCCCTTGACATCAAGGCCACATTTGACTGAAGTGTGGCATCAAGGAACCCTAGCAGAACTGGAGTCAATGGGAATCGGGGAAAATTCTCCGCTGGTTGGAGTCGTACCTAGCACAAAGGAAGATGTTTGTGGTTATTGGAGGTCAGTCATCTCAGCTCCAGGACATCACTGCAGGAGTTCCTCAAGGTTGTGCCCTCGGCCCAACCTTCTTCAGCTGCTTCATCAATAACCTTTCTTCCATCATAAGGGCAGAAGTTCACTGATCATTGCACAATCTTCAGCACCATTCACAACTCCTCAAATATTGAAGCAGTCCATGTCCAAATGTAGCAAGACCTAGACAATATCCGGGCTTGGGCTGACAAGTGGCAAGTAACATTCATGCCACAAAAGTGCCAGGCAACAACCATCTCCAACAATGGAGAATCTAACCATTGCCCCTTGACATTCAATGGCATTACCATCATTGAATCCCCCACTGTCAACATCCTGGGGCTACCATTGACCAGAAATTGAACTGTACTAGCCATATAAATACTGTGGCGACAAGAGCAGGTCAGAGGCTAGGAATCCTGCAACGAGTAACTCACCTCCTGACTCCCCAAAGCCTGTCCACCATCTACAAGAAACAAGTCAGGAGTGTGATGGAATACTTCCCAGTTGCCTGGAAGAGTGCAGCTCCCACAACACTCAAGAAGCTTGACACTGTCCAGGAGAAAGCAGTTGATTGGCACCGCATTCCCCAAACATTCACTCCCTCCACCACCGACGGACAGTAGCAGCAGTGCGTACCATCTACAAGATGCATTGCATCAAGGGCAGCATATAAATGGGAACGCCACCACGTGCAAGTTCCCCTGCAAGTCACTTAGCATCCTGTCTTGGAAATATATCGCTGTTCCTTCAGTGTCGCTGGGTCAAAATCCTGGAACTCCCTTTCTAACAGCACGGTGGGTGTACCTACACCACATGGACTGCAGCAGTTCAAGAAGGCAGCTCACCACCACCTCCTCAAGGGCAACAAGGGATGGGCAATAAATGCTGGCCCAGCCAGCGAAGCCCACATCCCGTGAATGAATTAAAAAAACCTGCAAATTTCCTTCCAAGTCACACATCATCCTGACTTGGAGATATGTCACCATTCCTTCATCATTGCTGGGACAAAATCCTGAAACTCCCTATCTAGCAGCGCTGTGGGAGTACCTTCACCAAACTAATTGCAACAAATTGGAAATAAATGTTGACCCTGTCAGTGATACCCACACGCAATGAATAACTTAAGAAAATGTTAAACAAAGAAAGCTGTCCCTCACTAGACACATCTCCTGAACAAAAAAGCTTATAGTGACACATTATCAAATATGTTTTTTGTCAAAATGCTCAGAACATACATTTCTGCTGGCACAAATATTTTCAGATGTGTCTTTCAAATATTTAATTCAAGTGATTATTTTGTTGAAGTGGCGTTGAATTCCTAGTTAAATGGAAGCTTATTGTACTGCTAGTTTTTAATTATCAGTTGAGCTTCATGGTTCCTTGGAATCTGATTTTTAGTCTGCCGGAATTATTGAGTTAATAAGCTGAAGGTCAAAAATACTTGGCAATTACTTGTTTCTACTAGGGTGGCACTGATTTCCAATTTACATACAAAGAGATCTTGACTGTACTGATCACATGGGTGCAAGCATAATCTCATACCCTACTGAGTGCGTGCCCATGCATGGGTTAAGCGTATTGTAAACAGGCTAGGTGTATCAACTTGTACCTGCCCTGGCTTCAGTATGTTGTACCTGGATTACTAACTCAGCACACACAGATTGGTGACTGAATCTGGCAACTTTGTGGTTGGTACACCCAGCTACTCACTTCATATACTCACAAAACTACTCGGGGAGGAAACGCTTGGAATTTTAACCCTGTCAATTATGGGAGAAGGAAAATACCAAGGGAGGTTAAGGCATACCACTTATTGGAGGTAATGGGAACGAATCAGTTAGAGCAGGAGACATTGTGAGATCTTGACAGTTAGACAAATCTCAAAGTAGGTGACTTGGACATAGGACTTTTGTGTGCTGATGGGAATGCTACAAAGTCACACATTATTTGTGATCTTTTGCCAGCTTGATAGTTGAAGTGCAAACAGTTTTGACAGTGTGTATAAAATAACCAAATGTAGTCTTCATCAGACCTGCATACAACAAACTGATCCATAATTCAAAACAGCATTAAACTTGAGTCTGGTCCAAAAAGCAAGGGAGCAAATAGATAGCCTTGGTCAGCTTGGAATCATTCCAGAAATGATATTAATGAATGTTGAATACATAACTTGTCCTGAATATGTAGTCAGCAAAAAATGTTATTGTGCTTTAGAAGGAGGAATGTAAACAGATTCTGCGCTGGTAGCCAACAGTCATTAGCTCTCATCTCATAGTTGTTTCAAATTTTTTGGGGGTGTGGTGAGCGCATTTTCTATGTATAGTTTTAATTCTGACCTTCTGTTGTGCCCTTCTGTTTCCTTTGCTAAGTTTCAATTTTGAGGGCTCAATGCTCTAATCATTTGACTGTTTTTCAGCTAAGTAGGTGATTCAGAGATTAAGCTAATGGGTTGAGGTGCACAAGGTGTATAAAGGAGCCTCTCAGTTGAAGGCATAAGAAATCAAAGAGTTATTTAAAGTGGTTAAACTCACTGGCTGAATAATACAGGGGTGGGGAGGCGGGTGATGCAGATGGCACGCGTCCCCCGGAACCCACATCAGCGTGGAGCCGATGCGTTCCATGCCAAGCTGCCCGGAAGCCATACTGCACTGTGAGCCGAACTAATGAGGGCCAAGTGGGACCTCCACCCCTCATTGGAACCGACATCCCGCCCTCTGGTGTTGCCGGCCAATCGGATTGGCAACAGTGACCACTGACGGGATTGCTGGAGAAGAAAAGACCCCAAGGCCTTGGATCCCTGGAGCAGGTAAGTCTGTAGTCCTGGGCAGGGAGGCGTTGGGTAGGTTAGGGAGAGGGGTAGTGGTGGGAAGGGGCTTGGGTTTAAGGGAGGGAGCAGGTAGGAAGGAAGAGAAGAGTTCAACCTAACGGCAGCCCCTGAAGAGCAACCGCCCTCTTCCTTCCTGCCCTTAAGTACTTCAGGTAAAAATCACTCCCGCCTTGCTGCCCATGCCAAAGGTTTTATGGCAAGGCCAGCGTATTATCAAGTACAACTGGCTTGATAGCAAACCTGATTGACCATTAATTGTTCCCGCTGTGTTCTGGGGGTGAGCTCGTGGGTGGGCGGGAAGGTGGTGGGATGGGCACCCACCCCATTTTATGTGCCCCCTCTGTGGGAAACACGCTCACTGTTCTTCAGACATGTCCACTGTTCTTCGGACTCTACATGATTCAAAGCTGACCTGTCTCTTGTAGTTTAACAAAGTTGGAAGCTTATGAAGAAGGGTCATACGGACTCGAAACATTAACTCTGTTTCTCTCCACAGATGCTGCTAGACCTGCTGAGTTTTTCCAGCATTTTCTGTTTTTGTTGCAGATTTCCAGCGTCTGCAGTATTTTGCTTTTATGGAAGTTTATGAAGACTTGTAAAAACAAAGGATAATAGGGTTTTCACCCTCCAGGCAAACCTGTAAACAAAGTTTTGTATGTAGAACAGAACGTATTTAACAATAAACAGAAATAATGATACAACAGCCAGGATTGGGCTGACAAGCAGCAAATAACATTCACGCCATACAAATGCCAGGCAATGACCAGCTCCAACAAGAGAGAATCTAACCATCACCCCCTGACATTCAATGGCATTACCATTGCTGAATCCCCCACTATCAACATCTTGGGGGTTACCCTTGACCAGAAACTGAACTGGACTAGCCATATAAATACTGTGGCTACAAGAGCAGGTCAGAGGCTGGGAATCCTGCGACAAGTAACTCACCTTCTGACTCCCTAAAGCCTGTCCATCATCTACAAGGTGCAAGTCAGGAGTGTGATGGAATACTCCCCACTTGCCTGGATGAGTGCAGCTCCAACAACACTCAAGAAATGTGACACTGTCCAGGACAAAGCAGCTCACTTGATTAGCACCACATCCACAAACGTTCACTCCCTCCATCACCGACACACAGTAGCAGCAGTGTATACCATCTACAAGATTCACAGCAGGAATTCACCAAGGCTCCTTCAACAGCACCTTCCAAACCCATGACCACTATCATCTAGAAGGACAAGAGCAGCAGATGAATGGAAACACCACCACCTGGAAGTTCACCTCCAAGTCGCTCACCATTCTGACTTGGAAATATATCGTCGTTCCTTCGCTGCCGCTGGGTCAAAATCCTGGAACTCTGTTCCTAACAGCCCTGGCTGGTGAACCTATACCACATGAGTGGTTCAAGAAGGCAGCTCACCACCATCTTCTCAGGGGCAATAAATACTGGCCCAGCCAGCGACGCCCACATCCCGCGAATGAATAATTTAAAAATGCAGCACTTTGCTACCTTATAGCTTTTGTTTTGTATGCTCAACTTGTTCTTGGGCAGGAGGAGCCACAATTTCACCTCCCCACAACCCAGTTCCTCAGGATTGTTGCATCCTCCTCCACCTCAAGTTCTGACATCCCATCCGTAAATAACCCATCAGATATCGACATAATTGTTCTGTCAAACAAATGAAACCATTTAATACCAAAACCTCAATGATTGTTGTATCATTATTACTGTATTATTAAATACATTCTGTTCTATATACAAAATTTTGTTTATAGGCTTTTCTGGAGGGTGAAAACCCTATTATCCTTCGCTTTTACAAGTCTTCATAAACTTGCAACTTTGTTAAACTAACAAAAAGAGTTACAAAAAACAAAACAAAGAGTTACAGGAGGCTGGTCAGCTTTGAATCATGGGGGGCCCATCGTGTCTATTTTTCATGTGGAACTTCGAATAGTTTATTTTTAACATAGATAATTATCCATGGACCCCAGTTTGTCAAGTTAACTTTTACTTTAAAGGTGACAAATGAATTTGAATTTTGTTTCTCCCCTTACTGATCAGCAGTTACCATTTTGTGTTGATCCTCTCACTATGGGAAACTCCTGGAGCTAGCCATTGATCTTTCTAATTGGTGGCTTCTCTGGCTATAATTCATCCTACTCTGAGGAGCTGCATTGTAATGTAGGTAGGAGTGGATTATACAATTGGGTACTCCAAAGCCAAAACATTTCAGCTGCCTGCTCCTTGCTGGAGATATTTGACATTTCTCAGGATGTTTCCTTGTCAGGCATCTCAAATCTACAATACGCTCTGTGGGCTACAATACCAGCTCTAGCATGATTGTCAAAAATCAGAGCCCAGTGCAATTTGGAATTTCACGGTAAACCTTTCCTGAATTACTGCGATTTGATATGTCAGCAGGGGATGGCGACAAGCTCTTGAACTGTGCTACCATGGAGCACACAAATGTGGGCTGTTGCTTTATAGCTAGAGTTTCCTGTGGAAAACTATTATCTGGACTAGTAGACAAGAGTGTATGTCTTAATACTTTGGAAAATTTCTCCCAAGGTTTAATGTCCCCTTGGCTATCTGCACTAGCAAGTTCCCTTTTCCAGATAATAAGGTTATTTGTGAAGTTATTCAGGTGTCCCTCCTCCCCATTTTTACTTATATGGTGACACCTCATTCAGCTCGCCATTTGGAAACCATCTCCCATTGTTGTCAAATATGGCATGCTTCTTATCCTTTGCGGTATTTATGTTTGACTGAGCAATGGCTACCAGTGGCAATTGCCGTTTCTAGCAACTGCCATTTATCAAACCAAGCATGTATGGTTCCCCATATAAAATTAGACTCATCTGCACATCTGTTATCAGTCACAGTCTTGCCCCTAACTTGTGTCATTGATTTAATTTTCCCCTTCTAGAGCAATCAGATTCTGCTGCCAGAGGCTGACATTCTGGTGGAGGTGTAGGATTGTGTCCCAAAGCCTCCCAGCTCCCCTTTCTACTGTATCAGTCACCACATCTATAGCAAGTTCAGTTGAAATAGCTTTATCAGTCTTAACTTTACACACAGATTGAACAATTTAAAAATCATCTGTTCCATTTGTCTGAAGTGGCACAAAGTCTACTCTAGAGCAATAAGGAAAATTTAAATCTGAACAACTGATTCAAAATGACCTACCAATGGAGTATGTTTACTTCCCTCCCCCCACCCAACCACCTTACCCAACTCTAATAACGCACACGTGTGGTTACTTTCATCAAAATTATATGCAATGCCTGATAAACAGATAATCATTACTCAGTATGCAACAGCTTCAAATGCTAACCCTGCTTCACAGAATCACAGATTTGTTACAGCACAGAGGAGGCCATTTGGCTCATCATGTCTGCACTGGCTCTCTGAATGAGCAACTCACTTAGTGCCATTCTCCTGCCTTCTCCCAGTAACACTGCACATTCTTCCTTTTCAGATAACAGTCTAATTCCCTTTTGAATGCTTCAATTGAACTTCCCTCCACCACACACTTAGGTAGTGCATTCCAGACCCTAACCACTCGCCGTGTGAAAATGTTTTTCCTCATGTTGCTTTTGCTTCTTTTCTCAATGACTTTAAATCTGTGCCCTCTTGTTCTCGATCCTTTCAGGAGTGGGAACAGTTTCTCCCAATCAATTCCATCTAGTCCCCTCGTGCTTTTGAATACCTCTATCAAAACTCCTCTCAGCCTTCTTTTTTCCAAGGAAAGCAGTTCTAGCTTCTCCACTCTATCTTCATTTCTGAAGTTCCTCATCCCTAGAACCATTCTTGTGAATCTTTTCTGCACTCTATCCAATGCCTTCACATCCTTCCTAAAATGTGGAGCCCAAAACTGGAAGCAGTACTCCAGCTGAGGCCAAACTAGTGTTTGTACAAGTTCAACATAACCTCCTTGCTCTTTGCCCATATTAATAAAGCCTTGGATACTACGCACGTTATTAATCGCTCTCCCAACCTGTCCTACCACCTTCAATGACTTATGAACATATACACCCAGGTCCCTCTGCTCTTGCACCCCCTTTAGAGTTGTACCCTTTATGTAATGCTGTCTCTCCATGTTCATCCTGCCAAAATGAATCATTTCACACTTCTCCGCATTGAACTTATCTTCCACCTGTCCACCCATTCCACCAACTTCTCTATGCCCTTTTAAGTTTTACACTATCCTCCCCACAGTTCACCATGCTCCCAAGTTTGGTATCATTAGCAAACTTTAAAATTGTGCCCTGAGCACCAAGGTTTATGTCATTAATGTATATCAGGAAAAGCAAGGGTCCCAAAACTGACCCCTAGGGAACTCCACTACAAACCTTCCTCAAGCCCCTCTGTTTCCTGTCACTCAACCAGTTGCTACTGTCCCTTTTATTCCATGAGCTATAACGTTGCTCACAAGTCTGTTGTGTGGCACTGTACCAAATACCTTTTGGAAGCCCAGGTACATCACATCAACAGCATCACTCTTTTCTGTTACCTCTTCGAAAATCTCCATCATATTCGTTAAACATGATTTTTCCTTGAGAAATCTGTGCTGGCTTTCTTTAATTAACCACATTTGTTCATGTGATGTTTAATTTTGTCCAATATTATTGTTTCTAGAAGTTTCCCCAGCACCAAAGTTAAACTGACTGGCTTGTAATTGCTTGGCTTATCCTTACACTCACCCTTTTTTGAACAAGGGTATAACATTTGCAATTCTCCAGTCCTCTGGCACCATCCCGAGTCTAAGGAAGACTACAATTTCCACTCTCGCTTCCCTCAGTATCCTTGGGTGCATCTCATCCGGTCCTGATGTCTTATCCACTTTAGATATAGGTAGCCTATCCAATACCAGCTCCTTATCAATTTTATATCCTTCTAATGTCTGAATTACCTCCTCTTTCACCCTGGCCTGGGTAGCATCTTCTTCCTTGGTAAAGACAGATGCAAAGAATTCATTTAATATTTCAGCTATGTCCTCTGCCTCCATGCATAAATCCCCTTTTTGGTCCCTAATCAACCCTACCCCTCCTTTGCCATCCTTTTACTACTTATATACCTTTAGAATTCCCTATTATGTTAGCTGCCAGTCTCTTTTTATACTCCCTCTTTGCTTCTCTTATTTGTATTTTCACCTTTCCTCTGAACATTCTGTATTCAGCCTGTTTCTCAGTTGTAGTTTCTACCTGTTATCTGTCATAAACACACTTTTTCTTCTTTATCTCAATTTTTATCTCTTTTGTCATCCAGGTAGCTCTGGCTTTGTTTGTCCTAATGTTCCTTTCGAGGGAACATGCCATGGCTGTGCCTGAAATACCTCTTCTTTGAAGGTAGTCCATTGTTCAGCAACTGTTCCTCCTGCCAACCGTTGACTCTAATTTATTCAGCTCAGATCCGTTCTTACCACATTGAAGTTGGCTTTCCTCCATTTAATTGCTCCTAGCAAAGTTATTCTTAACAAAGTAAGGTATTCAAATTTGAACAGAAGTTTATTCTTCTAAATGAGGGGTGAGGGAAGATTCTGTATTTGGTATTATATGTGAAAAATGTCAGTCTAAACAGATTTAACAATTCAAGCAGACCTAAAACAACCAGAAAAACTAAAAATGTAGTTCTGTGAAAAAATATGCCTTTTCAACTCTAACTTCCACTTCTGACTCCTCAATTTGAGGAGAAGGTGATTTTCTCCTTGTTTCTTTGTTAAGTATACGGTCACTTGGCAAGGCCCAACATGTCAGTTTAAAAAAAATGCTGTGCTTATATACCAATGATCAACCTACATAAAACCTCAGCCGACGCAAAAGCCTTCAACAACTTCTAGTCAAAAATCCAAACACGTTTATGAATTTAGAACAGAATTTAATAATAGCTAATGGCAATGATGCAGGTTAGCAACTTTAGCAGCACTTTCCTCATGGTTTGTGCATATGCATGCTCTCGTGCTGGTTCTCACTTTTGCTTCTTTCACTTCTCTCACCTGTCTCTCGACAATCTTATGGTTTTTACTTTATTCACCCACTTTACCCCTCATCGTGCCCTGATGGCGGAAGACAGATGAACGTGACATACCATGGCAACAGATCTCCTGGTAGGAGTTGCCACAAGCAGCAGCATCCCCTGCAGTGGGAAGAGACCTGACTCCATCTCACCATACTCCAGTCTGTACGCAATGCACTCGCCTACAGCTGGGAACAATAACTTATTGATGCGAGAAATAATAAGAATGTTCCTGTGTTGAGGAAAAATAAGACCTCATACTGAGAAAATCAGCCAAAGACCACAGTGCAGGACACCACCAACATTGAAAGCAGTAAGGTGGGAGTCATGGGAAATCAAGAAGCAGTAGTTACATGATGCCAAGCTTGGTTTTTTGATGTAAATCCAGCTAGCAGAAACCACAAAAAAATCAGCTGCTAACTTTGGCTGTGGTTGATTTGTTGGCGATTGTTAAGCAAATTTATTTAATAGATTCTGGTCAGTAAGGAAATCAGAGAGTTTGTATGTCACACCCTGGACTGCAGTGTTTAAGTGTCATGAATGGACAAGAGGGTAAGATGAATGAACGCAGGTTCTGAGGACCCCTTCCTCAATTTGTTACTTTTTTTTTCCTGAAGGAGATCTAGCTAGTGTGCTCCCTCAAGCAGTGCAATCAAGAAATGGGTCAGCTGCTCATTTGTCTCATTGCAGTTTGTGGAAAGTTGCTGCCACAAGACAGTTACTTACCTTTGTAACATTTCAGTACATTTCAGAGTAATTCACTGTATGAAAAGTACTTTCAATCTAATTCTCTATTATCTCTTGTATATGTCAGTCTTTATCTGTACCTAATCACTGAATGTTGAGTTTTCCCTTTCTTGCAGCTACTTCCAATGGGTCATACGAAGGTTTGGAGAACAGAAATGGTGGAGTATGCAAAACTCGATCCATGAAGATAGTTATGAAAGTTGGACAAGGTAAACAGTGAATCTCTAACCTAACCCCGTGGTATGTTCCTGAAATGTGTAACTAAAATCACAGTTGTCTGCAATATGATTTGTTAAAACGACAACAGGTCTCCTCTCAGCTCTGAGGTCCCAAACTGCAATACTGATTTCGGATTTGGTGTGCTGGGAAATGCCTCTGTAAACTCTGGAGTTGGTATACCAAGGCATGATTGCTAAACGAAGAGGAATGCCTGAGCCTTTCTATTTCCCCTCCCCACCTCTGCCACCCACCCCCGTCATGCACACACACACACACACACACACACACACACACACAAAACATTCAGGGTTGGGTCCAAAAGCTGAGCATTGAGTTTTATTCTGTGTAGAATCCTAGAATTACCAAGAACACAAAGTTATCCTGTGCAGTACCATCGTTGGATCAATGCTTTAGTGTTACTACAATCTTTGTCAACGCATTCACATGCACGCACCTAATTTCTGGGATCCTATTTATGCCTGTGTATGATGTCTGTATGTGTCTGATTTGTTTTTGTCTACCTATCCAGATGTAACTGACTTTTTTGCCTGACAGTCCATTTATTGGGATTTTTGTATGTGCCTGTGTGTTGCTGTGCAGATGTCTTTGTCTATCTGCTTGTCCACCTGTCTTTTTCATGTCTGTATGATTGTGTCTCCATATTTCCATTTGTGCCTCTGCCTAGCGTTGACTGTGAATTTGTCTATTTTTCTGTATATCACTTTGCTATATATCTTCATATCACTGTGCCTGCCTACCTTTTAAAATGCTATTTCAACAATTTATCCTGAATCAAAATGGCTGATTTTACTCTGCCTGCCAGATACCCAGCTTAATTGCTCCATCAATATGCCAGATCCAGAAAGGACTTTATATGATTTCAGTTTGCAACCCTGGATTCAGTATTCACATTAATGCTGAGGGTGAAATGCTGATGATATTCCGGTACAAATTTAAATCAAATGAGAATGCAATCTGAAGTCAGAGTTCAGTGGCTCCTCAGTACCTTTTAGAGCGTGAGTTTTAGAAACGTTTTGGTTTCATTTCGCCTTGCTGGGACGCAGTTCCATGGGTATTAACTACTGCCTAACACCTCGCTCAAATCTCCATGCACTTTCCAGCAGGGATTTCGGGATAGCAATTACAGGAGCAGGGAGCCTACCTGATTTTCCCTTTGTTAACCCAAGGGTATGGTGGCTAATTGTACCACCATCACACTGTGACCCTAGCTAAATATGTGTTGGGGACGGGACTGCGGGCAGGGGCGGGGTGGGCGGGAATGTGAATTTTGAAAGCAAATAAAGAAGGCCCCAGTTGTTACCTGATTATCAGCCTATGCTAATACATTCTAATTACAGAGAGAGGACATACACGGAGGCAGAGATACACTTCCAGGAACCAGTCACTAAACAGCAAATTTAATGTTTGCAGAAATTTCTGAGAAAGTTACCAAGTAATGCTCTCAAAGTCGTAATGACCCCAGCAAATGCGTTCTGCTACCCTCACTGCATCCAGACCCAAGAAGTGTCCCAGTGAAACAAATCACAAATTCCACCCTGACCGTTCTGCTAATTCCCAAGTTTTTCTCATAGTGATGCTGGATCAAAGGGACAAATCACAATAGCCCTGCTGTTGTGCTGCCAGACTTCAGGACATTCTGAGTATTGTCAAAACCCAGGGCCATTCACCAGTACTACCAAAGCACAGAACTGGTCATTGGTCATCTTTAAATGTTTGTTCTTGTGACAAGGCTGCATCTACTGCTTATCTTTAATTACCCTCAGAAGTTGGTGTTTGGCCTGCTTAAACTGCTGCAGCCCTTCTGCTGATGCTTTCCTCATGAAAGCATTGAATAAGGGATTCCTGAAAGCTTGACCTAGCAATGATAAAAGAGTAGCTATATACATCCAGATCAGGATGTGTGACTTACAGGCCCCTGTGTCATTGCTTCCATTAATCCTCTCGTTGGTAGGTGCATATGGTCAAAAAATGCTGTCCAAGTCAGCCTAGTGAGTTGCTGCAGTGCATCCTATAGATAATACATAGCATTGCCACAGTTCAGTGGTGGTGGAGTGAGTGGATATTGAGCCCAGTGAAAGAGATGCCAATCAAGCAAGCTACTTTGTACTGGATTATATTGAGCTTCTTGACTGTTCTCATAGCTGCACCCACCCAGCTGAGTAGTGAGTATTCCACTAAACTCTTGATTTGAGCTATGTAGTTGGTGGAGAAATTTTGAGAGGTCAGAAAGTGAGCCACTCTTCATAGAGCACACTGAGTCTGCTCTTTTTGTAATCATGGCATTGATGTGGCAGGTTAAGCCTCCAGTCAGTTGTTACCCCTAGACTGTTGATACACTGGTTCACGGTGCCATTGAAGATCAGTAAGAGGTGGTTGACCATTATTAGAGATGGTCATTACCGGTTACTTAAATGGTATGAATGCTAACAGCCACTGGTCAGGCTTAGCTGGATTTGTCGATGACATGAGATTCTTCAATAATGGAAATGAACACTGTAGAATCATCAAGAGCAGCCTAGTCCTCGCTTTATGGTGAAGGGAAGGTCATTGATGAAACAGTTGAAGATGATTGGGTCAAGGACATCATACAGAGAAACTTTTGCACTGGGGTCTTTGGACTGAATGATTGGAACATAGATGGGAATCTGACAGACTTGCTTCTTACTTTTGGTCAAGGATGATCCCAGTCACTGTGGGTTTCCTATTGACCTCAGTTTTGCTAGTACTCTTTGGTGCCATACTCACTCTGATGCTACGTTGATGTTGCTCCTCTTGGTGCCACAGAAATAATTCAGCTGGTGTCAGGCCTGTCCCCGCAACCCCTATGATTACCTTCCCCTACCCTTGAAGATAAAACTTGTTCTTCTCAGCATTGGATCTTCTGGAATTCCGCATCCCTTGGCCAGTGAGCTGCAAGTGATATTAAAATGCAGTCTAGTTGTGAAAATAGCTCAGACCTCTCAAGAACTTCAGCTGGCCTACCTGCTGTGGAAAGTAGGCAGAGACGGTAAGAATTTGAGGGCAGTTCATGAGACTGAAAAATGTGTTGGATCATGGAGGTTAGATTGCTTTTACTAAAGTGCACGGTCAAGTTGTTCAGACTAGAATGCACTGGTTAGGTTACACAGTTTACAAAGTACTAATACATGTCTGTACTAGTTTGGAACCCAGGTCCACATGATGAAAGGCTAGTGCATCACCAATTTTCCAAATCATTGGTTTTACATAACCCTTCCTTTACTTTTGGTAGTGTCCTTGTCCTTGTTCTTGTTCCACTCCTTCATGCAACCAGACAACTTCTTGACCAATTAAAAACGTGTGAAAACACTTTGCCCAGTGAGGATCAGCAGACATTCCTTTCAAATTTCCCACCCCTACCTCAGTATTGGCATTGCCAGAACCAAAGGCTTACTGCTTTCCAGCTCAGCACAGATACTATGTGCTGCTGCCTCAGTCTTTACGTTTGACACCTTGATGTTAACCAACAACTCTGCACTGATCCAGACACTACAGTACCAAACAGCTGGTGCAGTCAGTAATTTCCATCTCCCTTCCATCCAGATCCAAACACAAGACCAACGCTGAAAGAAAAGAATCCTACAAGAGCACCAGGTAAAGGCCAGGACATCACAGTGAAGAGCGTTATCTCCCTCTGGAAAGAGCCATCTTCAGAAGATAAATCTGGGAACACAGGTGAGGAAGAGAGAACTTGCTAGGGTGTCTTTCCATAATTCTGCTTCCTGAAGTTAAAGATGCTAGGATGATGCCAGAGGCTGGTAAATACATTGGACTGTTACCCCTGGATCTTGGGTTTACTTGCAACCCAGACTGACAGGATAAAAAGAAGTAATTTTCTGACTTCATGTTCCTGGAAGAAAGCTTTTTATGCACTATGCCCAATTTTCTAACCATTAATTTAAATGGTCCTGGAATTGTACAGGCTACACTTATAAATTTTTTGGTATACGTTTCCAATGGTTACGGTTAGTGTGAATTAAGAAAATTCCTTAAAGTCTCCTTTGTTGATTTGATAGATTCCATGTTAAATCATCCTGGGCATTCAATGTGGTTCCTGGTAGGTCTAGGCAAAGCAAAAAAATTGGTCTGATTTCAGCACAAGACAAGGCTACGTTGTCAATTTCATTCTGAGGGCCCACAGGTTGTCTGGTGTGAGAAAGGGGGGAAAATGATATGCTGGTGCAGGGTAGTACTCTACTGAATTTGGGGCTGTGGGTCACTTGTGGGCCAAATTGGAGGGGGTTTTACGATGTGACTAACCTGTGCTTCCTTAAGATAGGTTGGCCTGTTGAAGGAGTTTAACCCTGAGGCATAAAATGGAAAGTGTTTCAATTTCCAGCAGTAACATCCTTAGATAAAGGCAAATTACTGTGGATGCTGGAAATCTGAAACAAAAACAAAAAATGCTGGAAAAACTCAGCAAGTCTGACAGCATCAGTAGAGAGAAAGGCAGAGTTAATGTTTCGAGTCCGTATGACTCTTCATCAGAGCTAGACTCTTCTAACTCCTCCTCCTCCTTGGGCAGTCTTTCTCTCCACAGATGCTGTCAGACCTGCTGAGTTTTCCCAGCATTTTTTGTTTTTGTAACAACCTTTACCATGATGAGAATAATAATTCCAAAAGGAAAATGCGATTTTCTCCTCCTCCCCTAAAAGGTTGGTGAATCCATTAGTCTTCGTAGATGGGTCTGTACCCATCCACACTGAATCTGAACAGAAGCTTTCACTATCCCATGGACTACAGGTGTGGAGGAGGGGAGTGGAATTAGGCTAGGAAAGGGCAGTCTCCTTGGGCAGTCTGTTTCACACATTCAACCGTTTCTGAATGAAGCAGTTAAATCAAAACTGTCTGTTCACCCTCTTTTTCTGAGTTTTACACTGTCCTGGGGGCAGGTTTGCAGGTGCGAAGGGGGCATAAAATTGAGTATAATGGCGTGGGTGCCATTTCTGGCACTTACCCACCCGCCCCTACCCTACTGCAATTTTACGTACAACGGTGGAGGCGCCTGGCAGATCATTTGCCCTTGTGCCAATTATTGGCCACTTAAGGGTCTCTTCCTGCCACCGCTGTAATTTTTGCCACAGCGGGTAGAGGCTGGCGCCGAGTTTGAAAGCCACCAGGTCCACTCCTCGGGATGTTGGCAGGAAAGGGGGATACTTCCCTGACAGCCACCCTGGGCCCATTGGAGACCTCCCCACAAGATCTCCCCATTCCCCTCCCACCGACGGGACTGCCCTCCTGCCATGGTTGTGCACCCACATTGACCGCACCTCCCCACCCCCCCTCCGCTTTGTCAGAGCCTCCTAACCTGGCCCCACCAAAAACCCCCAGAACTTACCTCCCCATCTGGCTCCAGTGAAGATCTCCATTGGGGACTGGATGCAGTCCCAGTAGTGATCACAGCTACTGGTGGTGCTACTGGGACCAAAGAGTAGCTGGTCATTTGATTGGCTGTTGGCTCTCACAGTCGGGATTTCCTCTCTAAGTGGGGGTGGAACGCTCTGCTTGAAACAATTAATGCCCCACCAGATGTTAAGTAGCTGCGGGGCAACCAGCTGGAGTGGAGATGGCTTGCAACTGACTTTGTTGCCTGGGGGTTGGAAACTCCAGTGCAACACTAAATCCTTCCCATGGGGCAGAATTTTTCGCTTGGTGGGCAGGCGTGTGCCCGACCCACTCGAGGTGAAATACCGTGCGTTGATGTCAGCCGAGCGTCCCGACATCAAAGCGCACTCTTGCGATATTTCGCTTGACAGGGGTGCGCAGGAGACAGAGACGCACCCGCCATTAATTAAGAGGCCAGTTAAGACCCTTGACACACCAATTGTGGGCAATGTTACATAGCCCGTGCAATTTTTCAGCCGTCGCATGGGCAAAAAAGGCAGGCGGGCGGGCCACAATTTGCAAAAGCTCATCCACGGGTGGGATAAGAAGGGTCAGCAGCATCGTCGCTGTGAGTAATGAGGAGTTTTGGAGATCGTAAGCTGCTGGTTTCTTATTTGAACCGGACAGCTTCATCTCACTTCAGAGCTTCATTCAGAGCATTTCTAGGCTTCATTTCAGGTCTCATTGTTGTCTTTCAGGCCCCTGGAAGATTCAGACTGTATTGGTCCTTCTAGGTAACAGACAGCCTTCCATAACCCTGGTAATGGGGATTGTGGTCTCTGCTGGAGGCACCTCCTCTGAGGAGGAAGAGAGGGGCAGAAGGGAGAGGGGGCCAGGTGTCCCTATGCAGCATCCAAGGAGGGACCTGTGGGAGGAGAGGCGCAGGCACGGCAGGGGGGGGCAGGGCCAGCAGGAAATCCAAGGTGGAAGGGGCCGCAGAAGATGCCACTATCCCGCTGCCAGGGTTTACAGGCAGCAATGGAGCTACCTCAATATGTTCGAGGTGCAATGCCGCAGGAGGCTCTACCTCTCCAGGGAGGTGATAACTTCACTTGTCAGAGGATTGGCCCTGAGATCAGCTCCGGCTGTGTGGGTGGATGCCCCACGCCAGTGGCTCTGAAGGTCACGGTGGCTTTCAACTTCCATGCCTCTGGCTCTTTCCAGAGCTCAGTGAGGAATCTGTGTGGAGTGTCCCAATCAGCTGTCCACAGTTGCGACAAGCTGGTGACAGAAGCTCTGTTCAGGTGGGTAATGACCTTTATTCTTAACCGTACGGATGAGGCCAGCCAGGCTGAGTGAACCACAGGCTTTGCAGCGATTGCTGGCTTTCCCCACGTCCAGGGTGCAATTGAATGCACACATGTGACCATCAAGGCGCCAGCGGGTCAGCCGGGTGCCTTCATCATCAGTAAGGGATTCCACTCCATGAACGTGCAGATAGTGTGTGAACGCAGGATGCTGATTCAGCAAGTCTCTGCAAGGTACCCTGGCTGCTCCCATGAAGCTTATATCCTAAGCAATCCTAGGTGCCGAGGCTTTTTAGTGCTCCAGCCCGACTGGATGGATGGCTGCTGGGTGACAAGGGCTATCCCCTGAAAAGGTGGCTCATGACGCCTGTCCACCACCCAAGAGGCCGAGCACCGGTACAACAGAAGTCACGCCTCCACAAGGGCAGTGGTAGAGAGAACTATAGGTCTTCTCAAGATGCGCTTCCGATGCCCGGGCCGTTCAGGGGGCGCACTACAATAACCCCAGAGTGGGTGTCACTGATAGTGGTTGCATGCTGCGCTCTCCACAATCTGGCACTGGCAAGAGGGGGACCCAGTGGAGGAAGAGGGTGTTGACGCAGCTGCACAGGCCACAGATGATGAGTCCAGTAGTGGGTTTGAGCATGAGCACAGTAAGGAGAAAGCTGAGGGCATGGAGGCAGACCTGGGTAACCTCCAGGGAGGCAGGGACCCCTGGGACACTTTGATCCAATGCTCCTTCAGCTAGGCCTCCAAATAAGAACCACCACCACATGCCAGGGCTGCAGGCTCCATATTTGATCCCTGACAGGACCATTTCCTTGGCCACCAACATACACTCAGTGCCTGTGCAATAAAGTTTCAAGAGACACACGTCCATCAGTAAATAAGGGCCTACCCTGCACCGACAGAACAAATGAAGCATACTCAGGCCAATAGCACAAAATCAAATCTAATGTTTCACGTTACAGATTGCTGAACTAAACATGAACCGGTGTTGTTTGTCATACCATTAAAAAACTCAAAGCAAAATGGGGGAACAAAATATCACTGGTGATAGGCCTGTCTTGTGCTTAGGGTGCTTTAAATTTACATTTAAGGGTGCCATGCCTACATACTTCCCCCTCGCTGGTACCAGCATTGGGGACAGCCTGCTGACTCTGCTGTCCTGTTGGCCTTGATGACCTTGGCGCTCGTCCTCTGGCCAGTGGAGCCTGTGCTGGCCCCGCCTGGGAGGGAGCGGCCAGTGCCATGGCAGCCTCAGATGCCACGGTCACTGGCAGAGAAGTGGAAGAGCTGCTGCCGTCATCCAGAGCGATCTGAGAGAAGCCCACAGAAACGACAGGCAGCTCGTGCGCTAATGTGAGGTCGCTGTGCACCTCCCTGCTCACCATTGATGGATGGACACCTAACTGGGATGCTGGGTGCACCATTCATCTCCCACATGGACACTGACCAACTGAGGTCAGTGCCTGTGTGAGGGCTTGCAGGTCTGAGTGCATCCCCAGGGACCCCTGATTCTGTCCCTGGAGCAGCCTCTCCATGAGAGTTGCCACTCTCTCTGTGGATGAGGCATTGCGCTCGGCCATGAGGGTCAACTCAGTGCTCACGCTCTGCAGGGACTCCTCCAAAATGGAGACCACGGCACACATACCCTTATGTGTCACACCCCGCTGGACTTCCAGCATCAGCTGCCTAATGGATGACTCCAGAGGCCCATCACCAGCCTTCGACTAAGCATTGCCCTGGTTTCCAGCTGTCCTCCGGCTGCCGGTGCCCTGGGCACTCTCTGCCTCCACCTACACCTCAAGCGAGTGTGAAGTGCCCTCACCAATGTGCACCGAGATATTAGACAGTGATCTAATGCCCACCAAGATGCTGGTATCTGTGCTGGTGCCTGCTTGACAGAGCGGGTGAGACAAAGGTGTGTGGGGAGCATGGTAGCCCTCCGGGGTCAGGGGTGGGCCTTCAGAGTGTTCAGTGCGAGCGCCTGCTGGTGAACCTAAAAGGAAGAAGAAGAACATATCATTAGTTAAAGTCATCACACTGTCACTGCGCGTGCCAGGCACCCTGGTGAGACAACGGAGATCTGCATCATGGTGCCCTTGTCTTTCTATTATCAATGGGGACCCCAGGTTCCAGGCTCACATCAATGTAGAAACTACATGAGAATGGCGGCACTATTCGAAATTCTGACCTGTGTGCACTGCACTCTTACCTTCGTCTGACACCCCAACCTGACCGTGGCCAGTTGATCGAGATGCATGCTGCCTCTTGAGCTCTAAGGCCTCCTGCTCATAGCTGGTGAAGATGAGGAGGTGTGGTGGACCCCGCCAGTCCGCAACCTCTTAATATTGTTATGGGATGTCTTCTCCTGAAAGGATAGAGGAGCGTTGATTAGTCCACTCTATACCGGCAACGCCATTGCAGCCTGGCCAACCCCACCTGAGGAACGCATCGTGCCACATCCGATTCGTGGCCCTCGACCCGCAAGGCACTCATTCCAAGCAGCCAGGGCCCATCCCCTTGGCCACTTCCAGCGTCAATGACAGGTGCCACTCGGACACTAACACCCCTGAGGCCCACGGGGGACGGCCAGCCCTTAACTATTCTCCACACTGACCCATGCCAACAAGGTACTCACACTTCCTGAGCACAGCAGATCATTGAAACACTTCAGGCACTGCACCCATGTGTGCCTCACCACGTCTTAGCTGCTCAGCCAGGATGCCACCTCTCCCAGGCCTTCTTGGTGAGGTGCGGTGGCCTCCTCCTCCCATCTCTGGACACAAGGGTGTCCCTCCTGACAGCCACCTCCTCCAGGAGGGCAGCGAGGCACTCGTTAGAGAAACGCGGGCCGACTACCCCAGTGACCTCACCTCCCACGTGGATTCTCCTTCGTGGATTGCAGCCATGTAGCTGCTGTAATTCTGACGCAGCCTCCCTGAGGCTGCCTGCGCTGCCTTTGAATGGGCCGCCGGGTCGCCATTGGACCCAGCAGACAACATGCCTCCGCCCCCCACCCACCCCTTTGCCAGCTTCCCCAGCCGCCTTTCACGCTGGGCAGGCCTTAATTGGCCCGCCAACGTGAAATCGCCTTCCGGCCCTGATCGTGGTCGGCTTCCTGACTGCCCCCACCGAGCTCACCTGCCAAGGGCAAAATCCTGCCCATAGAGTTTGTGACTATGTCAAACAACTTATGCAGGATCAGTTTATACCCTTAAATACCATTTTAAAAATTCAGTAAAGTTTTCCCTAAGCCTTTTATTTTTCAGTCTACACATTTCCCAGTGTCTCAATCATATGTAGGATGTCAGATACAGCTAAGGACATTATTGTAGAAGATTGAAAAGAACAAGAGGCAGTGAGATCCAGAGGGAAATAAAGAAGGAAGCAAATCTTTCATCTGGCACCTTTCATATCCTCAGAATGTTAGAAAGGGATTCACAGCCAAAAAGTTACTTTTTAAGCGTTGTTACTGCTGTCATGTAGCCAATTTGAGCAGCAAAGGAGATGAATGATCAGTTTTTTTTTGGTGTTTGTTGATTGATGAATGTTGGCCAGGACATCGGGAAAACTTCCTTTCCTACTTCAAATAATGCCAGACACTTTTCTGTCTACCTGGACTGTCAGATGGGACCTCAGTTTAGCGTCTCATCCAGAAGCCGACACCTCTGACACAGTGCAGTATTCCCTCAGTACTGCAATAATGTGTCAGTTTAGATTATGTGCTCAATTCTTTGAGTGGAACTTGAACCTGTCTTGATAGTGACAGTGCTATCACAGAGCCAGGCTGACACTTGGATATGAAAGAATTAGCTGGGAAGAAAGGAAAAGATTTTTTAGAAAAACAGCCCTGTGGCCACTTCAGTACGCTGACAACGATAATAACTTGCATTTAAAAAGTGCTTTGAAAATGGAAAAATGGCCCAAGGCAATTTTACAGAGCAGAGAAAAAGATTGTAAAAGCGGCCTCAGAGTAACGGGCAGGCCATTTAGGACTGAGATGAAGAGGAATTTCTTCACTCAGAGGGCGGTGAAACTTTGGAATTCTCTGCCCCAGATGGTTGTGGAGGTAGGTTCAAGACTGAGATCGATAGGTTTCTACAAATTAGAACCATCAAGGGAAACAGGGACAGTGCAGGAAAATGGCGTTGAGGTAGAAGATCAGCCATGGTCTCATTGAAATGCGGAGTAAGCTCGAGAGGCTGAATGGCCCACTCGTGTTCCTATTTCTTATCTTCTTATGTTCCAATGGGTATGTCCCAGGGCATAAATTTTCATGTTTATCACCTGGGCATGAAGCTGGGCAGAGTGCAGAAAGGAAAATCTGGTGGGAAATTTCCACACTCTCACCTCTCACAACCTGCTGGATGTTCATTTTGTTAAATTAAGTGGACTGAAAATCAGTGAGTTTATGTTAGGGGCATGTGATCTTCCCTGTGCTCCAACCAGGTAATTCTTAACATTCAAACAATAGAATAAATACCTGCCCCAAAGTGACTGAAAGCTCTGCCACCAGTAAGGTGAATATCTGAGTAATGGATGAAGCTGTTCTGATCACGTGCATCATGGAGATCATGCAGGTCTGTGCTACCATTGTTCAGTTAATCATCTTCATGTGGTTTTATCCATGTGGTTGTTCTTGGTGCGTTAACTTAGAGAGAGAGTGTCAGCAGGCTCTTCAAACGTGGTACAGGAGCCTCACAGCTGAGACTGATTCTCATCTCACCCAAAGATCACATGCACATTTCATTGGGGGTTACTCAGTGGTGATCGGGAGCTAGAATCCTGATTGATTTGGGGTTGTTTTTCCTGTCCCTCATCCAAGAACATTAAGACCAATTGTAGAACTCCAACTGCCAGCCAGACTGAGATCGCTTAGCTCAGCATAGACTGAGCATCAAAGCTGATCTGAGGCTCTCTTAATAAACCATTTACAAGACAAAGTTGAATTAAGCTAGAATTGATCCAAGTAAAAGGGATGACTGTTGTGTGATAATGTCAGATTTAGATTGAGTCGGTCTAGTTTCCATGCAGTAGATTGAAAGTTTCCTTACTAACTGATTTTTCCAGGTATTGATTCAGCAGCACCTTGCTTCCTGGTATTAAACAAGTCAATGGTAATAACACAATCTAAAGGGGAAATACTCTAGAGACAAATGATATTAATTAGGAGTGAATTAATCATCGGTATTGTCTGTGTGTTATTTGTCTCATACCTCTGTCTCTTTTTCTGTCATCCTCTCTGTCTTGCACTGAACTAATACAGAATTGTTCCTCACCAGCTTTCTTGGATATAATTTTGATTTTCTTGGTTTTTTTTCTCTGTTGTATTGCAACTTTTTTTTCTGCCATTGCCCCTCTAAGCGTATAAAAAAAGAGACTCAAAACTTTGTCACCATTGCCCAATAAATAATTCTTCAGATGATTTTTATTTTTGTATGATATAGTTTGATGCCACACTCCCAACATATTCTGATGCTGCTTGGCTACTGCTTGGTAGTACAAGTAATGCAGCTAATTTTCCTCTCATCCCCACAACCATTAGGAAGCTGCCTAACTTCTGCTGTGCACCTCCATCACAACAGCTAAGCAACAACATTTAATCATTCCTCCTAACTTCTAACCAGCTCAGTTGCGATTAGAATAATCTTACCACTCTAGGGCTTTGTGCATTTACATGCTTTTTGGGGCAGCTAAAAATAGGTGCCTTCGAATACATTGTTATGAGCAGAGATGTTGCATTGTGCAGAGATTTTTAAAGTGGGGGTGGGGTGGGAGTGAAAATGGAATGCAAGTCTTACTGATTGCAGGTTTTCTATTTCATGATGAGCTTCCATTAATATGTGACTTGTTACTAAATGTAGTGAATTCAGCTGGATCAAAAATGTTCAGCAAGGGTGCTGGGTTAGGACCATGTGTTAGAACACCAGTACAGTGTCCACATATGATACGGTATGAGGAGGCCTCCTTAAGCCTCCTCCTCCAGTTGCTGAGCCACAACTGGAGCCCTGAGCCACATGTAAGCCAGCCAAGAGTGGAAAATCACAGGGGTGTCAATTATGGGTCTTCTGGTGTCATAAGGTACTATCAAAGACAACGCCAAACTCAGATGCAGAGTGACCAACCCATGCTGTTCTGTTGGGCGTGGGTTGTGCAGGAAACTTGGGGAACAGAAAGAAAAATATTTGAAGAGGATGGAACCTGTTGCTTGCCAAAATGATTCAATAGTGGGCAGTGGTCAACAACCCTGTATCTTTGACACTTATGATATCACCACCTCCCCAAGAGGTCCAAACCAAACAACCAATTTTTGTATTGATACTATGGTAATTAATCTGATGTTGCCTTTTGAGTTGAACTAAAATATTGTTCAGAATCAGAAAGCTCACTCATTTTTCTCTTCTCTTTCAACAGCTACTGATAGTCAGATAAAAGACAAGCTGAACAAGAACGAGGGAATCTTTGGCTCCAAAATGGCCCTCTTTGCTGCGATTGGAGCAGGCTGCATCATCTTTATCCTCATCATCATCTTCCTTGTGGTCCTCTTAATAAAGTTCAGAAAGCGACACAGGAAGAGTTCCCAGCAGAGGTCAGCAGTCCTTTCCCTCAACACACTGGCCAGCCCAAAGTGTAGTGGAAATAGTGGCTCGGAACCCAGTGACATCATAATCCCGCTGAGGACTAATGATAACAACTACTGTCCTCACTATGAGAAAGTTAGCGGTGACTACGGCCATCCAGTGTACATTGTTCAAGAGATGCCTCCACAGAGCCCTGCAAACATCTACTACAAGGTTTGACAGCCACGAAAATGTGAGAGAATTCTGAGTGTCGCTTGGCCTATTTCATGATATCTAAATCTTCTCCTGACATGTACAGACTCCCCATATACAAAGTGTCTTTGGGAGAGTATAGATAAAACTATGACAGTGGCCAGCAAGAAAGATTTCAGTATTAAGTTCAGCAAACGTATGTTTTAAGAGAAAAAAAAAAGAAAAAAAAAGAAAATTGGAAGATGACTTTTTCTTTGCAACCAGGAGGCTGAAGAATTAATGTTTGTGATGGGCTCAGGTCCATCCACAGCCTTTTCTTTCTTTTCCGTACAGCTATTCCCTCAGTAAAAGGCTTGAAAGAGGGAGGAACACACCACTCATCCCTCCCTCTTCTATCTTCCATTTTCCAAATGCAAGAAAGATTTGAAAAGTAACAAGATGAGAGTCTCTGATTTGAGTTGTGAGGAGAAACCACAGTTCAAATGCAAAACTAGGGGCACCTCCAAACAGACAATTAAAAAGACTGAGGATCATGAAGCAGTTGGTTCTCTGTAGCCCAGAGACCTTGGAGCTGCTTCAAACCTTTATGAACTCCAACTGCTCAGGGGATGAGACTTACAACACAAAAACTCTGATTGGGTGGGGTGGGGAGGGGAAGGGGAAGGACATTTCACATTTACTTTGCTTGCTCATTTCAACTACAACCCCTCTTACTCATTTCCCAATATTTGATTAAAAGATAATTTTTGTTGTAATGTGATCTATGTAAATTATAAACATACTTATCAATCTATCCTTAGTTTATATACAAACCGAGCCTCCACCTCACCCCAATTCCTTTTGAAAATATTTTGACAAGAAATACAACCGAGATTAGTAAAATAATGCTCAGATGGCCTGCCGTAATTGGGGTGCAATTGATTGGTAATTGGTCTTTTTAAGGTAGCTAATGTCCAGCCTATGATTTGTACCTATCTTGTTGGGGTTTGCCTTGATTAGCCTGGGCTTGCCCGGTGAGGAATGCAAGGAATGATCATCTTACAGCAGTGCAGTATATGTTAAAGGTGGCCAGCTAGTCTTGCTCTGCCAGTCAGTCCAGGAAAATAGAAAAGAAAAACAAAGATATAATTTGGCTTTCTGTTTCAAATAGTGTAAAGCAGAGAGTTGGCAGGACAATTTTGAGGAGAAAGAAAATGTTTCTCTTCTTCCAGGTATAGTTGCAGGGCCATGATTCTAAACATTGGCGTAGGATCCAGATGTCCTTACAGACCAGGATGGAGTTCTGATGCTAAAACTGCTAGCAGAGGTCACCATGGATCTTTACAGACTAGTTGCAGAGTGTGTTCTTCATGGTTCAGATCATGTTGTAGATAGATGAGGATTTTCGTTATTTAAGACGATATGACATGCCTCCAACTGATGGGGTGGAGGAAGTTTTATCAGTCATGGTTTTATACAAGATTCATTCAGAATGAGAATTATTTCCTTCATTTTAGTCACGTGGACCTGATTATTTGAAAGTGTGCACCTACCAGCAAGGGCATGACCAGCTCTGGTGGTTTCTTGCAGTTACAGTGGAGGATGCTTATAACCCCTTGGCTTATTCACTGAAATAATTTTCTGGTGCGCCACTGGTTAATGACTCAGTGGGCTGTTCAATTTCACACTTTGAAATTGATTTATTCTTCTTTCTATCCCCCTATCAATTGAGGGAGCTTAATGTCATATAGAAAAAAATAAATAAAATATCACCATGTCCATCAAACATCTCTCTCTCTGTTGCAACTTTGTCCTCTCTCTCTGTTTACCGAACTATTATCAATCAGCACGCCTCTGCACTTTTACCGTTCCTTTAAGTTTCAATGTCTAGTCCTCCACACACTTGCTCCTCCCTGCATCCTAACTCTTGATGGATCCAATTCCCATTGCACCATCGTATACTCCCATTTATTGTTTTGAGGAACTAAATGGTAGAACTTATTTCCTTTCAGTTTACACTTTCTCTTACAATCAATACACTTTTAAAACCTAAGTTTGGTGTTAATTTAATCAGTACCTCTTTATCACAGTATCGCCCTTACTGTTTTCAACCTGGGCCCTTATACCTGGGCTTCCTAGTACAGGTACAGTGTCTCAAACCTGGCTGTCCAAAAAACTGGACATTTTCTCTCAGGCACCCTTCCCGGAACAGAGTAAGCGCGACAATGAAGAGACCATTCTCGGGCTGCTCCCAGAGGACAGAACCAGCAAGAGTTGTGCACACACACAACCTGAGCCCATTGCAGTGCTTTAAGATCTGCCTCCCCACCCTGGCCCTCCCTAGTCTCCAGATGCAAAACTGCCTGTTCTACTGGCGGGAACATTCTGATTGCAACATTCCTGGCTGCTTTCAGGTGAAAGGTTCAAAAATCAACTGTTTCTCTCTGTCCCTGTTATTGCAGTTCAAGCAAATGTTCTTTCCTTGCAAGGATCCACTGTAAGATTCATAGGTTTTTAAAAATTTGCTCAATCAAAGTTTTAAACCTTCAATGTTTCTGCCTTTAATGGTCATGAGGATTTGCAGCACGTAAGCACTCCCTGTTCTGTGATCTACAACCTTGTTACTTTTATGACAATTGATCAGCACAGTGTGCTACAGAGACAGCCTGTGTAAAGGAGTTGGTTCCAAGCTCCGGGAAATCCGAAATCCCTCATTGGTGTTGGTCCCGAGTGTGCTATATTTGGGACACTGTACCTGTAATAAAAGAACACTATATTTACAAAGCTTTTCAAAACATCAGTGAAAACATAAACCCTTTTGAGCAGTGATTTCAGGCTGGTGTAAGCCATCTAATTGCTTTCCCCCAGCTCACCCAGCTATCAGCTTAGTACTCTGGTTGCCACAGCTGATACTGCATGAACTTCGAAGTGAGATGAACTTAGCTATTGAGGTTACATTGATTGCCATCATAGTAATGCTTTGAATCCATGCTGAACTCCCATTCCCAGTTGCTTATGTCCTATTTTCTGGCCAGTATGCTCTCACCTCAATCCATCAATAACAAATGTCTAATGTAGCACAATCAAGGAGGACGTTGGGTGTCTGACAGAGGGTCTCCATTTAAAACAGCCCATCTTTTCCCTTTCAGATGCTGACCTACCAGTCATTTTCAACATTTCTCTTTTTGTTTTAACCTCCAGCACTTGCAGTTTTAATCTTTTATCACACTTGTTTATTTGAGAAGTTTGACAGTATCCAACAGAACAAACTTGTAGTAACAAAATAACATCCAACATAAAATTGAACAATGAAATGATAGTATGCATAACGATATTGTCTGTACAACAGCAGCAATGGGACATCCAGTCAAGATATTAAAATCTGAAAGGCATTAAGCAAGATGAGAGGAGAAGAAAGCCTTAGTGGATGATACAGAGCCAGCAATTGGCCAAAAATCCTCTTTCACCGTCCTTTCCCTTCCCTGAAGATATAGGCAAAACCCCTATTAACAAATGCTGTGAACAAAATAGTGCTATATGAGAATGAAGAAAGGAAAATGACCGCAGAATTTGGCTCAAGGCAGTGAGGCTATTTAGAGGCTTGCTGATGAGTAAACTATTTCAGTTACTATACTTGGTAAAGCATTCCAACAATGACCTCTCTCAAAAAATCATACTCAAACAGCAAAGTCAGCATTTTCTGTAACACAAAAAGAAAATTCTGAAAGTACTCAGCAGGCTTGGCAGCATCTGTTGAGACAGAAACAGAGTTTCAGATCTGCGACCTTTCATCAGAACTGGTGAAAAGTTCTCAAGCTGAAATGTTATCTCTGGAATAAAAACAGAAAATGCTGGAAGTACTCAGCAGGTCAGACAGCATCCGTGAAGAGAGAAAATGATTTCCAACATCCACAGTATTTTGCTTTCGTATCTCTGTTTTATGTAGTGGGCTAAAAATGGACCCAGAATCTCTCACCTGGAGAAGCTTGAAAAAATAGGCCATTTTCAAAACTCTTTAGAAATTGCAACAAAAATAATAATATTCTTTAAAACAGTAACATGTTCACATTTCAGTCATGTTTAATCTTATGGAGCTGATGTCTGAGCTGGGTTTTGAAATGTAGCCAGAATACAGGCTCTGGAATGGGTGATGTCTGCTCTCTGAATCAGTTTCAGATAAAACCTTGTTTTGAGAAATCTTGATTACTAGCAGGTTTGAAAAGGTTTCCACACCACTCTGCTTCCTGTCCTGCTGCGATTTAATCCTCATAGATCCATTGTTTCAACACTGGTGATGAGTTTGATTGGCTGAATGACAACATTTTAGTAGATCAAAAAAAAAACATGCCTTCCTTACAAACAGAGCCAATATATGATAGTATATGTGAAGGACCAACTGCATGCACGTACACATACACACAGCATTGCCATGTACAACCAAAGTTAAGTAGAGATGTACATACCTGTGTGCACAAACTGCATAAACATTTACAGATGCATACACATACAAGTATGTACCATAAATAGATATACAGTTACACATCATGACACACAGGTAGATATGAGCCATAGATGGATGTAGCTATGCACCTTTACACACAACATGCACAGACAAATGGGCACTACACGCACACACTAAGGGAACGTTTGCAACACATGCTGAATGGGTGTATTGAGCCCACCCTGAAAATTGCCCTCTTCTCTCAATATTGTCAACACCCAGCCAAGACTCAAATGTACAATTGTAAATACAGTCTGTAACATGGCCGGAACTTTCAACTGCACTGGGGTGTAAAGTAGGAGATCGGCCACAAGCTATACTCTGACTGATTTTCCTTACCACTGAAGATCTACTACTGCCCAACATCTGAAATAAAATAACTGGGAATTATCTTTATAAATTCACACTTAACTCCGCTGGTTCAGGCCATATTATCCCTTAATTATATTAGTGCTACCTGCTGTTACCACTGTGAGACCCATCTTGTGCTTTTGTCAGATCACAGTGAAACATGACCCCCCCCGCCCCACCAACCCCACCATCCCCCACCACTCCAAACACCATCAATTCTTCGGCAAGTAAGAGACCATGGTTGCATCTCCCACTCGTAAGCTGTGTAACACGTCACTGGAGAATAAATCCATGCAACTCATCAGTGATCCATTCAGCTTTTGCTTTCTCCCCACTCTTGATCCTGGGGCGACATTACTGACTCTCCAATTAGCATTGACAATAAAGCTAAGATTAGGAATTCACAGTAAAAACAGATGCTTTTGTTGCATAATTTGGTTTTACTGGAGTTGATCCTAAAGGCGATTGTACCATTGGACAAGTCCAATTCTGCACACTGCTAATTTTCAGTTTAATTGGGGGGTGGGGAGGGAGGGAGGCTTCTGGATTCTAAGTCACCCCCTTAAGTATTACAATTGATCCTACAAATACATGGATATTAGTCCTCCTATGTGCTCTTCCTCCTTCACTCTATTGAAATGAAAACTCATTGCACCATCTTCTACTCTGATTCATCCTTTCTCAGGAATTGAGGAGATAAGAAGTTCAAGTTTTCCTGTCCTTTCTCCCTTCTCCAATCCTCAGGCTCTTAAAACCTAAGCTTAGTGCCACTAATTCTAACTTTATTTTGTCATATTGTCTACTCATTCCAAGCTTTCCAATAATATGGGCACTGGCACTTCACCTAGGTTTTCCAAGAAAATGAGTGTTTGAATACAATCATCCACAGCAGTAACTAGACGGGACAGAGAGCAGAAGCCCTGAGGTGCTCTTGTATCTTTATGTGCTCACCAGTAATAAGGTAGGCTTACTAAAACCCAAATGCTGTCAACATTCAGTGCACTAAAGTTAATTTGTTAGGACAGAGCATGAGATGAAGCACTCTTGTGCTGTTTCCTCCCACTGTCCAATGCCATTGTGGTGTCTTATTAAATCAGTCAGGAGCCATAAAGCCTCATGATCTGCTCTTGAAGGGGAAGACTCAGGCAATGCAGAATCAACTGCAAGTTTAAAATAAATTTTTGCCATCAGATGCTAACAATCAAGTTGATGCTGTATAGGCCATTCAGCAATGATATGGAAGGATGCAAAAATGCCATCATAGTTAAAAAGAATTAAGCCCTATCCTCTGCTAGCCATCTTTTGCTTAATTTTCTCCATGTTTTTCCTCAAGCTGTTACCTCTGGCTGTGGTATCAACAATTTTGGCCCAAGTATGTATTCTTCACCTGTGAATGTTAATCAGCTATTTGAATGTGGCGAGTATTGCAGCTGAAGTTTCTAGAAAGATAATAATCCAGAGTAGGAATTGTGGCTGATATTTTTTCTTCATCCAAGCTGAGATCGCTAACTCAACACAGACTAGGGATTGAACCTCAATCTCTACCACATTGGGTGGTACATTTACCCAGTACCCATTGGGCAGCAGCTTTGTTCCATATATTTAGAATTTCCAACCATATTATTGGGGCCTCCTTCCCCTTGCCCTTACCCCACAAGCCACACAATGGAAAGGTATATCTAAGTTACCTATCCTAATCCATGACAGTGTCAGTACATATCTGTGAAAAACAGGGAAGAGAAGTCTAACCATTTTTCCAAAGTTCTAAGCATCTTGATGAAAGCCCATAGTTCAGGACAATATCAAGGGTGAGAAAGATAAGAGAGAAGAGAGTAAATTAGGACATGATGATTAGTTGAAATTTATATATTGAAACACCATAATACTGAATGAAATGGACAGATTATGTGTGAGCGTGGTGGGGTATAGAAATGTGGTGAAGGTTTTGCTGAGGTGGGTGAATTGCAAGTTTCCAATTGTGTCAGTGTATGGCCATAGTGATTTTGGTACACTGTGCTGAAATCTATGTAGGCAAATGCCCCTTTTGGCAATGTCATGGGATATAAAGTCCTTTCTGTTAACATCGTCATTCAGTGGTTACATGAAGAACTGGATAGTTGCCATCCTTGATACTAGCCCCAATGATCAGCACACACTGAAATCTGATCCTTTCAATGAACTTATATTACATTAAAAAAAACATTCCTGCCAATGAATCTCAAAATCGGCTTCAAATGTCTTGCTGCTTTGGATAATGAGAAAACAGTCCAGAACATTATCCAAACTTCTAATTAGATTCCAGCCTATAAATTATTCCTGTCTATGTATATACCATCAGAACACCTTGATCAAATGTTACACTGTAACTCATACCGGGTATCTGTTCTATATAAAAACTATTCAAGGCCTTCAATCAGTTTCACTCTGTAACACACTCCAGGGCATTGGTTATTCTGTGTACAAAATACCTGAACCCCTTGATTAAGTTCCAACTTGTATTTCACTTTCCTCTGTTTTCTGTTTACAGCATGGGTTATTCCATGAGTATTTTATTTCAGGTTGTTTAGTTTCTACCTGTAAGTGATTTTCGTCTTGGGTCATTTAGAGATGGTGAGGATGGTGTTAATGAACATTACTGACCCTCTCTTTGCATTGACTTCCAGTATGTCATACCTGCCAAGCCACATAAGTTACTACATCCAAAGAACCACAGATCCTGATTAATCAAATGAATGGACTGCTGATGTTAGGAACCATGTAATCCTTCAAACATTGAGTTTCAGGCCTCTGGATTATGCTATGTTCTATTTATTTTATTTTTTGTTGCGAGTGGTCGGTTGGCTTTCCTGATAGCTGCATACTCTCAACTCTGGTACCATCCTTGTAAAGTTTTTCTACATTTTCAACAGTGCTTCAATATCCTCAGTAGTAGGGAGATCAGAACCATACATAGTATTGGAAGTGTGGTCTAACCAAGGTTCTATATAAATTTAACATTACCTTTCTGCTTTTGTATTCTGTTTCTCTAAAAATAAACCACAGTAAATTTGTTTGCACTCTTTATGACTTTATCGTAGAAAAAAAAAATCAAACAACATAGGAGGCCATTCAGCAAATTATGTTCATCTTCCTTTATTTTTGCGCAATTCTCCACATTCTTTACCACACCACCCAATTTGCAATATTTGGCATTTTACCTCATGGAATCCAAATCACTTCCATTATTTCCATTGATGTAATGTTTCTGCATTGCATTGACCTCCTGCAGAGTCCATGTGCACTGAGCTGTGACATATTTAGAAAACCTGGTCTTTTGGCAAAGCCAGTGGAGGTATGTTGATGGAGTTGAGTTGTGGCTGGAGAAGGGAGGATCACGGTGTGCTAATTATTGCTTTTTATGTGAGGGGGTAAGAGACCCATTGGTTGTTGTGTAGCAGCATTGCAATATGCAAAAGCAAATCTTCATGAACACATTTACACTGTCACTATACATAGAAACTAGAGGAATTCTTATCAATGCTGTTTAGGCCAGAACAAAGAAAGGTACATATGGAGAGAGATGCATACATGTGAAACAGGGGATAATGTTGTGTGAATTCCACATTGTTTAAGAAAACTCCAAACACCAATCTCCTATCAATCAGCCACACTTCACCCTGCTTCTGAGTCTAAACCTCACTGTTCTTCTGTTTTAAATATTAATAAAATATTGTATTGAATTTTGACTGAAAGGAGTATATTTTTTCATTTTATCCACAAGAGGTTTACCTTACAAACAATAAACAGAAAAACAATCATTCCAAAACTGATATTCTGTTACTTATAATTGCACAAACTCAATTTGATTAAGAAACGTTTTGTAGGTTGGTGGGCCCTAAAAAGTAAGATTTGATGGTCACGGTTCAGGTGGAAGCACTCTTGCCCCCGAGTTAGAAAGCTATGGATTCAAGTAATATTCCAGGAAATGTTCTGCTGGTTCAGATTTTTTAGAAGTTTAAGATTCCATGCACTATTTGAAGAAGAGCGAGGCGCTCTTCTGATAACCTGGCAACTATAATTCCCTTAATCAACACCACTCAAAATAAATTAATTAGTTATTCATTTTGTTGTTCTTTGTCGGATTTTGCTGTGCAAAGTGATGCCTGTGTTTGCATACATAAACAACAGTTACCATTTCAAATGGATTCATTGTATGTGAAGCACATTGAGATGTTTCTGAGATGTGATAAGGTGCCACTTAAATTCAAGTATTTTGACTTTTAATTTCCTACCATGTTTTCAAGTAAGATTCTTTGATGCTGTGTTCTCCCTTGTATACTGCTTTTGCAAAACTCAGTTTCCTTGAAATATCGTTTTTATTTCTCCTGTATCTAGTCTTTATATGTGAAACTTGTGTAATTTATACATAACATACATTGGATGGTCCTGTTGCCATGCATCCCTGTAGTCTCGTGAAGGTGCTGTCTCTAGCTAGGATTCCAGGAGTTTACAACAGCTTTTGTTCCTCACCCAAGTGGCCAGTATCAACAATGAGTGACAGCAAGGTATTTAACTGTGGAAGACATCATTACTGAACACAAACCTGTCCTGTACTAAAACTCCTGGGACCTTCAACTGATTTCTCAATAATAAAAGCATCTATTTTGTTGGAACTCATAGGACACTGTGATAGATAAAGAGTTTTGTTTTGCCTTACTGCTCTGTAGCTGATAACATTTATCCATTTGCTGACCTACACTCAATCCACTACTAAATGACTCCTACAGAGAGTACCACATTTCAGATATAGAAGCAAATGAGCTGCTATGGATTCATTTGTGTTTGAGTGCTGAGTTAACTATTAAATGGGCTATTGACAAAGTGATACTGGTTGGATGGTTTATCTGGAGGTGATGTAATCCCAATCCAAGGTATGTGACAGAGTAGTTCTGCATTTAGCGGATTCCTTCTATCAAGTCTTCTATTTCCACATTCCATTTACAATTTACCCTCTCATATACTGAATCCCCGTTTAATCTCCTGAAGAAAGTACTGAAACCTTCTTCCAGGCACCAAAGCTAAACTTTAAAAACTCCAGTATACCTCTTCAATCTTTTATCCTATATGTATGTTTAACTGCTTGTCTTCCTTGGCAATGCAGTTCAATAGTCCCAACAGTTTAGTGGCCATCATGCTTTGGATCATCTCTGTTTGTACTTATCCTTTTATGAATCACGATATCAGAACTTTAAACAAACACACATGGTAATTTAATGGTCTTTTGGAGTCTTTATTCCAGGTCAGACTGGTCCTCTGCATTCTCAGTAATCCTTTGAGGGCTAGAGATAATTTATGCCATGATCGAGTATAATTCTATTTAAGAAAGAACAAACTTTTATCAAACCCACATTGTGCCTATCTTAGGGTTGCTTGATGGGACAATGAAGGGGAGCTTTGCTCACCATCTAACCCACTATATACAGAAGTGAGAATGATTGGTATATGTACAGAATTGATTCTGGAAGCAAAACAGCTGCTGATGTAATTAGTTTAATTATTATTGAGAGGTTCTGAGCAGCTTTTTTGTTAATCCGAAGGATTTCATAAAATATTAATAACGTTGATTGATCTGAAAGATGCAGCAGGATATTTCTCATCATTATTCCCTTTGTTGCAAATGAGAAGCTGTGCTGTGTTTGTGCTGGAGTTAAGATTTTAGGCAGACCATCAATAAGTAGATTAGTCAAAACTGGCAAGAAAATGTAATCACTTTGGGCAGAGAGAGGGAAAACCAATATGCCAAGAGGAAGAAAGCAAGCACTTTTCAGTGTAGATCAGTTTTTCTTTTGACATTTCAAACTTGTAGACTATAGCATTCTATCAATGCTGAGGCTGCATACAGGTAACCTGTTTCCAGGCAAATGCTGTACTGAAATGACTACTGGAAGCTATCCAGAAGTGAGTCTGTATTAGCTTCTTTCCTTCCCCTCAGGGAAGTGCAATGCCTGCTCCTGGTCCTTCCCCAAAATTGCAGATTTGAAATTGGGAACTCAGCACTAAGAGGTTACTGGAATCAGGGTTCAACAGAGTTTCTCCATCTATTTTTCAATTAATTACTGGCAACACACTGTTAAAGTTATTGAATAAAGAGCAATCGCACAGTGAATAACTTTACCTTGCTGCATAAGCACCATCTCTACTGAGACACACAACCCTTACATTGCTGAATGCACAACTTTGAGTGATAAAGTGAATGACTTTTACCCTGCTGACTAAATAAAAGTATACTTACACATATCTGACTGAATGAACATGTGCTTGTGTAAATACAAACTAAGCGTACCTTGCTGAGTAAATAGGAACTTGTCTTTTTAAGTAGGGAATAAAGCCAACCAACTAAACAAACAGGAACTTGTCCAGTTACATAGGCCAAATTTTTATGTCCTGCAGGCGGGCGCATGCCCGACCAGAATGAATGTGGAATAGCATGAGATGACATTGGGCGAGCGTCCCGACGACATCGCGCAGTTGCGCGATATTTTGCACAGCTCATGTGCGCAGCAGTCGGAAGCGCGCCTGCCAACAATTAAATGGGCAGTTAAGCCTATCAATTATGTAATCAAAAGCGATTTTACATGGCCCGTCCACACTTACGGTTGGCAGACGGGCCATTCTCCCAGGCAGCATTCACATTTTTGCTCAAACCTCGACCCAGGGTGGGATGAAATCTTCATGGGGAAATAAAATACAGAGACGTATCTGGGGACTGGATTTTTATGAGGTATGCTTTCAGGTGCTTGGTTGTGCTGCATGGACATATTTTGCAGCATTTTTGTTGTGTCCTTTAGTCTGTGGAGGTCTGCAGCTCCCTGGGGCAGCTGTCTGCCTTAAGGGAGCTCTCTCAAAGTGCTCACCCGCACCCTTGGCTACACCTGTGCCCGTGCCCTCTTCCCGTACCCACCCGAGCAGTGCTGAGCATTTCAGCACGCATTTCGCACTGGCTGGCTGTTAATTAAAAAATTCAGGCCATAGTGTATAACCATGCATTGTTGAATTAACAGGAATTTCACACATTTAATCAGGAATTGCAACAACTAACACTTTAAGAGATGATGTAGATGGATCAAAAATGTGGAAAATTAAAAACTTAAGATTTAATCGTTATTGCAGGAACAGGCAAACCACTTGTAAAAGCAAGACAAACATTGTGGGAAACGAAGAGTTCTTGTTGTTTGCCCCTTGGTGCTGCTAGACTCTCTGATGTAATGATTGTAAGAGATTATTAGCTCTAGGTGTGGTGCTCTCACAGGCAGAAATGTAAAGAAAAACTCTTGAAAAATGACAAACCGCAACCTCACATCAATAGCTGGAGGGGCTACATCTAAAGACATGTCACAAGTGAGGCAACGCAACAATTATACCTGGAGACAAGAGAGTTGTTGAAATGAATTTGTTGGAGAATGAAGGTAGCCACAATTGACTGTGTAAGTGAACACATATGTGGCGTCTGCCTGCTTGCCTGTATGCACCAATGAATATGTGTAAATGTGACTATATTTAAGTGCATTCCTTTGCATCTGCGTCTGTGGTATTTCCATTCAAGATTGTCACTGAAAATTTGGTGAACAATAGAGAAATGGCTCATTAAGACCTGTGACCTGGGATTGGGGGACTTGACAAACAACAAGCTGGATGTTGATTGGTTCAGGCAGACCTGGCGCACAGTATAATTGTGTGTGGTGTTGATTCAAACAAACCAGGAAGGTCTTGCGCTTAGTCTGTACAAAGGTGACAGATTGCAACTGGTGTAGCAGTAGGAAACTATAATTGCTCTCAGTACTGTAGGGTTTGGAAAGGGAAAATCTGCCTGGGTACCCTCTCCAGTGACCCCTGCTAAAAAATCTTCTGTATAGACATCGGGTGAGAACGAGATTGGGCTTCGCTGCAATGGCCTCTGTGATCAAGCAACATGCTAACATGCACTGTCAATAAAATTTAATGCCGAGGAACGTTCGGATATATTTTGTAAGAAGAATGAGGAGAGACAATATAGATTAAAGGATGCAGTACTAAAGGGGGTGCAGAAGCAGGGAGACTTCAGAGTATTTATGCACAGATCATTGATGACAAGGCAGGTTTAGAAAGTGGTTAAAAAGCACGTGGGATCCTGGGCTTCATAAATAGGGACATAGGGCTGGATTTTACCACCCCAGCCAGGTGTGTTTTTGGTGGTGGGGCAGGGGCACGTTAAATATAACGGGCGCCTTCCTATCCAACCCCAACCCTGTCCCAATAAAATGGTAGGTGGGCAGGTGTCAAAATTGGCAGCCTGCCCGCCATTTTTAAAGAAATAATTAATGGGAAATTGAGCTTGTCACCAAGTCAATTGACCCGAAAATTGTGCTGCCAGCGCCATAATGTGATTGGTGTGGGCAGGTGAGCGTGAGTGAGAAGGCTGATTCTTTTAACTTTGTGAAAAAAGTGGGAAGTAAAAGGAACTTCATTTGGGGGATGGGGGAAGGGCCCTGTGCGCATCGGGGGCATTCCCCTGCAAGATCTAAACACCCCCAACTTTGTTCCTCCCTGCACTATCTCCAAAACACCCCCTCCCCCCACCCCACTCACCTCCCCACCCTCCCCTCCCTAGGCACCCCAATCCCTCCCCACTCAAAACCCTCAACATACCTCGGTCTGTACACCTTCCTTGTGGGCCTGTTTGCAGATCCATCAGTGCCCACTACTCAGCTCTGGCACCGTTGGGACTGCTAGTGCTGCCAGCCAATCAGATTTCCTGGCAGCTCTTGAGGGTGGGACTTCCTCCCACTGAGAGGCAGAAGTTTGATTCTCTGTTCATTTAGCCTGTTATCACTGTGGGGCAGGCTTTTCTTAAATCAGTTGCCCGACGCCTGACTTTTGCAGTTGAGGGTGGTGGGATGGGAGGTGAGCAATACATGAAATTCAGACCAAACAGTACAAAAGTAAGGAAATATTGATGAACATCTATAAAATACTGGTTCAGCCTCAACTGGAGTATTGTGCTCAATTCTGTGCATTGTATTTTAGGATGGATGTGAAGACTTTAGAGAGTGCAGAAAAGATGACAATGGCTCTAGAGATGAAGAACTTCAGTTATGTGGATAGATTGAAGAAGCTGGAGCTTGGATAAGAGAAGGCTGAGAGGAGATTTGATAGAGGCATTCAAAATCACAATGGGTCTAGATAGAGTAGATAAAGAGAAACTCTTTCCATTGATGGGAGGGTCGCAAACCAGAGGACACCAATTTAAGGCAAATGAAGAACCAAGGACAACATGAGAAAATTATTTTTTATGTAGCAAGAGTTTAAGATCTGGAACTGCTTGAGAGTGTGGTGAATGCATATTTAATTGTGGCTTTCAAAAGGGAATTCACTAAGCACCTGAAGAGCCTATATGCTGGGCTGGGTGGAAATGTCAGAGGAGTAGAACTAGCTGGATTGCTCTTACAGGGAGCCAGCACAGACACAGTAGGCTGAATGGCATCCTTCTGTGCTGCAACTATTCTGGGATTCTAATATTCAAAGCTCACAAATAAAGAATGGCCTCAGTGAGAGATACCATCCAACCTGCTCCACCATTCAACAAGATTATGGATGAACTTCCACATCAACTCCACTTTCCTGCCTATCCCCAAATCTCTTGATTCCCTTAGTGCCCAAAAATCTATCGATCTCAGTCTTGAATATACTCATCAACTGAGTATCCACAGGCCTCTGGGATAGAGAAATACAATTGTCTAAGTGAAGAAACTTCTCACCTCAATTCTATCCTGAGACTATGACCCCTAGATCTAAACTCTCCAGTTGGGGGTACCAGCCTCTCAGCATCTACACTGCCAAGCCCACTAAGATTTTTATACATTTCAATGAGATCACCTCTTATTCTTCTAAACTCTAAATAATATTCTACTCACTTTCTCCTCAAAGGAGAGCCTCAGAATGAATCCAGTTAACTTTGTTGCACCACCTCTAAGGCAAGCATATCCTTCTTTAGGTAAGGAGACCAAAACTGTACACTTGATCTTGTTTTGTGCTGTGGCAGAGATAGTTTCAATGGCCTGTCTACTAATACCCCTAGATTCCTCTCCTACGCAAGATATTGGGCTATATTTTGTGGTCAATTGCGAAGCAATAGCACTCATGGGTGACCTCAAAGAAAGCCGCCCACAAAAAGCCAACAATCTCTGTGGCAGGGATTTCCCCCTTCCAGGCATGCAGCAACCATAATGCCAGAAAGCAAGGTAAGCAACCAATCACATTGAAGTGCTCTCACAGGCAGCAAGCACTTCATCCTTCATCATAAATTTAAATGTTCAGATAGTGAAATAAATGATTGGATTTAGATGGAGGCTGAAATGTCAATGCAAACAAACTTTTTAAAAGTTGTAAAAATGTATAGATTGTTTTTATTATAAAGGAGAAATTTGACATTCGCAAATATAAAATTAGCTTTTCAGGGCCAGGGAGGGTATTTAGCAGTAATTATGAACTTAGTATGCTGTTAACAACTCAGCTGCACCTCATCCAACAAAGTGTAACTTTACAAGGACCTTTCACAGAAAGACTAGCAGCATAAAAGTGGAAATTTAAAAAATTCATTGATTGCTTAGGGATTGGTCATTGGGTAGACCTCAATAATGCACCTACTGGAAGAGACTTGAATAACTGACAGCAACTTCTGTATTTCCACATTATTCTAAACATGTGTAGACTCCTAGACCTGGATTTTTGGAGAAGGAAATTGAAATCCAGAAGTCATGCCCCCAAACACAGCACCTACCATTTTTGCAGGGCATGAAAGGGGGCAGGGGTGGGATTTGCACATGCATGTTTTGTGGAGGCAACTGCTCATATAAAACAGCAGCTGTCAAAAGGAACTGTAAGAAATGTCAAAAGGAACTGTCAAAAACAATTATCAAACTGTCAAGGCATTTAAAACACCTGCCCTTTAAATCTTTGAAAAATCATTGCTTGCTATCTCACTCTGTCTGTTGAGATAAGCCAACACAATGTTGATGCACTGAGGGGGGCCTTCTCACCAGCCCACCTCCCCATCTGACAGCCTCCACACTCATTCTGTGGTCACCCCACTATGACTCCCATTTTCACCTTCCCCCTGCACCAAAAAGCACACCTTCTGGGGCAATTTCTCCCGGGCGGGTTTGTGGAGCCTGGAATTGTCCCAACTCTGCACTCCTGACCCAGGAACAAAACTTCAGGCCATGGAGTCCAATAAATTACATGTGCTGTCTGTGGTTGGCCTGAATTTTCATGAAGATGGAGAACCTCTCCACGTTTACAAAAATTGCTGCAGAGGCCTGGATCCGGAAGTTCTGCCCATGAACACAGCAGCTACGATTTTCATAGAGGGGGGGTATAGGGGTGGGTTCAAAATTGCACGTCTATGGTTCTAAAGAGGCAGATGCCAATGTAAGATAGCAGCTGCCTCCAGTCATGTTGAAATTTTGTCAGTACCTGGTAGGAGTCTAATCTCAACTTCGAAGTTGTTTGGATGGATGGGGTACCCTATTGAAGAGGTAAGGTACCATTTTGGATATGGTCCCGGGACACCTTTGAAGAGAGGTCAGGTGCCATTTGGGAGAGGTAGGGTGCCTTTGGAATTGTTAAAATTAGACATGCATATGTGTAAAAAGTGCATAAACTCATTGGAACTGTGAAGCTCATTGGAACTGTCAAAAGCAACTGCCAAGTTGTCAAGACATTTAAAATTCCTGCCCTTTAAATTAAAAAAAAACTGGCTGCAGTGTTTGAAACAAATCAATGCTTGCCATCTTTCTCTGTCTGTTGGCATTAGCCTGAAGGTTATAATTACAGGATTAGTGCTGCATGGATTTCACAACCTTCCATTATCATAGTGGAGTGATTCTCAGTTTACAGTTTGATTGACAGCTCCAAATGGTTATATATTCTTTGAAGTGGGACTATGAAGGATGATGGGGTTGGGTAGGGGCATAGATTGACATGGGAGTTTTGATAGACCATGGGGTGTGGTTGGGGAGCATGCAGTAGCATGGGAACTGTGTGTGTGGGGGGGGGGGGGGGGGGGGGAGGAGCGGAGATGGAGTGAGATCTGGAGGGCTGTTTTGTTTTTTTAAATAACTTTGACACAGTGCAAATGTCCCAAAGTAGGCCTTCTACCCAGCTTCTGCACCTGTCAGCCTTTGTACTTTTTCCAGTGTAACCTGCCACAACTCCCATTTTCACCTGCTACCCAACTCCGCTCCCCCTCCCCCCTCCCCCGACTGAAAATCTGACCTTCCAGATTACTTTCACCCAGCTCAGGTTTGTGGTGCTGGGAACTATCCCAACTTTGCACTCCACTTCCCGGGAGCAAAATTTCAGAGCCTAACCTTGCTGCTATCTTCAGTGGAGTAATGCTGGCAAATGCTGATTGTTTCACCATCATTGTCACAGAAAAATCCAGTCCATTGTGTGGACCATGTGACACTCATATTTGTTGTATTATGAACTTAATATCCTAGACTTTTTGGCAAATTAGGAGGTTTGCATACATTTAAATGCAATACCTCTCTTGACGTCAGCCTGGTGTGGAACTCCTCCATCACCCAATGGCCAGCATCTGGAGCTCCAGGAGAGCAGGATTGATTTTTTCTCTTCAGTTTTTCTCTCTTGGCTCCCAATAATAAATTTCTCGCATCCATTCATAGGCTTCTTTGGACAATGGTCAGAAGCATGACATGTAACAGAGACTTGTGCAACTATTTTCTGCCCCTTTGGTTTGATAGCTCCTATCATGTGGCAGCTCATGGGTGAGTTCAAAGCTGTAGACTGGCAGCAAATAACAATGTTCATTTTTCATAGTTATTTAATTAGTATCAATGTTCAACGTGCCCCCTGTACAGAAGCATTTAGTACAAGCTGGGCTGACTTACTTCATTGGTGGGCAGGGACTTTGGGTAGGGAATCAAGGAAAATCATTCCACGTGGCCTTGTGCACTATTCAAGGGATAGGAAGCCATTAGGAACTGATGGCTGCCAAAGGGAGGAAACATGCTGCCCCCAGATTTAGCGATGGCTCCCTTGACCCCCGTTCTGGGTGAAGGCCAGCAAGCAAGGTCAGCGATCCTGCAGGGGAGGTGGTGGCTGCAGTGGTCAAAGCCAATGCCCTACAAAACATGACAGCCATCCAGTACCAAAAAAGGATGAATGATCTCCTCCATTCCATCAGTGTAAATCACTCTTCTTATCACTCTCAATTCACATACTCACAAAGTCATCACACATCCACAGGGATCTCACTCGCTATCAGTTCAAGGGACATCACCATTCACTCTCTCACACACACCTTCATTTGCCCTGTTGTTCGTGTCCTCATCCCATCCATGGCACCACTCATCACCACTCACACACATACCAGGCATCCTTCTCATCTGTATTCACTCAGGACAAGCTGGCACACAACAAGAGGGAGAGGTTGCAGACTGGTGGAGGAATGTCTGAAATCAAGGTCTTCACAGACTTTGAAAACAGAGCCATCCTGCTGGTCAGCGAGGACCTGGACTGTTCCTGTGCTGATGTTGAGGTCGGTGGTGCTCTACCAAGTGAGGATCTAGCAGTGCAACATCCATCAGACAACCATGCTGTGAGTCACTTCCCCTGTTCTGCAGTCCCTTGCCATGCATTCATTATTATCTGTCTTTGCTTCGCAGGCACAGCTGGGAAACAGCTCAGTGGGTCGACAACCCAGTTCCTTGACTCAGGCCCTGAAGAAACCTCAGAAGAAGAATCTGATGGCACTCTCACTGAAGACCTATCACAGCGCTCACCCACACCCTCCACCAGCGCAGAGACACACACCTCGATGGGACCTAGTTTTAGAGAAGCCTTGGAGGTCGCAATCTGATGAGCACACCACACTGTCTGATCCACAGCAGGTAATGGCAGGGACTTCCCATGTCTCTGGCATTTGGAGGACTGCAGGAGACCATAAATCTGCTGAGTTTGACTCAGATGAGAAGCCTCTGGACTCAGTCATACCTCAGTTGCTGGAGCTGTAAAGGCAAGCACGGGAACATCAGGAAGGGATGTCCACTGCGCTCCTCAGATTGCAAGCCATGATGGAGGAGTCCATCTGCCTTTACGCTGTGGTCATAGCGCCAGCATGCCAATACCCCAAGGTCAACACTGGCAGGATGGCGACTGCCATGGAGACCTTGGTCCAGGACATCGCTTCTGCACTGTTGCCCAGGCTCAACTCCATCGCTGATGCCATAGTTGGCCTCCAACAGTGTGTACGAGAGAGGGGTGCAGGGCAATTCAATTTCACTCCAAATTCCTCTTCTCCTCAAGGAGTCAGTCAGGGCCTGTCGGGCACCCATTGGGAGGAGGATCAGCAGGTGCACACCCTGGGGACTTCCACCCAAGTGACTCAAGGAGTATCTGGCCCATCCGAATCCCCTCTTCCTGTGACCCCAGCAGCTCCAGCTCCAAAGGCCGAGGAGGATGCCACTGCCACACAGCAGAACCCTAAAAGCAGGCTGGGATCCTCCAGGTCTCGGCCCTCCAGAGGATGCCTGCCAAGGTCATCACAGACAGGGTGTAGCAGTCAGCAGGCTGCCTCCACCTCCACTGTGGATGTCTGGGGAACACCAAGTTGTAGCGACAGGGTTAGGAATGTTAAGAAGATGTAGTTGCACAGACTGGGCATGGGTGTTAGTCACTTGTACATAATATTCACTATTGTTACTAAACTCCCAAGAATGTCTACTGTCTATGGCTCCTGAGCAGTGTTCATGTCACTCAGATGTGAAATCTTGGTTCCTGCACAAGATAAAGGCAGGTGTCTCTGTCCAGGGCCTCTTCCCTGTGCTTTGTGCTACCTTCCCAGTACACTGATAGTGCGCCTTCGCTGTCACTGGACACATCAGTCATGCCTGCACTTTGATGGGGCTTATCACTGCTGCCAGAATGTCCTGGGCCGGCGGTACAGAGTTCCATCAATCTCTGTGTGCTTCCAGCAACTTTGAAGTGCATCTGGCCCCCCGTCTCATCAGTGTGTCTGGTGACAGTGTGGTCCTGAAGGGTTCAGTTCGCGAAGGATGCCATAAGCTTAGGAGAAGTTAGTTTCCCCGCGGTATCTCCACGATATGACCTTGTTCACAGAGCACAAGCGAGCTGCCATCAGCCAGACAGGAGTCAGACATTCACATAGGCTATGAGAGGATCTATGGAGTGTCCCCGCTACATGTCGCCATCATCCTCCATGAATCTAGCAGCTAGGAGGGCCTCCCGGGCATGTCTGCCTCATCTGACCAGTGCGTTGTCCTCATCGCCGTCATCCTCACCTTCAAGGACCTCCTCAACCTCATTCCCATCGATATCCTCCTTATCAGAGGAAATGTGCAGCTCCTCCAACCCAGCATTGCCCAGCTCCTCTCCTGTTGCAATGCCAGGCTGTAAATGGTGCAGCAGGTGACAACAATGCGTGATGTCATCTGTAGATTACGTTGCAGGGCTCCAGGCTGGTCCAGGCGCTGGAACCTCATTTTCAACATTCCGATGCTTTACCCCACCAAAGTGCGAATTGCAGCATGAGCCTCATTGTACCTTCTCCCTGCTGCAGTCTGAGGCCGCTGCACGGGTGTCATCAGCCATGTCCTCTGTGGGTAGCCCTTCTCCCTGAGGAGCCATCCCTGTAACCTCTGTGGACCCTGGAAGATGTCAGGGATCTGAGGCCTACTGAGAAAGTAGGAGTCGTGGACACTCCCTGGGAATCATGCGCAGACCTGCAGGATGTGTTTGTGGTGGTCGCACACCAGCTAAACATTCAGCGACTGGAAGCCCTTGCAGTTGACGTAATTGGCTGCTTATTGCCATGGAGATCTGAGTGCCACATGAGTGCAGTTGATGACATCTTGCACCTGTGGGAAACCTGAGATCTGCGTTCTTGCATCCTGGCTTTCCTGATCCCGGGTGAAATGCACAAAGTTATGTGTCCTCACGAAGATGGCGTTCGTGACCTCATTTGCATTTGTGCGTGGAGGCTGGTGATATCCCACAGAGGTCACCTGTGGAGCCACGAAAGGAGCCACTGGTGTAAAAATTGAGTGCCATGGTCACTTTCAGGGCCACTGGCAGTGGATGTTCTCCATGTCCCCATGCCACATAATCCAGCAGCAGGCGGCAGATGCGACTTATTGTTATGAGACAGCCTTTCGGTAAAGCTGTGTTACTTAAAAATCCCAGAGAACATAAGAACATAAGAACTAGGAGCAGGAGTAGGCAATTCAGGCCCTCAAGCATGCCCTGCCATTTAATATGATCATGGCTGATCTCATTTCGGCCTCAACTCCAATTTCCCGCTCTCTCCCCATAACCTTTCAACCCGTTACTAATTAAAAATCTGTCTATCTCCTCCTTAAACTTATTCAGCGTCCCGGCATCCACTGCACTCTGAGGTAGTGAATTCCACAGATTCACGACCCTTTGAGAAAAGTAACTCCTCCTCTTCTCTGATTTAAATCTACCACCCCTTAGCCTAAAACTATGGCCTCTCGTTCTAGAATCCCCCACAAGGGGAAACATCCGCTCCACATCTACTTTGTCTATCCCCTTCAGCACCTTATATACCTCAATTAGATCTCATCTCATCCTTCTAAACTCTAGCAAGTATAGGCCTAAACTGCTCAATCTCTCCTCATAAGACAAGTCCCGCATCTCTGGAATCAATCTAGTGAACCTCCTCTGAATTGCCTCCAGTGCAACTCCATCCTTCCTCAAGTAAGGGGAACAAAACTGTGCACAGTACTCCAGGTGTGATCTCATCAATGCCTTACACAGTTGCAACAACACTTCCCTATTTTTATACTCTATTTCTTTAGCAATAAATGCCAAAATTCCGTGTGCCTTCCTTATTACCTGCTGTACCTGCATACTAGCTTTCAGCGATTCATGTATGAGGACACCCAGATCCCTCTGCACTGAAGCATTCTGAAGTTTCTCTCCATTTAAGTAATAAGTTGCCTTTTTATTCTTCCAACCAAAATGGATAACCTCACATTTATCCATGTTAAACTCCATCTGCCAAATTTTGGCCCATTCACCTAACCTGTCGATATCCATTTGCAAATTTCTTATTTCTTCATTGCAACTTACTTTCCCACCTCTTTTGGTGTCATCTGAAAATTTAGCTATAGTACCTTCTATTCCTGAATCCAAGTCATTAATATAGATTGTAAGTAGTTGGGGCCCAAGGACCGAGCCCTGTGGCACCCCACATGTTACAGCTTGCCATCTAGAAAAAGACCCATTTATCCCGACTCTCTGCTTTCTGTTGGTTAGCCAATCCTCTATCCAAGCTAATATATTACCCCTAACTCCGTGTGATGTTATCTTGTGTATTAATCTTTTGTGCGGCACCTTATCAAAGGCCTTCTGGAAGACCAGATATACTACATCTACAGGATCCCCATTATCCAATTTGCTTGTCACATCTTCAAAGAACTCTAGCAAATTAGTCAAACACGATTTACTCTTCATAAAACCATGCTGACTCTGATGAATTGCATTTTGACTTTCCAAATGCTCCATTACTACTTCCTTAATAATGGATTCCAACAATTTCCCAACCACAGACATTAAACTAAGAGAGGGAAACTTTAAACAACTGTCATAACCTATATTTTTAAGTTGTATGTTTGAGATGCAACTCTAAATTCAGGAATCAGACCACCACTTCTTGAGAGGTTTTATATTAAATTAAAGGAAACATTTTATTAATTTACACAAGTTAAATGTATACACATGGCTACAAGTTACTACTATCATAGCTTTTAACAAATTCCCAAACTAATCTCCATTAAGGCAGCAGCAACCCATAGACTTAACCAAACACCAGGCAAAGCATTTTCACCTTACGAATTCAAAATTAGGTTCCTTTCACTTTGGTTCCTGTGGAGACAGTTGTAGGCTTCCAGCTACTTTGATCTTAATTGTCCATTGCCTCTGCTCTGCACAACAAAACTGATGAAGTTATACCTAACACATCTCATTGAATGTAAATTCTCATTGTATCACTAGTCTCTTTTTTAACTTCACCTCTTCTAACAATAAAACCCCTTTCATAGTACCAATTTTATGAGCAATATAAACATATTGCTTGGTCTCTGCTAGCTAGGTGCCAGATTTCACCCCATTTCTTGAATGCTCTATTCAAAAAATGCAAATACACTCTACCTCTCTTATATCTCAAAGCTAGCAGACATCAAAGCACCAAGGCTAGCTGGCTTTAATCCAATTAAGACACACCCATAGACTAGACCTCTATTTTAAAAGAAAAATATTTTCCAATAATTTTATGTACATTAATAGCTTCATGACACCGACCAATTCCCTGGACATGTGCAGTCTTCAGCGACACTGGTTCTTGGTCATCTGCAGAAATGACAAGTGCCATCTATGGACCTTGGGTCTAGCTAGGCGCCGACCAGCGATGGCTCAATGTGGCTCTTCAGTGGCGTGAACAGGAGCCCAGCTGTCCCTTCTTTTTGAGGGTGCTGCTCCTCCCTTTACCCAGCCAGGTGCCTTCATCACCTTCTCCTTCGTCTCCGCTCCCTGTAAACCATGAGGCATACAGGTAGGCCACCAGTCTCCCTATTCCTGATTTCTACTCCTGCAAGAAGAAAGAGAGAGATGTATGGGTTAGCATGAGTGTACTAAGACCTCTCTTGGTTAAGTTTGAATCACGGAATCACAGAATTTTAACAGCACAGAAGGAGCCCATTCGGCCCATTATGTCTGCTTTGGCTCTCCAAATGAGCATTATGACCTAGTGCCATTGCCCTGCCTTTTCTCCTACCCCTGCATGTTACTTCTTTTCAAATAATCTTCTAATGTCCTCTTGAATGCCTCAATTGAGCCTGCCTCCACCATGCTTACAGGTAGTGCATTCCGGACCTGAACCATTCATTGAGTGAAAAACTATTTTTTTCAAGTCACATTTTCTTCCTTTACAAATCACTTTAAATCTGTTCTCTCTCATTCTTGATTCTTTTACGAGTGGGAACAGTTTCTCTCTTTCTACTCTGTCCAGCCCCCTCATGATTTTGAACATCTCTATCAAGTCTCCCCTTAGCCTTCTTCTCTCCAAGGAGAACAGTCCCAACCCCTCCAATCTATCCTCATAGCTGAAGTTCCTCATCCCTTGAACCATTCTTGTAAACCTCTTCTGCACTCTCTCCAATGTGTTCGCATCCTTCCTATAATGTGACATGCGGAACTGTACACAATATTCCAGCTGAGGTCTAACCAGTGTCTTATATAAATTCAGCATAACCTCCTTGCTCTTGTACTCTATGCTCCTATTAATAAAGCCCAGGATACTATATGCTTTATTAACTGCTCTCTCCGCCTGTCCTGCCACCTTCAATGATCTATGTACATATACACCCAGGTCTTTCTGCTCCTGCACCCCCCTTCAAAATTTCACCCCTTATTTTATATTATCTGTCCATTTTCTTCTTACCAAAATGAACTTCATCTGCCACCTCTCTGCCCATTCCACAAACTTGTCTATGTCCTTTTGAAATTCTATACTGTCCTTCTCACAGTTTACAACACTCCCAAGCTTTGTATCATTTGCAGACTTTGAAATTGTCCCCTGCACACCAAGATCTAGGTCATTAATATGTATCAGGAAAAGCAAGTGTCCCAATACCGACCCCTGGGGAACTCCACTACAAACCTTCCTCCAGCCTGAAAAATAACTGTTGACCATAAGTCTCTGCTTCATGTTTTTTAGCCAATTTTGTATCCACATTACCACTGTCCCTTTTATTCCATGCACAATAACTTCTCTCACAAGTCTGTTGTGTGGCACTGTATCAAATGCTTTTTGAAAGTCCACGTACACCACATCAACAGCATTACCCTTATTGACCTTTTCTGTTACCTCTTCAAAAAACTACAGCAAGTTAGTTAAACACGATTTTCCCTTTAGAACTCCATGCTGGCTCTTCCTTTTCAACCCATATTTTTCCATGTGACTACTAATTTTATCCCGAATAGTTGTGCCCACCACTGAAGTTAAACTGACTGGTCCGTAATTGCTGGGCTTATCCTTACAACCTTTATTAAACAATGTTTGCAATTCTCCAGTCCTCTAGCACCTGCCCTGAATCTAGGCAAGGCTGAAAAATTATGGCCAGTGCCCCTGCCATTTCTACTCTCACTCCCTTCATTATCCTTGGATGCATCTCATTTGGTCCCGGTGTCTTGTCAACTTAAAGTACCAACAGTCCATTCAACAATTCCTCCTTACCAATTTTGAACCCTTCTAGTGACAGAGTTTCCTCATCTGTCACCATGGCCTGGGTAACATCTACCTCCTTGCAAAGTATTTATTTAATACCTCAGCCAAGGCCCCTTCATCCATATGTAAATTCCCTTTTAGGGCCCTAATCGGCCCTGCTCCTCCTTTCACAACCCTCTTACTATTTATGTGCCTATGGAAGACTTGGGATTTGGGACCTGACACCTGTCATAAGCACACCTTTTTTTTGTTACCTTACTTTTATCTCTTTTTTCACCCAGGGAGATCTGGAGTTGTTTGCCTTACCTTTCCCTTTCGATGGAATATACCTTGACTTCGCCTGAACCAATTCTTTTTTGAAGGTAGCCTATTGTTCAGTTACAGTTTTTCCCACCAATCTTTCATTCCATCTATCTGGGCCAGCTCCGTTCTTTCCCCATCAAAGTTGGCTCTAATCCAACTAACTATTCTTACTCTGGAATGCCTATAGTCCTTTGCTATCATCATCCTAAAACATACAATGCAACGATCACTGTCTCCTAAATGCTCCCCCACAGACACTTGATCTACTTGGTCCACCTCATTTCCTAGAACCAGGTACAACAGTGCATTGTTTCTTGTTGGATTGGACATAGTGCTGTAGAAAATTCTCCCGAACACAATTTAGGAACTTTTGCCCCTCTACGCCCTTTACACTACCACTGTCCCAGTCTATATTCGGGTAAATAAAATTGCCCATTACAACTACTCTATAATGCCTGCATCTCTCTGCAATTTCCCTTCAGATTTGTTCTTCTACGTCCTTCTCACTAGTTGGTAGTCTATAGACTATACCGAGCAATGTAACTGCACCCTTTTTGTTCCTTAGGTCTAGCCAAGTTGATTCTGTCCTTGAACCCTCTGGGACATCCTCTTTCTCCTGCACTGCAATGGTCTCCTTAACCAATACCGCCACCCCTCCTCTTTTCCTTTCTTTCCTGTCTTTTCTGAACACCTTGTACCCGGGAATATTTAACACCCAGTTCTGCCCTTCCTTGAGCCAGGTTTCTGTTATCGCCACAACATCATATTTCCACATAGAAATAGAAACATAGAAACTAGGAACAGAAGTAGGCCATTTGGCCCTTCGAGCCTGCTCCGCCATTCATTATGATCATGGCTGATCATCCAACTCAATAGCCTCTTTCTCCCCATATCCTTTGATCCCTTTCACCCCAAGAGCTATATCTAACTCCTTCTTGAAAACATACAATGTTTTGGCCTCAACTACGTTCTGTGGTAATGAATTCCACAGGCTCACCACTCTCTGGGTGAAGAAATTTCTCCTCATCTCAGTCCTAAATGGTCTACCCCGTATCCTCAGACTGTGACCCCTGGTTCTGGACTCCCCCACCATCGGGAACATCCTTCCTGCATCTACCCTGTCTAGTCCTATTAGAATTTTATAGGTTTCTATGTGATCCCCCTAATTCTTCTAAACTCCAGCAAATATAATCCTAAACGACTCAATCTCTCCTCATATGTCAGTCCCACCATCCCAGGAATCAGTTGGGTAAACCTTCGCTGCACTCCCTCTATAGCAAGTACATCCTTCCTCAGATAAGGAGACCAAAACTGCACACAATATTCCAGGTGTGGTCTCACCAAGGCCCTGTACAATTGCAGCAAGATACCCCTGTTCCCGTACTCGAATCCTCTGGCTATGAAGGCCAACATACCATTTGCCTTCTTTACTGCCTGCTGCACCTGCATGTTTACCTACTGCGACTGGTGTACGAGAACACCCAGGTCTTGTTGCACACTCCCCTTTCTCAATTGATAGCCATTCAGATAATAATCTGCCTTCCTGTTTTTGCCACCAAAATGGATAACCTCACATTTATCCACATTATACTGCATCTGCCATACATTTTCCCACTCACTCAGCTTATCCAAATCACACTGAAGCATCTCTGCATCCTCCTCACAGCTTACCCTCCCACCCAGCTTTGTGTCATTTGCAAATTTGGAGACATTATATTTAGTTCCCTCATCTAAATCATTAATATGTATTGTGAATAACTGGGGTCCCAGCACCGATCCTTGCGGTACCCCACTAGTCACTGCCTGTCATTCGGAAAAAGACCCATTTATTCCTACTCTTTGTTTCCTGTCTGCCAACCAGTTTTCTATCCATCTCAATACACTACCCATAATCCCATGCGCTTTAATTTTACACGCTAATCTCTTATGTGGGACTTTGTCCAAAACCTTCTGAAAGTCCAAATAAACCACATCTGCTGGCTCCCCCTCATCAACTCTACTGGTTACATCCTCGAAAAATTCTAGTAGATTTGTCAAGCATGATTTCCCTTTCGTAAATCCATGCTGACTCTGTCCGATTCTGCCACTGTTTTCCACATGCTCAGCTATGAAATCTTTTATAATGGACTGTAGAATTTCCCCCACTACCGATGTCAGGCTGACTGGTCAATAATTCCCTGTTTTCTCTCTGCCTCCCTTTTTAAATAGTGGGGTTACATTAGCTACCCTCCAATCTGTAGGAAATGTTCCAGAGTCTATCGAATCTTGGAAGATGACCAACAATGCATCCACTATTTCCAGAGCCACTTCCTTAAGTACTCTGGGATGTAGATTATCAGGCCCCGGGGATTTATCGGCCTTCAATCCCATCATTTTCCCCAACACCATTTCCCTACTAATACTGACTTCTTTCAGTTCCTCCCTCTCACTAAACCCTGTGTTCCCCAACATTTCTGGTATGTTATTTGTGTCCTCCTTTGTGAAGACAGAACCAAATCTGCGCCTGTAATTCCCCAATCTTATTTACTGTACTCCATGCATTCACATACATGCGTAGTAACTCTGATTTAGATTTTAGCTAAAAGCAAAATACTGCGGATGCTGGAAATCTGAAACAAAAACAGAAAATGCTGGAGAAACTCAGCAGGTCTGGCAGCATCTGCAGAGACAGAAACAGAGTTAATGTTTCAAGTCAGTATGACCCTTCTTCAGAGGCACTCCTTTTGAACTCCCGGCTCCTCTTGTGATCCTTTTGAACTCCTGTCTCCTCTCGCACGCCTATGAGCTCTCAGCTCCTCTCGCGCTCCTTTTCAATGCCCAGCTCCTCTTGCGCTCCTTGAAGGCTCCTTAACGCATCCTGGAGAGTGCTGGCTACCACTTGGATGGCCAGAATTTAGTGTGCTACATGGCTGCCTAAAACCCCACCCACCTCTGCCCCACTCCACCTGGCTGATTGGCAGCAACTTCGCCCACTGCACTACATGCTGTGCTCTCAGCTCAGGCACAGGCATTCTCCTAACCCGTGCTGCAAGGCTGCACTGTTAGCTTGAACCATGGGGGAGACTGGTCTAAACCGGAATGACAACATTGCGAGGGGGTGTGAGTGCCTCTACCAGTGACTGCCCCATGGTCACCTTTAGCAAGGAGATTGTACAACGTGCCCAATCGTCCAATTGTTCTGCAGTGCACTGAAACATCATTAGTTTGCAGTCTGTGTCTGAGGGGCGAAAAGCTCTGGAGCATTTGGTGGCACTTTCGTGCCTCTGCGTTGCTTGAGTGGGCAGATAAGCCAGAGGCCCAACTCCAAGCATGTCAATATGGCTGCACCTGAACTGTCTCAGCTGCAGAGGAATGGCCACTTTATACAAGGGGTCCCTAATGCGTGGCTGCTTTGCTTCCCCATCCCCCCTGCCCCACACAGCAACACCCCCCCCCCACCCCCCCCAACACCATATGTGCTTGTGCACTACCATCAGGCTGTGCTGCCTTGTCCCCACCCACCCTCAGTGCAGCCCTTGCCCCAGTATCGCATTGTCAGCCAGCCGGGAAAAAGCGACTTGCCTGTCCCCTCGCCTGAATGCACGGCGCCTCAACCTTGAGGACCAATGGGCGACCCTCGCGAGCGCTGCGCAATGTTAGTATGCACTCACCTTTTAAATGCGGCTGTGACACATTTACAGCAATGTGCCCGGATGATCCAGCGTGAGGGGATGATTCAGGTGAGCAGGGCTTATAATGATATGCAAATGTATTAAAATGACATTTCTGACGTCAGGCGGCGGGAAACGTGGTCCGACATTGACGAGTGGAGCGGACGATTGCAAACTGGTTTCACAACGTTATGAAACCGATTTTTTGGCCTTCTGCCATATTGTCTGCTCATACCTGCCATAACGTCCGATGCCAATGGTCACAACAAATTGTCTCAAGCGATACCTTGCACAAAGTCTATTCTCACGAATGAGGAAACTCCCTGTACTTATAATTCACTATCCTGTGAGTTCCTGATTTCATTCATGTAGTAGACACTTTGAGGTTTGGCAGCTGTCTCTAAAAATCACAGTAATCAATCATTACATTTAAGCTTTTTCTTTTACTGAATTCTAATTACCATCTCACAGCCAGTCAGACAAATAGCAAATGGAAGCTCAGAGACATATGAACAGTATTTTTGTTGAGGGACACAGGTGAAAAGATAAGGCACTGTAGTCCTCAGATAATATTATAAATGTACCTCATGTAAAATAGGTCAAAAGCAACTATCTAAAACAGATTTTCTTTTAGGAAATTTCATCCTCCCACTGTGTGCCATTTATCAGTCCCTGGTTGAGTGAGAGGCTATGTGGTCAACCTGCTTCCAGTTCTTCCCCAGGACTTCTGTTTGGTAGTGGCTACAAACAGAAATTCCCCTGCCTAGAACTGAGGCTGTGGCTTTTTTGTATTCTGCTAGGCTGTCTCTCTCTATCTGATGGTATGTTTGTGATCAGAGCTCCTTACATAGGCAATTGTGGGGTATGAACCATATAGCCTGTGGCAGAGTTACTGTATTTTGCTTGAGATTAACTATCAACTCAACTCAATACAATACCAATTTAGAAAGAAAATAAGAAATGCTACAAGCCTGATGGTTTGATGCACAGTTCACAGGGGCATAAATGTGCTGATGACTCATGAATGGGAGATGATGTGGGGTTCATGCCTGAGATCCTATCACACACAAACGCTGATCCTGTTCATGTGCTGTCCTACAGGAAGGTAGAAAATTCAGGCAGATTTCTTAGTTTCAACTCATCGACACCAACACCCATCTGGGACCCTCCACCCCTGCTTGTCCTTCCGTCCCCACCCCATCTTCCAATCCCAGCCCCAGCCGCATATTCATTATACCCCCTGACCATCCCCTCTCCGATGCTGAACGTTCAGTGCTCAGCAAAGGACTTAGTTTCATACCCTTACGCCCTCATCTCAATGAATTTTGGGCTCGGCACGATGCTGAACTCTTCTTCCGCCGTCTTTGTCTCCGTGCTCACTTCTTTGGGCAGGAGTCCTCTCCCCGTTCAACGGATCCTTTTACCCACCTCCAATATTCTCCCTCCACCTGGACCCCTCCCTCTGGATTCTTACCTTCTCTTGATCTTTTCATTGAGAACTGTCGGCGTGACATTAGCCGTCTCAATTTCTCTGCTCCTCTCACCCATTCTAATCTGTCTCTCTCTGAACTTACTGCACTCCGTTCTCTCAGGTCCAACCCCAACATTGTCATCAAACCCGCTGACAAGGGTGGTGCTGTTGTTGTCTGGCGCACAGACCTCTACCTCACGGAGGCTGAGCGTCAACTCGCAGACACTTCCTCCTACCTCTCCCTGGACCATGACCCCACCACGGAACATCAAGCCATTGTTTCCAGGACTGTCACTGACCTCACCTCCTCTGGAGATCTTCCTCCCACAGCTTCCAACCTGATAGTCGCCCAACCTCGGATGGCCCGCTTCTACCTCCTACCCAAAATCCACGAACAGAACTGTCCTGGCAGACCGATCATGTCAGCCTGTTCCTGCCCCACGGAACTCATTTCTTGTTATCTTGACTCCCTTCTCTCTCCCCTTGTCCAGTCCCTTCCCACCTACATCCGTGATTCCTCTGACACCTTACGTCACATCAACAATTTCCAGTTCCCTGGCCCCAACCGCTTCCTCTTCACCATGGATGTCCAATCCCTCTACACCTCCATCCCCCACCAGGATGGTCTGAGGGCCCTTGGCTTCTTCCTTGAACAGAGGCCCGAACAATCCCCATCCACCACTACTCTCCTCCGTCTGGCTGAACTTGTTCTCACACTGAACAATTTCTCCTTTAATTCCTCTCACTTCCTCCAAATAAAAGGTGTGGCTATGGGTACCCGCATGGGCCCCAGCTATGCCTGTCTCTTTATGGGGTATGTGGAACATTCCTTGTTCCAGTCCTACTCCGGCCCCCTCCCACAACTCTTTCTCCGGTACATCGATGATTACTTCGGTGCTGCTTCATGCTCTCGTAGGGACCTGGAAAAATGTATTAATTTTGCTTCCAATCTCCACCCCTCCATCATTTTCACATGGTCCGTCTCTGACACTTCTCTTCCCTTGCTTGACCTCTCTGTCTCAATTTCTGATTATAGACTGTCCACCAATATCCATTACCAGCCTACCGACTCCCACAGCTACCTCGACTACAGCTCCTCTCACCCCGCTTCCTGTAAGGACTCCATCCCATTCTCTCAGTTCCTTCGCCTCCGTCGCATCTGTTCTGATGACGCTACCTTCAAAAACAGTTCCTCTGACATGTCCTCCTTCTTCCTTAACCGAGGTTTTCCACCCAAGGTGGTTGACAGGGCCCTCAACCGTGTCCGGCCCATCTCCTGCGTATCCGCCCTCACGCCTTCTCCTCCCTCCCAGAAACATGATAGGGTCCCCCTTGTCCTCACTTATCACCCCACCAGCCTCCGCATTCAAAGGATCATCCTCCGCCATTTCGGCCAACTCCAACATGATGCCACCACCAAACACATCTTCCCTTCACCCCCCCTGGCGGCATTCCATAGGGATCGTTACCTCCGGGACACCCTGGTCCACTCCTCCATCACCCCCTACTCCTTAACCCCCACCTATGGCACCTCCCCATGCCCACGCAGAAGATGCAACACCTGCCCCTTCATTTCCTCTCTCCTCACCGTCCAAGGCCCCAAACACTCCTTTCAAATGAAGCAGCATTTCACTTGCATTTCCCCTAACTTAGTCTACTGCATTCGTTGCTCCCAATACGGTCTCCTCTACTTTGGAGAGACCAAACGCAAACTGGGCGACCGCTTTGCAGAACACCTGCGGTCTGTCTGCAAGAAAGACCCAAACCTCCCTGTCGCTTGCCATTTTAACACTCCACCCTGCTCTCTTGCCCAGATGTCTGTCCTTGGCTTGCTGCATTGTTCCAATGAAGCCCAACGCAAACTGGAGGAACAGCACCTCATCTTCCGACTAGGCACTTTACAGCCTTCCGGGCTGAATATTGAATTCAACAACTTTAGATCTTAAACTCCCCCTCCCCCCATCCCCACCCCGTTTCCTCCCCCTCCCTTTTGTTTTTTTCAATAATTTATATAGATTTTTCTTTTCCCACCTATTTCCATTATTTTTAAATCTACAACTAATACCTTGTCAATCTTTCCACCCCACCCCCACTAGAACTGTACCTTGAGTGTTCTGCCATCCATTATTAATTTGCACTTTTCTTGGATAATATCACCACCTTCAACACCTCTTTGATCCTTTTGTCTGTGACATCTTTTGATTATCTGCTCCTATCACTGCTTGCTTGTCCCTACAACCACCCCACCCTCAACTTCTCTCCCCCAGCCCCCCACCTTAAACCAGCTTATATTTCACCCCTCTCCTAACTATACTTCAATTCTGTTGAAGGGTCGTGTGGACCCGAAACGTCGACTCTTTTCTTCTCCACCGATGCTGCCAGACCTGCTGAGTTTTTCCAGGTCATTCTGTTTTTGTTTTGGATTTCCAGCATCCGCAGTAGTTTTTTGTTTTTAGATTTCTTAGTTTGTTCAGGCATAAGAGCAAGTCACTTGCCTGTTAACTTACCATCTTGACAGCAGATTCTGCTGGCTCACCAAGAGATGCAGGGCTAAAGAGGAGGGAAGCATCAGCCAAGATTTTCACTTCTGATTGATAACTCACACATACAGAGAGTTCAGGTGAACACAAGTTTGGACTTGAAAACACTGCCCCCATGATCATTTATCACTGTCTGGCTCGTACCAAAGAATGGCTCTTTGAATATGATGCTGTATGCAGGTCTGATACTTTCAAGACGGGAGAGTAAAAATAGTTTTTAAAAGAACCCAAAGTGTTTCAAGAGTTAATGAAATCTTTAAAATACTTAAGAGAAACTTTTGATAACTGACAGTTTTGAAAAGTTAGCGTGTTAATTTGATGTTTCATTTGAAACACAAGCCAAGACAATTGACAGAAAAAGAAAATTCATCTTCTTCAGTCCATAATGACTTTTTTTTATTACCTACAAACCTTTAAGTGTACATTATTGCATTCAAAACCCTGGAGACCTTCTCTCTATATTTTTATGAGTATCTGTATGCACTTACTATAATGTGAGGATTGTTGAAATGCAGGATCCAGGAGCACCTGAACTCTGTAATAGCTGCAGCAGAGTAATGACTATCATGTGTGTGCCAGACATCTAACTCACCTCGGGAAAAAAAAGAAGAGAAAGAAAATAATACTGATTCTTGATCACTTCAAGTAGGTTGTTCTTCAGAAGAGTTACATCGTGGCAGCTTACTCACGTTTGGCTCAAACATATTTATTTTTCTCTATGCTAGGACAATCAAAAAAGTGTGAAAGGTGGTTAGTGTTCCTTCAAGAGTGTGATGGCTTTACACAGCATTGTCTGCAGTTGCCCGATATGGAAACAATTATGTCAGTGTTTGAGTGGGTGGAGTGTGGAGGTTGCCAATTGAGAACAAGGTGTGATTTTTCAGCTGTTACAACATTGCCTGATTTTTAGTGTCTGACCAGGAGAATGTGCAATTTAGCAGAGGAAATCTCAAGGAGCTGATTCACTTTGATGTAGCTATAAAATACATTGGCTGATGGCTGTGGTCTGCAAGGTGCAATAGTGCCCAGCTCTTTTGATTTAGAATTATACTGTTCAGGTTGGATGCTGAACAGCAGGTGCTGAAATTATTCATTCGCAATTAATTGATTACAACAGTTTCTAGGTTATGTTGAAAGATTTTTTTAAACCAAATATTAAGTGCATATAAAAAGGAAGAAATTCAGTTAGATTAATTGACCTAATACATCAGCGTTGAGGCCTGAATTTTAACCCACACTTGTCCAGAGAGACTGGCATGTTGGCTAGGATTAGGGCAAGACAAGGTCGCTCCATTCCTGCCCAGTACCATTTTATCTTTGCCAACTTTCAAGTTGACTGAGGCTCCTGCTACAGGGAGGCAGAGGCTCACTTCGAATTAACAAGTCATAACTCAATGTCGCTAAGTTGGGGAGGGTCCACACTAAATGGAAGCTGACAGTCAAAGCTCAACGGGAGACACCAAATGGGCAGAAGGGATGAAAGTAAATTTTATAAACTGGCATTTGTGAGGAGAACTTGTGGGCCGGGGCTGTTCCCCTAGGCCCCACAGGGAGTCCTTGGGCCTCCCCCAATCTCCCTCTGCATCAGTTGCCAAAGTGCTGAGATTATGGAAAGGGCAATTCTTTCAGGTCTTGTGTCCTAAATCTCCCACACCCATTTTCCATTCCCACCTGCTGGTCCTGACAGTTTTGCATGGGAGATGAGGTCTGGGAGTTAAACTAGCCTGGACCTCTCCTTGAGATCTTCCTGGAGTTTTCTTCTTTAGTTCCTGAGACCTGGTTCTAATCCTGACAATAGTGTATACAACTGGGCATCCCCAGTCCAAATCTCACTGGAGACTAGTGAAAAACTGCCCATAATTTAGTCACAATTGGCATTAAATTGGTATTTGTCTCTTAAATGTCACAGTATGCAAATACCACATTGTTGCAATGGGGAGGCTATTGTAAACCGATGCATTATTGGGAATGCTTGATGAAATAATGTAGAAGGAGCTTCACTGTGCCACTCTCCTTTGCTATACAGTGTAGGGGATACTTTGCTTTGTCTCTATTCGGTATTATACTTGGCCTAGGAATGTTTGATGAAATAGTGAGTGCTAAAACTGTTTTATTCTCAGCACTAACCAAAAAGTGCTGCATTATACCCTTTGTTATCAGATAGACCACCTGGGAGGTAGTTTGTGTAGCTGCTGGAAATAACAGAAAACCTTGATTCACTTTCATTGTGAGGTGTAGTTTTGGCACCAATCACAATACTATCGAGTTAAGTGTGTACATGATGTTGGTAATATGGTGGTATCAGTTCTATTGCATGGCTTCTTTTGAAACACATAACTGGTCATCTCAGGCAATAGACAAGATGATATTGGGGAGCTCTGAAATCAGAAAATTGGACACATTGATTTCTCCAGTGAAAGAGGTGAGATATGAGGATTCATCACTCTCCTGAAAATGCAATGGCTAAGGAAATTGAGGCATTCCGAGATAGTCTTCAGAGAAAATATTCCCATTATATTTCGGAGAAAATAGAAAATGGTAGTGATTCAACTTAGGTTAAGGCAACTCAAAATAAACTAAATCAAGGAACAAAATACAGTTGATGCTGAAATCTGAAAAAAAGATGGAAAACCTCAGCAGGTCTGGCAGCATCTGTGATGAAAGCTCACAAACCTGAAATGTTAACTCTGTTTCTCTCTCTACAGATGTTGCCAGACCTGCTGAGCATATCCAGCATCTTCTGTCATTGTTTCAAAACAAGTTCTATTTGGCATCAGTTGGAAAAGTTTTATTTTAGATCACTCCTGCATTTAATAGGCTTCTTATTTTTCTCCAACTTTTTCTTCTTGTCTCTTGGTGATGTTGACTAATGCTAGGGATATTTATTTATAGATGCCTACATTCTGAGGTACCCATGCATCTGCCCTTCATGGGTGAGCTAAGCTAATGACTGACTGCAGGCCCTTCAGTTGTGGGGCATTATTTGTGGAGCCACATGGTGTCTTTACCAGAATAACAACCAGGAACAGGAACCTCAGCTCAGTTCTAGAAGGCTTTTGAGACCATTTATTGTACCCCAATATCATCTAGCAAACATCATAAGATTAAAAGAAAGTTAAAGGTAAGGAAGGCCATTGACTCCATTTTAGCTCATCCATCTAGAATGACTATAAATTCTACCTATTGGAGCATCCAAATGTTTTTTTCTTAATATCAGGACTTTTACCTCCACTCTTTGTGTGAAGAAATTATTTTGTGTTTCACTAGTTTGAATTTGTGCCCATTGTTCTACCTTACAATTTAAATCTGTATTTTCCATTTCCAGTCTTATGCTGCTACAAGATGACCTGAGGCAGAAAAATGAAACTTTACACAATTTTAAAAAATTCAATTTGAGGGATGTGGGCTTCACCAGCATTTATTGCCCATCCTTAGTTGCCCTTGAGAGGTGGTGGTGAGCTGCCTTCTTGAGCCGCTGCAGTCCATGTGGTGTAGGTACACCCACAGTGCTGTTGGGAAGGGAGTTCCAGAATTTTGACCCAGCGACAATGAAGGAACGGTGATATATTTCCAAGTCAGGATCGTGAGTGACTTGGAGGGGAACTTCCAGGTGGAGGTGTTCCCATCTATCTAGATAGTAGTGGTCGTAGGTTTGGAAAGTGCTGTCGAAGGAGCCTTGGTGAATTCCTGCAGTGCATCTTGTAGATGGTACACACTGCTGCTGCTGCGCGTCAGTGGTGGAGGAAGTGAATGTTTGTGGATGTGGTGCCAATCAAGCAAGCTGCTTTGTCCTGGATGGTGTCAAGCTTCTTGAGTGTTGTGGGAACTGCACTCATCCAGGCAAGTGGGGAGTATTCCATCACACTCTTGATTTATAGATGGTGGACAGGCTTTGGGAGTCATGAGGTCAGTTACTGGCTGCAGGATTCCTAACCTCTGACCTGGTCTTGTAGCCACAGTATTTATATGGCTAGTCCAGTTCAATTTCTGGTCAATGGTAACCCCCAGGATGTTGATAGTGGGAGATTCAGTGATGGTAATGCCACTGAACATCAAGGGGCAGTGGTTAGATTCTCTCTTGTTGGAGATGGTCATTGCCTGACACTTGTGTGGCACGAATGTTACTTGCCGCTTGGCAGCCCATGCCTGGATATTGTCCAGGTCTTGCTGCATTTGGACATGGACTGCTTCAGACGCTAATAGTATGAATCAGCCTTGTGGCTTTTTTTTGCAATGCCTCCAACATTTGGATGTCGGGCAAAGTCAGCATGGTTTCATCAAGAGGAGGTCATGCCTGACAAATCTGTTAGAATTCTTTGAGGAGGTAACAAGTAGGTTAGACAAAGGAGAGCCAATGGATGTTATCTACTTGGACTTCCAGAAGGCCTTTGACAAGGTGTCACACAGGAGGCTGCTCAGTAAGATAAGAGCCCATGGTGTTAGAGGCAAGGTACTATCATGGATAGAAGATTGGCTGTCTGGCAGGAGGCAGAGAGTGGGGATAAGGGGGTCCTTCTCAGGATGGCGGCCAGTGACTAGTGGAGTTCCGCAGGGGTCAGTGTTGGGACCGCAACTTTTCACTTTATACATTAATGATCCAGATGAAGGAACTGAGGGCATCCTGGCTAAGTTTGCAGATGATACAAAGATAGGTGGAGGGACAAGTAGTATTGAGGAGGCGGGGAGGCTGCAGAAGGATTTGGACAGGTTAGGAGAATGGGCAAAGAAGTGGCAGATGGAATACAACGTGAGGAAGTGTGAGGTCATGCACTTTGGTAGGAAGAATAGAGGCATAGACTATTTTCTAAATTTGGAGAGAATTCAGAAATCTGGAGTGCAAAGGGACTTGGGATCCCTAGTCCAGGATTCTCTTGAGGTTAACTTGCAGGTTGATGTGGTAGTTAGGAAGGCAAATGCAATGTTGGCTTTTATTTCGAGAGGACTGGAATATAAAAGCAGGGATGTGCTGCTGAGGCTTTATAAAGCTCTGGTCAGACCACATTTAGAATATTGTGAGCAATTTTGGGCCCCGTATCTCAGGAAGGATGTGCTGGCCCTGGAGAGGGTCCAGAGGAGGTTCACGAGAATTATCCCAGTAATGAAAGGCTTAACATATGAGGAACGTTTGAGGACTCTGGGTCTATACTCGATGGAGTTTAGAAGGATGAGGGGGGATCTGATTGAAACTTACAGAATACTGAAAGGCCTGGATAGAGTGGACGGGGGGAAGATGTTTCCATTAGTAGGAGAGACTAGGACCCGAGGGCACAGCCTCAGAGTAAAGGGAAGACCTTTTAGAACAGAGATGAGGAGAAACTTCTTTAGCCAGAGAGTGGTGAATCTATGGAATTCATTGCCACAGAAGGCTGTGGAGGCCAGGTCATTGAGTGTATTTAAGACCGAGATAGATAGGTTCTTGATTGGTAAGGGGATCAAAGGTTACGGGGAGAAGGCGGGAGAATGGGGTTGAGAAACTTATCAGCCATGATTGAATGGCGGAGCAGACTCGATGGGCCGAATGGCCTAATTTCTGCTCCTATGTCTTATGGTCTTATGTCTGAGAAGCAATTCAGCGACCAGAACTGGACACAGTACTTGTTGTATGGTGGCCAAGTTGTACTATTAGTGATAGAATTGATCTGCAGGCACTCCTTGAGTGCAAACATTAAGTTTATTTAGAATATACTCACAGCAGCAACTGCACACGTACTTTCAACTCCAACTCTATATACTGACTGCTGAGGTGACCCACGCTACTCTCCTATTGGTTACTACAGATCATGTGATCTTCCCTAACCTGTATTATTCTTAAAGGTACATTACACACTAAATAAAACCATAATTACTACACTCCTCCCCCTTTAACTCGGCTATACATGTTATATTAACAAGTATAAATTTTTCAAGCCAACATAATATTTACACTGGGTAAGGAATTTACAAGTCCAGTCTTTCAGGTGGTTTTCTGGTATGTGTGGAATGTTGCAGCTTTACAACTTCAGATTCTTTGTCAGGAACCTCCTTTTCTCGAGTTGCCTGAATATCAGGCGCTTTGGGGGCACTTGTAGTTCAATATCCTCAACTCTTACAGGAATATTAAACATGTCTGTCCTTGGTTGAGTATTCTCAACAGGAAATGCAGGCCTGGTCACAAGTCACTGGTGGAACCAAATCTTGGTGATTTGTCTCTCTCTTCCTTAAATGGTCCACATGTTTACAGATGATCCAGCCTTCCACCTCCAAATGGGAAGGTAGAGGTCCAGTCACCTCACTTATTTCACCCAGTAACCACTTTGGTCCTTCCCCGAAGTTCTTCAGTGTATACCAGCTCTCCCACAGTAAATTTCCTCTAGTTTCCTGGCTTCCCTGATTCCTTTCCACCTTCCCCTCTAAATTCAGTATTATTAAGCTCAATCTCATCCTGAGACAGCATTTCAGCAATAACTCCACAGGTGTGACACCTGTTGTTGTGTGAGCGGTAGTCCTGTAATGAAAAAGAAAGCACGCTAGCTTGGTTGCCAAGGAAACATCAATTAGCTCTTTCATGCCTGCCTTGAAAGTTAGAACTGCCCTTTCAGCTAGTCCATTTGAGGAAGGGTGGTATGGTGCAGTTTTCATGAGTGATACCATTGAGGTTGATAAACCATTGAAACTCAGCACTTGTAAATGTCGTGCTATTATCAGAAACGACTACTTCTGGTAGTCCGTGAATGGCAAAACTCTGATGTAGTTTCTCAATTGTAGCGGGTGGACATTGGTGACTTCACCTTTTATACGTCCAACCATTTTGAATGGGTATCGACAGTGAGCAGAAACATTATTCCCAGGAAAGGTCGAACGTAGTCAATGTATAACCACACCTGGCCACTCCCATGGGTGTAATGGAGCTGTCACTTGCAACTTTTGCAGTTGCTGACATTGCACACGGTGCTTTATTAAACTCTCTGTTTTGTCATCCATCCCAGGCTAGCTCAGTGTCGACTCATTCTCACAGGGCGTATAGCACCTGTATCGCCTTCATGAAGATAGGAGTTGCTTCTGGATCCACATAAATCTTGGCCTGCAGGCCCTGGATTTTTCCCAGTTCATCCTCGAAGATGGGGGCCATCTTTTTAAGTAGATAGCTGCATTTGGGAAATTCCTGGATGGGCACTGTGTAGTTCAATTGAAAATAGCTCCCTTCCCTTTGGAGGAACTATCACTCGTGCTCCCCACACAGGATGTCATCATGGCTGTTTCTTGCATGCCTTCTGTTGAAGTACGGTTTCATTTAATCAGATACAGGTTCCTGTGACCAACCATGTAGCACTTGTTCTCATACTTGTGATAGGACTGGGTCCTGACTTGTCCAGTCTCTGATCTGTCAAGCACATGCCAATGAGGAATCTAAAAAATTTAACAGTAAAACAAGTTCTGGTGGATCTGGGACGTACTCATCATTTTCTTGTAAAGGCAAATAACTAAGGGCATCAGCATTTGCAATTTGATTGCCAGGCCTATGTACGAAAGTGTTGTCGTATGCTGCCAGAATTAAGGTCCATCATTGTGTTCTTGCTGAGGCTATGGGTGGTCTAGCCTTTTCCTCACTAAACAAACCTAACAGTGGTTTGTGGTCTGAAACAATTGTAAAATGGTGGCTGTGTATGTACTGGTGAAATTTCTTGACACCAAAGATGATGGACAGGCCTCCTTTTTCTATCTGTGAGTATTCCTTTTCCGCTGTGGGGAGCGTCCTTGATACATAACCTATTGGCCATTCCATGCTGTCATCCATCTGACGAGATGGCACTCCTCCCAATCGGTGGGGAGATGCATCACATGTTAGCGTCAATTATTTTGTCTGGTTGTAATGCTCTAATAGATTGGACGAGTGCAACAATTGTTTCACCTTTATGAAAGCTTCTTTCTGGGGCTCTTCCTAAGACAACGTTTGTTCTTTTTGAGTAGAGGATGCAGGGCGGGGCCAGCACTGTAGACAAATTGGGTAAGAACCACCCTTAATAGTTGATCATTCCTAGGAATGATTTGAGCTCTGAGGCGTTCTGTGGAGCAGATGCCTCTTTTATGGCTCTCACTTTCTTCTCAGTCGGGTGGAGGCCCTGTGAATCTACTCAGTGACCCACATAGATTACCTCCCTCATTTGGAACGTGCACTTTTTTTTTAGGCGCACTCCAGCTTGCAAGAAACGTTTTAAGACTTCTAAGTTTGCCAAATGCTCTTTTTCAGTGAATCCTTTCACCAAAACATCATCTAAATAGGCTATAACCTGGGGTAGTCCCTTCCATTATTCTCTGAAAGATGGCACAAGCTGAGGAGATACCGAAAGACAATCATGTATATTGGTACAAACTATTGTGGGTATTAATTGTGACAAATTCCTGGGAGCATTATCCAATTCTAGTTGTTGATAAGCATGACTCATGTCAAACTTTGTGTACATTGTGCCTCCTGCCAGCTTGGCATACAGGTCTTCAATTTTTGGAAGGGGGTATCTGTCCAATTTGGCTACTTTGTTAACTGTCAATTTGTAGTCCCCACAAATTCAGACTCTTTGGTTGGGTTTAAGGACAGGGACTATGGGTGCTGCCCACAGCTTGTATAACCCCCTCCCCAATTTCTCTAGCCTGTTCAGCTCAGCGTCGACTCTTTCTCACAGGGCGTATGGCACCAGTCTCACCTTCTTGAAGCGAGGGGTTGCTTCCGGATCCACATAAACCTTGGCCTACAGGCCCTGGATTTTTCCCAGTTCGTCCTGGAAGATGGTGGCGTACTTTCTAATTGTTCTGGCAGCCCACTTGCTCTCAACTGAAAGGTTTCAGACCATTCTAACTTAATCTCCTTTGACTAATTTCACCCCAGGAGGCTTGGCCCTTTACCTGCTACCACCATCCTGGGTAGCTGTGCCGATTGGCTTCCATAATGGACAGTTACTCTGCTTATGCCTTTTGCTTGAATGTATTTCACCCATAAACATTTTTAGCTTGGCAGGTGTTTGTTCTAAACTTAATTGATGTTCACCATTATTCAAATATCTGAAAGTATGTTCCCCAATTACTGTAGTGGAAGCTCCCGTGTCCACTTCCATTCTAACAGGTTTGCTATTTAGTTTCACTGTGACAAATATTGGTTCTGTCTTTCCAACTTGCAAATTAAACAACGAGTAAATGTCAACATTTGTTGTTTCAGGCTCTTCTACATTGTATATTTCACTGGGCTTCTTCTTTTGTTTACAATCCTGCTTGAATCTTTCCTTGTACTGCCTCATCATATGTCAATTTCTGTGACAATAGTAGCATTCCATCTTTTTAAACTGCCAATCGCAAAATGGCTGATTGTTTCCACCTCTATTAAAATTATTCTTCGATTTCGCTGGTATTATTTTTCTTTATTCTTCAGCTAGCGGGGGCTGTTTCCCACTTCTCAGCAGAGTCTCGCTTTATCGCGTCACTTTCGACTGAGGTTTCCCACCCGATGTGGAGGACGGTGCCATTTTACGCACCCTGTATTGCTTGTGAATCTCTTGCAGCACTTTCCATGGCCAGTGCTATCTCTAGCGCCTTCTTGAAATCCAGATTCACTTCGGACAATAATCTTTTCTGAATAGTGTCCACTTTCACACCACACACTAAACAAACAATCTCTGAGCATGTCGTTCAGAGTCATACCAAACTCACAATGTTCTGTTAGCTGCTTCAAATTTGCCACATCACATGCAATTGTCTCACCTGGGGCTCTATTTCATGAATTAAACCTGATCCTCTGCATCATGACTAAGGGCTTGGGTTGAAAATGACCTTTCACGAGATCTACCAACTCATTGAAATTTTTTGAATCTGGGGCACTGGGTGCTGTCAAACTTAGAATCAAACTTTAGGTTTTGTTCCCACAGGTACTCAAGAGGATCACTTGCCTCTTCTCTCTCCCTTTAATCTTGTTCGCTTGAAGAAAGAACATAAGGCGTTCTATGTATTGAGACCAATCGTCTATGGCTGGTTCAAAAGGAGCAATTCTCCCAAATTGTGGCATTTTGAGAGAGAATAACACATTCAATTCTAACAGAACTTGCTAATTACAATCACTGGGGCGGGGTACAATGCCAATTTCTTTCTAACTTGATTTCTTCTGTTCAATCCTGTTTTATCCTCATCACCAGTTTGTTGTAGGGTGGCTGAGCTGTGCTGTTAGTGATAGAGTTGATCTGCAGACACTTCTTGGGTGGAAACATTAAGTTTATTTATAATATACTCAGCATCAACTACACATGAGCTTTCTACTCCAACTCTATATCTACACTGGTAGACCGCACTACTCTCCTATTGGTCATTACAGATCATGTGATTTTCCCTAACAAGTATTATTCTTAAAGGTACATTACACACTAATTAAAGCCATAATTACTACAGTACCCAAGCTGTTGTACACCAGAGCATTGTGATCATAACTTTCTGTGACTTCCATTTTGATTATCTAGTTGGACATGCTATTAATGTTTTTTTATCATTTCTTACTTCTGTTGGACATGAGCTTTGAGACTGCTGAGGCTCCCAGCATACTTTCAATTTTGACCTTGAGCTATTTCAACACCATTCATGGAGTATGTATGTTGCTCATTGCTCTTTCCTATGTGCAGCCTATATTAAATCTTATTTGTTGTTCTAACCACACGCATATTTTGTCCAGCGTCTTCAGTAATTTCTGTGTTACCTCCTGTGATTCCACTGACCCTTCTAGTTTAATATAATTTGCACATTTAACCAATTTGCATTGAGTTTCCGGGTCCAAGTTATTGATCAAAATCAGAAACATCAAGCCCTAAGGCACCCCCACCATTGCATTCCTTCCTTCAACATGTAATTCTACCCTTCAATTTCTTATCCATACCCAAGATATACCCCAAAATTCCACAGTTTTGAGCTTAACTATAATCTTTCACATGAAACTTTGGCAGATGCCTTCTAGATAAGGTACAATATGTTGTTTGGTTTACTGCAGTTCATTTGGGATGCGGCTTCCTCAAGGATGTAAAGGAAATTAATCAGCTAGATCTTCCAGTTTTGAATCCATAGGAACAGGAGTAAACTATCCAACCCTTCAAACCTGCTCCACCATTCAATTAGATCATTTAGGCAGGCCTGTACCTCAACTTCTTTTACCTGCCTTTGACCTATATCCTTTGATTACCTTATCCAACAAAAAGTTGTTGACTGCTGTTTACTAAGTTGTTATTGTGCAGATAGTCTTCCAGTTTACACCCGATAATCAATTTCATTACTTTACACAGAATTGAAATAAAATTAATGGTCCTGTAGTTGGCTAAGTCTGATTTATTGCCCTGTTTTGAATATGGTCACTATGTTAGCCTGTTTCCAATTTACTGTTACCTCCCCAGTGTCTCCCTCATTATAATTGTCAGTTCCTCACAAATCTCCTGTCTAGTCAGTTAATTCCTCATATGTCAAAAATAGCCCCAAAACTCTTGTTTCTGCAGTTGTCTGGGAAGGTTGTTGTGCTGTGGATGGATTACCAATTGCAATACCAACTGGATTTTCCTTAAGCATGTTTCAACATATTAATAAACGATTTGAAAAAAGGATCTTTTTTACTTGTGACATAATGCAATTTGTACACTATAAATTGCATCATTGCACGGTGAATGCTGTGGCACATTTCCCAGTGTGATGTAAATGGTCTTTTGACATCCAAACTTGCAAACAGAAAACAATAAGGTTTTAGAGCTTTGAGTTCCAGAACATGGGAGTTTGTTTAGGTGAGGAACTGTCATTGGCAACAAATGCCATATGTCCTTGTAAAACAAAGTAGAAAAGAACAGTTGTAAATATATAATGCCAGTAACACTTCACACTATAAATTACTTAACTAGAGCGCAGTGACCATTGATGTGTAGGCTATCATAATGGTCTTCCACAGCTCTTACATCCAGCAAAGAAGCTACAATAGTCATTTACAAAGTGCATCTAGTGTAATAATGCTCCTAAATCTGATCATTACCTCCAAAGCTTTTACTTGCTTCAGAGATTAACCCCAGGGAGTCACCTATTGAGCAGGCTCGAAAATGACCTGTGTGCAGGCTTCTAAGAGGTTCAGAGAAACCCTTTAAGTAACAGAAGCCTGTGGAGAGAATCTATTATCAGATGAAGGGGAATTTTAGAAAGGCACTTCTGGTTGATGGCATGCAAAGATGGGGCCACAGATGAAACATAAAATGAATTTGTGAAGAAAAATGATGTTAAATAAATAGTGAAAAACAGATTGAAGTTTAAGTATTCTCGATTATGAAGATGGTCAACAAAGTTAACAAGGTCTCTCCTCATGATTCAGTTCGTTAATGAACATTTGAGCTACAGAGGCTAGAATGGTCCCAGTTACAGTCCCATTCCATGCTGCATTACCTGACATTATTTAAAGTGGCACTAGGGTGCTACAATTTGCCCCATTGTCTTTTGGTGAGAGAGAGAATAATTAGGTGGTATTTGTATCTCGCTATGGAAAGGGATTGTTGTGGTATGGCAAAATGAGTTTCAGAGACAGATAAATCTGTACTTTGAAAAAAAATGGATTGAGAGAAGTTATAAAGAGGCAGGTGGATGGGTTGATCTATCATGGAGGGATGGGCTTGTTGAGCCTAATGGATTTACCCTGTTTCCAAAAATTGCTATGGACTCTTTCTTTACAGCAAAGCCCATTATTGATAGTCTGTTTGCTGATTGACTGAAGGCATGGAGTTAAAAAACTCAAACCTGAATGATGTTCTGAAATAACATAAGTTCTCAATGTTAAAGCATAATCATGAAATGAGCTAAAACCCAACTTAGTGCTCTCCAGGGATCTTCCTGACCCTGTCTTTGAGCTGACAGTAATTCCATTTCCTGCTGAATTTGGCTACTGTCACGTTTTGGGAATTATGCTTCACAAAAATGGTATTGGGATTTAGCAATGTTTAAGCGTGTGTTTTAAAACAAAGTGAATTCTCACTCTTTCAGGAGAATGCTCACATTTTATGCACTAATGCAAGACAGTTACCTATGGTGATTCGGAACAATAGCGGGCCAGGCCAATTTTCATGCCCAACCCAGCAATGATTCACAACTTAGGGGATACAAATGCTTGTTTTTGAGCTTTGAATGGAACCAGTTTCAAAGTTGGGGGGCCGGTGGGGAGCATGATTGCAGGTCTGATTAACCATTCTTCTAACCAACTACAGAACAGCTAGATGCATGAGGAAACAAACCCCAACCTCCTATGGGACAGGAGCCACAGAACAAAGAACCACATGTTTGTAGTGAGGCTTTTAAAATAATTTCTTCCCAATTCTTTGCCAGTTTGGTGTAGTTCCTTCTGTCTGCCTGGGCCATCTCTATACTACCCCTCTTACCAGCAGTTCAGTTTGTACAGTTAATTTTATACTAATAATCAATAGCAATCACTGAAGGAAAACACTAATGAGGTACTTGATACTGTACATTCAATACCCACATTAGAAAGTATTGGTTGGTTAGCATTCAAGCCGTGCCTTGCAGCAGTTGCTTAATGACAGTCTCTAGCTCATGGCTGAGAAATTCTTTGTGTAATGCTGAAGTAAGGCCTGACCCTCTGCCGCATTGCTTCTCTATTGGCAATGTCACAAGGTCAGATTTATTCTAACCACATGTAGAGGTCCAACATAGATATCAACTACAAATCCAGATTTGTTTTAGATACTGTCTTGGGTTCAGCGACACCAATTTCTCCCATAGATGAATCTCGTGCCCCTAATGTGTCCTGAGTAGACTCACACAACCCAATATCTACATATACAATGGCATAGCCAAAAATACAACAATTGTACCTCCACGTGACCACAAACACATCACGCAATTTTTTCAAAGGTGAACCGACAAAATATTTGTCAAGACAAAACATAATAGATCATTAAGCTGCTTTATTTTACTACAAGTTTGCAATAAATTGCAACAGTTATAATCAGATTCACTTAATTCAATCATTACAACCTGCTTTAATTTATTGATACCGAGTAATGAACATGGAATGCTTCCCCACATTAGTGAGTCTTCTTGCTTAGCTTAAACAAAGTAATTTCTAACTGTCCTCCTGCATTCTAACCTGTGGAGTCTTGCAAGAACTAGCTCTCATAGTTTTAAAAGATCCTCTTTAATGTGTTTTATTCAACTAAATTATGGCTAACATATTTTAATGGTTTATTTATTATGGTGGATATGTTACCATATATGAGCTTGTGATAAAATTCAGCACACATAACATTCTCCCAAGCAATAATGTAAAGATGAGCAAGCATTAGTATACTAAGTAACTGCACAAACTGAACTTCTGGTAAAAGGGGTAGGATATAGATGGTTTAATGGCTGCTCTGTGGCCACCAATGGAGAGGCACTTCTAGCAACAATGGCCGCCTGTGCGGATACAACACAATCGATGGGGTACACGCCCCAATTGCCTGGTCCTGCCTGACTGGCCTGGCTTAGCTAAAAAAAGCTTACTCTGGTCTTTGATATGTCTGGTCAGGGAGGCGTCCTCTCCTTCTTCCTGTAACCTCAGCAATGGCCACCACTAATGGTGACATGCCCTCTGATTGTGCTGGCAACTATGGGAGGCAGGCCACTGTCCTCAATTGGATGGTAATTCAGGCAACAATCCCTTAATTGGCCTGTGCCAGTAAAATGCTGCCCAGGATCATGCTACAAACTGATGGGGGAGGGGCGCGGTGGGGTGGTTTGGATCCTACTTCCGCTTGCAGAGCAGGCATCCTTCCCTGTTGATAAAATCCTGCCCAATATCTCCCTTGTACACAAAACATTTGACTATCATCTGATGTCTTGCTGTACTTCAAACCATTTTTGAGGAAGAAAGCTGCAGCCGACACTATGTATCTGAGAACATGCAATGCTTTGTGGGCGAATCAGAATTACCACAATTTTCCATTGGACCATTTTTTACAAAGGTTAGACCAAATGAACTTTCTAATATTTGTTTAGCCTAAGTGATTTTATATTTGCTTGAGAAACATGAAGAGATCATTCAAATGGGTATGTCATGGTTGCTGCTTTTTTAGTTTTTACTAACAATGTCATTATTTGAGGAATTTCTGATTTCAAAACTGTAACTTTTGCATGTTTTAAATACGTTGGTTTAGAAATTGGGTTGTCGTGACTTTTGGGTGGGGGAGTTATGATTAACATCCTGCTCATATGGAAGTAGGCAGCACATAAATTTGGTTCAGCCATACCATCTGCATGATTGCGGTGCCTGGCTGAGCAGGTCCATCGTTGCTGTCTTCTTAACTCTGCCAGCTCCGTCTCTGCTCAACAGGGGAGCCCAGTAGCTTAGTTCAGAAGCCACATGGTGCAGCCAACCTCCTCTTCTTAAAGGCAGTCTGTCCCTCTTAAAGGAAAGCTGCATGAATGAACATTGCTGTAATTTAAGTGATAGCAAAGTGAACACCAGCAGAGAGAATGGGTTGCAGGGTGACAGATGTGGCACTGGAAGTGGATGTGGAGGAGGTGGGCAGGAAGAGAGACACCATGGTTTTGTGGGATTTCCTGGAGGCCTTCAAGGATCATACTGTGAAGAGAGTGGGAGTAGGTGGCCAGGGAGATCCATTCTCAGAGTCTGGCCCCAACAATCTGATGGCATTACCACAAGAAGTTCAAAGATCTCATGCTGCTTGTCAAGTCAGTGAATGTATCTTCACATGACATCTCCTACTCACCACACCACCTAACTTTCATGTTGGTCCATGCTCATCCAGCAGCAGTCCCAGGCACTCGAGACTCATGCCTAATATCCAGATACTCCACCTCGCCCTCAAACACCTTACAATGATGCCAGCCTCACACCCAACTCTCACTGCCCCTACATTCCTCCAGCTATACAGTTGTAGCAGGCAAGAACATTGCAACACAATCACTGACATTCTGCCTTCTTTCTGTCTTGTAGGTCAATGTAGTACACAATAGAAAGGAACAGAGAAGAAATGGTGGAGGGCAAGGACATCTCCATTTCCTGAGTCTTATGGAGGGTAGTGTCTTACATTTTCCCTTTTGCTTAAGTGGACAGTAGGCATTAAGTAGGTAGAAGTAAATGTGAAAACATTTTCATCAAGTATCAACCAATTTACCTGCTCCTTATTACTATCCAATGCCCCCTGCTAGAAATTGTGTCCAAATGGATACTGGGTGGAGATGGGTAGAGCTCAGCCACAATACACATTATTGTTGAATTGTGTGTTGACACTCTCTGTCTTGGCCAGTGAACAGCCAGAGTGGAATGATATCCTAGCAAGCAGTCGGCACTTTCAGGAAAAAAAAGAGAAGAATTGTGAGAGAAAATGATAACAATCTTCCTGAAAAGATGTTGCAGCAAAGCATAAGAGATGATAACTGGTTCAGCCTAAAAAGTTGGCAAAACAAGCAATTGTTCAAAAGTCTCCAAAAGCTCTATGAACAGAATATTGCGTTTGTCGGGTGGGTGTGTGCCTGACTCAAACAAGTGTAAGGTGATGTTCGGTGACACACTCGCGCGATATTTTGGTCGGCGGGATTCGGCAGCACATCCGCCGACAATTAACCTGCCTATTAAGGCCCTTAATGAACTAATTGATTCAAATTTTTCACTGCCTGTCCAACTGTTTGGTTGGCAGGCGGGCGAAAAGGCCAAGCGGCCTTTGCATTTTTGGCGAAGCCTCATCTATGAGTAGGGATGAGGTTTCGACCAGTGATTAAAAAAAAATAAAATCTTTTAAACACTCATTTGACATGCCCCTGCTCATGTGACAGAGTCACATGAAGGGACGTTTTCATTATTTTTAACATCTTTATTTTTTATTTTAATAATGTTCAGGTCCCTGAGGGAGCTCTGTGCCTCAGGGAGCTTTTACTGCACGCATGTGCGATCTTCCGTGCTTGGGTTCCTCTAACTCCCCCCCTGGCAGTGTTGAGTGCTGCAACGCACGTTTCAAGTTGGCTGGTCGTTAATTGGCCAGCGAGCGTGAAAGTGCGGCCAATGCCCGATCGCGGGTGGCGGTCAGCTTGCCGACCGCTCCTGAGCCCACCCGACCACCGGAAAAGCCTGGCCTATATGTACAATGAGCTAATTTGAAGTGTGGGAACTTCCATTTACATAGAAAGCATGGTAGCAAACAGTGATGGGATGAATTAATAGTTAATCTGCTTGTTTCAAGATTAGGTTGCAATCTGTTTATTTAGTCTGTAGTCCTATGCTCACACATGTCTTTGTGTCATCAGTAAACACCCGAATTGTTATCCAATACCAATCATTCACATCATTAATGATGATGGTTAACAAATAGTCCTATCATGGATCAGAGGGAGTAGCTAATCTAAGCTTCCATCCCCTCTACCACCAGTGTACTGTAGCTGCAGTGTATACTATCTACGAGATCACTGAAGCAACTTGCCATTGCTTATTTGGAAGAATCTCCTAAACCCATGCCCTCACCAGCCAGAAGGACAAGGGCAGCACCTCCAAGATTCAGTAACAGTCACCTATCTTCCTGATGTGAATTTACATTGCTATTCCTTCATCATCGCAGGATGAAAATGCCTAACAGCATAGTGGGAGCAGTTTGACCACACAGACTGTAGCAGTTCAAGAAGGCCCACCACCACCACCTTCTCAATGCAACCAAGCAATAAATTCTGGTCTTTTCAGTGACACCCACAATCCAAGAATTAATTAATAAGTGCATTAGTCTGTGCAACACCTTTAAAGGTGGTTGAAGCCTATATTCCTGAGTCCTCCAATTCGATTATACGAGCAATGCAGTTATGATGGATCGTGCGCCAACAGGACACAGTGTAGCTATCCCAGTAACTGTAACTAGAACAGGGGATTTGGCATGACTAAATGTTTAGCCACAGTGGTGACAAGCATGGCAGTGAAGAAGCAATTGCCAGCTCTGTATCTGGAGTGATTACAGTAACTACTCATTCCGTAACATTTTAACCTGAAAATTGCAGGAAGCGGACACCCTGATAAACAATTAGTGTTTGAGGGCTGAATGATCTATAATGATAAATTTTGCTCCAGGTGGATATTTAGCTTCCCCTCCAACCTGCAGTGCACAGTTCCCCTCGCTCATAGCAATGATGATCCAGGATGTATAACATCAGCTGCCTGTGTAGAGATCACAGAAAGTTTCAGCCTGTGCTTCAGGGCACAATTCTTAATTACAGGTCGTCCTTAACATTTGATTTTTTTAGCACTGAATCAGTATGAGACATGTTGTAACCAAAAAGACACTAAAATAAAATTACCATCAACTTTCTTTCCTGAAGTGACTGTGTTGCCCACACTATAGAATAACTTGGTTAAGACTCAAGATTGGAACCCACGCATATGATCTCAAAGTAATTGGAGACTAAGGCTAAAGGTGATTAGCAACTAATGCATGCATTTATTGAGTGATTTTTTAAAATAGAGAATTGTGTGTTTAAGATATGTATTTCCATAGCTTCAGGCTCCATGGATGTTCTGTGAACAAAGGGATTTCATTTAACGATTACTGCATGTAAAAATGCAGTGAATTATCTTTACCCAGCTGAATAAGCAGTAACTGTGGAAGCTACACAGTACGTTACCTTTACCTTGCTGAATAAACAGCAATTCCAAGGAATTAACAGTGAATTATTGTGACAAAATTATATTTTTGTCTGTATTAGATTATTGGTTTGAATTCTTTATGACTGGAAAGAGTACAAATAGTAATGCTTCTGTGGGCTTTCTCTGCACAATACGGAGATGCACAGTTTTGTTGGAACAGGTAAAAGGGTGATTAATATGAAGCTAGGTTTAAAAAAATGATTTTAATCTTTTAATATCATTTGAATGTAGAGGCATGGAGGTGTAGCTGTTTCTAAGTATTTTGTAGGTTTCTGTGTCTTTATTTAAACCGGATGACATTACCTAAGAATAGTTAACCACCTAACTTAATTCCTGGAAAAACAGAGTTCTTTGAGCTTGGGTTTTGTTCTGTATATCTTCTATCTGAAATGATAGTCCATGGGAAAATTTACCTCAAGCTACTCACCACCCAGCAGAAAGTCTATGTTGATTTGACTCCATGACTGTGTTTCTCAATGTGAATATTCATTTTCCAAGTTTTAACATATTTGAAGAGATATATCAGAGGAGTGCCTTTCTTGTTTAGATGTATTGTGAAGGACAAAGTTTTGAATATATTGGGTTGATTTTAACTTGATGCATGTGGTGAGTGGGGTGTGGAACAGGAGGGAGCCCCAGGGGTATCTCAGTGTGAGCCCCAAACCATTTTAACTTCTGGTCCTCATTTAAATATCCATCATTGTTTCACGCCTAAACTGGGTGGGTATGACTCAAGATCAGGCAGAAGCAGAAATCGCATTGGGAGGCAAGGATTCTACAATGGAATGGTCTCCAACATGAAGTAAGTGCTGGTAAGGAGACACGGGTAAAGGTGCCAGTGTTGGCAGGAGAGGCCCAAGGATACCACTTGGAGCCAAGGGGAGTACACCTGCTCCTCCTAGCCCACAAGGATTCCTCGTAACAGTTTCAACACATACCCAGGCTCCTTCTGGTGGAGTCATGATGTTCCATAAATGGAAATAGACAGTCTTTGTGACAGAGATGACGTGGAACCAAAATCTCAGCTCAGAGATGAGTTGGATGCTGATGTTTCAAATAGTCTGCTTCAGCCTGAGAAAGTTGCCCAGGCAGAAGGTAAGTGGCAGGATGCAGATTTTTGTAGCAGAACCAAAGGCAATACTTTGGTCTTCCTAATGCTGGAGGAAATTGTGGCTCATACAAAATTGTACAGAGGCATTGGAGAATTTTCCAATTTTCTGTGAGTTGTTACAACTAGTCCCTGGGTGAGGCTCCCCCAGTTTGTTATGATCCCAGATGACGTACCCGAAATTGTTATGCTCTCGGTGAGGAGGAATGAACTGGCTCCCTTTCTTTATTCAAACCCCTCGGTTGGTCAAGGCAAATATAAAAAGGTTAATATAAAAAGGATCCATTCCCTCGTGGATACCATTTCCCATTCCAAATGTATTTGTGTTTTAAAAGGAGCTAATTTAACCTGGCTTTCTTGAATCAAAGAAAGAGTGAGTTTTAGTTACTAAAATGTGAGAAAAAATAACAAAAACACAACATACATACACAGATTAGAAATGAGAAGCGAGTCCAGAAGTAAAGGTTAAAAAACAATTTATGAATCAGTCTTTGGCTTGTCTGTGAGGAGTAAATGCCAAAATAATATAGCCGTTAGGTTGGGTGATTCCAGTAGAGCTGACTTTGGCCGTTGAGCAGTTGGTTTGGATATTCTTGGCCCTACGGGTTAGCTGAAAAGAGTTGTCCTGTTTCCTTTTTGACTCTGGCTTTGCTGACTTATGACTTGCCTCCAGCAATCAGAGAGAGAGGACTTTTTTTACCTGCAAGAATAGGGGTGCCTAGTTGGTGTTCTTTAGCTGTGACCTTTACAACACACCAGGGCTGGAACACCAAAACTAGCACAGAGACCAGGGTTGCAGTTGGCTTTTAACCACTTTTTTTTGTGTATTCCTGGAGGGGAAAAAAGCAAACATGTCTTTGGTCCAGAGACTGCTTTCTTTCAGCTAACATCATGTCCACAGTCTGGGATATAACTCACAGGAGGTTGTTCCTGCTGAGATGGTAATCAGCCTTCATTATCTCTGCATCCACAGGAGATTACAGTTCAGTTTTTGCATTGCAACTTTTCCTTTGAAGTGTCCCTGTCTGAAGTAGGCCTTGACACCTTTCCGTTCTCTGAACCAGTTGGTCAAGTGTAATGTCTAAGCCAGCTTTTGCTTGCATGTCCCTTTTTTAAAAAAAACATGTCTTATTTAAAAGTTTCATATGTCCATAAGTAATTCGGGGCTATGATCCGTGGTCATGACACTTCCCTCAAACGACAAATGAAATGAGATTCATTTTCATTTCATTACAAAAGGAGAGAAAAAATATTAAATATAAAACAACCATCACACTCAAACTCTCATTCCCCTAGCTTTGGTCAATATTATCTTTTCAGTTCTAACTGGGTCTCTAAGTTCTGGACAGGGCATCTGCAATCACATTTGATTTCCCGGCAATGTGGGTGATTTTTAGGTGGCAGGTTGGAGAAGCAAACTCCAACGCAATAACATGGAATTCTGTGTCTTAAAATTTTCCACTAAAGTTAACGGGCTGTGGTCAGTATAGACTGTGGTCTCTCTGTATCCATTTCGGACGTATATCTCAGTGTTTGAGCGCCTATAATAAACTGAGGGTTCCCTTCTCCACTGGAGTATTGTTTCTGATGCTTGTTTAGTTTTTTGGAGAAGTACCAGATTGGTCTCTATCCCTGTTTCGCCTTCCTAGAGGAGGACAGCCCCTGCTCTGATGTCACTCGCATCGATAGCTACTTTAAATGCTTGGTTAAAGTTCGGAGCTGCAAGCACAGGCCCACCTATTAAAATAGCTTTCAGCTTTTCAAAAGCTGTCTGGCATTCCTCAGTCCATACTACCTTTGCTTTTTTCTGTAGTAGGTCTATCAGTGAGGAGGCTACTGTGCTGAAGTTTGGGATGAACTTGCAGCAGAACCCACACATCCCAAGAACCTCATGATTTCCGATTTTATTGTGGGAATGGGGAACTGTGCTACTGCTTATACCTTGCAGCCCTGGGCAGTACTTATCCTTGGCCCACTACGTGTACTAGATAGGTCACCTGAGCCTTAGCGAACTTGCTGTTTTGCGAGATTGATCACTAGGTCAGCTGACTGTACTCTCTGGAAGAAGGCTTCCAATTGCTGAGTGAGTTTCCCACTGTACACTAGGTTGTCTAGGTACACTATGCAATTGGCTAAGCCCACCACTAACTGGCTCATCAGCCCTTGAAAGGTGGTTGAGACATTTAGGAGTCCAAATGGCATGACTCACTGGTATAATCCATCTGGAGTTACGAAGGTGGAGATTTCCTTAATGCGGGCAGTCAAGGGACCTGCCAGTATCCTTTGAGTAAATCTATCTTTGTAATGTAGGCTGCTTTACGTACTCTATCTATGCAGCCTTCCAGCCGGGCTATTGTGTAGGAGTCAGCTCTGGTCACTGCATTAACTGTTCAATAATCAATGCAGAACATTGTGGAGCTATTTGGCTTGGGCATGAGCACAACGGGGGAGCTCTGGCTACTGCTGCTAGGCTCTATTAGTTGGTGCTCCAGCATGTACGTAATCTCCCAAAACTGGGCCAGCTTTTCTGGGCCTAGATGATAGGGATGTTGCCTTATGGGAGGAGACTCGTCCACATCCATATCATGTAGAGTTAGTGTGGTGCAGCCGGGCTCGTCTCTGCAAAAGCCTTTAGATGCAGTGAGCAGCCTCATCAAGTCTACTTGCTGTTCTGCACTTAGGTGGGTGAATAAGGAGTCTAAGTTCACTAGTATCTCTATGTTGGTTAGCTGGGTAGTAGGGGGTTCAATGTGGGCCTCACCCATGTCTCCCTCCAATTCATCCCCACTGCTACCTTGTCAGTGGCAATGAGACACCTACTTGTCTCCTTCTCGGCTGGGATATTGCTTTATCATGTTGATATGCCACAGCCTTTGCTTTTTCCCCCAATCTGGAGTCTCAATTAGATAGTTTACTTCCCTGAGCTACTTTTCTGCTCTGTAGGGGGCCACTGAACCGGGCCTGTAAGGGTTCACCTGGTATTGGTAGGAGCACTAACAGAGGTTAGTGTTACTGTGTTAACAGGTTCAGGCCCTGGCATGTTTGTCTGTTTCTTCAGAGCTATCTGGGAGATTTTCTCAGGCCACATCACAGGCTCTCATGAGTTGCTCCTGGAACACTGTTACTTGGTCTAACACGGAGACTTCCTCATTCTGTTCTGAAAACCGCTCCTCGATTAGTTTCATAGGCCCTCGCACTTGGTGCCTATAAACAAATGAAGTAAAACCGGTGGGCTCATTAGCTGAGTCCCTGGTAGCGAACAGGAGTAAATCAAAATCTTTATCTGGGGGTACTCATGGCAGTATGCCCTGATCATTGTCTTTAGGGTCTGGTGATATCATTCTAGCACCCCCTGTGACAGTAGGTGAGTTGCTGAAAACTTCAGTTGGGTCACACCCAGGTTATCCATGACTTCCTGGAATACTTTGGACATGAAATTTGAGCCCTGATCCGACTGGATCTCAGTGGGCAGACCATACCTGATAAAGAATTGGGTCAATTCCCTCACCACAGTTTTGTCAGATACGGTTCTCAGGGGAACAGCCTCTGGGAAGTGGGTAGCCACATCCATGATGGTATGGACATACTGGAAGACCTCTATTGTTTTGGGTAGGGGCCCCACACAGTCCACTAACACCTTGCTGAATGGTTCCCCAAAAGCTGGCACATGAATCATAGGTGCAGGTTTTGTTTTTCCCACAACCTGGGCAGTGTGGCAGGTTCTGCAAAAACCTGCATCTGTTGTCTTCATGACCTCAGTGGGCTTTTCTGAGACCATTGGGGATACTATTATCTTTGATGCTGCCAGGTCATTGCTGAGGATAACTCCCATGGTCACTGGTCCTGACACAAGGTTGCACTCCAGTTGCACCTGATGTAAGGGGATGTACCCTCCTTCAACTCCCTTTGCCAACACCTTGGCACTTGCTGCACTCTCTGGTGGGAAGGTCATGCCTTTTTCCCAAGCAGTAGAGTTTGGCTGGCCACTGTAACCTTCAGTAGCACTACAGACTTACTCCCCTCACCCTAGGGAAATGCGGCCACCCTTCCTTTGGATACAAAATCCTTGTAACTCTCAGGGATTTGTTTAACCTCATCCGTAATCTCAGGAGTGCCTCTGTAGGGACTCACAGCTGCAGTCAGAGCCATAACCTGGTCTGCTGTGCTCTGACTGACTCCCATTCTCTACACAGGGGGTATGGGTGCCAATAAATCCCACTGTTTTTTCCCCCCATAACCTCCAGCAGTTGGCCCAGACATGTCCTACCTTTTGGCAGTTAAAACAGGCTTTTTGGCCTCACCTTTTATCTCAGCACCACCCTTTCTGTCCTGAGGAGGGCACCCAGCATTTCCCTTTCTCCCATGGGCACTAAGTTTCCAATCACTCCCTCCACCTCTGCTCTTTCCAGCTGGTTGGGGTGACTAGGGAAGGGTCTCTTCTAGGAGAAGCATTTGTGGATCAGCTCAATCATCAGCTAGTGTGGTTGGCTGCCTGCCTGGCCTCTGTTACTCTGTTCCTCTAGGTGTGTTCTTATTGGGAAGGGTATGGCGTTTTTAAGCTCCACAAGGAGAATCATTTCACAGACATTTTCATAAATGGCTTCTGTTGAAGTGCCCACACCCAGTGGTCAAAAGCAAGTTCCTTAAGCTTTTCAAATTCCAGGTACATCTGGTCAGGCTATTACCTGAGGGTAGGAATTTCTGACGGTACACCTCTGGCACTAACTGGTACACACTTAAAATAACCCTTTTTGCTACCTCATTGTCAGTGACACTTCCTTCAGGCAAGGGGGAGTAAGCCTCCTGAGCTTTCCCTGAAAGTTTACTTTGTAGTAACAAATGTTACTCAATAAGAGGATGTGGTGAAAAAATTAATCCAGGCTGGTCTTTTAGTTAAAACTGGTTTATTTTCAACACAACTCCTGAATACTGCTAACTTCCTATTAGCTTCCACACAAAGTGTTCCAGCTGTACCTTTTTATTCTAATTAGATGGGATCATTAATGCCTATCACCTGTTTAACTAGCAATTGGTTTTAACAAAGCGATTGCCATATTAACAATAAGGACCTATTTTGGACCAGCCACTTTAACTGCTGTGCTAACTGCTTGAAAGATAATGAAGGCTTCCACCCATGCTTCATCAAATTTAGGGATTAAATGAGCAAACCAGATTGCCTCAGCACTTAAATCTGAGCTAGTGGTATCTTCAAGGAACACAGTAGGATTCCTGCCCCTCAGCTCGAGCTGTTTTAGTTTTAACTCCCTTTTCTTCCCTCCGCCCTGAAATTCTGCCTCTTCTCCCTGTGCCTTTTTCTTTGTTTCCCTTTCCCTCCCTCTTTCCTAAAATTCTCTCTCTTTTCTCTCCATGCCCTTTCCTCTTTCTCTTTCCTTTTATTTTTCTCTTTCCTGAAATTCTAATTTCTGCTGCTCCAATTTTATCTCTCTACCACTACTCTATCTGTTTTATCATCCTCAATATCCACCCGTAGACCGTTGGCCACCCCTTTTAAGATTTTTGGATTTCTGGCTTTCGGGCAAAATTCTAATCCTAAATGCCTTGCTAAATATTTTAACTGTTCGAGGGACAGAACTTTTAAATCCTCAAAAGTAACTTCCCCTAGAAAAGCACTGGTGTCAAATGTGAACATTTCTACACTTTAGTAGCACAGGCTCAAGAAAGCCTTGTTGCAATTTTTAAAAATTGGTTTCAAAGGAACAATTTACTTCCCCCACTCTAATTATTTTGTTTTATTTGTGGCAACTATTCCTGCAATGAACCCCCAATTTGTTACGACTAGTCCCCGTGCAAGGTCCCCCAATTTGTTATGATCCTGGACTAGGTACCCCATGCTCCCGGGTGAGGAGTGATGAACTAGCTCCCCTACTTATTCAACCCCCTCGGTTGGTCACAACAAGGTTAATTTAAGAAGATCCCTTCCCTTGTGGATACCTTTTCTCAGTCCAAATGCATTTATGTTTTAAAAGGAGCCAGTTTGACCTAGCTTTCTTGAGTTAAAGAAAGAGTGAGCTTTGTAGTTACTAAAACGTGGGGAAAAATAATAAAAATGTAACACACATACATATAGATTAGAAATGAGAAGAGAGTGCAGAAATAATGGCTAAGAAAAAGATACACAAATCAGTCTTCGGCTTGTCTATGAGGAGTAGATGGCGAAATGTTATAGTCTGGGATATAACTCACAGGAGACGGTTTTTGCTAAAATGGTAATTAGCCTTCATTATCTCTGCAACCACAGGAGATTACAGTTCAGTTTTTGCATTGCATCTTTCCTTTGAAGTGTCTCTGTCTGAAGTAGGCCTTGACACCCTTTTAGGTGCGACATTTCATTCTCTGGACTAGTTGGTCAAATGTAGTCCACATAGGAATTTTCCAGCAAGTGGTTACTTTACAGTCTAAGTGAACTTTTGCTTGTATGTCCTTTTTATTAAAAAACACGTCTTACGTAAAAGTTCAATATGTCTGTAAGTAATTCAGAGCTATGATCCATGGTCATGATGGAGCAAATAGGCATTACACAACTTTTTCCATTCCTATTGGTGAAATAGTCCACATATGTGAGTCCAGTTTCCACATGTACACTGGTGGCACCCAACTCTACGTTTCTACTACCTATCTTGAACTTTAATGCCCCTGTACAATTTTCGATGGGCCACAATTTCCTCCAGCATTAGGAAGACCAAAGCATTGCCTTTGGCTCTGCTACTAAAATCTGTGCCCTGCCACTTACTCTATCTTTCTGCCTGGGCAACTTTCTCAGGCTGAAGCAGACTGTTTGAAACATCGACATCCAATTCACCCCTAAGCTGAGATCTTGGTTCCACATTATCTTTGTCACAAAACTGTTTACTTCCATTTATGGAACATTACTCTCCTTCAACTCTACACAACATCCATGCTAATCAGACATTCTTCACATCCAAATTCAGCTATTCAGTCAGCTGTGACTTGGTTAGTAGCACTCATACCTCTAAGTCAGAAGGCTGTAGGTTCAAGTCCCGTTCCAGAAGATTGAGCACATAACTCAAGGCTGACACTCCAGTGCAGTACTGAGAGAGTGCTGCACAGTTGGCAGTGCCAACTTTCAGATGAGAAGTTAAACTAAGGCCCCATCTGTCCTCTCAGGTGAATGTAAAAGGTCCCATGGCAATATTTTGGATAAGTACAGGTGAGTTGTCCTAGTGTGCTGGTCAATATTTATCCCTCAATCAACATCACAAAAACAGATTATTTGGTCATTACCACATTATTGTTCATAGGAGTTTGTGTTTCACAAATTGGCTAACAAATTTCCTACTTTACAACTGTACTTGAAAAGTACATAATTGGCTGTAAAATGCTTTGGGGCATCTTGAGGTTGTAATAGGCGCTATATAAAGGTAAGTATTTTTTTTTCACTTGCCTGGCTTCCCATCCTCCACCCTCTGTAACTTTCATCTTGTCTAAAGCTCTGCTGCCCATATGCTATCTTTCTCCAAGTTCTTCCTGCCCATCACCAGTTACTTGCTGACTTATATTGCTTTCTGGTCCCTGATACCTGATTTTTAAAGTTCTCATCCTTGTGATTAAATCCCTCTGTGAGTTCACCCCTCCCTATCTCTATAACATCCTTGAGTTCTACAAGCAATCATCCCCCCACCCGGCCACCCAACCTTGAACTTTCTGTTCCTCTGTTTCTGGCCTCCCTCCTTTCACTCCATTATCAGCAGTTGTGCCTTCTGTGGCCTAGGCCCAATGCTTTGGAATCTTTTCAAATCCATGCCCCTTCTCCTCCTTTAAGACTCTCCTTAAAAGGAATTGCTTTGGCAAACTTTTGGTCACCCCTCCTAACATCTCCTTGATTTGCTTGGCATTTATGTTTAATTATGCCCTTGTGAATTGCTTTGGAACATTTTTCTATGAAGGCGGTAAATAAATGTAAATTCTTGTTCCTTTCTTGTACCACTCAATGCTAAGAAATCAACATCAGTGGATTTTAAAAAATTTATTTTTTCATGGGGTGTGGGCATCACTGGCTGGGCCAGCATTTATTGCCCATCCCTAATTGCCCAATCCTTAATTTACCTGTGAGTAATCCTTATCCTGCTGATTAGGAATTTATATAGTTACACAATAATTCAAATTTTAAATTAAAGTTTGTGAGAATATAATTTCTCTGTCTTATGGTGCCTATTCTGCATCATTTTCTATTCCTATAATCCTTAGGTTAGCTGATAAAGGTTCCATTTCTTTTTTTATTTTATTCCTCTGACTTGTTGTCTTTAGCTCTGTCTCCGCCTCAGCTCCAATTCTTTCTGCCTTTGCATGCTGAGAGTTTTTTGGATCCTCTGTAAAGGAGGCTTTATTTGGGCCCAAGGACAGGAAAAATCCCCTATTCTCTGTGATTGCTCACCCAACGCTGTAAGCCCATCCCTCCTGCACAAAAATAAAAGGTTAAACTTATAAACCTTGATTTGAACTGAATCTGCCACAACTGATAGGGAAATAGATAGACCAGACACATATTGTATCGAGGAGTCTTAAACATTGTGCTGAAAAACTGGGCCCACCAACACTGGTCTTCCGCAGTGCCTCAACAGATCAGTTGATAAAAGCAACCACTTTGTCATGGCCCAGCCCCTTTCCTTCACTGCTCAGCTATATGCAGTATCTTAAAGGTCAAGGGTAGGTGTATTCTGAGCTTCTCAATGAACACGATTGATATCTGAATGGCCAACCAAAGCTGGTCTCCCATTGTTTAGGGCTTCATCCTCGCCCATAAGGTCTTGACATTCACAAAGGCCTGATTATCTCAAATCCAACAAAATCCTTCTTTGATGTGCTGACATTGGTTAGATTGCAAAATTAAGAGGGGGAGGAAAGAAATTTGTACTTAACACAATTTATTTAGGAATGTTATTCTAATTAAGTACTCTGCCTTAAAGGCAGCAGAACCTTTGAGGACATGCACAATTAACGCAGCCAGATAGCAGGACATGAAAGGAATATAATGGTTGGTAGCAGCTTATTTCTGTATCAATCTGCAGTGATGATGTGGCCAATCCTCTTGTGTGAATTGTCATGCATTATGGACATGGGGCCACATTGACAGAAACTGGCTGCTTTAACAGCTGTTGGCAGGACAAGCACTGACCCAAAGTAGAACTTAGAAGCACTTAAGCAAAAATGAAAACTATGTATAATTATAGAAGATAATATCAGGGAGTGATTGTCAAGGTTCCAATTTAATCACATGATTTTGATAATGATTTTCAACAGCCTTATGCTTTCCTGAGGACCAAATGTGTAAAAGAGCTGTCAAGTGTAATGTTGACAAATACAGCCAAACATGTTCTGTTCTGGGTCTGTTAAGTTAGCTAATTTCAGCCAGAACATCAATATTATAATTGGCTTCAGCATCCCTGGGCTAAAGGGTGGAGAAATCACCCAGCATCATGGAAAAACCCCACTGGAAAGTGCACATGTGTGACTGTCACATAAGGACAGATCAAATTTAGCTATGATGCTCTCCTTAGTTGAATAGTCTGCTGCTACTCACTGTCTACACTCACACATAAGGAGTGGTACTTGTTGAAGTAATGAAGGGTTGCTGGTGGTCATGGAATTAGACACTATCCAAAGGAAACCCTTGAAGCGGGGAGACGAGGAAGAAAGTTGAAAAGAAATGGCTTATTTCCCTCTTGTTAAAATGTTACCATTACCCTGCTTCTTCTAATTCTATCTTGGTGGCATTACTTTAAACATGAGCATGTACAGCGCCAGGATAAATAGGCAAGAAATAAAAACAGAAAATGCTGGAAATACTCAGCAGGTCTGGCAGCATCTGTAGAGTGAGAAATAGAGTTAACGTTTCAGGCTGATGACCTTCTGTCAGGTCATCAATCTGAGACATTGGCTGGGATTTTCTGGCCCCTTCGTGGTGGGTCCCACTGCGAGAGATTCGGTGGTCCTGCCAAAAGCCTCTTAATGTTTGACAGGACCGGACGATCCTGGTGGCGGGCGGGGCTGGAAAATCCCACCCATTAACTTTGTTTTTCTCTCCGTTCTGTTGCTGCCAGACCTGCTGAGTATTTCCAGCATTTTCTGTTTTTATTTCAGGTTTTCAGCAATTGCAGTATTTTGCTTTTATGTCAATAGGCAAGAAGCTTGGGGAGTATTTTGGTGAATTGTTAGGAGAGGAATATGACATGAGGCATCAAAGGAGGAGATTCCAGCAAAGGAGCCATAAGCATTAGACAACAGATCTTGAAAACCTGGGGAAATGGGTAATTTCAGAAACTTGCATGGAATGAATTAAAGGGAGATTTCAAATTTATTGAGCAGACAGGTTCGGAAGGAAGAACTCAGCGACACAGGAAGACTTTTGGAATGATGGACTTGCCAGGAGGATGAGAAAAAGAGGCCCTCCCAATCAAATTAACATCATTTTCAAATTTAGTTGGAATGTCATTATAGAGTATGATGTGGGCGGTACGATATAGGTTCAGGCCAAAAGAAGATGTCATTCAAAAGTAGTGGTGGTAGAGATTGTTTCTCTAAAATAAATCTTAATTGGAAAGAGACTCCCTCTTGAAACAGTTCAACAATTAGCTGCAATCACTGGGAAATTGTTAATGATCCAGTGATGTCGATAGAAATAGAAAACTACATTGTTTTAGAATTTTCTAGTTAGAATCCATTGCCATGGTTACTTAGCCCTTGCCAACTGCACGTTTTGTGATTTTCAAATGCAAGAAGCAAAATTCTGTTACAAAACAAATATATATTGAAAATTGACTGTGAATGTTGTTGGGAATAACCCTGAATTATGCCAACATAAAAGCTTGTTATCCAATGGAGATAAGATTAGATTAACCCCTATGGACATATTAATAAAAGATTAACTGTACTGTCACAGATGAGCTGTGCAGCTTGACCGCTTCAGAACAAAGTACAGCTATGACCCCCATTGTTCTTATCTGATGAGAAGGGGGCCACCAGGGGTATTATAGAAATAATAATTTTAATATCAGAAAATTGGACACTTGGATGCAGCTTGTTCATACCCAACTGCTCAGTTCAATTACTCAATTAGCTGGGAGTTGGATTGAAGAGAATTCCAAAAATGTAAACTCCCGAAGTTGCTTTGGAGGTGATATGTTTGCACAGCAAGATATTTGATGGCTATTTGATAAAAGGTGCCTTTATCTGCCAAATATCTAGGTTACTGTGGTAATCCCAAATGTCAAACAGAGAACTTTGTCACTGTACTTAGGCTTATGAGAATTTATCATATTTCAATAGATGACCTCCTTGACTTTGGAAGACAGAAGAATAAACACTCTACCAGCCTGTGGCTGAGCCTATTAACTATTAGACAGGTATATTAAACATTTTGAACAGCTAAATGAACAGGACTGCACATAAACAACCTGCCATAATTTTCATGTGGTGAGTTGCATCATGATGCAAAACAGAAGGACTAGCTGCAGGGTGTCTTCCGCCAGATTCCCTACAGCTCTTGCTTCCTTTGTAGCCAACGATTTGGACACTGAGAAGAAGTGGGCGTCCAGGTCATTTTTATGGCAGAAATGGTCATGGATTTGAAGATTGCAGAGTTCACTCTTTAAATATCTGCCATTAAATCCATTTCAAAGATAACTAGGTGAACTGAAGGGGTCAATGAAGTGACGTAAAAGAACTTCGATAAGGGCTTGCTTTCAAGCAATCTAAAGTCACCATGTGGTACTGCATCTTTTAACCATTTTCTAGCAGGCAACCAAGATGAACACATACTGCCACAGGCAACCACCTGAAAAATGTATAAGAGTTGAACACGTCCTGGTACTGGAGATCAAGAGTACGGCCAGTGGACAAAGTGAGAATCTTGCTCCACCACACTTATACAGCAAGATCTGATGATTTTCAGGCCTAGTGAAAGCAATGGCTCTTCATTCAAGTAGACATTAGCATATAAAATTAGTCGCTTGGTAGTACAGAAGTTGAGGGCAGAATCTTATGGTCCCGCCAGCAGCAGGAGGCTTGGTGGGCATGGGAGCTTAATTTGGCAGGAGGCCAAAAATCAGTTTCCTGATGGCGGGATGAACTTCTACAGTGATGTTCTCGGGGCTTTGAAAGTGGGTGAAAGGTGTGTCGAGCTTCCTGACGAACAATGACGGGAAGCCCTTTTGCATACATTAGGAAGTCATGCATGGTCATTAAAAAGCCAGTTCACCAGAATTAAGTTCCCTCTCTAAATTAAGTTCCTCACCAGTCAGAAATTAGAGCGTTTGCATTTGCGACTACATGTAAGTGGCGTGCATCTAGCGAGGTAGACATTTTCCTGGGCTTTGAAGTGAGTGGCTGCTGCTTTGGGCTTCCTGGGGAACGCTTACAAACATCAGCCTCTTGATTGAGATTGGGTGCCGGTAGGCGAAGTTGCGCAAAGGCTGGACAGGGGAAGCAGGACCAGTGGGGAAGGGTGAAATAGAGGCTGGACATGAGAGACAGGTTAAGGGTGGGAGGGTGGGAGGCTCGTTGTGGAAGGAAGACCGGCTGTGTGGGGCAAGGAGGGAGGTTGTCCAGGGAAGGAAGACAGACTGTCTGGGGCAGGGAAGGAAACAGCGAGGGAATGCGAGGGTGCAGCAACGTGGGATAGAGGGAAGGTCCATGCTTGTTGGGTCTGGGGGTCCTGTGGTTGGATAGGGGAGGGGGCTTCCGGGCAGGGATGGTGGTAGAGAGATGATCCTAGAGGGCGAAGTTGGTGCTGTCAACAGTGGGGTCTTGGGGCTGAATTGAGGGCACTGGGAAGCAGAAGGAACAGTCACAGTAAGACGGGGGAGTCCGATGGCAGGACCAGGGTAATAGTCGGGTAGCTGAAGCTTTCATGGGGTGGGGGGGCATGGAAACAGACGAAACAGGTGGATCAGATAATGGGAGGGGGTCAGGGTCAGGGTGGGCATAGCGATGGAAACAGGTAAAGGCTCCGAGAGGAGAGAAAGCATGCAGGCGTTGATGGCTATAGGTGCAAGGCTAATGGCAGTGGGGGTTGGGGGGAGTGGGGGGGGGGGAGGGTTCAAGGGTGAAGGGGTGTTACAGAAGGGAGAGAGACAGGCAAACTTTACTTATTTTCTCTCACTACCTGTCCTTAAGCAGAAGGTATTTTGAAACATTTTCAAAGCATGCTGTGGTGTGTTTCTCAAATCGACATTTTGTGTGATCCAATTTACTTAAAACGCATAGAAAATGTGTATTATGATTAACTCAAAAGGTTAGTTTATTTCATATTTAAACCTGGGGGGAGGAGTATTTGCAACATCTCACTCCACTACACACACACACACACAAACACACACACACACACACACACACAAAGAAAAGTGGGGGGATAGAAAAAAGAGTTTTATAACTATGGATAGTAACAGTACAAGAACCACAGAAATGAATATTAATTCACGTGATTTCCAGAGTCAGAGTCCAATGGGGAATTCTTTCATGTAGGATTTTGAGTTCACTGACTGAAGACTGGGGGAGTAGAGTTCACTTTACAGCAGGTGTTCATACCAGAGATGAAGTAGGTACATAGAGACTGGATTGGTTCTGCAAGTGATGGTAGAAAATCTTCTAGCAGAGACAGGTATAGAGGTGTAGGCTGTTGTACTGCCTGGAGATCTGTTTCTTGCTGGTTCACCAGTAGGATGTTAGCAGATTATCTGTGAGGCTAAAGATGTAGGGCAGAATTCTTCCCTTGGTGAGGATGCTTGGCAGGGGTGGGCAGGAGCGGTCAAAAGGCTGATCGCCACCTTCAATCGGCACCATTTCACACTGCCAATTAAGGCCCGTCCAGCATGAAACGCGAGCGGCAGCGCTGAGCACTGCCTGTGTGAGGGTTGGGGGGAGGAGGTCAAGTGGGCTGAGTGTGAACTTCACGCATGCGGGGGAGTGAGCGCTTCATAATCTTCTTGAGGCACAGAGCTGCCTCAGGGAAATGAAGGGATATTTTAAAAAATGAAAATTTAATGAAACATGTCCCCTCATGTGACTCTGTAACATGAGCAGGGACATGTTATTAATGAAAAATTAAAGTTTTTATTTTTATTTGCTTTTGGAAACCTCATCCTGCCCGTGGATGAGGTTTCCAAAAAAATGCAACGGCCGCTTGGCCTTTTCCCCTGCCTGTCAACTGCTAGGTTGGATGGATGGCGAAAACTTTACGTTAATTGATAAATTAATGTCCTTAACAGGCCTTTTAATTGTCGGCGGGTGCACTGCTGGCTCTGGCGTGTGCCAGCTGACTGAACTATTGCGCGACTGCGCATTGACGTTGGCAGGCTCGGCCGACACCATCGCACGTCATTTCATGCTCGAGTGGGTCAGGCGCGTGCCTGCCAGCCGAGCGAAAATTTCTGCCCGTAGTGTTTAAGCTGTCCAAAAAGGCCAGAGGCTTGGGTCATGTGACATGTCATTTTAATGGCTAATTGTAGCTTAACAATCAGTTTCTGTGCTTCTGTCCAGAATTCCATTGTTACTCCTTAGGAGAGAGACGAAGTGGCTATTAGCATCTCTCCGGTATAATGAGTATTGGTCACTCTCTTTTGTAATAGTTCCGGTTGGGAAGCCAATTCATCTGCACGTCCTCTGCATTCATTGATTACAAATGTTACGTACAATGAGGTGTGAGATTACACCAGCTGAGCAAGGAATTCTTTTGTGCTTGTAACTCCTGGCGGTAGCTTCCAGCACAAAGGACCAACCCCATGATCATGCGACTTGACTTGTAGTAGCCATTGTTCTTGGTTCAACAGAAAATTTATTAAAAAAAATAGCAACAAGAATAAAATTTTTGAGCAGGGATGAAGGGAGGGAGCAAGGTGGATGACTCCAAGGAGCATGGCTGGTGGACAGCAGCCTCCTTGCGACTCCAAACCTCTGTCCTCATGGGTGAATGGTCATGGCTGACAAGGGCTCATGTAGTCTTTCCATGCTGCCAAGGCAGATAGAATCTATAGAATCTTGAGGGTAATGGAGGCAATCTGAATAGTGTCAGGAGGAGGGTTCTCGCACATGGCTCTCATTACCCCAGTCAAAGAGCAATGTCTCCATGCCCAGTCATGTATGAATGGGAGGAACACCCATCTCTGGTCTTTAAGGATGCCCATCACCTGGTGGGGGATGCCATGTCTAGATAGAAGCCAGGCACAGGAAGAAGCACTGGCTTGGTGGCTCAGAGATGGAAACAAATCTGTAAAGAATAGGATCATGAGATTTATTACTTCAATTTGTTCACATTCACCAAGGCTCCAGGCAACTAGCCTTGCTACTGGCTCTCATCCCATGATGATGAGGAGGAGGGGCCAACGCAGGTTGGCACAGGGCCAGAAGGAGCAATGGTCTAAGCAGTAATAGGCAGCGAGATCTCACAAAGGTCAGGATGCTGGTGAACATGGGCCAGTGCGATGGCGAGCATTAGCAGGTGGTGCATCAATCTACAGATGAGCGAAAGGCAATCCCGGAGGCGCCTTAGGATTTCTGAGAATGTGGTTGCTCACATCTGCCAGCTTCTCCATGAGGGCCTGGGGCCGCATGGACTTGGACACAATCCCATACTGGTGGAAATAAGGTCACCGCTACCTTAAACGTCTTTGCCAGTGGCTCCTTCCAGGATTCCACTGGGTACGTGTGTGGCATCTCGCAGTCAGTGACGGACAAGTGCATCCGGGAGGTGACAGATGCCCTGTTCAGGACAGTGCATCAATTTGTCTAATTCTGAATGGACCCTGAAAGCCAGGCTGCAAAAGCTCCCTGGGAACAGCCAGTCACATTCATAAATAGGAAAGGTTTCCAGTCTTTGAACGTGCAATCACATAAGACAAATCCCATATGTTTGTGCTCAGTTCCGAGGGAGCTCTCACGAGGTCTACATTCTGAACCACTCCCAGGTGTCGTAGGTTTTTGAAGGACCTCAGTGGTTGCAGGCCTGGCTCTTTGGGGCAAGGGATACCCTCAGAAGATCTGGCTGATGACACCAGTTCACTGTCCACAGAGTGGTGTGGAGGAGAGCAACAATGCTGCACATGCCTCCAATAGGCCTGTGATTGAACAGATTATAGGCCTCCTAAAGATGATCAGATGTTTGGACCGCTCAGGTAGGGCTCTCCAATACTCACCACAGAGAGTGTCTTGGATCATCGTTGCACCCTGCACAATCTCTTGCTACAAAGGGGCAAAGCCTTGGCTGAAGGGGACATGGAGGACCAAGGTGTCTCTTCCAATGGATGATGGTGAAGGGGATGGTGATGACAAGGGCTAGGATGTCATTGAGCCACATGCAGAGGCCATAGCAGGGCTATGACATGGCAGACAGGCCTGTGACAAGCTGATAGCTAACAGATTCCAGACAAAGTTAGCTGCCAACACATTTCCTTTACTATCTGGTTTTCTATCCTCTGCTGGCTGGCAGTCCCCAGCTCCTTTTTATTTTTAGCCATTATACTTTACTCTAACGTATCTTTATTTATGAAAGCTGAATTAAATTGCGCTACTTAACATCTGCCCTGCGGGTGGTTTGATCCTTTGCATGCACCATACTGTGCTGATATACAGAGCCCTGGTGCTAAATGCGCACATTAAAACCTGCAAAGCACTCCATTCTCCCACGACCTCAGGCACCTGCAAGTAGAATTGAGATTTTACCCATGCCCTCACAAAATCCGTATGCATGGCAACTTGGAAGCAATATCAAATCTAACCTTGGTAGGGAGGCACTCATGCCACCCTCACACCTGCTCCCACAGGGGGGGCAAGACCTGGCAGAGAGCTTTCAGGCAGAGCCAGATATATAGGTCCACAGGGAGGAACAGCATCAGAACACCATTTGGTCCCTTGAGATCGCTCCTTCATGCAGACTGATCAGGGAAGATCCTGCTCCCCCCGATCATCACTCGTCCATAGTAAACCCATATCCTTTGATGTCTTTATCAAGCCAAAAAGTTTCAAGGTTACTTTGGAGTCCACTCACTGAGAGTGCCTCACCTGTACCTGGGTTGCCGAGTAGCAACCATTCTGGGCCCTCCAATCACAGAGACTCCTACAAGCCTCAGTCCTAGATGCCCTTAGTATTGGTGATAGATTGTGGTCCATCGTTCTGGACACCTCAGCCAATGTAAACATCTTTCCTGTATGGACCCTGCAGAGACCTGTTAGAGCTGCTGATGCTTCACATGGATAGCCTCCCAGTCCACGGCACGGTCCAGCACACAGAACCCTTCTATTCTCTCTCACCTCATGGACTAATACCCTGGTCCTTCAATGAGGTCCAGTGCACTTTGGTTGCAAACACTTTAGTTGAGGTCTACTGCCATCCTTGATAAGGAGGTGAGCAGGCCAAACAAATTTCCATCTGAGGTCTGACAAAGCTTTCAGTCAATTGCACACACACCTCTTAAATCCTACACTCAAATCCTTCTTGCAGTCAAGGCGAACTTGCCCATTGCCTCATTACTTTCAGACTTCACCTGCATGTTAGCTCAAAATGACAAATCACTAAGGACAGCCAGTAATGATTGGACATGCCCACCACAGCTTTCCCCAAATATGTAGGGGATCCTTTGGTTTTCTATTGTTAAGAAGACAGTGTAGAGCTTCACTTTCTCAGCCCTGGAGCTGCATCTATAGTGTTCCTTGCCACTTACATTGCATGTTTAACTCCCCTTGAGTACTCCTTACATCCATCCCACAACTCACATCAGGGCAACTGCAGCAGGAGATGCAATAACCTCGCTGAACACATTTTCAGAGGGCATGACATTGTGAGCTGCAAGTAAAGGATTGCATAATGCGTACCCAGGCAGCACACTTACAACTGATGGCCAGTGCTTAATCATGCACATGTGGGATTATTGAGTAATGACTATGTTGATAAGGTGAGAGAACTGAATCTATAGGAGTTCATTCTTAGACTCTGATGGGGAGCCAAGTTTCACACCCTTAAATGTCTGGCACCATTGAAGAAACTAGCAGCCAGATGGAATCCAGGACGCCTCCAAAGTGCAAGTGAATATATATTTACAAGTGTCAAAAGTATATACAATTGTTGTACCCCCATGCCATCTATGTGCCTTCTAAACCTCTTTATCTTCCTGCTTCTGTTACTACGTCTAGGTGCAGCCCTGACATCCATAGCTGAGGTGGAGGCAGCCTGCTGACTGCTATACCCTGTTGACTGTGGTGACTTTGGCAGGTGTCCTCTTGTGGCTTGAGGCCTAGAGGGTCCCGGCCTACTATGGTGCAGGTGCACCCTCCTCGCTTGACCTGCTGGAGTCGATGGGGTCACTGGCAGAGGGGAGGTTGAGTGACAGGGCACCCATGGAGTGTTCTGGGCTGAACCCTTCAGGGTGCCTGGCAGGTGCTCCTCCTCCCAATGGGTGCTCGATGGGTGCCTGACTCCTTGAGGAGAAGGGACACCTAGAGGGAGGTTGAGGTGCCCCGTCCCCCTTTTGCCTAGCCACTGCTGCACTGCACCCATGGCTACAGTGATGGAGGGCAGGTCCGAGCACATATACGGCAGCCATTATGTGTTCTGCTGGACCTGGGTCTCCAAGGTGGCTGCCACCCTTTTCCCTGGAGGCAGCCAAGTGCTCGCATGCCGGAGCTACAACAGCAGACAGGACATGGACGGTTTCCTCTAGCCTTCTGACCAGTCTACACACGGCCTCTGGTATCTCTGCCTGATGTTCTTCTGCCTGTTTCTGCATCTCCAACATGGCTCTTATAGCCGAGTCCAGAGGCTTGTCATCTGCATGGGGCTCAGCAGGGGCCTGACCTCCAGCAGTCCTCAGAGCATCAGAGACCTCGGTTGTCACTCCCTCCACCAGCTGTGGACCTGTGTCAATGATGAGCTCACCAGATTGTGACCCTGAGCATGCTCTAGAATGTGCACACACCAAGGTGACTATGTCTGCGCTGGTGGAGGGTGCAGGTGAATGCTGTAACAGTTCATCCTCTGAAGCTTTTGAGGCATCATCCTCAGAGGTGATGTTGGAGATGGAGCTATCAGTGGTCTCCCTTGTGGCCTTCCCCTTTTCTTGCTCATACCTGAAATGGAGAAAAGAAAGATTTAGTGGATGACTATGCAAGCTCCTTAATTAAAACAACATGTTACTCTGGGCGCAGCTGGCAGCTGCAGGCTGGAGGCATCCTCACTGGCTTCCTGGTGGAGTCCTGTCTCACCTCCAGCACAGCCACGACCCTGCTCCTCCTGGCTATCTCGGTGGCCTGCTTCTCATATGGGATGAGGACTCTAGTGTCTGGAATTCTGACTCTAGCCTTGGCCTGCTCACTTCTGTTGTGTGCAGAAATACAGAAGGGTTTATTGTCATCCCAATGGGTGTATGAGCAGTTTTGGAGCATGTATGCCTATGATGGCTCCAGAGACCTCCCCAGTAAATGATGAACAAGCAGGATGTCCTGCAATTGATAGAACGTTGAGAGCATGAAGTTCCTGTCACACATTCAGTGCAGATGTCCCATCTGCTGCAGAGTCCCACAACCCAAACCCCTGTCTGATATCCCTGCGCACTCACACACTTACACTGTCTCATAGGAAGATAGAAACCCGCTTGGTTGGCACCCCATCCACAAACATTCACTCCCTCCACCACCGACACACAGCAGCAGCAGTGTGTACCATCTACAAGATGCACTGCAGGAATTCACCAAGGCTCCTTCGACAGCACCTTCCAAACCAACAACCACTACCATCTAGAAGTACAAGGGCAACAGATAGATGGGAACACCACCACCTGGAGGCTCCTCTCCAAGCCACTCACCATCATGACTTGGAAATATATCGCTGCTCCTTCATTGTCACTGGATCAAAATTCTGGAAGTCCCTCCCTAACAGCACTGTGGATTTACCTATGCCACAGGGACCACAGAGGTTTAAGAAGGCAGCTCACCACCACCTTCTCAAGGGCAACTAGAGATGGGCAATAAATGCTGGTCTAGCCAGCAATGCCCACATCCCATAAATGAATAAAAAAAGATAGGAACATAGGAGCAGGATTAGGTCATTCTGATACCCTTCTGACTGTCACTTTGCAGTGAGTAGACTTCACCACTTACCCTGACGGAGTGCAGCAGATTGTTGATCCTTTTTCTGCACTGCGCAGCATTCTGCTATGGGTCCATGGTCACTAATCTCCACCGCGACCTCTGTCCAGGCTGCCATGGTCAGACGGGAGGACCACCTGCTGCCCTTCCCTGGGAAACAGCACCTCCTGCCTTTCCTGGATGGCCTGGGGGAGGGTCTGGAGGGAGGTTTCGCTAAACTGTGGAGCTGGGCGTTTTCTTCTCTGGGACATGCTCGGCAATCAGACTGATGTTCCTGGCCTGCAGTGAGTGAATGTGTGGTAATTATGGTTTTATTTAGTGTATAATATACCTTTAAGAATAATGCTTGTTAAGGAAGATCACATGATCTTCAGTATCCAATAGGAGAGTAGCATGGGCTACCTCTGTAGTTAGTAGTTAGTAATGTAGAGATAGAGTATGAAGTGAAAGCACATGTGTAGTTGCTGCTGAATACCGTTGTACATAAACTAAAAGTTTTCACCAAAGAAGTGCCTGCTGATCAACTCTATCAATAGTACCAACTTGGCCACCTGCCACAACAAACTGGCGATGAGGATAAAACAAGTTTAACAGAAGAAATCAAGTGAAACAAAATCAACACTGTACCTCGCCCAGTAATTGTAAGTAGAAGTTCCGTTCAAATCGAAGAAGTAATTCCCTCTCAGAATGCTGCAATTCGGAAGAATTGATCCTTTCGATCCACCCACAGATGACTGGTCTCATTACACTGAATGCCTCACATTCTTTTTCCAAGCGAATGAGATTATGGAGGAAGAGAAGTACATGTGGGAATAAAACCTATGGCTTGATTCAAAGTTTGACAGCAACCAGTAACCCGGATTCAAAAAAGTTTTGATGAATTGGTGGACCTCGTGAAGGGTCATTATCAACCAAAGCCCTCAGTAACGATGCAAAGGTTCAAGTGTAACATGAGAAATAGAGCCCCGGGGAAGACAATTGCATGCTATGTGGCAAGTTTGAAACAGTTAATGGAATATTGTGAGTTTGGTACATCTCTAAATGACATGCTTGGAGATCGTTAAGCGTGCGGTGTGAACGAGGACACGACTCAGAAGAGATTACTGTCCAAAGCAAATTTGCATTTCATGAAGGCGCTAGAGATAGCACTGGCCATGGAGAGCGCAGTAAGAGATTCAAAAGGCATACAGGGTACGCAAAATAGCGCCGTCCTCCACATCGGGTGGGAAATCCCAGCCAAAATGGGAGCGAAGCTGCAAGACTCTGCCGAGAAGTGGGAAACAGCCCCCACTAGCCGGAAAATGAGAAAAATTGACTTAGCAGCGAAAACAAAGAATAACTTCAATAGAGGTAGAAACAAGCATTATGCTTAAAGGTATATTACACAATAAATAAAACCATAATTACCACAGAATGGCTGTCCGGGTGCCCTTTAAAAATAACATCCAGACTTTCGACTCCATGAGGTAATGGCGGGGACGGCGACTTCCTGCCTGCCCCTGCTAGAATTGATGAGCTCATCGTGGATGCATATGCAATGAGTTGAACAGCGCAAGATCGTGCATAGTTAGCCACTCCACCCTCCCAGGGGAAATCATTCTCACTTCTGTGAACGCCACCAAACGTAGACTCCAGAATGGACGATCTTCGCCTGAATATTGCTGAAAAAAGGGACACGTTGTTGAAGCTTTTTGTTTTCCACTCATCAGGACACACAAGAATGCCAAATTTCAAACTGCCTGAGACTGAAATAGACTATTCAAAACCGTTATATTTAACCCCACATTGAGCTTCCAACCTCATTCTCATGCCATCACTAGGAACGTCTACTTCAAACTCTGTAATATCAACTCCATCCCACTTCTGCTCATCTACTTTGGCTAGATTTGACTGTTGCAAAGCACTCCAGGCATGGTCTCCCACATTTACCCTTCATAAATTTGAGGTCATCCAAAATTGTCCTGCTCATGTTCTAACTCACCCCACGATCTATTCACTTATTACCCCAGCACTCACTGATCTACATTGGCTCTCAATTAAGCAATACCTCAATTTTAAAATTCTAATCCTCATTTTCAAATCCTTCCATGGCCTCACCCATCCCTATCTCTGTAATCTTCTCCAGCCTCACAGCCCTCTGAGAGATTTTTAAAAATTCAGTTATAGGATGTGGGCAACGCTGGCTAGGCCAGCATTCATTGCCTATCCCTAATTGCACTTGAGAAGGTGGTGATGAGCTGCCTTCTTAAACCGTTTCAGTCCCTGTGCCATAGGTACACCCACAGTGCTGTTAGGGAGGGAGTTCCAGGGTTTTGACCCAGTGAGGAACAGCGATATATTTCCAAGTCAGGATGGTGAGTGACTTGGAGGGGAACTTCCAGGTGGTGGCATTCCCATGTATCTGCTGCCCTTGTACTTCTAGATGGTAGTGGATGTGGCTTTGGAAGGTGCTGTCTAAGGAACCTTGATGAGATTCTGCAGTGCATCTTGTAGATAGTACATACTCCTGCCAATGTTCGTCGGTGCTGGATGGGGTGTATGTTTGTGGAAGGGGTGCCAATTAATTGGACTGCTTTGTCTTGGTTTGTGTCAGGCTTTTTGAGCTGCTGTTGTTGGAGCTGCACTCATCCAGGTAAGTGGGCAGTATTCCATCACACTCCTGAATTGTGCCTTGTAGATGGTGGACAGGCCTTTGGGGAGTCAGGAGGTGAGCTATTTGCCACAGGATTCCTAGCCTCTGACCTGCTCTTGTAGCCATGGTATGTATAAGGCTAGTTCAGTTTAGTTTCTGGTCAATGGTAACCCCCAGGATGTTGATAGAGGGGGATGCAGATATGGTCATGCCATTGAATGTCAAGGAGTGATAGTTAGATTCTCTCTTGTTGGAGATGGTCATTGCCTGGCATTTTTGTGCAATCATCAGTGAACATCCCAACTTCTGACCCTATGTTGGGAGGAAGGTCAGTGATGAAGCAGCTGAAGATGGTTGGGTCGAGGACACTACTCTAAGGAACTCCTGCAGTGATGTCCTAGAACTGAGATGATTGACCTCCAACAACCGCAGCCATCTTCCTTTGTGCTAGGTATGACTTCAACCAGTGGAGAGTTTTCTGTCTGATTCCCATTGACTCCAGTTTTCCTCGGGCCCCTTGATGCTGCACTCAGTCAAATGCGGCCTTGGTGTCAGGGGCAGTTACTCTCACCTCACCTTGGGAGTTCAGCTCTTTTGTTCATGTTTAAATCAAGGCTGTAATGGGGTCAGAAGCTAGTGACGCTGGCAAAATCCAAACTGAGCGTCAATGAGCAGGTTATTGCTAAGCAAGTGCCACTTGATAGCATTGTTGATGACCCCTTCCAACATTTTACTGATGACCAAGAGTAGACTGATTGGGCGGTAATTGGCCAAGTTGGAATTGTCCTGCTTTTTGTGTACAGGACATACCTGGGCAATTTTCCACATTGCCGGGTAGATGCCACTGTTGTAGTTGTGTTGGAACAACTTGGCTAGGTGCATGCCAAGTCCTGGAGCACAAGTCTTCAGTACTATTGCAGGAATATTGTCAGGCCCCATAGCCTTTGCAGTATCCAGTGCCTTCAGCCGTTTGTTGATATCATGTGGAGCGAATCGAATTGGCTGAAGACTGGCAAGTGTGATGCTGGTGACCTTCGGAGGAGGCCGAGATGGATCATCCACTCTGCGCTTCTGGCTGAAGATTGTAGCAAATGCTTCAGCCTTATCTTTTGCACTGCTGGGCTCCTCCATCATTGAGGATGGGGATATTTGTGGAGCCTCCTCAACCAGTGAGTTGTTTAATTGTCCACCACCATACACGACTGGATGTGGCAGGACTGCAGAGTTTAGATCTGATCCATTGGTTGTGGAATCACTTGGCTCTGTCCAGCACTTGCTGCTTATGCTGTTTGGCATGCAAGTAGTCCTGTGTTGTAGCTTCACCAGGTTGACACCTCATTTGTAGGTATGCCTGGTGCTGCTCTTGGCATGCCCTCCTGCACGCTTCATTGAACAAGGGTTGATATCCTGGTTTGGTGGCAATGGTAGAGTGGGGGATATGCCGGGCAATGACGTTACAGATTGTGGTTATGCACAATTCTGCAGCGCCTCATTGATTCTAATTCTTGAGTTACTGTCAACTATTTTAATTCTGGCCTCTTGAGCTCCACCACTGGTGGCCATGCCTTCAGCTGTATCGGCCCTAAGCTCTGGAATTTCCTTCCTAAAACCTTTGCCTATCTACCTCCCTTTCATCCTTTAAGACATTCTCAACACCTACCTCTTTGACCAAGCTTTTTGTCACCTGCCTGAATATCGCCTGAAGTGACCTGCTGTCTCATATAATTTTACAATGCCCCTTTGAAACACCTTGGGATGTTTTATTATGTTACAGGTGCTATATAAATACAAATTTTTATTGGTGTTGGTGTAGTTAGGAGTGGTTTTCTGAAGTTAAGACTGTTGGGGCAGAGCAGAAGTAGTTATAATTTGCATTAGCTTTGTTCTTTGCTTAACTTGGAAATGCTTGATGTTGAAATTGAGTGGTTGCAATAAAAGAATTTCATTTATTGCCACCTTGATAAGCAAACAAAGTAAAGTCAAGTTCAGAATATTACAACCAGCTCAAGGCCAATGGCATAACAATGTGGTATAGGCTTAAACTAATAAAAGACAAATTTGAGACTGATGCCAAGGATTTCTTCCACAAAGAGTGATCAATGAACTTAAGTAACTGCTGAGTTGAGTTGGGGAAGACAAAGCAGTGGAATTATTTAAAGAACAGTGGGATGTTTTCCTGGGTATGGGGATATGTCATTCTGGGAGGATGGGCTGATTGGCCTTCTTTGTCTTTTAACCTTTACATATAGTACGGAACTTATAACTTCAGCAGGGGTGTAAAACAGGTGAGATTGAGTCAATGGAAAGAAGAATGGATGGGATGTATAACAGGCAGTAATGATTTCACCCATTTTAAGCTCCTGTTGAAGTTGAAAGTTACAGCTATAGTGTACTCTCTCAAGTAGACTTTCTCACACAGGCTCATCGACTCACTCTCTGAACAATTCTTACATAAATCAACCTTCTGACTGCATCCATCATGAAAGGTAAGATGGCTCAACCAAAACATAAATAGGATACACAAAGGTGAGTTCAGAGTTCTGACGAAAGACCATCGACCTAAAACTCAGTTTCTCTCCACAGACACTGCAGGACCTGCTGAGTATTTCCAGAATTTTCTGTTTTCATCACATAAATAGAATGTGTCTGGCTAAACAAAATGAGAAAAAGAAGTTCCAGGGGAGACATGGTGAACAAGATAATTTGAATATAAAATTGGCAAGCTCTAAGTACGAATAGAGGTTTGAAGCAAACCTTCTTCACTAGAGAGTAGAGGATCAGTGGTACAGAGTCCCATCAAAAGCAATTAGATTAATGTTTAGAAAGGAGCTGGATGACAGGTTTGAAGCTTGTAAGGATAAGCACAGATGATTGTCTACTCAATGGAACATTACATTCCTGTCATACTGGAACCACAGTAATGGCATCAGTGGAACACTACTAGTCAGGATTAAATCATTTGGATTGGAATGTTAGATATCTCAGAGTTTTTGCTCAATTTGTCTTCAGGGGATCAGGGGAAATTTTCCAAGCTCTATCTTGGAAATTGTCAGCTCTAATTATTCAACAGATTTGAGGAGAGGCCATGGGCTCCATTTTACAGGTGTGTGGACAGCTCGCCCCCTCGGAAGGAGAGTCGGTCGGCAGCCAACATGCGGAAAGAAGCCTGCTCCACGGTCATAACCAACTGGGGTGGGGCTAAACTAGCTGAGTGTGGGACTTGCGCTCCTCAGTGGGAGGTGGTCCTGCTGTTGAGAGCTGCTGACCAATCTGACTGGCCAGCAGCTCTAGCAGTCCCGGCAGCGACAGAGGTCATTACTGGATGCTGCTGGGACTGCAGGAAGGGGCACCAAAGACAGTGATGGCTGCCACAGAAAGTCCCAGGCTTTTAGGGCAGAGAGGGATCTGAGAGCCCATGGAGGGGAGAAAGAAGGTCGGGAGCTGGGTTTTGGAGACCACGTGGTGAGGAAGGAAGGGGGATTGACATCTTGGCGGGGGTGGGGGGGGGTGTGTGTGGGGAGGGGTGCGGGGGACAGTGTCCCTGATACACCCAGGGTATCCCCTGAATGAGGTGTCCCCTTTCCTTCCTGCTGTTTTTCATCTAGGCCTCAAAAAACAGCCTGCCCACTCTTGCCCGCCTGCCTATGGCTTGCTAACAAGCCTAATTGACCTTTAATTATTCATTTAAATATGGAGGGTGGGCTGCCAATTTCAGCACCCACCCACCTAGCATATTTTGAGGGTCAGATGGGAGTCAGCCTGAGGGTGGGTGGGAAGGTGGTGGGCTAGCCACTTGGCCTATTTTGCGAGCCCCCCCCACCGAAAACACATATCCAGCCCCATGACAATGTAAATTGCACATCATGAGGTCAATTTGAGTCTGTTTGTGGAGGTACCCAGAGATGGCTTGTGGGACTAGCACTCACTCAAGTTAAGGAGCGCTGAGCCCACTTGAATTCCTGGGTTCAGCCTCATGAATGGGCTGAGGATGAGTGGAAGTCACAAATTATGTCTCTGGTAGTTTGTCCATGAGTAGGTAGCAAATTATTTGCTGCTGTATGCCTTAGGTGTCAGCCTTGGCTCAGTGATAGCCTATTTGCCTCTGAGTCAATAGGTTGTGAGTTGAGTCTGACTCCAGAGAACTGAGCACATAATGTCAACTGATACTTTAATGGAGTACTGTAGTAGTGCTTTACTCTTGGTTGGAATGCTAAACTATGGCTTCATCTTCCTTCTCAGGTGGGTGCAAAAGATCCTATAATACTATTTGATGAGTTGTTATGCTGGCCAATATTTAGCCCTCAAACATCATCACTAAAACATATTGATGTAAAAATGTGACTCGATGCTATACAATTAGTCCACACCAAAAACAAGGAGCCCGAGGATCAACAGAAATTGGTCCTCAGGCTTCATTTGCATTTTCACGGCAAGCTGTCAGCGCTGGTAGCACCTATGCGTTAATTCAGCACCACTTGCCTCGCTGGTAGCAACTCTCATGTAAGGAGTTTGAGCGGGTTATGTGGGGTGGTGGGGATTGTAAGTCACACACTTACATCTACACACTGTAAAACTTTTATTTCATCAGGGGTCTTTTTAATAATTTCTAACACATATTGGGATTAAAGAACAAGAGGGGACCTGGCCACCCAATCGTTTGAGATAGAAGAAGGCAGCCAGCTATTACAATTGACCAAATCCCTCCCTGTTCTTTCCCATTGTATAAAATTCAAATGGTCACAAATGCCTTCTCACTCATGCCAATTTTGAAGAATTCCTGCTCCCTAATTATCCATATTTCATTGCTCAGCTGATGAATTATAAATATTCTGTGCAATGCTAGACTTCACCTAGACATAGCAAAATGTTTTGCAATGAGTTTTATGTCAAACGTTTATTTTTGTTATGTGCTTCTGTTGGCTTTTATTGGACTGAGTCTCTGATGAATTGCAAAGGCTGTAATATAACTGATTCTGGGTGTGGGCTTGGGTGTGTGTAGGGGTAGGCCCTGCGGGAAGCGATGGGTAATGCTAATAACTAGAAGCTGGAAACCCAGGCAGCTTGAAGTCATATCAGGGGTGGTGTTCAGTTTGGCTGTGCTCTGCCTGACCTGGATCAGGAATCAAGGCTGGTATGAATTTATGTATATCTGAAGTGGTGGTGATTGTTGCTTTTGTGAGGCAGAAAAGGTGGCACAAATGTGGCAAAGCAGGGCCGATTTATCAAATGTCCATTCGAGGTTTTGCCCACCGGGAGCGCATTTCAGGAAATTGATTTTCTGCCGGATCATTTTAAAGTGGTTTATATGGGTCACACCCATGATTTTCCAATATGCATTCCCGCAGGCTAGGCTACCTGCCAGGAGTACGTATTTGTAAAAACAGCCCTCATAATTTAAGAATCAGATAAACAATCTGACTTTCTCACATATTTGAGTAAAAGTGCAGTCCCTTCAACTGCAGACTTCCTGGAGTTTGGTTGCATTGTCTCAAGACACAATTGCTAGGAATATAACGTTGGTTCTTTCCCCTTGGGTATTGCATAGCAACAGTATGCATATGGATTAGTGCCAGAACCAGCTTCAGAATCTCAAAAATGATTGAAGAGAGCAAAGTGGTAGTATAACTGTAGTCTGTGTACTCCCTCATTGTCAAGTGTAGTGTACCTCTACCCTTCCTTAGGAGGGTGTGCTATTCATTTTTTGCTGTTGATGTCACTAAAGCTGCCTCCTCCTTACCCAACATTATGGGTACATTAGATACTGCTGTTTTTTCAATGATTGTCCAAAAGCATGTTTTATTCATCCTTTCTCTGCCAGAGAGGAACCCCACAGACACTTTGAGAGTGTTACATACCTCATGGTGCCTCTGCCTGATCGTTTTCAAATTTCTTCCCAGCAAGGGACTGGCTCATGGGGAGCCAGGGAGGAAGAAAAGGCAGAACGTTTTCAGGGACAAATCCATGAAACAATTCATTTCCTTTGCATGAAATGGTCATCTGCAAGAACAATCTGTGGAGTGAGAAGGACTAAATTATTCGTACAGAATGGCAGAAGAACTCCTTCGAGACTCTATCCTCGAAGTGCATCGGGAGGCTGTAACTTGAGATTTTCTACTATGGTTGGAAATATTTACTTGTATTTCTCAAAGGAATGAAGAGCTCCACCGCGAATAATTTCAATTCAGGCTGATTTGAATTACTGCCTGAGTCGATCAAGGTAGGAGACTGAGTCCTGCCACTCAGGAAAGAAGATTGCACTCAGCAACTCAGCAGGGGGTTGAGTTACTTTCCAGCTTTTGTGAATCTGCAAAACAAAGCAACTCTCCCGTTTGTGAGGAACCCCTGCCTATGTATTTCTTTCCTTTGTCTTTGACCCTTCATTTTCCTGTTTGCTTGTTGTGTACTTGGGGCCCTGTTGTAGCTTATAATAATAATCACAAGTTTATGGTTTTAATGGAAACACAGATGGAATCGCAGGTTGTGATCCCCAAAACCCTGGAACCATAGAAATAAAAATATTAAAGAATTCAGGGCTAAACCTTGCTAGAGTGGGGCATCTCGTGGTGTGAGCAGTTGCTTAAGCTTTATTTGCACACTTTAGCTTGAACATAATTTGGGTTGTAACATGCTGGATGACAGCTGACAGTGCAGTGAAGGCAAAAATGGCCCATCAGGAACCATAGTGAACAACAGGACCAACAATCCTTAACGAGATTTTAAGTTTTAAGAGACAAGAATGATGAAAAAGGAAAGAGGATGAGTTACAACAGCAACAACTTCTCACATTCATATAGCATTTTAATGTAGTGAAATGTCCCACTTAATCACTGTGGCCAAAGGTTCATCTGAAGGCGAAATAAGATGCAAAGGTTGCAAATGGTTCGTTTCAGCCCAGACGGTTGCCAGGAAGAGGGATGGAGTCAGTGACAGAATTGAAATTAGAAATAAATCAGATACAGAAAAAAATAAAGGGAAGGGAAAGAAATATTAGATGAAGAGAGTGATAAAAAAGGAGGCAGAAAGAAAAAGTAAGAAAATATTTAAAATTTGAAAATCTCTAGGAACAATTTACTACCTGCATGAAAGAGATTCAACAGTTTAAATTGTTTTGGTCTGGATTTTCCTTCCTCAATTGAAGGACCCAATGGCACCACAATTCTGACAAACTCACTTTTGCTGAAATCTGGAAGTTGCTGTATGCCTGAATAGGCTTCAGAGGAATCAACGCTGATTCTTCCATGCAAAAACATTAGGGCTGATAATCACAGGTATAAATCAAGGAATCAACCCAAATGCCTATGGCACCATCCACAAAATAGACAGATGGCTGCTAGTTGTGATTAAAATTTATTTCATGATTCCGTCAGCACACCTGGCATCTCTGACACCTTTCTCCATCCCCCCAGCATTCCCAGCTCCTTGAACCATGCCCCTAGTGCCTCCGCCCTCCACAACCCCCCCCACCGCCCCCACCCCCTCCCTCAACAAGCACCCATCCAGCCTGACACTCTTACCCCAGCACCACCGGCTCCTCTAAACCCCCACCCCAGCACCCGCAGCTCCTCTACTCCCCAGGCAACCACCCACCTCCCCTGCACCCTAGCTCCTCTCCCCCAGCACTGGCATGTTTACCATAGCAGGCTCCTCCCCAGCACTGCTCTGGCTCTGCTCCCGTTCATGGAAGGAAGCCAGAAGAGTGGGAGGGAGCTGTGGGTGTTGCGGGCAGGGGTGGGATGCACATGCAGCTGGAGGTGCTAGGGTTGTGGGGAGAGGAGCCAAGGTCTTGGGTGGGGGGAGAGGTGTGGTGGGGGGGAACCAAGTGTCATTAATGTCCAGGGAACAGACCCTGTTAAGTTTTAAGTTATTAATAAATTGTTAACATTTTTTAAAAGTGGCATAATTGTATCAAAATATAGAAAATTAGGAGAGCAAAGAGGGGACATGAGAAAGCTCTGGCTGGTAAAAGTAGGGAAAATCCCAAGATATTCTATAAGCATTTCAATGGGAAGAGGATAACCAGGGAAAAAGTAGGGCCCGTAAGGGACCAAGGGGGCAATCTATGTGTGGAGTCAGAGGACATCGCTAGAGTGTTCAATGAATACTTCACATCTGTCTTCACCCAAGAGAATCAGGATGAAGGGATGGAATTCGGGGAGAGAGACTGCGAGGTTCTTAAGCAATTGATATAGGGAGTGACAAGGTATTGGAGGTGATGGCAGGCTTAAAAGTGGACAAATCTCCAGGTCAGGATGATTTGTGTCCCAGACTGCTGAGGGAGGCAAGGGAGGAGATCGCAGGGGCTCTGACCCAAATTTTTAATTCTTCTCTGGCCACGGGGGAGGTGCAGAGGACTGGAGAACAGCTAATGTGGTTCCGCTATTTAAGGAGGGTTGTAGAGATAAGCCAGGGAACTACAGGCCAGTGAGTCTCACGTCAGTGGTAGGGAAACTATTGGAGAAAATTCTGAAGAAGAGAATCTATCTCCACTTGGAGAGGCAAGGTTTGATCAGGGATAGTCAGCATGGCTTTGTCAGAGGGAGGTCATGCCCAACAAATTTGATTGAATTTTTTGAGGAGGTGACCAGGTGTGTAGGTGAGGGTAGTGCAGTTGATGTAGTTTATATGGATTTCAGCAAAGCCTTTGACAAGGTCCCACATGGGAGACTTATAAAGAAGGCAAATGCACATGGGATACAGGGTAATTTGATAATGCGGATTCAAAATTAGCTTAGTTGTAGGAGACAGAGGGTGATGACAGAAGGATGCTTCAGTGACTGGAAGCCAGTGTCCAGTGGCGTACCACAGGGATCTGTGCTGGGTCCCCTATTATTTGTTATTTATATAAACAACATAGATCACTATGTGGGGGGTAGGATTAGTAAGTTTGCGGATGACACAAAGATTGGCCAGGTGGTTAACAGTGAATTTGAGTGTCTTGGGCTACAGGAAGAGATAGAGGGGATGGTCAAATGGGCAGATAAGTGACAGATGGAATTTAACCCTGAAAAATGTGAGGTGATACATTTTGGAAGGAGTAATTTGACAAGGAAGTATTCAATGAATGGCACGACACTAGGAAATTCTGAGGAACAAAGGGACCTTGGCATGTGTGCCCATAGATCTCTGAAGGCGGAGGGGCATGTTAGTGGGGTGGTGAAAAAGGCATATGGGATACTTGCCTTTATCAATCGAGGCATAGATTACAAAAGTAGGGATGTCATGTTGGAGTTGTATAGAACCTTGGTGAGGCCACAGCTGGAGTACTGTGTGCAGTTCTGGCCATCGCATTATAGGAAGGATGTGATTGCACTGGAGGGGGTGCAGAGGAGATTCACCAGGATGTTGCCTGGGATGAAACATTTAAGTTATGAAGAGAGGTTGGATAGACTTGGGTTGTTTTTGTTGGAGCAGAGAAGACTGAGGGGCAACCTGATCGAGGTGTACAAGATTATGAGAGGCATGGACAGAGTGGATAGGGAGCAGCTGTTCCCCTTAGTTGAAGGGTCAGTCACAAGGGGACATAAGTTCAAGGTGAGGGGCAGGAAGTTTAGGGAAGATGTGAGGAAAAACATTTTTACCCAGAGGGTGGTGACGGTCTGGAATGCGCAGCCTGGGAGGGTGGCCTCACATCCTTTAAAAAGTACCTGGATGAGCACTTGGCACATCATAACATTGCAGGCTATGGGCCAAGTGCTGGTAAATGGGATTAGGTAGGTAGGTCAGGTATTTCTCACGTGTCAGTGCAGACTCAGTGGGCTGAAGGGCCTCTTCTGCACTGTGTGATTCTGTGAAAATCAATAAAAAAAACTTACCTGTCATTGACCACAAAGACTGACCTCAAGAGGCTTGTGATGTGAAAAAGAGCATGATTTTATTGGCAATATGCTGGAGCAGAAGACCTTGCTGTGGGTCTCAACACTAGGGCCATCTGAAAGAAGGAGAGAAAATTTTTGCTGCAGCCTGCAGACAGTCAATAGCAAGCACCACTACCTGTTAAGAGGTAAACCTGGTCCTTAGAATTATAGAAATTTACAGCATGGAAGGAGGCCATTCAGCCCATTGTGTCTGCACCGTTAGCATTCCAACCTAATCCCACTTTTCAGCTCTTGGTCTGTAAACATATAGATCATGGCACTTTAAGTGCATGTCCAAGTATTTTTTAATGTATGAGGTTTTCATTTCATGGGCTTTATGTGACTGACAGGCCAATTTTCGACCCGCAGATCTTTGGCCACATGGGGCAGGACATTTCACAAGGTAGTGGGATGGGAGAGTAGGATTTGCTTCCTTTTCTTTCTTTCTGTGCCATCACTCTGCCTCATCATTAGGCATTGGAACTCGAAGTGTGACGCAGCTTGATGGACACCTTGGCTGAAATTTTCCCATCTCACCTGCGGCGGCTTTCGTGGCAGGCAGGAACGGAGAAACCAGTGGCAGGCAAAAAGTCGGAAATCCACGATCGTAAAAACAAGTCGCAATTCTCCCGACAGTGTGGTCATGGTAGGTCAGTTATCCCGCCGACTCGTGGTGCAAACGCCATTTGCATTCATTAGCATTTCACGGATGCTCATTAAAACAGCTGCTCATCAGAATCTTGCCACGCCTTCCAATCTTCTGTCACGCCAGCAGGAAATTATGTCAGTCTCAAATCCATTTGAAAAAGGATGGCGTGCATAAGTTGAACCTCAGTTTGTAGGTAACTTCAAGGTGAGTAGAACATATCTGCCATAGTGCTGCGCCGGTCTTGTTGCGATGAACGGCACTCTGTTGTGCCTGTACGGTTGGACAGCTCCTTCTCTTTTCTTTCATTATCCTGAGGAACACCACTGTGTTATGCTACTCATGCAGGCCTTCAGTTTCAGAGACTAGCACTTCAACCGGGGGTTGAGGCGAGGGTTGGGTTAACAAATAGGATAGGGGCCTAGTGAGGGGGGAGGACAAACACTATGGGGCCAATGGCGAGGGAAGGCTTTGGAATGGCAGTGAGGGGGAAGGGTGAACATGACGGGGGCCTTTGTGGGGTCACTCTTTAACCTCTTGAATTTGGGAATGCAGGCAATACTGAAGGAGGCACAGCTGTATCACACATGGCATTCCATCAATGAAGGTCTGTCATGTGTTCACCAGATGTGACACTCCTAATGGACCACAGGGCATCCACTCATTGACCATGTGCAACTGATTGGTCATTAATATGCCACATCAGAGATTGGAGCACAGAGCTAGGTTGGGCCACTCATCTCACTGAAACTTTAGCATCCCATGCAGGGCTCAAGATTTCACATCTGCAATGTCATCTTGGGCACCTCAATGTGTGTGTTAGTGTCTCAGGGACAAGGCAGCACCAGCAACCATGCAAGTAAGGCAGGAAAAACTATGGGCCCTTATAGTCTCCAAACGTGTCATCTAATGAGCTTCACTTTCTTGCCCCTTGAATCACTAATGTCTTCAGTGTTTCCTGAGAAGACAAAAGCAAATATGGATCCAGGGCTCAATGCTGCCTTTGTCAGGGTCCTAATGCAATGGAGGAGGCGAAGGAAGGAGAGGCAACTCCACAATCAGCTCCAGCAGGAGGGATGTGGTCAAGCGGAGCCACAGCAGGAACAGGAGGGTCAGCAATGGGGGCGACTCACCAGACCTAGGGTTTATTGCTCAAAAGTCTCTTATTTACAAATGAGTGAGAGGCAATGCCATGCACGTCTGCACTTATCCGGAGCTTTAGTGCATCACATATGCCACATTCTTCATGGATACCTGACCCCACATGGAGTTGGAGGTTATCCCCTGCCAGTGGCTTTGAAGGTGACAGCAGTGCTCAATTTCTTGGCCTCTGGTTCTTTCCAAGGATCAACAGGGGACCTGTGCAGCATTTGTCAGTCCGCAATGCATCGATGCATAAAGGAGGTCACAGATATCCTTTACAGGAAGGCCCATCATTATCAACAACATAAACAGAAAATGATGGAAAAACTCAGCAGGTCTAGCAGTATCTGTGGAGAGAGAAACAGAGTTATCATTTTGAGTCTGTATGCCCCTTCTTCAGAGCTGGAGAAAGTGGCAATGTGATGAAATTTACACTGTTTAAGGGGGTGGGGCAGGTGGAGCTGGTTAGAAGGCCAGCGATAGGTGGGGACAAAGGAGGGATTGACAAAGATGTCATGAACTAAAGGACAAGGGGAGTGTTAATGGTCGTGGTTAGTGCTAAAAAAGGCGTTAACAGTGGCATAAAGGTAAGAAAGCAGAACGTGATAATAGCAGAACAAGGGTAGCATTGTGTGAAAGAACAACATGGAACAAGTAACAGATGGCCCTATGGGGAATGGGGTGGGGGGTAGGGGGTGGTCGTGGGGGAAAAAAAGATCGAAAATGGGATAGAAGGGGGATAAAAAAGGGCCATATGGATTTGAAACGTTAACTCTATTTCTCTCTCCATAGATGCTGCTAAATCTGCTGAGTTTTTCCAGAATTTTCTGTTTTTGTTTCAGATTTCCAGCATCTGCAATATTTTGCTCTTATCTCAGGCCCATCATTATGTCAGGTTTGCTCTGGACAAAGATAGCCAGCTGCGAGATTCACCATCCCGACTTGGGAATATATCTCCAAGAGTGCAGGGTGCAATAGACTGCACCCATGTCACTATACGGGCTCCATGGCAGCAATCCCTAATGTTTATAAACCGCAAGGGCTATCATTCCATCAACGTACAACTGGTGTGTGATCACCAGAAGGACATACTGCACATTTGTGCATGGCACCCTGGGAGTTACCATGACTCCTACATCCTGAGTCACTCCCAGGTGCCTGAGATTTTTAAGGGGCCATTATGTCTGCAGGGATGGCTGCTTGGGGATGAGGGGTACCCACTGAAACTCTAGCTGATGACACCAGAGTGACGCCCTCAGAGTTGTTCTGAGGAAAGGCATAACGCTGTTCACAGCTCCACACGCTCCCTTACAGAGCAGACCATAGGGCTTCTGAAGATGCATTTCAGATGCCTGCACCGCTCAGGTGGGTCACTACAATACACTTCCGACAGGGTTTCCTGCATCATTGCAGTGTGTTGCGCCCTTCACAATCTAGCTATGCAAAGAGCTGACCCCCTGCCAGAGGATGACCTGGAGGAGGATAAGAGCTCAACAGAAGATGAAGATCAAGAGGCCCAAGGAGGCTGCTGAGGGTCAGTTTGAGTGTGGTCACACCATGGAGGAAGAAAGACATGGGAGACCTGCTCGTGAAACGTTAATTGCTGACAGATTCCAGGAAGAATAAAGTCAAGTGAGGGAATATGGCCACATCTCTTCTAGCCCTCAATGCCATTTTCTTTCAACTCAGGGGATGTCCACCCACTTGCAGCGAGAATAAGACCCACCTTCACATTTGCCTCATGAATTGCCAGGGCATGATCTTTGCTTTGGTCCATGGGGTCCTGTGAGTGAGCTCAATCTGGGAACTGAGAGCCCACTTAGGAACAAGAGCGATGTGAGAGAACACTTGAAGCCATTGCCACCATCTAACGATGCAAACACTGCTGCGACTGAGATGTGGACATGCCTAGTGATCTTTGCCTCCCATGCATGTCTTTTCTTCTGCTGCTACCACTGAGGAGACACAAATGCTGCTAGATTATCAATGCTGATGAGCTGCTCTCGCTCAATAGTGTTCTTTGAGGAAGAAGAGTTAGAAACGCTTACTTCCAATAAAGATTTAAACACATTTCCCTGACCTCACACTAGTACCTACACCCCTCTGTGGGTACTAGTTCAACTGAGATTGACATCATAGGAATGTGAATTTTACAGTGGGACACTATCACTGAGTAGGAGGGAGGCTAAACCTCGAAATAAGAGGATTCCAAAATACAAAATCACAACGCGTTCAGTTGACAGAAACCTTCACATAACCATCAAATGTATTAACAAAAGTGCACTTTATTTACATGTATTTCAGGAAGTACAGGATCGAACCAGAAGGGTTGCTATGCTAATTCCTTGGAGTTGATTTCATCTTCCATTTTGAATTGAAGCCCTCTGGACACCTTTGTTCTTATTTTTATGATTGTCAGCAGAATAGATTGAACCATTACTTCTTATTCAGATTCGTAATTATCATAACACACAAAAGGATAGCAACCTAATTTTTGTTCTCAACACATGACTGCCATCTTGTTTAACCATTGACTGTGAAAGTGCTGAGACAAAGTGCAAGTCATGAGCTGGTCTTTCATAACTCCATATGGTTCCCTACAAGCAGTGGGAGAAACTAGCAAAACACTTGCAGTCAAGGACAAAATGGTGAACAGCCAGTAAGACTGTATCATTTGAGTTGTCTCAAGACCTTTCACCCCCACAAAGGAAGTCCCTCAAATTAGTGACAGATGTCCCTTAACTGAACTACAGGAGTTAGGCTGTGTGAATCACTTTAATAAAAGGCCAGAGTACCCACAGCAAACTATTTTGGAGTTAGTCATTAATGTGATTGGATCCCGACCAACTGTGCAGTTAATTCTTGGACTCCAGTCTTACAGCTGCCTGACTTCTTTCTTTTTGTCTACCACAGATTTTCTCTGGCTTCCATATTAATTTACTAATCTCTTGTCTTCCATTTCCAAATTATTTACATCTTAAGTGCACTAAAATTTCAGAGGGGCCTTGCACACTGGGCACAATTTGTGAGAAAATGGGGAGACAACCCATTGGTGATTGAAAATATGGACTTTGAGGAGGCTTTTGAAACTAGGGAGAGATGTTGCTAGGTAGTGTTTAGAAAGAGAATACAAGAGTGTGATAGTGCAATGGATAAGCCACTGCCTTTGATAAAGGGGCGAAGATGTGATTTGGGGAGGGTCAGAGAGGGTGAATGTGGACCCTACTCTTTACTGAGTGTAATGGAGGCTTCACAAAGGGTCAACATTTTCTTACAGTGATTGAAAACAACTTTGACTGTGCTTGTTTTGGTACAAGAGAGTTGCTACTTATTGAACAAAAGTTACTTACAGCATTTCTTTTCCTGTTTCCAAAATCAATTGGACTTGACTCAAGTGTAAATTGCCAACTGTAAACAGCTGTTTAGACTTGCTGACTTGGCTGGGAGCTACAGAGTGTGAAGTAGAAACCTAGTGTGAACCATTGCACCTTTTATCAGAGCAACTTAGTCATCAGCCTGTGGTGCTACGTCTGCACTCCAGCTATATATATATATTCATGTGTTGAAGTCTTACAGCTCATTTGTAATTAGCTTGACTGTCTGCCAATGGAGATTTAGCTTTGAATAAATATGTTGTAAATACACTATATAATCTGGATGCAGATCTCTCAGAACCATTGTTCAATGCATGCATGGTTTACATATAGATATGTGTTGAACTCCTCCAGTGATTAAGTAGATAAATGTACACACCCTATGGTACTGAGTCATACAGACCAGATTCCATCTGTGCTATATGCTGAGTCTGCTGATATCAATGATCAGCCCATCAAAGGTACTGGAGTTACAATTTGCCTGAATACTCCAGCACCAAGAAAGGCAAAGTGAATAATTCAGCCAGCGTTCTTGCTCCTGCATTGTAGTGTGGCCCCTGTTGCAAAGCCTGCATCTATAAGTGTCAGATCAGGATCTGACTCAGCTGTGATGCCACCATGGCGGAATACCCTGCTGACACTTCTTGCCTAGGCTCACACAAATAATTAAAATGTGTGCAAAGTATTGCAGGCTTCTAATACCTGTGGAACCACATTGGTGCATGAGTCAGCGCTTGAAGTGGAGAGAGAAAATTAGGAAAAAAAATATATACCTGGTAGATTTTCTAAGACAATAATAAAGTGCAAAGTTTAGTGTTATGGGAGGAGAGATTTAACAGTGCCAGCAAAACTGGTAGAAATGTTAAGGCCTGGAATCTGTTGTGTATTATATGGATTTGGAATCTACACAACCACATAGATATGGATAATAAATTTTAGTGTAACAAGAAATTGTACCACATGACTTCAACTGTAGTGACATTGCAATGTGTTTCGTACTACAGTATCATTGTACCTGTGTGGGTCCTATTGCAATCATACAGGCTTTCTTTTCACTAAATGTGCCACACAAGTTAAAATATTGGAATGTTACCATCAGGTGAGGAGGGGTCGAATGGTTCCCCTCTTTTCCCTTTCCTCATTTGACCGCAACAGGTTTTTAAAAAAAGGATTTACTTGTCAATGCCATAAGTGTTTAACTGTTTATGTGTTGTGACCATAAAAGCCGTAATTAGACAGGTTTTCGTGAGTTTTTAAAAAGAGGATAGATTTTATTGCACTTAACCTGGTCTAAGTAAAATAATAAAAAAAGCTCCAACTTTCACGCACTCAAAATCCACACACAGGCAGGTAGATTACAGTGTGGGAGGATATATTAAGCAATTTAGGGTCCAGTAAAATGAAAAGAGTATATAGCTCTTGGTTGTTTACTTGGCTGGCTTCAGGTTGAACTAGCTGATACTTTTGCTTTTGGCATTGAGGCAATTGTAGCTGAACTCCAGAGGTGATTTGAGAGTGACTGCCCTTGACATCAAGTCAGCATTTGACAGAGCGTGGCATCAAGGAACCTGAGCAAAACTGAAGTCAATGGGAATCAGGGGGAAAATTCTCCACTGGTTGGAGTCGTACCCAACACAAGAGAAGGTGGTTGTGGTTGTTGGTGGTCAATCATCTCAGTTCCAGGACATCACTGCAGGAGTTCCTCAGGGTAGTGTCTTCGACCTGACTATCTTCAGCTGCTTCATCAATGACCTTCCTTCCATCATAAGGTCAGAAGTGGGGTGTTTGCTGATGATTGCACAATGTTCAGCACCATTCATAACTCCTCAGACACTGAAGCAGTCCATATCCAAATGCAGCAAGACCTGGACAATATCCAGGCTTGGGCTGACAAGTGGCAAATTACATTTATGCCACACAAGTGCCAGGCAATGACCTTCTCCAACAAGACAGAATCTAACCATCACCCCTTGACATTCAATTGCATTACTATCGCTGAATCCTCCACCAACAACATCCTGGGGGTTACCATTGACCAGGAACTGAACTGGACTAACCATATAAATGCTGTGACTACAAGACCAGGTCAGTGACTAGGAATCCTGTGGTGAGTAACTCATCTCATGACTCCCCATAGCCTGTCCATCACCTACAAGGCACAAGTTCGGAGTGTGATGGAATACTCTCCACTTGCCTGGATGAGTGCAGCTCCAATACTCAAGAAGCTTGACACCATCCAGGACAAAGCAGCCCGCTTGATTGGCACCCCTTCCGTTCACCGCCTCCACCACTGAAGAACAGTGGCAGCAGTGTGTACTGTCTACAAAATGCAATGCAGGAACTCACCAAAGCTCCTTAGGCAGCACCTTCCAAATCCATGGCCGCTAGCATCTAGAAGTAGAAGGGCAACAACTACATGGGAACGCCACCACCTGGAAGTTCCTCTCCAAGCCACTCACCATCTGACTTGGAACTGTATAGCTGTTCCTTCACTGTCGCTGGGTCAAAATCCTGGAACTCCTTCCATAACAGCACTGTGGGAGAAGATGGTGGTGAGCTGCCTTCTTTAACTGCTGCAGTCCATGTGGTGTAAGTACACCCACAGTGCTGCTAGGGATGGTGTCCCAGGATTTTGACCCAGCGTCCGGGAACAAACAGCGATATATTTCCAAGTCAGGATGGTGAGTGTTTTGGAGGGGATCTTCAAGGTGGTGGTGTTCTTATGTATCTGCTGTCCTTGTCCTTCTAGATGGTAGTGGTCGTGGTTTTGGAAAGTGCTGCTTAAGGAGCCGTAACCGTTTCACATTGACCTGGTGCTACGGTATAAACATGGCGGAGATGTTGCAGTGCCCTAGGCACTTCTAGTTGGAGTTTTGAACAAAAGATTTAAAAATCCCATTCTTGGAGTTGATGGCCACAGGAGTTGCCCCATGCCTTGCTGCTGAATTTCTCAATGGAGTCCTTACAAAGACATTACCCCCTATGGTACATACTTAAAGTGCCTAATACCTTTATTTGAGGCATCCTTACAGGATGCTAAAACAAAAGAGCCCATAAATTTATCTGTGGAACCAATGCCTGCAAAGATTGGCAAAGCTTGTCCCATTTCTAAGTTGGTATGTTTTAACATGACTAATATACCCCAAAAATGTGTGCAATGCATACCAATTCCTAACCCATAACATCTGACATTGTATTTTAATATTGAAATGGGCCCACTCATATCAGTAGCATGAACCATTATTTAGACTGAGATTGCTGTCAGAAAATTTGATGTGCCACAATTCACTCGCAAAGTGTCAGCAGCTCAATTTTCAGACTAACCTGTTCTGTCTACAAGGCTTCATACCAGTAATGGAGCCCTACAAAATTAGTCCATAGATCTCCTTCTGCATTGTCTCAACAATAATTCTCACCTGATTAGAGAGCTCTCTGTTGGACAGCTTTCCTGCACAGTGTGACAGTTTTCCACTTTCCAAACCAGTTAAACCGTGCTTTGCCTATGTTGTGATTTCCAGTTAGTGCCAAATTAGGGATGGTTTTGTATCTTAGACCCATGCCCACTAGGCATTCAGAAGCATTAAGTATTGCATCAACATGTACCTAAGTCATTGTGTGTTTATAACAAAAATTCCAAACTTTATTTCATGAAGATTGTGTTTTACAGTCAATCTCCTAAGAGGAAATATTTACTCTATGTGACTACATCATGCAGTATATTCTGTTTATATCACACATCTTAATATATAAATAAATATTGAATACATTTGTTTCTTGGACATTGCTTATATGGACAGATGAAAACAGTTTGTGCAGTTCCTAAACCACATGTATGATGTATAACAGACACCCACTCAATTGCTGCTTCCTATGAGTTGGCGACCTGCCTCTGATTTTCTGTACTGTATTATTGACCACATGCCAGTCTAAGATTTACCCTGGACTTAACATGCGCAATAATGAACTCTCCATGTCCAACCAGATATCAGCTTCCTTCTCCTGAATGTTTTAACGTTCTTCTCGTTATCTATTTTTCAGCTTGCAGATATGATAGGAAACAATCTGACAGAGTGAGATTTACTTTTGGTGATCATCTCTACTTCGCCAGATGGGAATGGTTGGCTGATTGACCTCTGGTAACATTTGAAAAAAGTGACTCCAATTGTAGTATCTCTTGCACTGCCCTGGCTGGGATGAAGTAACAATGTAGGTTAGGAATCAAATCCAGGTTCCACCTAATCTATGTGGTTCAGCATAAGGTGGGCAGCGTAATTAGCAACAGAGCCACAGTGGGGAGTGCCCAGTTTTCACCTTTCAAAAGGTAACATAAATCTCATCCTTAAATTATTATAGTTCTTTTTGGGAATTGGACCACTCCATTCACATATACAAGGATGGTCAGACCTCCCAGGCCTCGCCCATTGCTAAGTGATGCACCCTCCAATTTTTTCCTTCCTGCTGAGAAACATCAGGCTGTACACAGGATCCTGTCACAGGCTCGGGGCTGACACCAAACCGAGGGGAATTGCAGGAGGAGAAATGTGACTGAAATATCTTTTGAAAAACAACATCCCTGCCCTGAACCTTTTAAAAGTTAACTCTAAGGTTGTCCTTTCGCTTCATTTGTGCCATTTATGAGATGAGAAAATGGTACCTGTGGCCCCGGTACCACCTTAGCATCTTTTCTTTCAAACCAAAGTGCCCGCTGAGCTGTTGCTAGTAGCTTCAGTAACTACAAAATCGGTGGCGTATTTCACAGCAGACTGAGTTAGTGAAAGTGATGGACTTGAACAAAGAAGCTTCAATACCAATTATGAAGCAATGACCTTGCTTGAACTCAACTACTGTGTACTGACAGTTGTGCATACATTCTCTGGGCAAGGGATGGTTTATGGAACAGGTGGAGAGAATTTTCCCCCTGTCGGGGGGGGGTTGTGCGGGGATGGGTGTGGGCGGGTGTGGACCCGATTAGGTCTGTGCCGCCATTTTACGTGGGCGGGCCAATTAAGGCCCACCCAGCGTGACACCCTCCCGGAAGCGCTGTGCACTCCCTGTGCAGGCAGGGGTGGGGTGCGGTTTCCCTGAGTCGGGAGTGTGCTCTTTCATGCATGCGTGCAAAAGAGTGCAGAAACCTCTCTGTGCCTCAGGGAGATAAGTTTTACATTTAAAAAATTTTAATAAAGAAAAAGAAATTTAAGACACGTCCCCTCATGTGACAGTGTCACAGGAGCTGGGACATGTCAATGAACTTTAAAGAAAAAATGTATTTAATTTATAAATCCTTCATGAAACCTCATCCCGCCCGTGGATGAAGTTCCATGAAAAATGCAAAGGCCGCCTAGGCTCTTTGCCTGCCCACCAACCTTAAGGTTGGACGAGCAGTTTCTCAATAGGCTTAATTATTTCATTAATGGCCTTAACAGGCCTTTGACAGTTTGGCGGGCAGGCCGCTGAGTCGGCTGCGCGCCCGCCGAACTGAAAATCTAAATGATGTGTGGTGATGTTGGGACGCATGCCCGACATTCACCCCGCGTCATCTTATGCCTTGGCGAGCAGGCCCTGCCCCCGCTTGCCAAACTGAAAATTCTCCCCAGGAGTCCAAAAAATGGAGAATGCAGAGCTTATTTCTCAGTAACAAATAAATATTGATAATTAATTCTCACATCAGGTCCTCAATGACTTAGCTGGTGAGTACATTCCCAGTACGGTACTGAGTCTTGAAATCTGGAAGGTGCCATCTTTATTCCCCAGTCTATGCTGAAGCCAATTAATCTCAAACAATGTGCTGGAGTTGACCTCAGTATCTCTGGGTTAGGGGTTGGGAAATCAGCTAGGTTCCTGCTGTTGATCGCTGTCCTGTGCTGGAAGTACATGTATGCATTTGGCTAGTGAATGAAGACAAGATTAGGCTTGACTGTGATTCCTTTCATTGTTGATTAACCTGGCAACACACACTGTTTAAACTCACCCATGAAGAGTGGCAACTTGGATGAGGTGCAACAGGGTTTTGGGTTTAGGAGAGGAGGGCAAAACCTGCACAAAGAAATTTGATGTAGTCCATGATGGCAGCTTGGGGGGAGTTTGCAGAAGAGGAAATTAAATAAAGAACAAATACAATGGTGTGGATCTTGCACTTGGTATGGATCAACCACTTTATTATTTGAGTCTTGAAATCTGAAGTCACAATCCTAAAATAATATAGGCCGCCTAATGAATTGCTTCAGATTTTTCGGATAGATTTTACATAAAAGCATGAACATCATTGCATGATATTTCAGGTTTAATCAAGAAATAACTTGCAGTTAATTATGGAAAATTATATGTACATGTTATATTAATTTGATGCTCTTTTCATACAAATACAAAAGAGCTGCTAATGAAATGTTGTGCATGTAGTGCACATTGTTCAGTTTGTATTCAGCATCACAGTCTCAATTCAGTTGAAGCCAAATGGTTCACAGTTTTGGAATGAAAAGTCAAAGATACGCTCTTTCAAAAGGGGAAAAACAATTTCAATCTTTCTTGCAACAATGGAATTCTCCAGCTCAAGGCGTTATCTTTCAAAATTAATGAATCAAAATTTGCACCATTCTTCTGAAGCTTGCAAATGTTCTTGTAACATTATTTTGGTGGATTTTGCATTCATCGAGGTGAGGGATTTTAGTGTCCAAGTTTGGGACACTTTCCTTCTTAGAAGTCCAGTTTCATCATCAAAAACTCCTAGGTATTCCCCAGCATAGGTGCAGTTCCATATTCATGAGTCGATAGTGGCAAGCAATGGACAGGTTGTGAGATAATGATCACACAACCGCTGCCATCACCTTTAAGTCAATCATTTTGTATGTCAGGATTCAGCTAAACTGATGGTAAATAATTTTACTTGTTTAAATTTTAAATTCTTTACTGCGATCACCTTGCCATTTAATGTCACTCAAACCCCTTGTCTAAATTTTTGCTTCTGTGGTCCAAGTCAGCAAAATTTAAGCTTCAATCCACACCTGCTTCTTCAACCCTAGCTCCACTCCTGTTTATGGATGGAACAGATGCTGAGTAAAACTGCCCTACTGGGTCAGGGTGATATTTTCATGCAATGGGCTATCTAAATGTGTGGTTTCTTTGAATAAAATAGTCAAATAATGCTATTTTTGCCAAATATAACAGATCTGGCCTCCTGCTTCCTATGAATTTGGTTAGGCCCAAACTCGTTTTATTTAGGACATTTGAAGCCAGCAGACACTGAAGACTGTCATCCAATCAGCCTATGCTAGATTCGAACCAAGTACCATAAAAAGGGATGAAAATGTCGTAACCCACAACACTTTTAAGCCGCCTTGACTTTTCCAACTCATAGGCCATGTCATAACTTGACAGAGGTCTTAAGCAGCATGCCTAGGCTGAGGAAAGGAAGAGGATGTTTATTGTGAGCCATGTTCTGTTAGCACACTAACCACTGACAGGGTTAATCTTTGTCATTGATTCAACCATCTGAAGTAGTTAAGATGAACTTACAAAAATATCGGCTAAGAAAAATCCTATTTGTCCATCTAGACAGTCCCATACAGTTATAAGTTTTTTTGTGCAACATATTATATGCATGACACACCTGCCCTGAGCCATGTAATCTCCTGGAAGAAGTCCAATTTTTTTTCATGGGCAATTTCTTATCTGACATACTAAGGCAATTGGAACTAGCTCAGGAGATCACTTTGGCCCTGATTTCTAATACATGTATAGGGAATTATCAATTTGGTGAAGTCCAATGTGACAGCCACTTGCTCCACCCTTTTCCCTCCTCTTCCTCATTGGTTAATGCCCTTTGGTAACATTGTAGGGGGTGGTGGTGTGTGTCAGCTTCACCTCTGACTTCTGAGCGGTCCGAATCGCTCCCACTCCCTGGGTTCTAGACCTTGGACTTATTTGGGGGTTGTGACAAAGTGAAGCAGTCAACTGGTTTTGGTGCAAGAAAAAACTGGGTTTATTGAAGTCACAAATTAATTTATAACATTAGGATTATGCTGAGATTATACAGACTTACAAAGTACATTTAGTTAAGAATGGGGAACACACGGCATAATGAAGGAAAATCACGCTACTAATCCCCTTACCTTTGTCCCACCCCCAAAACCTAACTAAATTGAACTAGGAGAGTTCAGGGATCATGCTCACCAACCAGGGTTCCTTGACAGTTAGAAATCCAGCCAGGTAAGCCGGTTGCAGTTTTGGGGTACGCTCTTTGTGTCCTCTGAGGCTTGTCGTCCCCACGTGGTCCAGATCTGTGGAATCTGCGAAAGTTCTTCAGTTGGGTGGAGCGCGTGGTTGTGGGTGGTCGATCTTCGTGGAGGGCTGCAGTTGCGGCCTTGTTGTCTTCGGTTGAGCCTGCCACCCAGTGCCCCTCACCGTGATGTTGCCTGCGGGCCTGCAAACGTCCAGATCTCCTTCCTCTGCTTGGCTCAGCTCCCTGCTTAAACTCTGCTCACCCTCCTTAAACTCTGCTTCAACCGCTCCAAACTGCTCACCCTTCAGATCTGCCCCCGCTTCGTAACTGGTAGCCCAGTTATACTGTTTTTTTTCGAATTTCTTATCTCAATCCAAATCAAGGTTAGTTCTTTGTCTGATTTGGGCTTCTTCAGGTGATTGTTGTCTCGTTGTTTTTAATGGGCTCACATAATGTTTATTGTTGTCTTCCTGTCCCAGTAACTAGTCTTGAATTGAAAACCATTGTATATGTGGAGTATTGATGGGTTCGCATAATTGCATTGATTGCGGCCTTCTTGCCTTACTAGTTAGTGATTATTTATGCAAGATTTTGATGGGCTTTAGTTTCGTTTAAGATGAAGTCTTTCTCTGGGTTGATTGTTTTAAAGGGAAGAATGCGTATTCTGTCTCGTCTCATCCTAGCCTCCTGTCTGCAGGGTTCTACACTTAACCCAGCAGTTGGGTCCTCTGCCATAAAAGTCCAAAAGTCATATCCTTGTTGATGATATGAAAAATGAGGGAATTTTGAGAACCCTTCAACACCATCCACAGCCATGGAGCCAGCTTCCATATGCATGCTACTGACAACCAGTTCTACCTAATCACCATCTCTCTCGACCCCTCCACTGACATTGCTTTAAAAGATTGTCTGCTGTCATTCAGTCTTGGATAAGGCATAATTCCTGGCAGTTAGAGAAGACTGAAGCCATCATCTTTACCCCCCTGCCACAAATTATACTAATTCGCCATTAGTTTCATCCCTCTCCCCAGCCATAGAATTGGGCTGAAATTGACTGTCATCTTGCTGTCGTATTCAACCCTGAGATGAGCTCTGACCTCATATACTCTCCATCACAAAGACTATCTAATATAGCATGTCTTTGCCTCTGCTTCTGCTTATTTGCTGCTGAAACACTCATCATTGCCTTAGTCATTTCCAGACTTGATTATTCCAGATCTCCCTTGTGTGACTTCACCAAATTATTTAAGATTGATTGAAACAATATCAGAGGGGTTAGCCCTCTCAATGGATAGCCTGCTATCAGAACATGGATCAAAACAGACATCCTCTTCCTTTAGTCAGCCTGGGAATGATTCTATACTGTGCCCAGTCCCGATCACCTATCACCCCTCTTGCTGATCTACATTGGCTTCTGGTTCCTTAACACCACCAATTTAAAATTCTCTTGGTTCCTCTGACTTCCCCGGTATCCTCTTTCCTGTTGGCCCACCCACTGATGACTATGCCTTCTGTTACCAAGGCCTCATACTCTAGAATTCTCTCTTTAAACTTCTCCACCCCCCTCTTCAACTTTAAATATAGCCTTAAGTCCCAGCATTAATCAAGGTTTCCCTTATAATGTCTTCTTTTGTTTGGTGTCTATTTTAGGCTGCTTGTGTCTTTCTGAAGCACCTTGGGACATTTCACTACATTAAGGGTATATCATGTTGTTGACATAGAAATCTGTACTTTGTAAATGATTTCATGCTTCCTTTAACATCAAGAATTGTTTAGGGAATATTGTGTTCGTTGCTTGTCAGTATCCGGTTCCCTGTCTTGCTGAGTTTGGACTCATGTGGTCTCTTGCAAAGCTGATCCTGCTTCTAACCTTGAACATTAGCTCAGCTGTAGTTTTACTCTCTGATGCTTTCTCCCACACTCCCCCCAAGTGGTGATGCATCTGGTGCTTGTGCTTCACCACTGACCTTAATTGTGGTCGCAGTGTGGGAGTGCACATTCTGTGACGGTAATTTCACTCCAGATGATCGTGGCTCATCTGTACAGATTTTAAAACAGAGCTAGCAACAGAATGACAATGTGAGAAAATTGTATTTGCTCTCAATCTACAACTACTGAGATTTGTGTCAGAGGCTGCTAATGGAGGTGGATTATTTTATGGAAGAGATCTTTACATATGGAAGTAATTTATTGGCTTCAAGGCCTAGAAATTTGGTCTTGTAGCTCCCATACTTTGGGTGCTAATTGGCCAGTAATCTCCCAATATAATAGGTAGGAAGCATGTGTACATACCCCATTAAAATTCTGCCTGCTGTATTGGTTAAGGTAAATGGGCTGGTGATAGGAGCACACATGGGGAACATTCAAAGCCCAAAATACCCTATTAAAATAAGGACTAGCTTTAGAGGGAACTTAGAAAAATTGTAATATTATTAGGCAGAATCAACATGATTTTATGAAAGAAGAGCATATTTCACAAATGTATTAAAGATTTTTGAGCATGTAACTGGTAGATTAAGGGGGACCAGCACATATAGCATATTTAAATTTTCAGCAGGCATTCAATAACGTGGCATACAAGATATTGTTACATAAGTTAAGGGTTCATGGAGTTGGCATGGATTGAGGATTGATTAATGGACAGATAACTGAAAGTAGGAATAAATGGGCCATTTTTGATTTGGCAGATTGTAACTAGTGGAGTGCTGCAAGAATCAGTGCTTGATCTTCAGCTATTTACAATCAACATCAGTGACTTAGATAAGGGTACCAAGTGTAATATACCCAAGTTTACTGATAATACAAATTATGTGGGAAAGCGAACTGTGAGGACAGAAAAAGGCTGCAAAAGGATATTGACCAGTTAAGTGCATGGAAAAGAATGTGTCAGATGGAGTATAGTGCGTGGAGATGCGAAATTATCCACTTTGATAGGAAGAATAGGAAGAGACTAGTAATTGTTGGTATTCAGTAGGATTTGGGTTTTCTTGTAGACAAGTCCCAAAAATTAACATGTAGTTACAGCAAGCAATTAGGGTGACATATGGTATGTTAGCCTTTGCTGCATGATGTTGGAATATCATAATATGTAGGATATTAGTGAGACAGCATCTGGAGTACTGCACACAGCTATGGTCTCCTTACCAAAGGAAGGAAATGCTTATCTTAGAGGAGATGCAATGAAGCTTCAAAAGATTGATTGCTGGGATGAGGGGCTTGTCCTCTGAGGAGAGATTTGAGTAAAATGGGCTTCTATTCTCTGGAGTTTAGAAGAATGAAATTAAATCACACTGAAATGTGTGTAATTTTTAGAGGTCTTAACCAGGTAGATGCTGGGAGGCTGATTCCCTTGGCTGCGAGTGTGAAACTAGGGATCATAGTCTCAGTATAAGGGGTTGGCCATTTAAGACTGAGATGCTGAGATTTTTTTCATTCAGAGAATTGTGGATCTTTGGAATTCTCTAGCTCTGGGGCTGTGAATACTCAGGCATTGAGTATATTGTGATGAAACACAAACTACCCTAGTTTGAAGTTTGGAGGACAGGAACTCCAGTTCCCAATGAACCACGAGCCTCTAGTGCATGTGCTGGCCTGGAACTGGCCGCACATGTGCAGTTCGGATATTTTACGCTCTTCAGGCTGAGGACTGGCCCTGCGCGCCTGCACAGCAGCAAAGAAAAAGAACAGCATGAAAATGCAGGTCAGATGACCTGATACAGAGCACCATTATTTAGTAGGTGTCTCAGGGAGCAGGACACGGGATGGAGACAGGGAGAGGTCCCAAACCAGGGAGGGGAACAAGGAAAGGTCCCAAAAGGAAGTTCCAGGTAAGGGGCAAAGACAGGGACAGAATTGGGTCCTGTTAAGTGAAAGAAAGGAACAGAGTAATAGGCTCTGAATTGAAGAAAGAGCTGTAGGAAGCAGACTTTAAGCGATGTGGGCTTGAGAGAAATCTAGAAGGTCCAAGAAGGCAGCCGAAGGCTGGTAATTCTGTGGTGTGGGCCATGGGGCAGTGGTGTTCTGCTTAGCACGGTTGAAGATCTGAAATTTTGCTTGGGAGTTGAAGCTTGAGGGTACTTGGAGGTTCAGGGGAAAAGAATCTCGGAAGGCAAGATTGAAGTCCTGCGAGGTGGGTCATTGTTGAAGCCGTCTGAATGGGAGCAACTTTTGGAGAGAATTCCAAGGCGAGAGCTTCAAAGATGGAGATGAGAAACACTCGGCAGCAAGATGAAGTTTCAGTGAGATTGGTTGGCTCACAATGTGACAAATATTTGAGTGGGTTGCTGAAAAATCCATGGAATCTGTTTTGGTTATATCTGTTATTTATTATGTAATGCGGTGTGTTTGACCACACTTTGTCTGTTAATTTGTAGAATACAGCAAAGGAGGACTAAGAATTTGATTAAGAGGGAAAAAAATAGAGTATGAGAGTAAACTTGCAAGGAACATAAAAGCAGACTGTAAAAGCTCCTATGGGCAGAATTTTCCAAGCCCGCTGGCGGCAGGCGTGATAGGTGGTGTGCGCGGGAAATATAGGGGGATTCGCTCCACGACAGCATGAAGGCAGGTCGCGATCTTCTGCTCATCCCACCGACCCGGTGGGCCGTGTTTCCAGCCATTGGTCAGCGGGGAGCTAATTGTAATACATTAGCGTATAATTAAAAAGCCATCCCACCAGGCTCTTGGAACCGCTCCATATCGTCCGTCCACGTTGGAGGGAAAGCATGCTGACGTGCTTCACAACAGCACGCAGGCGACATGCACTTGGCGGCCTCCGCTTTGGGGGAACTGAGGTTAGTGAGCAGCAGCGTTCTCCACAGCTCGCCTGATGTTTACAGGCCTCAGGGGTGCCGGGGAGTGGTGGGGTCAATTGATGCCTGGCCCCGGAGACGACTGCCGAGGGGGGGGTTATGTGTCTGAGGGCAAGTGCTGGCCAGCCTCGGAGGCGACTGTTGAGGGGGGGGTTATGTGTCTGAGGGCAAGTGCTGGCCAGCCTCGGAGGCGACTGTTGAGGGGGGGGGTTATGTGTCTGAGGGCAAGTGCTGGCCAGCCTCGGAGGCGACTGCTGAGGAGGGTGGTGTCTGGGGGCAAGTGCTGGCCAGCCTCGGAGGTGACTGCTGAGGGTGGGGGGGTGGGGGTCAATTGCTGCCCTGGCACTGCATCCTGCGCACAGGCAATTGAGGAGGATGGCAGGGTAAGTGAGGGAAGTGGCCACGCATTAGGGACACCTGCATAAACTGACCATGTCTCTGCAACTGAGACAGATCAGGCACAGCCACAGTGATATGATTGGGGTCAGACTCCTAGCCTGCCCACCCATGCAAGCAACACGGAGGCAACAAAGGGCCACCAAGCGATCCATACATTAACCCCCCACGCCACCGCGCCCCCCCAACTCCCCCATCCCCCCGGCACAGACCACGAGTCCACCACAACCTTATTGGTCTCACTTTCTTTCATGCTGCAGGAGGACCACGTCAGGATCATGGATCCTGGTGACCTAGCTGTCTGCCTGATGGCCTACAGAGATCGTATAATGGAGGAGAAAAATGAAGATGGAGGAGAAAGCGACTGAGGCACTTGGCTGCGCAAAGGGAGGTGCAGCAACCTCATGAAGAAGAGGGAGCTGGGGCTTCCACACATGCTGTCCAGGAGTGACAGTGAGCTGTGGCTGGTCGTTGCATAGCTCCACCCAGGGTCTATAGCCATTCCTGCAGATTACTGAGAGCCAATGTCACCAATGACTGCGCATGTCTAAGGACCTGGTGACTCACATCTGCCACTTACTGCAGGAATTAGCGCCAAGGGCACATGGAGGGCATCCACTGCCAGAGGCTGTGAAAGTGACCATGGTGCTCAATTTCTATGCCAGTGGCTCCTTTCAGGGCTGCACTGGTGACCTCTGTGGGATTTCACAATCCGCCACTCACAAATGCATCCATAAGGTCACGGATACCATCTTCTCCATGACACATAACTTTGTGCACTTCACCCGGGACCGGGGCAGCCAGGATGCAAGGACCATTGGATTTGCCCTGATCTTGGGATTCCCACAGTGCAGGGTGTGATTGACTGCACTCATGTGGCGCTCAGGTCTCCATTGCTACACTCAGTGGACTTCATCAGCTGCAATGGCTTTCACCCACTGAATGTGCAGCCAGTGTGCGACCACCAGAAACGCATCCTGCAGTTATGTGCATGGTTTCCAGGAAGTGTGCATGACGCCTACATCGCTCGCAGATCCCTGAAGTCTTCCAGGGTCTACAGAGGCTGTGGGGTTGGCTTCTTGGGGACAAGGGCTACCCATGGGGGCCGTGGCTGATGATACCCATGTGCTGGCCTCAGACTACAGCAGAGCGATGCTATACTGAGGCTCATGCAGCAGCCCGTAACTTGGTGGAGCAGACCATCAGGATGCAGAAGATGTGTTCTGCTGCCTGGCCCAGTCTGGTGGAGCCCTGCAATACAGTCTGCAGAGGGTGTAACACATTGTCGCCGTCTGCTGCACCCTTTACAGCCTGGCGCTGCAACGGGGAGAGGAGCTGGCTGAGGAGGAGATGGAGGAGCTGCACATCTCCTCCGGTGTGGAGGACGCTGATGGGTTGAGGTTGAGGGGGTCCTTGGTGGTGACGACGATGGGGATGAGGCTCTCGGACTGGCTAAATGAGGCAGGCGCACTCGGGAGGCCCTCATAGCTGCCAGATTTGTGGAGGATGATGACGACATACAGTGAGGTGTCCCCATAGATCCTCACATTGCAGTTGTGAATGTTTGACTCCAGTCTGGCTTATCGCAGCACCAATACCCTTTGTGAGAATGCTCCTGTCATGGAGATGCAGTGGAGGCCCTAATAGTCACTCAATCGCAGGAGAATGATGACAACGTGCAGTGAGGACACTCCATAGATCTTCACATAGCCTCTGAGAATGTCTGACTCCTGTCTGGCCAAGGGCAGCTCGCTTGCGCTCCATGATCAGCGCCATCTCAGAGACGTAGCCATGAAACTTTAGACGCTTCTGATGCTGAGTCCGCTTTCAGCACCTCAGCCCTTCAGGAGTTGGTGCACCGCATCACTGGTTGCAGATGCTGGTGTGATGAGGGCCAGCCCCACCTTAAAGGTGCTGAGAGCACACAGAGAGAATGACGGAACTCTGTGGCGTCTGCCCACTACATTCTGGCAGCAATGACCAGCACTACCGAGGTGCAGGCATCAGTAATGTTTCCAGGGAGTGTGAAGCTGGACCATCACTGTGGTTTGAAAGCTGTACAGTGCACAGGGAAAAGGCCCTGGACTGAGACACCTGCCTTTATCTTGTGCAGAAAGGTTCCACATCTGAGTGACACGAGCACTGCTCATTGGAACAAGAAGCCATAGGCAGGGTGACATTCTTAGTAGTTCATTGACAATAATGAACAGTATGTACAAGTGATCTACACCTGCCAGGCTGTGCAACTACTTTTATCTAACTGTCTAACCCTGCCGCTATGTCTTGGTGCTCCCTGGACATCCACAGCAGAGGTGGAGGCAGCCTGCTGACTGTGACGCCCTGTCTGTGATGACTTTGGCAGGCATCTTCTGGAGGGCTGAAACTTGGAGGGCCCTGGCCTGCTTTCAGGGTCCTGCTGTGTGGCAGTGGCATCCTCCTCGGCCAGTGAAGCTGGATCTGCGGAGGTCACAGGAAGAGGGGCCAGTTACTCCCAGAGTCACCTGGATGTGTGGTCCCAGAGTGTGCACCTGCTGATCCTCCTCCCTATGGGTGCCCAAGGGCAACTCGCTGATTCCATGAGCAGAAGAGGTAGCTGGAGTGAGATCAAGCTGCCCAGCACCCCTCTCGCATACACACGGTTGGAGGCCAACTATGGCATCAGTGATGGAGTTAAGCCCGCGCAGCAGTGCAGGAGTGACGTCCTGGACCAAGGTCTCCATTGGGGCTGACACCCTGCCAGTGTTGACCTTGGTGCGTTGCAATGCCGGCACTATGACCTCAGCCTGATCACAGACGGACTCCTCCATCGTGCCTTCCAATTTAGAGGAGTGCAGCAGACATCCCTTGTTGTTCCCGAGATTGCCTTTGCAGCTCCAGCAACTGTGACATGGCCGAGTCCAGAGGCTCATCATCTGGCTCGGACTCAACAACATTCTGACCTCCAACAATCCTCCGGGTGCCGGGGACCTGGGAAGTCCCTGCCTCCACCTGCTGTGGATCAGAAAGTGCGATGTGCTCACCAGATTGTGATCCCAAGGCTACTCTAAAGCTGGGTCCCACCGAGGTGTGTGTCTTTGTGCTGGTGGAGGGTGTGGGTGAGCGCTGTGATGGGACTTCAGGGAGGGTGCCTTCAGATTCCTCTTCAGAGGTTTCTTCGAAGCTTGATTGGAGGTCCTGGGTCATGGATTCTGTCGACTGTTTGGCAGAGGTGCCTGCGAAAGCAAGGGGGTATAATTAGTGCATGACAGTGACCTGTGAAAGAGGACACATCACTCACAGCATGGTTGTCTGGTGGATGTTGCACTGCTGGGTCATCACTTGGTAGAGCAGCGCCGACCTCACTGTCAGTACAGGACTGGTCCTGGTCCTCGCCGGCCAGCTGGATTGTTCTGTTTTAGAATCCTGTCAGAAATTTGATTTTCGATATCCCTCCACCTGTCTGTGACCTTTTCCTCCTCTTGTGAGCCAGTTTGTCCTGCATGGATGGAGATGGGGAGAGTGTATCAGGACGCCTGCCTGGCTGGATGATAAGTATATCTGGCCTGTGCAGGTGGTGAGTGGTCCCATGGACAGGATGAGGACAATGACGGTATGTGTGGAAGAGTGAATGGTGATGTCCCTTGCACTGGCAGTGAGTGAGGGCCCCGTGGACATGTGATGTGTTTGTGATTGTGTGAGTTGGGAGGGATGAAAAGAGTGACTTACTACGGTGGAACGGAGGAGATCATTCATCCTTTTGTGGCACTGGGTGGCTGTCCTCCTCTGCAGGGTGTTTGCGCTGACCACCGCTGCCACCGCCTCCCAAGCTGGGTAGTTGCTACCCATCCTGCAGCCAGAGCGGGGGGTAGAGAATATCCCAGTGGGCCTCCACGGCATCCAGCAGTCGCTCAAGGGGTCCGTCATTGAAGCGGGGGGCTGCAGCCTTTTTGCCTTTACTGGCCAGGTCTCCCAGGCAGCGGTGGTGAGCTGGTGGCAATGAGCGCTTTGCTGGCAGCTGTTTTTTAAAGATGGCAGCCAGCGTGATGCAACAGCAGGGTGATGGTGAGCAGGCGAATGAGACCCCGCCCACCATGGAGACGGTGTGTTTCCCAGGAATGCATAAATAACGTGGTGGTCTTGGGAAGCTACGACATGAGAATCCGCCATTTTCATTGCCGGGTAGGACTCCATTTCACCCGCTACCACGCTTCGTTCAATTCTGGAAAAATTCCGCCCTATTTGCATGTAAAAAGAAAAAGATCAGTGAAGACAAATGCAGGTCCCTTACAGTCCTCAGCTGGAGAATTTATAACAGAGAACAAGGATATGGCAGAGCAATAAAACAGCTCCTTTAATTCTGACTTTACGGAGGAAGATACAAATAATTCCCCAGAAATACTAGTGAATCCAGGGCCTAGTGAGAAGGAGGAATCGAAGGAAATTTGTATTACTAAAACAGTAGTGCTGGAGAAATTAATGGGACTGAACGCCAATAAATCTCCAGGGCCTGATAATCTACATCCCAGGGTACTAAAGGAGGTGGCCATGGAAATAGTGGATGCGTTGGTTGTCATCTTCCAAAATTCTGTAGATTCTGGAACAGTCCTGGCAGATTGGAGGGTGGCAAATGTAACCCCACTATTTAAAAAAGGAGGGAGGGAGAAAACAGCAAATTACAGACCGGTTAGCCTGGCATCAGCAATAGCAATTTTAGAGTCTATTATAAAGGATGTGATAACAGGACACTTAGAAAATATCAACGGGATTAGGTAAAGTCAACATAGATTTATGAAAGAGAAATCATGTTTGACAAACCTACTGGAGTTATTTTGAGGGTGTAACTAGCAGAATAGATAAGGGAGAACCAGTGGGTGTGGTGTCTTTGGATTTTCAGAAATCTTTTGATAAAGTCCCAGATAAAATGTTAGTGTGTAAAATTAAAGCACATGGGATTGGGGGTAATATATTGACATGGATTGAGAATTGGTTAGCAAACAGGAAACGGAGAGTAGGAATAACTGGGTATTTTTCAGAGTGGCAGGCGGTGACTAGTGGGGTACCGCAGGGATCAGTGCTTGGCCGCAGCTATTCACTATATATATCAATGATTTGGATGAGGGAACCAAATGAAATATTTCCAAATTTGCTGATAACACAAAACTTGGTCGGAATGTGAGCGATGAAATGGCTTCAAGAGGCTTCAAGGCAATTTAGACAGGTTGAGTGAATGGGCAAATACATGGGAGATGCAGTATAATGTGGCTAAGGGTGAAGTTATCCACTTCGATAGGAAAACAGAATGGCAGAGTATTATTTAAATTAGATTGGGAAATGTTGATGTACAAAGGGACCTGGGTGACCTTGTACATCAACTACTGAAAGCAAGCATGCAGGTGCAGCAAGCAGTTAAGAAGGCAAATGGTATGTTGGCCTTCATTGCGAGAGGACTTGAGTATAGGAGCAAGGATGTCTTACTGCAGCTGTACAGGGCCTTGGTGAGACCACATCTGGGCCTGAATTTTCAGCTCAGCGGGTGGGCGCGATTGGCAGGCCTGGGAGTGATTCAGAAACGGACCACCGACCACGATTTCACACTGGCTGGCCTATTAATGGCCAGCCAGTATGGAGCGCATGCTGATACAATCAGCACTGCCTGGGCTGTGGGCAGGAGGAGGGCATGCACTGAAGTCGGCGCGGGTGCGGGGAGAGCACGGAATGAAAGCTCCCTGAAGGCAGAGAGCTGCCTCAGGGAGCTGAAGAATTTAAATACAAAAAATAAAGATTTTAAAAACTGGGAAAAGATGCCCAAGCATCTAAAACAGTTGCCTCAACATACACAACACGAAAATTCTGTCCAAACATTTTTGAAATTTAATGACGGAAACCTCATCCTGCCCTTGGATTAAGTTTCCTGAAAAATTCAAAGGCCGCCTGGCCGATTCGCCCGCCCATCAACCGTAAGGTTGGACGGGCAGCAAAAAAATCCCAGTTAATTGCACTATTAATGGGCTTAATAGCCCACACAATTGTTGGCGGGCACGCTTCCGACTTTAGTGCTCACCCGCCAACTGAAGTATCGGAGCAGGAGTAGGCCATTTGCGAGTGTACCGTGATGTCGGGATGCTCGCCTGACATCATCACACACTATTTTACGCTCAAGTGTGCCGGGTGCGCTTCCACACATCGAGCGAAAAATTCTGCCCCTGGTGTATTGTGTGCAGTTTTGGTCTCCTTACCTAAGAAAGGATATACTTGCCATAAGGGGAGTGCAGCAAAGGTTCACCAGACTGATTCTTGGGATGGCAGGATTGTTATATGAGGAGAGATTGGGCTGACTAGGCCTGTATTCATTGAAGTTTAGAAGAATGAAAGCAGATCTTATTGAAACAAATAAAATTCTGACAGGGATGGACAGACTGGGTTCAGGGATGATGTTTCCTCTGGCTATGGGGATCTAGAACAAGGGACCACAGTCTCAGGATATGGGGTAAAATCATTTAGGGCTGAGATGAGGAGAAATTTCTTCACTCAGGGGGTGGTGAACCTATGGAATTCTCTACCACAGAAGGCTATGGAGGCCAAATCACTGAATATATTTAAGAAGGAAATAGGTTTCTGGACTCTAAAGGCATCAAAGGGTATGGGTAGAGTGCCGGTGTATGGCGTTGAGATAGATGATCAGCCATGATCATACTGAATGGTGGATCAGGCTCAAAGGGCCGAATGGCCTACTCCTGCTCCTATATTCTCTGTTTCTAACTCACATGTACCTCATACTTACCCTGAATGGTAGAGTATAAATAGATACTGTAAATTGTTTTATATTTCTGAACTTGTATAGCATAGCTTATTTTTTTTAGTCCAAAACCCATGGAATCTTGTGGCTTTATTCACTTAGTAAGCGTCTTGCATCTCAAACTTTATCTACTTTAAACAAAACATTATTTGCCCTTAACCAGATCTCCCCCATGACATGGGGTCTAGCCAAGAATAATAACAATATTCAAGCCAGAGGTTGATAGATTTTTAGATACTTAGGGAACCAAGGGATATGGAGTTGATGTAGAAGATTAACCATCAAATTGAATGGGTGAGCAGGCTCAAGGGACCATATGGCCTACTTCTGCTCTTATTTCTTATGTTCTTATGAAAGAGATTCAATTTTTTCAGTGTACAACTTGTTTGCGACCTCATGCAGGTTAAATGCCTCCTCTCCTAGTGACAGTCATGATGCTTTCAACCTGGTCGCATTCATGACAATTTCATCCTGCACCAGTACTCTGTGTCATTTTTATTCCAAAGCATGCGGCCAAGTTACAGACTGGCTACTGGGCCACAAGGGATTCTGGACATGACTCGTGATTCCTGTCAGGATCTCATACACAGCTGCAGAGCAGGACTACAATGACAGCCACACTGCTGTAAGTAAAATTATCAAACAAACAACACCATGAAGCAATGATTCTGCTGCCTATATCATTGCAGAGGAGCTTGAGCAGGAATCCTGAATTCATCGTCATTGTTTGTTACAAGCTCCACAAAATTGCCATCATGAGGAACTAACTTTTAACAGCATCTGGGCAGTAACATGTGTAGAGGAAGGAAAAGGAGCTTGAAGAGGATGAGGAGGAAGAAGAGTGAGGGGTAATGACCACCCGTACCCCTCCCTGCCTGAACTCAGAGACCAACTCATCAAGGAGCACTTTACCTAAATCAACACTCTCATTCCCCATTCATCAACAGTGCCGCAATCCGTACTATTTTTCTTGCAACCATTATCCGATCATGTTCCTTCACTCCATCCTTACAGCTCTTGCCCTTATTTCACTTCAAAGAAAAACACTAACACCAAATCCAGAACAGAAAAGAAACTTATCAAATAAACATGCCAAAACATATCGCCATTGACAAAAAAGCTCCCAGCTTACCCTTGTGCAAACCCTTCTGTTCTCGTTTTTCCCTCCTCGGCGTTTCCCCAGTAGCTACAACTTGGGAGGTGGAAGGCTGCTGAGTTTCCATTGGGAACACGTCAAGTGGCCAAGCTAGCCTCAAGCAGCTGTGAGCCTCGTGGGCCTGGCTACAGGCTGTAATATCTTGCAGTTTGGCCTAGCTGGCTGTCTGGCACTAAAAAAGGCACTGGCAGAGTGGCTGGCAAAGAGCAGAAACCTCTCCCAGAGAGCCAAGACCATTCCCTAAGAGGTGTGAACTTAGAACCATGAAAAGAGTACAAAGAAGTTTCACTAAAGTCAAACTAGGAATTAAAGTTTATAGTTACGAAGAATTTGCTTGAATGCCTGAAACTTTTTCCTTTGGAGCAGAAAACTGTAATGTAATGTAATTAGATAAAATGTTAACAAAATTTAAAAAGGGTAAGTAGCAATTTCCGCTAGGTTTCTTCAGTAATAGATCAACATAACACTGAAAAATGGCATAAATGGCTAAAAGCAATTATTTCTCCTTGGTTTTCAAAGATCTTTCACTGAAATTACAGTATGAGATTGGGAGAATCTTGCAGTTCTCTCCCATTGTTTCCACTGATGGCTGAATTGGTAACAAGGGAGCAATTATTTAGAATGATCATACTGATAGATGCCGAGGTACAGACTAACACTATTTGAATGGGAATAAAATTACTATCTGGAAATGAAGAATGTAAAACGATATGGGGAAAGAGCTGGGAAGTGGGATTAGATAGATGTCTCCAGTTAGCATTGGCATACATTCAGTGGACCACATGGCTTCCTTCTGTGCTTTAATTTTTATAATTACCCGATGGGAGTAAATAATTCCTTTCATGCAGCCTTTTCTGTAGATGTAGAGGAACTGAAAGTGAGACAACACACAAGCTATGGACTCCCAGATAGAAGTGGATTATTCCCTTTTGCACAGGGTATACTGCACACATACAGGAACTGACATGGAGACACAAACGAGTGGTACAGTACCAAATAGGAGTGAATTATCTATTCAAGTTGCTGTAAACAATTATAGAGCAGAACAGCTTTAATGCAGATGTTGGTCATCCACAAATTCCCATCATGAATGTAAAATGCAATAATGCGGAATGGACAAATGATAGAGAAAATGTAACGAAAATATAATTAATCAATAAATGATTACAATTTTAAAGTCTGCCAGTGTATTGCTATCATAAGTACCCTTTCATATTTCACTCTGCTAACAGTTTAGGACCACAGGTTATTATTGGTAGAGGATTACCTCTTCAACATGGTAACCAGGAAGCCAGTATAATTCTCGGTTCAGCTATCCTCTAGGTTCATTGGTTAAATACACCCTCTGGTGTGGTGCACACAAAGCAGGTGTGTTCTGAGTTTGCTGATCTCAGCCAGAACAGAGAATGTAGAGTTATAATTAGTGATAGAGCTAGAATAGGGAAAAATCAGTGAGGACTCTCCCACATGATCATTATTGAGGAAATCCTACTGGAGAGTGTGCGCTTGATTTTTCTTACAAGCTGTGGCCAGTAACAAGTGTCAGGATTAACCACTTGCTCAATAGACCTAATGCGAGCCACAGTCCACTTCAAGGGCCTGGCCTCACTAACATAGGGCAGCAGGCATTGGGTAGAAAATAGAGCCTGGAGCAGGCCAGTGTAAAATTGTGAAACTATATCCCAGCATCAGTCGGCAAAGAGGAGAAAACTGGGTGCTAAAGTAATTTGACTTAATTTGGGATAGGAAACCATGGCTGCCATCACTGCTGAGGAATTACAAAGAAGTTATTTAATATGTGCAGGGCACCACATGGTGTTCTGACAGGTGCACATAAATTACTTGAAGCACTGAGTCAACGATGCTGTTGGTCTCACAACTGACCACGTTCTGAAGTCTTGCTGCTTTGTATGCACTCAGCTTGCGGGGAAATGGCTGACAACTCACACACAAAATCCCAAGCAAGGCAGCCAGCTGGCTAATTATGGTACAATGTGAGCAAGATGAGGGATTATCTTCAGGAAGGATTGTTACTGGGAAAGCTTAGCTAGGTAAGTAACTGATTTGTGTAGCTGAAAACCATCTAATAAATGAAACAGCAGTGTTTCCCAGTGATTCTTACTGCCTTAATATTCTCTTGAGCATGGATGAATTGCTCGGCTCTCTCATCAGGTGCAGATTACAAAATTAAGCTTGACTGCAGCAAATCTGAGTGCAGATTGAATAGTTTTACTGTTTGGCTTAAGATTTCATTTGTTGAACATTATTAAGCTGTGAAAACAAACACTGCTTGGTGTGCATGCATCTTTCCAACCAGGGGGGATCTTCCTCCTCCTTTGGCCTCTGTCACTTACACCTGCTCCCTTGTCCTAATCAACCTTTCTCCCACCATGACTTCTGAAGCTCAAACAGCTGGAGTATTTGGTTTGTGAAGCATCCTATCTGTGTTAACGTTTGCAGGGTTTGAATTCCAGGGTGGTCAATACTAATATTATAAACAGGATGTTTCCTGAAGAGCTGAAATAGTGAGGGGGAGGGTATGATTTAACCCGAGGTTAGAAACAAACACATTCCTAACTAATACATAAGAAACATAAGGATTTTTAGGATAAGAAAAGTGGCTTTAGTCCTGAACGAGCCCTCCCCGATCTGCCTTCTCACCGTCTCCATCTAGCTAAGGAGAAAGAGAGGGTGATAGGTGGGTCCAGGAGTTCTTTGGAGCTGCCTCCACGCCTTTGCCATAATTTAGAAGTGCAATGGAAACCTGAGAAAAACCTGGGCCCTAATGCCAAATGAAGGGCAATTCTGTGCCAACTATGAACTACTTTTAGAATGTTACTGGTTCAAAGTAATTTTTCTTTCACCGGGTGTCAGCATTCATCAGGTAAGAACTGTATGGGGCAGAGTAGCAGCAGGGCAGTAGAAGGGATTATGGCTTTAGTTCTGATCTTTGCTACTGATAAAACTGATTAAAAATTTGGATAACTGTAGCAATTAATATCACCATATTATAAGTCACACAAGTAATTGCAAATATTGCCTTTCATTTAGTATCAGCTTCATACAGTTGGTAGCACTATTTTTGGACTAATCTTATATTTCAGACCGACAATCCAGTGAAGTATTGATGGGGTATCAAGCTTAAGATGAGACTTTGAATTGAATTTTCCCTTGAATGACAGAATAGAACTAACTGGCCTTCCCTTGTGACTTTGCAAGTGTTGTGCATCCTGACAGCAGAACTGAAAGTGCACAGGACTTCTGCTTGGAGGCGGGACGACAGGTCACGTGCAATCACACAGCAGGCAGGCAATTTCATATTCATAGTCATGGGTCCCAGCCAACTGTGCGATGGAGACGGACAGGAATCCACCAACCCCACTGTCACCTCATAGAGTCGATGGTCCGGCACCATATTTAATTGGCACCCAAATCGGCATCTACTGTCTGCAAGCCAGCAGCATCAGTCTGGCTGTCTGAAAGGAAGTTTTAGAAGTCTTACTGCTGCGACTCCCTCCTCTCCTGCCACACTTGGATCCCTGTAACTGCTGCCACCTCCTCCCCATCTGTTGATCCCAATCACCTGCTGTTATGCCATACCTTAAATGTCTGCCACTGCTTATCTATGGTCTTACTTTTTAACCTATTTTCCTAGTTCACTGTAGCCAACTCTGTCTTCATACTTTCATAATTGCCTTCATTTAATTTTAAGACTCTAGTTTCAGCCCCACATTTTTCACCCTCAAGCTGACTGTGAAATTCTATCATGTTATGATCACTCATGCCTGGTGGATCTTTTGCTATAAGATAGTTAACTAATCCAGTCGGAATATACATTATCAGGTCTAAAATAGCCTGTTCCTTGGTTGGTTCCATAATGTATAGTTCTAAGAAACTGTCCAGAATACCCTATATGAGCTTATCCTCAAGGTTACTTTTGCCGATTTGATTTGTCCAATCAATATGAAGATAAAATTGCCCATGGTTATTACAGTGCTTTTCTTTCAAGTCCCCATTAGTTCTTGATCTATAATCTATCCTAAAATGTAGCTGCTGTTAGTGGGCCTATAAACTATTCCCACCAGCGACTTCTTTCCTTTGCTACTTCTTATCTCCATTCACCTGTTTCTACATCCTGATCTTCTGAGCCAAGGTCATTTCTCACTACTACGCTGATCCCATACTTTTTTAAAAAAGCTATCCCATCTCCTTTTCCTTTCATGCTACTGTTCCTAAATGTCAAATGCCCTCCCTTGAATTTTCTGTTCTTGGTCTTTATCACTTTGTAATCACATCTCTGTAATGGTTCTCATAACGTGTTGATTTATATCCATTTGTGCATCTTCTTATGAATGCTGCATGCATTCAGATAAAGAGCCTCTGTCTTTTTGCCATTTCCCCTACTCTGACCTTTTTTGTTGGTGCAGTCTTATGTTTGTGAGCTCTGTCCCTTCCTATCACACTCTGGTTATCATTGCCTGTATCATTACACTGTACTACTGCCTTGTCCTTTCTCTTTAACTTTGTAAACCTCCACTCACGTGAACCCTCCCCCCACCATTGAGTTTAAAGCCCTCTCTACAGCCCTAGATATATGATCTGCCAGGATATTAGTCCCAGCACAGTGCAAGTGAGGACTGTCCCAACAGTACAGCTCCCTCTTTCCCCAGTATTGGCGCCAGTGACCCATGAATCAAAACCCACTTCTTCCAAACCAACCTTTGATACATGCATTCAACTCTCTGATCTTATTTACCCGATGCAAAAAATCAAAACACGAATCACTTTCACTGTTTCATATAATGCTGTTCTCCACAGTGATGTGGACTCCAGATATTTATCCAGCAGCTGGCATAACTCTTCAATAACTTCTGGGATGAGCCATTATTGCCTTGCGAAAAGATCAACTTCTGTAAACTCTATGGAAAGGAATATGGTAAGTAAATGTATTCTGTGATGCCTCACTCTAAGTTCCTGAAATCTAACCTCCATTTCCGCCTCCACCTCCTCTTTATAACATAGGAATAGTAGAAGGTCCATTTGGAAACTCATTTTGTTCAGTTCTCACTTTAATGTCAGGAGAACTATTTTAAAATGCTTCAGAGCGTAACGTGAAAAAAATTGCTTTGGGTTGTGGGATGTTGGTTTCTGAAATAAGCTCCTTCTATAACCATAATTTAAAAAAATTATTCATTTATGGGATGTGGGCTTCACTGGCTATTACCCATCCTGAATTGCCCTTGAGAAGGTGGTGGTGAGCCACCTACTTGAACTGTTGCAGTCTATGGGGTGTAGATACATCCACAGTGTTGTTAGGAAGGGAGTTCCAGATTTTAACCCAGTGACACTGAAGAATGGCGATATAGTTCCAGGCCAGGATGGCTTGGAGGGGAATTTGCAGATGTTCCCATGCATCTGCTGCCATTGTCCTTTTAGGTAGCGCAGGTTGGAGGCTTAGAAGATGCTATGGAAGGAGCCTTGCTGCATTCTTTGCTGCAGTGCATCCTGTAGATGGTACACACTGCTGCCACTGTGCGTCAGTGGTGGAGGGAGTGAATGTTTAAGGTAGTGGATGGGGTGCCAGTCAAGTGGGCTGCTTTGTCCTGGATGGTGTCAAGATTCTTGAGTGTTGTTGGAGCTGCACTCATCCAGACAAGTGGAGCGTATTCCATCACACTCCTGGCTTGTGCCTTATAGATGGTAGACAGGCTTTGGGGAGTCAGGAGGTGAGTTACTCATTGCAGGATTCCCAGCCTCTGACCTGCTCTTGTAGCCACAGTATTTATATGACTAGTCCAGTTCAGTTTCCGGTCACTCCTCAGGATCTTGATAGCAGGGGATTCAGTGATGGTAATGCCATTGAAAGTTGAGGGAGATGGTTGGATTCTCTCTTGTTGGATATGGTCACTGCCTGGAACTTGTGTGGTGCGAATGTTACTTGCCATTTATAAGCCTGAGCCTGAATATTGTCTTGCTGCCAGACTGCTTCAAATGGGTGCAACAAAGTTTACTTTCTATCCTATATTATCGGAATTAATCTTCTGCTTTAAGGACTGTGAGGCCTATAGTGTTGAAGTCAGTTCCTCCCCATAATTGGGGTGAACCCAATCACAGAATGTTATCTGTGCCTGGCACAAGTCCAGACTATGGCCGGGTTCTTCTGCGCCCGTTGGCATTGGGCGTGTTCGGTGCATCAGTGGACAATATGGTGAGAAGGCCAAAAATCGGTTTCACGAAGTTGTGAAACCAGTTTGCGATTGTCTACTCCATCATTGGACCTCGGGAATCTCACTGTAATACATCTGCATATCATTATAAGGCCAGCCTGCAGGAATCATCCCCCCCACTGGATTGTCCGCTCATGTCGGCGTGATTGCACGCTGACGTGTTTACAATAGCATATAAAAGGCGTGCATTTGGCGGGCTGCACTTTGAGGGAAACTTGGAGGTAATTGCACAGTAACATTGTGCAATGCTCGCCCGGGTCGCCTGTCGAACTTCAAGGTTGAGAGATGGTTGGGGGGGCGGGGGTGGGCGGGGGATGGGGGCAAGGGCTACCCTGTGGTTGAAAGTAGCACACAAGCACGTGCCGGGTGGGGTGAGGATGGGTGGGTGATGGAAGTGGCCATGCATTAGGGACACCTTGTATAGAGTGACCATTCCTCTGCAGCTGAGACAGTTCAGGCGCGTCACATTGATATGATTGGAGTTGGGCCTCTAGCTTCTCTGCCCACTCAAGCAATGCAGAAACATCAAAGTGCCATCAAGTGCTTCAGAGCTTTTCACCCCTCGGGCACAGGCTGCAACCTAAGAGCACTTTAGTGGACTGCAGAACAGTTGGATGAGTGGGCACATTGTTCAATCTCCTTGCTGAAGCTGACCATGGAGCAGTCACTGGGGGAGGCGCTCACAGCCCCTTGCAATGTCATCATCCCGGTTTGGACCAGTCTCCCCCATGGTTCAATTTAACAGTGCGACCTTGCAGCGCGGGTTAGGAGAATGCCTGCACCTGAGCTGAGAGCAAAGCATGCAGTCCAATGGGCAAAGCTGCCGCCAATCAATTGGGTGGAGTGGGGTGGAGATGGGTAGGGTTTGGGACAACCATGCAGTGCACTCATCTTTGGCCATCCAAGTGTTGGCCAACACTCTCCAGGGTGCGTTAAGGGGCCTTTAGACTTAACCAAGACAGGTTCTTAGTACATCCATGGTAATCCATGTGTCTCTTTCTTTCATCCTGCAACAGGAGTACACCAGGATCATGGAGCCTGGTGACATAGCTGGATGCCCTGTGGCTTACAGAAAACGAAGATGACGGGGAAGAGAGCTGCTCAGAGGGATGAGCAGCACACCCTGGAAGAAGGGATGGCTGGGCTCCCGCACATGCCACCGAAGAGCCACAAGGTCTATAGGCACTGCCTTTCATTCGAGCACATGACCGAGAACCAGGGTCAACAAAGACTGCACATCTCTAGCGCACTTTTCGATCACATCTGCCAGCTACTGCAGGATTTGCTGCCACGGGGATATGGCCAGTGGCCGCGAAAGTGACCAGTGCTTCTTTCAAGGCTCCACAAGTGACATCTGTGGGATATCACAAGTCTCTAGCCACAAGTGCATCCATGAGGTCACGCATGCCAGGATGCAAGAGTGATTGGATTTGCCCAGGTCTCGGGTTTCCCACAGGTGCAGGGTGCCATCGACTGCACTCATGTGACACTCAGATCTCCGTCACAACATGTGGTCAACTATGTCAACCGCTAGGGATTCCGTTTGCTGAATGTGCAGCTGGTGTGCGACCACCAGAAATGCATCCTGCAGGTCTGCTCATGGTTTTCAGGGAGCGTGCATGACGCCTACATTGTCAGTCGGCCACAGATCCCTGAAGCCTTCCAGGGTCCACAGAGGCTATAGGGATGGTTCCTCGGGGATGAAGGCTACCCGCAGAGGATGTGGCTGATGACACCTGTGCAGAGACCTCAGACTGTAGCAGAGCGACGCTATAATGAGGCTCATGCAGCAGCTCACAACTTGGTGGAGCAAACAATCGGGATTCTGAAAATGAGGTTCTGGTGCCTGGACCAGTCTGTGGAGGCCTGTAATATAGTCCATAGAGAGTGTCACACATTGTCATCATCTGCTGCGCCCTTTACAACCTGGTGTTGCAACAGGGAGAGGAGCTAGCTGAGGAGGAGATGGAGGAGCTGGAGGTCTCCTCGGATGAGGAGGACGCTGACGGGGATGAAGGTGAGGACATCCTCGATGGTGAGGACCTCGCACTGGCCAGATGAGGCAAGCGTGCTTGGGAGGCCCTCATAGCTGCTAGATTTGTGGAGGATGATGATGACATGCAGTGAGGAGATACCATAGATCCTCACATTGCATCTTGGAACGTTTGGCTCCAGTCTGGCTTATGGCAGTGCACCTTCCCTCTGTGATAATGCTCCTGTCATGGAGATGCGGTGAAGGCCCTAATAGTTGCTCAATTGCAGGAGGATGTTGACAACATGCAGTGAAGACACTCCATAGGTCTTCACATAGCCTCTGAGAATGTCTGACTTCTGTTTGTCGAGGGCAGCTTGCTTTCGCTCTGTGATCAGGGTCATATCGTAGAGACGCAGCCATTAAACTTCAAAAGCAGCTGATCCTTTGTCTGCCTTCATCACCTGACCCCTTCAGGAGCACAGCGTCACTGGTCACAGATGGTGAAGAGATGGGGCCAGCACCACCTTAAAGGTGCTGAGAGCACACAGAGAGAATGATGGAAATCTGTGACGTCTGTGCACTACATTCTGGCAGCAATGACGAGCACCGTCGAGGTGCAAGTATCAGTAATGTGTTCAGGGAGTGTGAGGTCTGAAGGCTGTCCAAAGCACAGGGAAGAGGCCCTGGACTGAGACACCCGCCTTTATGCAGAAAGCTTTCACATCTGAGTGACACGAACAGCCCTCATCAGAACATGGAGCGATAGGCAGGGAGACATTCTTGGGAGTTAATTGACAATAGTGAACAGTATGTACAAGTGATTAACACCCATGCCCAGGCTGTGCAACTACATCTTCTTAACTTTCCTAACCCTGCTGCTACATCTTGGTGCTCCCCGGGCATCCACAGCAGAGGTGGAGGGAGCCTGCAGACTGCTACGCCCTGTCTGTGATGACCTTGGCGAGTGTCCTCTGGATTGACGAGACCTGGAGGGCCCCGGCCAGCTTTTGGGGTCCTGCTGTGTGGCAGTGGTACCCTCCTCAACCTGTGGAGCTGGAGCTGCTGAGGTCAGAGGAAGAGGGGCTTTGAATGAGCTGGACACTCTCGGATTCACATGGATAGATGACCCTGGGGGAACGCCTGCTCATCCTCTTCCCTGTGGGTGCCCGAGGGCCCCTGGCTGACTCGTTGAGAAGAAGGGGTAGCTGGAGTGAGATTGACTGCTCCACACCCCTCTCGGATGCAGACTACTGGAGGCCAACTATGGCACCAGTGATGTATTTGAGCCCGCGCAGCAGTGCAGGAGTGGCGTCCTGGACCAAGGTCACCATGGTGGCCGCCATCCTACCAGTGTTGACCTCGGTGCATTGGCATGCCGGTACTCTCACCTCAGCCTGAAGACGGATGGACTTCTCCATCATGCCTTGCAATCTGAGGAGTGCAGCGGACATCCCTTCCTGATGTTCCCGAGCTTGCCTTTGCAGCTCCAGCAACTGTAACATGACCGAGTCCAGAGGCTCATCATCTGACTCAGAATCAGCAAATTTCTGACCTCGACCTGTCCTCTGAGTGCTAGATGCCTGGGAAGTCCCTGCCCCCACCTGCTTTGGATCAGATAGTGCAATGTGCTCACCAGATTCTGATCCTGAGGCTACTGTAAAGCTACGTCTCACTGAGGTGTGTGTCTCTGCGCTGGTGGAAGGTGTGGGTGAGCGCTGTGACGGAACTTCAAAGAGGGTGCCTCCAGATTCCTCTTCAGACGTTTCTTTGGGGCTTGATTGAAGACCCTGTGTCGCAGACTCTGTTGGCTGTTTCCTAGATGTGCCTGCAAAAGCAAGGGGGGAATAATTAGTGTATGGCAGTGGCCTGTGAAACAGGACACATCACTCACAGTATGGTTATCTGATAGATGCTGCACTGTTGGATCCTCATTTGGTAAAGCACTGCCAACCTTACCGTCAGCACAGGACCGGTCCAGATCTTCGCCGGCCAGCTGGATGATTCAGTTTTCAAAGTCCGTGAGGACCTTGATTTCAGGCATTCCTCCACCGGTCTGTGACCTCGCCCTGCTGTTATGTGCCAGCTTGTCCTGCATGACTAGAGATAGAGAATGTAAGCAGGACGCCTGCCAGGCCAGATGATAAGTATGCCTGGCATGTGTGGATGGTGAGTGTTCCCATGGATGGGACGAGGACAATGAATGTGCGTGTGAGAGAGTGAATGGTAATGTGTCTTGAACCAGCAGTGAGTGAGGGCCCTGTGGATCTGTGATGGGTTTGTGAATGTGTGAGTTGCGAGTGATGAGAAGAGTGACTTACCCTGGCGGAAAGGACGAGATAAGTCATCCTCTTGTGGGCACTGGGAGGCTGTCCTCTTTTGAAGGGCGTTGGTGGTGACCACCACTGTCTCCACCTCCCAAACTCGTGCCGCTGCCCATCCTGCAGCCAGAGCGGGAGTAGAGGACATCTTGGCATCCAAAAGGCATTCCAGTGAGGCATCATTAAACCTGGGGGCTGCAATCTTTTTGCCTTCTGTGGGCATCTTCCCTGCAGTAGTCCTGGGCTGGAAGCACTGAGATGTGTGTGCACAGCTAGACTTTAAATATGGTGCCCAGTGTGCTGAAGTGGCAAGGTGATGGTGGGCAGGCAAATGAGAGCCCTTCCACCATGGAAACGGTGTGTTTCCCGAGAATGCATAATTTATGCGACGGGTTTGGGAAGATTCAGTGTGAAAAGCCGCCATTGTGGCTGGCGGGTAAAATGTCATTTTACCTGCACGCTACTGCAATTACTGCAAATCTGGGATGACTTCGCACGATGTAAATCAGCTGAACCCAGAAATACAGTCAAATTCAGCTATACTCAAAAAGAGCAGTGAGAGGAAAATCTTTGCTAATAAGTTTTCAGAAAAATAAAAGAATATAGCAAATTAGCATGAAATAAAAAATCAGATTTATTTGTGCAATTTGGATTTTTGGACTATTTTTATGAGGTAACCTCTGTTGATGGTTCACTGAGTAAATGCATTCGCTGAGTCTTTGCATTTAGCAAGACCACATGTTTGATTCCCAATCACAGCTGAGTCAACTGGTCGTAGCTTGGGTGGTGGAGTCTAATGGACTTCCGCACAAATTGGCTAAAGTTGGAGAAAAACAGTGTGGGATCTTGTTCCTTCCACTACGCAGTGAGTCCTGCAGTATATTGGGTGAGAAAAGATTTGGTTTCACTATGTGGCTCCTCATAATAACAGAACCTGCTAATTGTCTGGATTCACACATGAATCCTATGGCACAAAAAACTGTTAGCGCCTGTGAAACTATGCCCAGCAAGACTCAGCACCATGAGGAAGGAGAAGGAGAAACCGTAGGGAAATTAAAGAGATCCAGTGCAATGGGAGACAGCCAACTTTATTTTTAAACCTTTGGTATCAGGTGTGATGAGTATATCCTCTCCTGATTAAGATTCCCCCAGCGGAGAGCAGCTATCACTGCCCAATGTGGACAGACATTTGACAATACACAGTCCGTTGATGCTTCTCTCACTGACAATTTCCTCAGGATTAGTAACTCTCCTTTGAGGCTGTGTAATTGTTATTGTTTATTTAAAGCGTATTGAACAAACACTATTAGCACGAGGAGTTGCTGAGAGCAACACTGAATTCTTTACACATTGTAATTAGGAGCTTTAGATGGCAAAGATGCAAACATACAACGGCTGCTTGTGGTGGCATGCTGAGACTATTAGCAGTCCCATGACACGACCACTGGAGTGGCAGTGGCAGGGAAAAGAGGAGGCCAATAGAGCTCCATAGCCTCAAAGGGAACATTCAGCTTAATTGCCAGCCATCACAGGAAAGTCCATTGCTTACCAATCCTTGTTTTAGTGTGCATTGCCACCTCCTGCTGCTATACCTTCATATACAGAGGCTTCAGTTATAATGCCCCTGCACTCTGGAATTCTCTTCCTGAACCTATCCATTTTCCAGAAATTTGAGCCAGCGACAGAGAAGGAACGGCAATATTTTCCTGTGGTGTGTGACTTGGAGGGGAATTTGCAGATGTTAATATTCCCATATGTCTGCTGTCCTTGTTCTTCTAGGTGGTAAGGGTCACATGTTTGAAGGTACTGCCAAAAGAGCCTCGAGGAGTTGCTGCAGTGTGTACCTCACTCCCCTTTATGAAGTAACTGGCCTCTGCGTGGTCTCAATTCCACCCCCCCTGATACAATGCCCATCCCTCTGTGATATCCCAAGTTAGTCCTCCTGGTTGCTGAAATGGAAGATGTTTTTTTTTTATTTTTACCTCTTTCAGCTTTTTCCCCTTAACTGCTCTCAGTGGAATACATGGGTGAAAAATTTAGCTCAAGCCAGGGTTGCCGAAAATGGCAGGCACACCAATGTGGCCAGTCCTGGCTTGGCTCTTGTGGGGTGAAATTCTGGTAAGGGCCCTAACATGAGCATGCCATGTGCGTGTCAGAAGCATCCACACTAGGCAGATTAGGATGTCAGCGGCCTTTCAGGCTGACTTAGCACACATTCTGCCTTGGACCACGCAGGTCCAATGCCCCAACTAATGCTATTTAAAGGTTGAGTCTTCCAACTCACCACTGGGGTGCTTTTGACTTACTTATGCTTTTGTAAAGTTTGCAGGAATACTGTGGTGTGTTGTTGGGGAAGTTTAGATGAAAGACATAAAAACATAAATGTCCGAATCCTCTGTGGAGTGGCTATCAGGGTTGGATTGCCACTCCGCTCCTAGTTACTTACCTTAAAATGAAGCCACTCCTTTCATGCCCGACCTTCCGACTCAGGCCGGGTGAGAACGATACAGTGTAGTGGGTCCCCGAGGCCTTGTGTTGAGGGCAGCTGAGCTGGAGGTAAGGAAGCTACACCCCCTTTTTTACAGCACTAACTGCTGTAACGCACGTAAGTTTAAAGATCCAGCTACTTTGAGAAGCCAGGATGAAGGTAAGTGAGTAGGATTGGGTGGGGGAGGGGTAGGTTGTGGTCAAGAGTGGTTGGATGGTCAAAGGGGTGGTTGGGTGGTCAGTTGGGTGGGGTTCGGGCGATCACTGGGAGAATCAGGTGGTCAGGGTGGTGCTTAGTGGTGGAGTGGTCAGTGGGGAGCAGGGTCAAGCAGTGGGCATGGACAGTGGGGGGGGTGTGGCGGTCAGTGGGGGGGATCAGGAGGTCAGAGGGTGGGGTTAGTGGGGGAGGTCAGGTGGTCAGTGGGAGGGGTAACTGGGGAGGGGAGGGTAGTTGGGGAATTAGTCGGGGTTTAGTCAGGGGAATAGTCGGGGGGAAGGTAGTCATGGCAGTATAGTAAGTGGGGAGGGTAGTTGGGTGATGTAGTTGGTGAGGTGGGTAGTGTGGGATGGTAGTTGGGGCCCATTGGGGGCCACAGCTTTTCCAGCCTCCTGCCAGCTTTCAGAGATGGATTCTTAGGGACAAGGGCTACTCCTTAATGACATGGCTACTCACGTAGCTGTGTGAGGAACACTCACGCTGCAGCAGAGGAGAGGTACAGCACCTATCACAGGTCCACCCAAGCAACCATTGAGCAGGCCATTGGGCTGCTGAAGATGAGATTCAGATTTCTAGACAATTTGGGTGGAGACCTTCGTATATAGCCCAGTGAGGGTCTCTTGCATCATGGTAGTCTGGAGCGCTTTGCACAATCTAGGACTGCAGAACAGGGGAGGGTGTGCATAATAAGAACATCATGGATCATCACTCCTCATCCGACGAGGAGGATGTGGAGGAGGCAGTTGAGTAGGTGGCACAGCATGAGGAACCCCTTGCAGCAGAGGCAGAGGTAAGGGGCATTAACAGATTGTTACAACCAGGGAGGACAAATTTCAGATCTCACCCTTTCTTTCTCATTCCTCAATTGATTGTAATAGGGTTTCTGTTGTTTATAAGGATGAAGGCATTCATTCAATGTCTGTGCTTAACCATTTACATGCTGATTGCAAAGAAACCAGCCTGGCAGGATTTCTTGAGTTTAAACAAAAGGGGTTAATTTTTAATTGAGCAAAAAACCCATCCAGGCAAGGATATGAAGATATATAAAAAAGGTAAACCCACGTCCCACCCTTCGCAACACATGCACACCCCCGCCATGGCAGGCAGGGGGTCAATGTGGCGCGAAGGCCAAAAATCGGTTTCACACCAGTATGAAAGAACAGCGGGATCATTCAATGGTGTCTGCCATGGCAGAATGCGAATCCCGCTGGAGTCTGGCGTGAACCCGACTTACATCCCATTAATGGGGAAGGAGTTCAGGGGCAGAGGAGTCCAGGGGGAGGAAGGTGTTTGGGGGGGAAGAGGGAGTTCAGAGGGGGGAAGGTATCTGGGGGAAGGAGGGCGTAAGGGCGGAGGAGGGAGTAAGGGGAAGGAGGGAGTAAGGGTGGAGGAGGGAGGGATCTGTGGATCAATGTTTGCTTCCTGGGGAGCGAACTGAGGGTGTGGTAGGAGGGAATAGTGAGTATGAGAGGGGGCAGAGGGAGCCAGAAGGGCGGGAGGGTGAGGATGTGTCGGTAGCGGTATAAAGGATGGCAAGGGTGGTTGGTGGGGACTCGAAGGCAGGAACGGACTCTGGGGGTGGGAAGGAGGAGGTCAGGGAGGTCACTGTGGTTGGGGGTCAATTCTCAGCAAGGTAGGTATTATGCATGTTCACCTGGACATCCTGGAAAGAAAAGGGTTCGGGTTGGTAGGTGGCAGTGGGGAGATGGAAGGTGATGCTGGAGATCAACAGTGATGGGGGAATGGGCACGGGTGACTGGGGAATGGGAAAGGATGGGGGGAGCTGATCAAAAACCTGACTATGACCATCATTGTTGGAATCGAAAGTGAGCAGAGCCTGCTTTTGGATGTGCACAGGTGCTGCATGGGAATGTGATCAGTGGGTGGAGATGCAGGTCGGCTCAGATAGACAACTGAAAGAGAACCCCAGCAGGCAGCATTGAAAATACTCAGGACAGTGAGATGAGTGTGATGGGTGAACGCTTCATGTGTGTGGGAGAGTACGTGCACGAGGCTCCGAAAGGCCCTGCCACACACACACTTCTCCCTCCAGAATCACTCGTGGGCTGGCTGTGTGCAGCTGAACTGCCAGTGGGGGAGGGGAGGATGCAGGGGGAGGACTCGGGAAGCCTGTCAATGGAGCTGCAAGACAACATTACTCATTATTCAGTGAAAGTGAATATATTTTCAGATTATAAAGTGACAAAATGTGTTCACCTGTGCAACCACTTGTGATCAGAATTTCCTAACTTTTCTAGGCCTATCGCTTCTTCTAGGTGCTGCCCTGACATCCGCAGGAGGGGTGGAGACAGTCCGTGCAATGGTTGGCCTTGTTGCTTCTGATGACTTTGGTATGGGTCCTCTGGGGAGCTGAGGGATTGAGGGCCCCGACTTGCTTTGGCTGTCCTCCTGTGGGCCAGCTGCTCCCTCTGCTGTGACAGAGGATGAGGTTGAGGGCATCACAGGCAAAGGGGACATGGAGGGAGTGGACAGCCTCTGAGATTTCTGAGTGGATAACCCAGGGGTGTCCAGCTGCTGGTCCTTCTCCCTTTGGGTGCCCATGGGCCCTGTCCTGACTCCTTGAGGGGAAGGAGCACCTGGAGGGATGGCGAGGTGCCCTGTTTCCCTCTCGTGCTGTTACTGCAGGAACTCACCTATGGCTACCGCGATAGAGTGCAATCTGCGCACATCTCTATGGATGAGGGTCTCCATGGCACCTCCCATCCTTCCTATGAAGACCTCCATCCACGCAGAGCAGGTGGACACACTCCTCCAACTCACATGCCACTCTGTTGAGGGCTTCCAACAGCCCTGCGTGATGTTCCCCTGCCTTCTGCTGACTCTCCACGATGAGTTGCAAGGCCGAATCCAGAGGCTCATCATCTGACTCGAACCTTACAGATGCCTCTTCCCCAGCAGCTCTCTGAGAGCTGGGGAGCTCGGCTGAACCTGCCTCCTCCAGCTGTGGACACATGTCCGTGCTATGCCCACCAGATTGTGAACCTGAGCCTGCTCTAGATCTAGGTCCCACTGAGGTGTGCATCTCTGTGCTGGTAGAGGGTGTGGGTAAGCGCTGTGATGGGTCTTCCAGGCTGCTCATTTCCAGCTCTTCAATAGAGGAGGTGTCCTCTTGGCTGGAGGTGAGGACGTGGATGGAGCTGAGGGACTGGCTGGCTGAGGGTGTCGGTCACTTGGCAGAGCTCCCTGTGAACTAGTGTAGAGATAATTAGTGCATGGCAGCAGAGTCAAAAGCAGGAGAGAGATAAGGATGATGTGGTGCAAGATCCTCATGTGAGTGTTTGCTGCTGACCTCACCATCGCCGGAGGCATGATCTACGTCCTCACCTGCCAGTGTTCCTCAAAGTGAGCGAGGGGCCTAATGTGGGCCACTTCACCCACAGTCTGGGACCTCTCCATGCTGTTGTGAGCTAACTTCTCCTGCATGAAAACAGATGGAGAGAGTGTGAGCAGGACGCATGGCACTGTGTGGAATGTTTGTGTGGTGAGCGGAGACATGGATGGGATGAGGACGTGAGCTCCGGAGGATATGAGCCTGATGGAGATGTGTCACCCAGATGCCCCCTTGTGCCCCTGCACTCGTTCACACACTCTCTTGGGTTGACACTCCTGTCTCATCATCTGCAAAAGTGCAGCCACCCTGTGACCCAGCCAGTTCCAAGGCTGCCTCCTCTGACAGAGATCAAATATCATTGATGTCTCCACCAGTTTTTGCCCACTTCTTATTGTTGTGAGCCAGTTTCTCCTGCAAACAGAAGAGTATTGATTTCAGGGATGAAGGGATTCACAATGGAGGCTTCCTGAGGAATTCTGCTGCAGCAACCATAATTAACAAGGCAGGACTAAATGCAGGGAGAGGCCTTAATGGCACCAGCATCTGTCTCTTGATCAGGTAACACTGAGATTGGTGTCTCCTATCCAGTCCCTGTTCAATCATTGGACAGGCTGCACACCTCCATAATTAGCCGATTGCTGCATAATCACGGTCAGCTGGCCACATTTCTCTCATGTGGCAATGCCACCCATGCCACACACACTAAATTCAGCCCTGGGTGTGCATCCTCTACATGTTAATAAAAGCAGAAAAAGAGATGACAAGGGCATTCTTGAAACAGACCTTAGGCTTTTTCCATGAGCAAATAGGTACCCTAAAGTCTGTTCGAGATCCCCTTTGCACAACTGGATATCCCTGAATGCTGCGCTGGCTGTATTCAGAAAAATATGATCTACATGTAGTCTAACTGGCATCTGTTAAAGTGACTACTGGAGGCTGCCACCAAAAAAGTACTTTTGTCGATAACCTCTATGACTCTATTTACCTGAAGGTGGGGTCAGGTGGTACAGGAGTGATTCACTCAGTTCCACTGTAGTGTTGAAGACCATTGCTGGCTCTTGTTCCCTACCTTTCGATCACATCCCCCCTCTCAATTGCTACCTCCACCTCATAATTGTCTCTGTCCACTTGAGGGCTATTGCTGGAGACACAGTTGGCCAAAATCCAATGTTGATTTGCTAGTTTCATTTCAATGTAGCACAAGACTCAACATTGAATGTGCGTCAGGCAGACCCATCCTGGGCAGGAATCATTTCCTGTACCTTCTTCATGCTGGCCTGCAAGTTTCTTGTGCATACAGCCAGCAGGGAGAAAACTTATCCTCATCCGTCTGGGTTGAATTTGAACCAATGCCTCAGAGATGAAAGGCAAACAACATTAAAATAAGGTCTTTGGGAAAAGTTTGATGAACTAATACAGGCTATAGTCAGTGCAACCTGGGCTTCGGACGATGCTATTTTTGCCATCCACCAAGAAAGGCAATTTAGATTTCAAATAAACATTTTTTATTTTTCAATTTTCTTCCTTTTTTCGCTTTCTGGGAATTGCTGACTCTTGGTGGGGTATAGTTCCTTGGGCATTTGCAACCCTCCAGTACTTCACTCAAATAGCCATTTTTCACTGAACAGTGAGTGCCAGTGGCTATTCAACTATGATTGCGTGTGCATTTCTAGAGGCAGAGGAATGACAACAAAACTCAAAAAATATCTTCACCTATCACTTACACATTCATACTTTCTTGCAGGAATCATTCTGCAGTGATCAGGAGCAAGAAGCCTTGCTGATTTACTCCCTCCCTAACTCAAAGATGCTGATGCAATTCCTGCCTTACGTGAAATCAGAAACTGAACATAGACTTGGAATCAATCATGGGGCCTTCAGATCAATATCCCTTAGCATTCCAGTTTCCCCTCAGACCCATTTGTATGTAAGTGCAGATCTGCAGGCAGAACAGGAATGCTCTTTTCTTTATTCTTGAGATGCAGGTGCTGCTGGCAAGGTCACTGAAAAGGTGGTGATGGGCCACCTTCCTGAGCGGCTGTAGTCCTTGTGCTGTCAAAGTAACCTTGTTTGGTTGCTGCATCTGATAGATGATATATATTCCAGTCACAGTGTGCTCATGATGGAGGAGTTGAATGTTGAACCCAGTAGGAAGGGCACTAGTCAAGGGAGCTGCCTTGTCATAGACTGTGTTGAGCTACTTGAGTGTAGGCAGGTAAACCATCGCACTGCTGACTTGAGCCTTGTAGAAGACGGAGAAACATTGAGTGACCAGAAGGTGAGCAAGTCATCACAGAGTACCCAGCCTTTGTCCTGCTTTTGTCATCATGGTGTTAATATGACTGGGCCAATTATTCTACTGATACATCCTAAAATATTGATTTTGAAAATCACAGCAATGCTGATGCCACTGAAAGCCTGGGTAGATAACCAAACTGTCTCTTGTTTAAGGTGGTCATTATGTGGCACTTATCTGGTGAAAATGTTAGTTGCCAATTGCCAACCCGAGCCTGGATGTTATCCATGTTCTGTGTAGGCTGGCATAGGCTGCTTCATCATAGAAGTAACTGAGCACTGTAGAATTGTCAGTTCAAAGTCCACGTCCAACCTTATGACAAAGCAAAGGTCATTGTTTGCCAGTGAGATGGAGAAGGAGGATGAGGTCACCTACAGGTTTGGATGATGCCAAAAGAAATGGTCTAGAACTTCGCCGGAGGGGCAATCACGGTCAGATTGCCACTCCGCTCCTTTTTACTTACTCAGGTCGGGAGCTGCACATTTCTCATTTGATTTTCAGACCCAGGCCCGGTGAGAAATGTGCAATGCAGCAGCTCTAGAATCCATCCAATGCAGGGCAGCAGCATCAGGGGAAAGGAAGCCACGCCCCCCTCCCCCCTCCCCCCCCCCCCCCCCCGCCTTTTTACAGCATGAGCTGCTGTACACCAGGTACATTTAAGGTCCCAGCCAGGGAGAAGGTAAGTGTGCAAGGTAAGTGAGTGATGGATTAGGGTGGTCGGGGTTGGAAATTGGGTGGTTGGTGGGTTGATTGGAGAGGTTGGCTGGTTGTGGGGGGTGGGGCGGTTGGCTGGTTGGGGGGTGGGTGGTGACGTACTCAGGGGGGCTGAGGGGTAGTTGGAGGTGGGAGAGTAGTCTGGGTGGAGAGGGCTAGTTAGGGGGTCAGGGGTAATCGGGATTGGGAAGGGTAGACGGGCGGGGGGCGGTTGGGGGAGTAGTTGGCAGTGGGGAGGATAGTTGGGGGCATAGTTGGAGGAACAATTAGGGTAGACAGGGGTGTGGGGGCTAGTTGAGGATAGGGAGAGTAGTCGGGGGCATAGTTGGGATGGGTGGAGGGTAGTCAGCCAGGTGGGGGGATATTGGGGGGAACAGGAGGGTAGCTGGGGGCAGAGGTAGTTGGGGTGGGGGGGATGGCTGTGGGTGGTTGGCGGGGGGAGCGGTCAGTACCATAGTTATCCAGGAGTTAGAGGTGGTTTCAATCCTAACTTTTCCTGGGTAACTATTCGGCTAAGTGAGTCAGAACCATCCCACGTCTCTGATTTAAATTGGAGTATTGGATGGTTCCAAGTGCAGGGTTATTGTCCATCCAAAGTTTAAACTTCCTGGGCAATTCCTGAGCTGTGCTTTTGTGGAGGCTTCCGGGGAGTTCAGCAGTGCATCTTCTGGGGTTCCTCCCGGGTACCTATCCGGGGAATGGAAGTGCTTTATTAACTCACAAATAATATGTGTTCCTCTTTCCATCTCCAATGCTTTATTAGCCTTTTATTGCATCTGATCACTCAAGAATTGACCCCAGAACCTCACAAAGGTTGAGATTACTCAAACAAGCTTGCTCTATGTATATTCTCTTATCGTAGAACATACAACGTATGTTGAAATTAGAATTGGCAAAGCTAGTGTGGTACTAAGCCATAAAGGACCCAACTTCAGTTTCTGGTCTGTGCTTAATTAGCTGATTTCTGATGATGCATTACAAATAGCCTTAAGGCCTCTAGGCTACGAAAGGGAAAAATCATCCAGGATTCATGTTTCAATGCCTCTTGCTGGATAGCACACAAATGGACGTTGGGTAAAGAGAGGGTCAGTGCAGTAGAATGCCCTCAGGAGTCAAATAGCCTGCCACACCCACTGGTTAGCCTCATATGTAAAGAATGGTCACTTGTATAAAACTGTAGAACTGCACCCAATGTGAATCAGAGAGGATGTGAGAAATTTGGGAAAGATTGAAGATTGAGATTATTGATCGATTAGTAGAGCAACAGGAGAAGTAGAAACTTCAAGGGTTAACTTGCGCACAAAATCTCCCTCACACACAAAGCTGCAGCAGAGGTTGCTAAATGAACAAGGCTTGTGAGGAATGTAGGCTAGCACTATTTACTCAAACCACAAACAGAAGCAGGAGAGCGGAAATACATGGAGTCAGACAAGTGAAAGCCCTTTTCAGGGAGTTCGGTGAAGCGTGCCCATGGCTTTTTTTCACTCCTAATGCAGTATCTATTGTTAGGTAATGATGTTCCAGGTGTGGAATTAGCCTTCAGGGGATTTGGGCAGAGTGAAGAAAAGCAAAGGGAAAACTGAACCACAGAAACCATCAAACTACTATTTCTGTAAGTGCACATTTAAACCCTACTGAGGGGTGTAACAGTTAGCCTTGTGTTGGACTCAGTTAATTGGGAACGAAATTGGGAGCTGCAAGACAAGTTCCTGCTGGTGTTTATGGGCTAGTTTTATGACCACCAATAAATGAGGCAATTTAGAAAGCAGAAGGTGAATGGCTGTGGGGTTGTTTAAGTACTGATACCTGTTGCTTATAATAGGAGGCCCTGGGAGTATAAATAATTGCTTACCTTTTTTCCCTGCACCCTTGCTGTTTCTACGAGTGTTTTGATTGCCTATTCATTGGAGAAGCTTACTTTGGTTACTGGCACTCTTGAATTTGAAAGTTTTGAGTTTAAACCCATATAAGATTTTAAACATATAATCTAGGCTGACATATGGAGGAAGTGCTGTTTTGTAGAAGGTGTTGTCTTTCAATTGAGATGTTAAATGTAGGCATATCTGCTAACTCAGGTGAATGTTTAAAGCTGTTTTTATATTGGTGTCAGTGACCCAGTCTCCAACATGAATGTTTTATACTCGATTTCCCTAAGGCCATCTTTAATGAATTTGATAGGTTTACCACTAGCTGTGCATCAGCACTAACTAAAATTTAAAAGAACTAAAGATCCCATGGTATGGTTCCTTGGCATTCCTCCCTCAGCCACCAGCAAGAAAGAATAGAAACCATATTATTGGAAATACATAGCTAAGGTCAGTCAGCATCAGAAAAGATATAAGGTTCTGTAAACTGTGGGCTGGATTTCCTTGGGACTTCTGCTGTTTTGCTGCTGTAACTTTGGCAAATATCCAGTTGCGTGTGTAAAATGGAGTTGCCACTGAACTTCCACCAAAGTTACACTCATGGAGGGGGAGAGGCACTGAGAAAATTCAACACCTCTTTGTTGGATCTAGAAGCTAAATAAATCTCTTAATAACAATTAAAATGAAGAAAGTAAACATTCAGATAATAGCTAAGAGCCAACGGGCTTGATTTTTCAGATATAGCAGTAATTTAGTTGGGGCATCCGTTCTGCCGCCCCAATGATATTGGTGGAAGCACTGATTAATTCTACTGGTCCACTTATTTAAATGAAACAATTAAGTAGTCAGTGCTAATGGCACTATTTGTGAATGCAGGAAATCTAGTGGGCCTTCTCTCACTACTCCAGGAGGTGTCAGCTGTGGCTCAGTTCATAGCACCCTCGCCTTTGAATCAGAGGGTTGTGGGTTCATGTCCCACTCCTGGAAACCAAGAACCGTGATTGTACTCGAAAAGTGTTGCAATCTGTGACTGTTGATAACTCGAAAGAATTTTGGGGAGGTGTCAGCTGTGGCTCAGTTCACAGCACCCTCGCCTTTGAATCAGAGGGTTGTGGGTTCATGTCCCACTCCCGGAAACCAAGAACTGTGATTGTACTTGAAAAGTGTTGCAATCTGTGACTGTTGGTAACTTGAAAGAGTTTCTCCCACTACTCCAGACAGCCTGTAGCTCTTACAGATAATATGCACTTTTCAAAGTTACACAGACAAACTTTTCAAAATGGAAGCCAATGAAACCAGGAAGAAACAGGAGAAAAAAAAAATAATGTTCTGGAAACTTGAAATAAAAGCAGAAATACACAAGTCCATTGGCACCATGAAAAGAAAAAAGATAGGCTGGTTCACTGGGTGTAATCTCTCTCCTTACCAAACTGCATTCTCACTAAAGATCTGTAAACAAAACACCATACCAGCCCACTGGTGGAGTTCCTGTTTGTCTTCAACACCCTCACTTCAAAGAAACTGGGGTATAGCTAAAGTCTGAATTTAGTAAAGTCAGTGTTCAGACCAATGAATTGTAGAATATCCAGGAAAAAGACCATATACTGTTCCTGAATCTTGTGTTGAGTTCTGTTATAACAGCCTAGAATGTCAAAGATTGAAAAGTCAGAATAGGAATTAGATGGCTGTAATTGGGGAAAGAAATGAGGGCGTCAATTTTAACTTTCAGTGAGCAATGGAAGGAACCAGTTAGGTAAAGTTCCTAACATTTTCATTTATATTCAAACTTTATGAAAACCATTTGGGTGAAAGAATGACTGAAATCCAATGGCTGACACAAAAATTCAGATATTGGAAACTGATTCTGTGGTCAATGCAGTGGCACAACATGCCAACCTCATATTTCATGGCTGGCAAAGTAAATTGCTGCAGAATGAGGTGCATTTTAATTGTCCATTACTTTTGTGACGTTACATATATCAAAAACGACTTTCCTGTTTGGAAATATTTAATAACACATGCCTTTTTATGTGATCAGTCCAGTATTCTGTCACAATTTGTGATTAATAAAGGCAAATGCTTTTAAGGTGCCTCTTACATTGGCATACTGGAAGAATGTGTGTCCTATAACTTAATTTGATCTTATAACCAAAGGCCCCCCAAGTCTGAATTGACCCCTGAATGACTCTGAATAGGTGGGGCAAGGGCATATTTCCTGCACTGGTATTCGCCCAGTGCCAGGCAGGAAGCTTGCATTGCGAGAAACCCGAAAAATAAACCCTGTTGGGGTTTGATGCCAAATTAGTGCCTGATTAAGAGACCCAGCATCGAGAAGGGGGATACCCACTGAGAGCTACCCCTTGTTCTTGCTGCCGACAGCTCTCCCCTTCCCCCCTATCCCGTGACCCCCACCCCATGACCCCCATCCTCCATCACTCAGCTGTGGCCTGGTTCCCTCAGCAATTCTGGGCTTTGGGCATTACCGGCAGCAGCCACCGGTCCCCCAGTGGCTTTGCTGAACAATGCCAGCCTCTGATTGGTCGGCAGCTCTTGTGGGGTGGGATTTTTGCCCCCAGGGTCTTTGATCCCGGGGAACATCCACCACTGCCTAGTTAAGTGCCTGATTGGCACTTAATTTGGCAGACCTTGCTGAAACAAGACGGCGCTCTCAATGGCTCTCCCTAGCAGAAGGGCAAAAGCCCCTTTGCCTTCATTTGATACCACCTTTTGTCTCTAATTATTTGTCCATGTCTCTTTTTCTCATATTCCTTCTATCTGTCTCTCATTTCTTCTAATTCTTTTTGTGTCTTTCTTCCATTCTCCCTGTCTACAAAAATTGTTCGCTTTTTTGTATATGCCTTTGTCTCATTTTTTTCCCTGCTCCATTCTTTCTCTGTGTATGCCTCTGTCTGTCTTTCACTCTACCTATCTATGTAGTTCTCTATCTTCTTTAAATGTGTGCATTTCTCCTTATGCATCTTTTTCTCTGTTTCTTTCTCTCTCATTTTGTGTATTTGCCTCCCTTGACCCGGTTCCTGTTGTACAGAGTATTACAGTTCTTGTTATTACCCTGTTTTTGCAAATTGTAATTCCTTCTAACTGAAGATTTCCCACAGTAATTTAAAATGTCCTTCCTCTGTAAGGTGCAGATGGGGTTCTGACATTCCGTTTATTTTGCAGCTACTCGTTAATGCAATTTTACCAAATTACTCAAATTGAAGATAAGCACAACCAGCTGAAACATCATTTGATTTAAAGATGTAATAGAAGCACCAATAAAATGATACCTTTCATCTTCTCAGTGAACTCACACAGAGCATGGCACAGTCTTAATTTAATTTTTGATTCATTAAAGAACTCAATTATTTTAGACAACTCTGTTGTATCCCCTTCCTGTGGCTCAGTTGGTAAATACACGTACATTGTAGTCATGAGCAATAAGACATGAGGGTGCCAGATTCAACTTCAGGTTTGTTCTGGATTAGCTGATGTCAGCTAGAAAACCAGTTGAAGAATGCTCTAGTTAGCCTCAGTACCTTGGACCAGAGAGTAGAAAAATCTGTGAGGGCTCCTGTTCTTGATCTCTATCCAGTGGCCTCTGCTGGATTACTGGGTTTTTGTATATATAGACATTTGATGAGGACTGGTTTTGGCTTACCTGTGATATTGCCTGTGGTTGAGCAGCTTTCTGATATCCACTGTACAGGCTCAGATATAAAGGACTGGTCAGGCACTGATTGGCTGTTAATGCCTGTGGAACTGTATCCTGGGGAAAATCAGCATTGTTGGCCTGGTGCCTCCTTTTTGTTGTTCTTAGGAAGATTGCTGAAGTGAATTCCATTCTTGATTTGACATGAATTCCAGTTCAAATCTTTTTTAAAAAGTGAGCATTGTTTTAACTTCAATATATTTCCACTTTGGGAAGGCTTATCCCTTTAAATAAATACAGAAACAATATGGCAAGAGAGAAAATATTACTATATGCTTGTAGCCCTTCACCATGCACATTGTTCTCTTCTTTTCAGGCAGCTGTTTGAGATCAAGGATGACTTGCTTCCGCTCTGGTTCAATGGGTTCTAAGATGGCTGATAACAATCTACAGACTTTGCCACATGCAGGGCAGGTGGTGCATGAAGGGTTCGGTAGGTGGGTTGTTTGGACATTTGTGCATTCCCTCTGATGCCTCAGCTTCACCTCTGAATGTTTCCGATGAGGTCTTTTCGGTGTCTTTCCAGATAAATGTCTTCTCCATTTTGGTTGGTCACAAGCCAGGAACTCTCAAGAGTTGGAAGGGATGTTTGACCACTTCAGGGATGCTTTGAGGATATACCTAAAGCATTTCCGCTCTCCTCCTGAGAATCTCCTGCCACAACTGAGTTCAGAGTAGACCATAGGAGTCTGGTGTCAGGCATGTGAACTATGTGTCCTGCCCAGCTGTTTTTGAGTGATTATCACCTCAATGCTAGACAAGTTGGCTTTGAAGAGGATGATGTTGTTGGATTGCCTTTCTTGCCACTGGATTTGGTGAAGGCACTGCGGGTGATATTTCTCCAGCAGGCTCATTGTTCTACTGCCCTGAAGATGTGGTGGCAATAGACAACTGTGTGCTTCATGGCACAATTAAAAATAAATGGGAAATGATATGATAACTGTTTCAGAGGTGCGGTTGCAAGATCAGAGGTGGTGCCAGAGGACTGGAGAATTGCAAATGTTATACCCGTGTTCAAAAAAGAGTGTAAAGATAAGCCCAGCAACTACAGGCCAGTCAGTTTAACCTCATTGGTAGGGAAGCTTCTAGAAACAATAATTCACAACAAAATTAAAAGTCACTTGGACAAATGCAGGCTAATTAAGGAAAGCCAATGTGGATTTGTTATGGACAAGTAGTGTTTAACTAACTTGCTTGAGTTTTTTTGATGAGCTAATAGAGAGAGTTGATGAGGGTAATGCTGTTGAAGTAGTATACCTGGACTTCCAAAAAGCTTTTGATAAAGTGCTATACAGCAGATTTATAAGCAAAGTTAGAGTTCAGTTAGTAAAAGGGACAGCAGAAACATGGGTACAAAATTGGCTGAATGACAGATGTCACAATGATGTGACATGTGTATGTGTGATATGAATCTTTAATTTCATTGGCTGGTCAAATATATTTTGAACTGCTTTAAAAGGACTTTTATAAAAGCAAGCAATGATACTGACTTAAGATGGCTGCCACAGGTCACCTGATGTCTGGTGTTACAAGTTGGCCAGTTTCTAGAAATTTCCAATGTGGATGACAATTAAGACATACCAAGGCAACCTCCTATGGAATCTCATGCCTGCTAATGTTAAGAATTATTTCAAATAAGTACTGAAACTGTAATGGCCCTCACCATTTGCATTTCTATAAAGCTACCTCTTGGGTAGAGATAGAAAGTTTACTGGGACAATGGCTATATAGAAGGTGTTCTTCCTACCTCATTGCAGGGAAGAATGGTCTATCCAGAAGTGATAAGAAAACTAATCAGCTAGGTCATAAAACAATAGCCATGGTCTCTACAGACATGAGCTAATCAACTACCTTCTGGGGAACACCAAACTCACTATGGGGAGATACATCATGTGATCAGAACAACCATTTTGAAATGTATTTTATTACAACACCCAAGCTGCTAAAAACAGTCTGGAAGAAATCTGCCAATGGAGTGGTAACACCATCTCTCTTCCCTTCACTCTTAAGTTCAAGACTCTTTCTCTGTTACAGTTTGAAATTCTTAACAGAGACAGAGAAGTTCTATCGAAAGGAACATCAGGTGTAATATCATCAACTTTTGGAAGAGATGGATTATGTTTTAAAAAGAGACTTTTTCCATAAATTGCAGCTTACATTGGCCTCAACTCCATTGGAATTTCAAGGCCACCATGGAAAGGATCTGCCTCCACCATGGACACCAGCAAAGGACTCATAAACAGTAAACTTTCTATTTTTTGCCCTTTGTCAGTGAATTTTAATTTGGCCTACAAGTACCCTCCTACTGTAGAACTTGTAATTTTGCATGCTTATGTGTGTGTGTTGTGAAGGTCAGGATGTATGTTTACCATTTTAAATATCTTTATATCTTTACCTCAGTGGGTTTTTAGCTCAATAAAAATGAACCCCCTTGTGTTTAAATACAAGAAAGCCTGTTGGACAGAATTATTTACAATGAGCACATAAATGGATCAGCATAGACATTGAATTAATGCCTTCATTCTTATGAAATACATAAAACCCTGTTATGGTCAATTGAGGAGTGGGAAGGAAAGGGCAAGCCCTGATATGTGTCCTCACCAGTTGTAACACAAGAAACAGAGAGTAGTGGTTAACAGTTGATTTATGGACTGGAGGAAGGTTTATAGTAGAATTCTCCAGGGATTGGTGTTAGGACCCCTACTGATCTTGATATATATTAATGACCTAGACCTTGGCTTACAGGGCACAATTTCAAGTTTTGTGGATGATACAACATTTTGAAGTATTATGAACTGTGAGGAGGATAGTGTAGAACTTCAGAAGGACATAGAAAGGCTGGCGGAATGGGTGGGAAAGTGACAGATGAAATTTAATGCGGAGAAGTATGAAGTGATTCAACTCAGCTGTGATGACGTTACAGGTTTCACCCCCTATTGAGTCTCAGCACCTGGACTCACACCTGAAGAATGGATATTTAGATGAAGCACTGGAAGGTAGCAAGCACTGTGGAACAGGACTTAAACAAAAGTCAGTGCCTTCAGAAGAGGGGGAGAAAATTACAGGAACATTCTTTTCAAATCAATTTGTCATTGTCAAGATCAAGGGAATTCAGCAGTGCATTCTGAAAACTAGCTAATAAAAATTGATTGAGATCAGTAGGAATAATGTAGAGAGGCAATATAAAATAAAGGGTACAATTCAAAGGGGATGCAAGAGCAGAGGGACATGGGTGTATATGTGCATAAATCTTCGAAGGTGGCAGGACAGGTTGAGCGAGTGGTTAATGAAGCATATATCATCCTAGGCTTTATCAATAGGGGCATCGAGTACAAAATCAGGAAGTTGTATTAAACTTGTTAACATACGTTAGACTGCTTTGCTCTCAACTGGAGTATTGCGCTCAGTTCTGAGCACCACACTTTAGGAAGAATGTGAAAGCATTAGAGAGGGTGCAGGAAAGATTTACGCAAATCATTCCAGGGATCAGGATCAGGTACATAGGTAGATTGGAGAAGTTGGGACTGTTCTCCTTGGAGGAAAGAAGGTTCAGAGGAGATTTGATGGAGACATTCAAAATTTTGAGGGCCTGGAAAGAGTTGATAGGGGCAAACCTTTCCCATTGGTGGAAGGATTGAGAATCAGAGGGCATAGATTTAAGGTAATTGGCAAAAGAAGCAAAGGCAACATGAGAAAATTATTTTTTACTCAGTGAGTGGTTAGGATATAGAATGCACTGCCTGAGTGTGTGCAGGAGACAAGGTCAATTGAGACATTCAGGAGGAAATTGGATTATTATCTGGAAAGGAAGAATAAGTGGGAATTTAGTTGAATCGTGCCTTCATAGAGCCAGCACAGACACAACAGACTGTATAGCCTTTTCCTGTACTGTAACAATTCTATGATGCTCTGATTCAGAGGTTGGGGATATCCAATTAGCCTCATAATCCCTAATGCTACAGTTGGGAAAAATCAATCAGGGCTCTTGCTCCTAATCTGTAACTAGCAACTCTTGCTGGAAGGTGCATAACTGTGGATCTCCTATGAGGATCAAAAGAGCTCAGCTGTGATGCCCTTACAAATTTCACCCCCTATTGAGTCTCAGTACCTGGACTCGCACTTGAAGAATGGCTATTTAGTTGAAGCACTGGAAGGTAGCTAGCACTGTGGGACAGTACTTAAACAAAAGTCAGTGCCTTCAGAAGAGGGGAGGAAATTACAGAGACAAAAAATTAGCTGTGATCGGTAGGGGAGGATGTGGCATAGTGGTATTGTCACTGGACTAGTATTCCAGAGACCCAGGGTAATGTTCTGGGGACCTGGGTTCTAATTCCCACAGCAGGTGGTGAAATTTGAATTCAACTCAATTGAATTAAAAGTCTGATGATAGCTATGAAACCATTGCCAATTGTTGTAAAAAGCCCATCTGGTTAGCTAATGTCCTTTACATGTGAATTAGGAGTAGGCCCCTCGAGCCTGCTCTGCTATTCAATAAGATCATAGCTGATCTGAATGCAACCTCAACCCCACATTCATGCATACCCCTGATAATCAAGAATCTATGTAACTCTGCCTTAAAAATATTCAGACACTGCTTCCACCATCTTTTGAGGAAGAGAGTTCCAAAGACTCACAATATCTCTGTCTTAAATGAGCAACCCCTTATTTTTAAACAGTGACCCCTAGTTCTAGATTCTCCCACAAGAGGAAACATCCTTTCCACATCCACCCTGTCAAGACCCCTCAGGATCTTAACGGTTTCAATTAAGTCTTACTCTTCTAAATTCCAGTGGATACAAGCATAACCTGCCCAGCCTTTCCTCATAAGACAACCCACCTATTCCTGGTATTAGTCTCATAAACCTTCTTTGAACTGCTTCTAACGCATTTACATCTTTCTTTAAATAAGGAGACCAGTACTGTACACAATATTCCAGATGTGGTCTCACCAATGCCCTGCACAACTGAAGCATAACCTTTCTACTTTTGTATTCAATTTCCCTCACAATAAATGATAACATTCTATTAGCTTTCCTAATTACCTGCTGCACCTGCATACTAACCTTTTGTGATTTATGCACTGGGACACCCAGATTCCTCTGAATCTCAGAGCTCTGCAATCTCTCACCATTTAGATAATAAGCTTCTTTTTTATTCTTTCTGCCAAAATGAACGATTTCACATTTGCCCACATTAAACTCCATTTGTCAGACATTTGCCCACTCACTTAACCTATCTATGTCACTTTGTAACTTCCTTACGCCCTCTTCACAATTTACTTTCCTGCCTACGGCATCTCTGTGTCATCAGCAAATTTAGCAACCATTCCTTTGGTCCCTTCATTCATTGTCATTTATATAAATTGTAAAAAGCTGAGGCCCCAGCACTGATCCCTGTAGCACACCACTCATCACATCCTGCCAACCAGAAAAAGACCCATTTATGCCAACTCTCTGCTTCCTGTTAGCTAGCCAATCTTCTATCCATGCCAATATGTTACCCCCTACACAATGAGCTTTTATTTTCCACAATAACCTTTGATGTGGCACTTTATCAAATGTCTTCTGGAAATCTAAGTACAGTACATCCACCTATTCCCCTTTATCCACAGCACATGTGACTCCTTCAAAGAACTACAATAAATTGGTTAAACATGATTTCCCTTTTATAAAACCATGTTGACTCTGCCTGATTGCCTTGAATTTTTCTAAGTGCCCTGCTTTAACATCTCTAATAATAGCTTTTAACATTTTCCTATGACAGATGTTAGGCTAACTGGCCTATAGTTTCCTGCTTTCTGTCTCCCTCTGTTTTTGAATAAGGAAGTTGTATTTGCAATTTTCCAATCTAATGGAACCTTCCCCGAATCTAGGGAATTTTAAAAAACTAAAACCGGTGCATCAACTATCTCACTAGCCACTTCTTTAAAGGCTTTAGGGTGAAGTCCATCCGGACCTGGGGATTTGTCAGCCTACAGTCCCAACAATTTACTCAATACCACTTCCCTGGCAATTGTAATTTTCCTGAGTTCCTCCTTCCTTTCCATTTCCTGATTTCCAGCATGTTACTTGTGTCCTCTATAGAAGACCAAAGCAAAATACCTGTTTAATTCATCCGCCATCTCCCTATTTTCCATTATCAATTCCCCAGACACACTCTCCATAAGACCAACACTCACTTTGTTAATTCTTTTCTTATTTAAATATCTATAGAAACTCTTACTTTCCATCTTTATATTGCTAGCTAGCTTTCTGTCATACTCTAATTTTTCCCTCCTTATTAATCTTTTTGTCATTCGTTGCTGTACTTTCTATTCTTTCCAATCTTCTGACCTTCCACCCGTCTTTGAGTAATTCTATGCTTTTTCTTTAAGTTTGATACTGTCTTTAACTTTTTCAGTTAACCACGGATGGTGGGCCCTCCCCTTGAATTTTTCCTTTCTCATTGGAATATATGTATTCTGTATATTTTGAATTATCCCTTTAAATGTCTGCCACTGAACTTCTATTAACATGTCCCTTAACCTCATTTGACAGTTCAGTTTAGCTAGCTCTGCTTTCATAATTGCCCTTATTTAAGTTTAAAATACTCGTTTCTTCCTCAAAATGAATATAAAATTCAATCATATTATGATCACTGCTATCTAAGGTTGCCTTCATGAGGAGGTTATCAATTAATCCTATCTCGTTGCTCAATACCAGATCTAGTATAGCCTGCTCTCTGGTTGGCCCTAGAGCGTGTTGTTCTAAGAAATATCCTGAAAACATTCTATGAACTCCTCATCTACGCTACCTTTGCCCATCTGATTCTTCCAGTCTACGGGTGGAATTAGCCCAGATTTGCACTAAATGCGGTAGTGGCCGTGATGGCGGGTTTTCACGCCGTATCATCCCAAACCCGTTGCATTAATTATGCATTCCCAGGAATCACACTGTTTCCATGGCAGGCAGGCTCCCAGTCACCTGCCATGCCATCACCTCGCTGCTTCAGCACGTTGGGCGCTATATTTAAAGTTCAGCCGCGTGCACACATCTCAGTGCTCCCAACCCACGGCTGCTGCAGGGAAGATGTTCATGACAGGAAAAATGGCTGCAGCCCCCATGGGGTAGACTGGTTCAAACTGGGATGCTGACATTACAAGGGGCTGTGGGCGCCTCCACCAGTGACTGCTCCATGGCCAGTTTTAGCAAGGAGATTATACAATATGCACAGTCATCCAACTGTTCTGCAGTTCACTCAAACGCTCTTTAGTTTGCAGTCTGTGCTTGAGGGGTGAAATGCTCTGGAGCACTTGGTGGCACTTGGATGTTGGTTGAGTGGGCAGATAAGTTAGTGGCCTGACACCAATCATGGCTGCTCCTAAACTGTCTTAGTTGCAGAGGAATGGTCACTTTATATAAGGTGTCCCTAATGCGTGGCCGCTTCCCTGGCCCACCCTACCCCCACCCCAAATGCTTGTGCGCTACATTCAACTGCAAGGCGGTCATTGCAGCCCCCCCACCTAAGTCACCTCAATCGCATGGCTGCCCTTGCCACCACCCCCCCAAGTCACCTCAACCGCAGAGCTGCTCTTTCTCCCCACCCCCCCCCCCAAGTCACTTCAACTGCAGGGCTGCCCCTGCCCCTCTCCTCCCAACACGCCTGAAGCTTGAAGTCCAACAGGTGACCCTGGTGAGTGCTGCACAACAATGCTGTGTACTCACCTCCGAGTTCCCCTCAAATTGCAGGCCGCCAAGTGCATGCCTTTTATATGTTGTTGTGAAACACGTCAATGTGCTTTCCTGCTGATGTGGGCTGGTGATCCAGTGGCAGGGGGATGATTCCGGTGGACAGGCCTAATAATGATATGCAGGTGTATTACAATGAGGTTCCTGACATTCAATGGTGGGAAATGTGGCCCGCCATCAGCGTGCTGAATGGACGATTGCAAATTGGTTTGACGCTGTTGTGAAACCGATTGTGCCATACTGTCTGCTCACGCCACCGAACATGCCTGACACCGGCAGGCATCGAAAATCCAGGCCTAAATGTAAATTAAAATCCCCCATGATTATTGCTGTACCTTTCTGGAAAGCTAGTGAAGGGAATCTGCTGTCTTTACCTGATGTGGCTTACATGTGACTCCAGACCCACAGCGATTTGGTTGACTCTTAAGTGCCTTCTGAACAAGGGCAATTAGGGATAGGCAATAAATGCTGGCCTAGCCAGTGATATCCACACCATGAATGAATAAAAAAAAACTGTGATTTCCATAGTACGGACAATTCAAGAACTAATCAAGTCAGGTTTTATTTGTTTCAGACATCAGAGCTGGGATCGTCCTCTAGTAATGGTGTTCAGGCGGAGTGGGATTTTTACCAATTGCTATGATGCCACTATAACCTGAACCCATTTCCTGATTGGTATTCATTGCAGTTGCGTTTCAGGCCTCCAGTAGAATTGCTGTTGCCTGAAAGGACCCAATAGTACCAAACTGTAAACTCATGGTGCTGCTGCTGCTCCAACAGAAGAGGCATTTGGATGTTTAAGAGATAGAAGGGCTCAGGAAATTAGAAGATTAGCAACCAAAAATGCAACCCAAATGACCAAGGCTTACAAAGCAAGTTAAATGGAGGATAGAAGAGTTCTCGTCCAGCATGGGTATCTCAGAGCAATTATCACTGTTTCCTAGGGCTTATCTCCACTGTCACCTTGGCGACCCAGGAAGCACCAGAACGTGGTGTGGTTTGGAGGGAAATCTGACAGCGACCAGGACTTCTCTGCTTGCTGCATGTGATGGGACAGGAGGGGAGGGTTGTCTACCTTGCAGTCCTGGGGGTGCATAGGAAATATAAATTGTGACATAGCTGCAGAGATTCATGTAAGTTTGATTCCCACATTGCTTGACATGTGGCAGAAAGGAATTAATTAAGTACTTGCCAGAACTCTTGACTAACCTTGTTCATGGTCGTGTGATATCAATGACAGAAGAATGTGGTAGGAGGCTCTGGCATTGAGTAACGTAGCTTAAACATTCCACAGCACTTTTCAAAGAAGTGCACTAACCAACATTTATCCCTCAACCAACACCTAGAAAAGGACGATTTACATTTATTTTGCATGCTATTTGTGGGACCTCGTGATGAGTACTTCATTGGCTGCAAAGTGCCTTGGGATATGCTGAGGTTGTGAAAGTCACTGTATAAGTACAAGTTCTCTCTTTTTTTTTTAGTAACTTTGTGTAAGTACAGAGACCAAAGTCTACAAAGCAAGTTAATTGGAGGATGGAAGAGTTCTCTTCCACCATAGGTATCTCAGTTACCCATAGGGCAGTTACCACTGTTTCCTAGGGTCTACCTATAACTGTAGGCCTCATTGCTCAAATGTACCATCATTTTGCACTGTTACCCCACTTAATTCTGGCAGGATCACTAAAGAGGTTTCCACTTTCCAACAAATATTGAAGCTAATGAATGAACTATTCCTTTAAACTTGGTAGAAAGCTAGAACATGGTACAATAACTTTATATAAACAAGTGAATTTATCATCAGTTCCAATTGATCAAAAGGTGGTGTCAACATGTGACTTTATGCCCATTTGAGTGATAGGACAGAAAATTGTAGGCTCATATGCTCAAGAGTGAAAAAAAAGCCTAGCTATTATCTAACAATTGATCTGAAATTAGTATTGAAGCTTTATGAACATATGGACATGCAAATTAGGAGCAGCAGGAGTAGGCCATTCAACCCCTCGAGCCTGCTCCACCATTCAGGAAGATCATGGCTGATCTGATTGTAGCCCTAACTCCAAATTCAGCCTACCCCCAATAACATTTGACTCCCTTGTTAGTCAAGAATATATCTACCTCTGCCTTAAAAATATTCAATGACCCTGCCTCCACCGCTCCGCTCTCCGGGGAAGAGAGTTCTAAAGATTCACGACCCTCTGAGAAAAAAAATCTCTTCTCATCTCCCTCTTAAATGGGAGACCCTTATTTTTAAGCTATGTCCCGTAGTTCTAGTCTCTCCCATAAGGGGAAACATTTAAGCATCCTCCCTGTCAAGTCCCCTCAAGATATCTTTCAATTAGGTCACCTCTTATTCTTCTCTACGTCAATGGATACAGGCCCAGGTTGTCCAATCTTTCCTCATAAAATAACCCCTCCGTCCCAGGTATCAGTCATGGGAACCTTCTCTGAACTGCTTCTAATGCATTTATAGTCTTTCTGAAAAAGGAGACTAAAATGTTACTCAGTATTCCAGATGTGGGGCAGAATTTTATGGCCACGGTGCAGCATTCCACGTTCCACCCAAGATCTCATCAGCTCCCCATACAATTGTTGCAAAACATGCCTACTTTTATATCCCACTCCTCTTGCAATAAATGATAACATTCCATTTGGCTTCCTAATCACCTGCATACTAACTTCTTGTGATTCATATACCAGGACACGAAGATCCCTCTGTACCTCAGAGTTCTGCAACCTCTCTCCATTTAAATAATATGCTGTTTTTCTATTCTTCCTGCCAAAATGAACAAGTTCACATTTTTTCACATTATATTCCATCTGCCAAACTTTTTCCCACCTATTTCTGTCCCTTTGCAGACTGCTTATGTCCACTTCAAAACTTACTTTCCTATCTATCTACCTATGCATCATCAGCAAATTTAGCAACCATACAATTGGTCCTTTCATCCAAGTCATTGATATAAATTATAAATGGTTGAGCCCCAGCACTGATCCCTCTGCCACTCCACTCATCACATCTTGCCAGCCTGAAAATGACCCATTTATGCCTACTCTCTGTTAGGTAGCCAATCCTCTATCCATGCTAATGTGTTAGCCCCTGCACAATGAGATTTTAATTTGCGTAGTGAACTTTGATGTGGCACCTTGTCAAATGCATTCTGGAAATCTAAGTACAACACATTCACAGGTTTCCCTTTATTGATGTTGCTTGTTACTTCCTCAAAGGATTCCAATAAATTAGTTAAACATGATTTTCCAAAACCACGTTGACTTGTATGATTACATTGAGGTTTTCTAAGTGCCCCACTATAACCTTCTTAATGATTTATTCCAACAGTTTCCCTATGACAGATATTAAGCTAACTGGCCTGTAGTTCCCTGATTTCTGTCTCCCTCCTTTCTTGAATGGAGGAATTATATTTGCTATTTTCCAATCTGATGGGACCTTTCCCAAATCTAGGGAATTTTGGAAAATTAAAACAAATGCATCTATTATCTCAGCAGCCACTTCTTTTAAGACCCTGGGATGAAACCTGGGGACTTGTCAGCTTTTAGTTCTAATAATTTTCTCAGTAGCCTTTCCCTGGTGATTGTAATTGTTTTAAGTTCCTCCCCCGCTTTCACTCCTGATTCACAATTATTTCTGGGTTGTTATTTGTATCCTCTACAGTGAATATCTGTTCAATTCATCTACCATTTCCTTATTTAACAAAATGGAAAGAATTGAACAGTGGTGTATGGGAGGAAATTGTGCATTGCAATTTTAACATACAAATATCTTAACAAGTTTGTAGGAAATTCTTTTCACTATTTTAAAAGAAGTATTAACCCCATTTTAATTGGATTAATGCTTCTGTTAAAGTAACAGAGGGAAAAGTTTCATTTCAATTTAACATTAATGCACTAATATCAGAGGGCATGATTTCACTTTGTTAATTCGATTACTAGTGTTGATTCAATGCATTTGGGGATGTTGGCTTCAGGTAGTGTAAAACAAGTTTGGAAGGTAGCAGCAATATATGCAGGTGCCAGCATTGAATGTGTCATGCTGGCTGAAATATTTATTTTCCATATTTTCATGTAACCTGTTGTCTGGCTCTGGATGTTACTATAAAAGAGTCTGAAAGCCATGCAGCAGCCTTGTGTAGACAGAGGTACTAAAAAAGAGAAAGAACTTGCATTTTTCCATTGACTTTCACAATGTCAGGACATCCAAGGCACATTGCAGCCAATGTAGTATGTTTTGAAGTGTAATCATTGTCGTAATGTAGGAAACGCTATAGCTAATTTGTGCAATGTGAGGTCTCACAAATAGTAATAGTTTCTAGGTGTTGGTTGAGGGATATCTTTTGGTCTGGGAAAACTCTCCTTGTCTTCCTTGAATAGTGCTGTGGAATGTTTAAGTTATGTTACTCAATGCCAGAGCCTCCCTTAGGTACATTGGTGCTGCACTCTTCTGTCATTGGTGTCACTCGACCATAACCAAAATTAGTCAAGAGTTCTGGCAAGCACTCAATGATTTGCTCTTGCCATGTGTCAAGCAATGTAGAGAATCAAACTTTCATGGATCATTGACCTCATCTCTCCTTGTGTCAGTTTACTGTAAACGTTGACTATACAATGAATAGACGATAAATTAATGTTTTATCCTACTCAGTGTTTTATTCTTCCAATTTTTATTCAGTCAACTTGCGGACACCCGTTTCACCAGCAAAAAGTTAGGACTAAAGTACTGAAAGTTAGGCCCTAATCTTGCATACCCCATGTCAAGCTCAGAATGTGCCTTTTGCCATTGAATTGGGGTTTCTTTTAGGCATCCAGCATGTCTGCCCAATGTATGCAGGCACCTATATTCAGATACTAATTGGGGTCCAGCGATTGTTTAAGAACCCAAAAGCCTCTGTCAACAGCTCTGGGCCCCTATTTGTCAAATCTAAATCAGTCACATAAATCATGAGCAGGAATAGCCTGGAGGATACCATTTCCAACAATATTTAAAGCTATCATCAGCTACTCCTGCGTAGATCACTGGTTAGTTTATTTGGACTGCTGATTTTAAGCTTTTTGAGACTTCTGGCTGCTGGAAGTGAAACTAGCCGTTTCTAAAAGTAATGCATCTAGTCAATATAGGGGCCTTGACGTGAGGCTTTAGACAACCTCCGGTTTTTTTGCTTATATGGCAAACCTCTGATTGCTTTCAATAGTTTTTTTGCTTACATGGCCAATGTGCCTGTAGGAGGTGGAGCTACTGGCTACAGTCCAGGGAGCTTCAGCTGCAGAGGGATGACACAGGGGTTAGCTCACAGAAAATCTTCTCCCACGAGTATATGCATTTAGAACTTCTTACCAGCAGATCTCTGAGAAGATGTGTATGGAGGTTGTCATTTTCTGCAGCACCAGCTGCTGCCAAGCATAAGGTCACATACATTCTCGCCTGTGGCTGTCAAAGTCATTGAGGCGCTGAACTTTTATGCCTCAACCTGCAGCAGGCCACATCAGCAACATCAGCCAATCAGTGACAGGTCTAATCTATCAAAGCCAATGACTTCCCCATGGATGCTGCAAAACAGAAAGATAGACCCCTGGGCTTGTTAGGATTATGGGCAGTGCAGGGCATCATTGACTGTACATACATAGGGCTGGATTTTCACTGGGTCAGGGAGACTTGGTGGAGGATACAAAATGGTGGGCGGGATCCCATTCTCTGAGATTAACGGCATTTACAAATCACCGGGGCCATTTAAGGAGATAGGGGAGAATGAAAAGTCTGATTTTCACTGTTAAAAGATGCAAAAATTGCTGTCTGTGTTCCACGACTTGTTGCTGGAGACATGAATAGCTCTGAAAGCCTGAGGTAAAGAATTCTAAGCCTTATACAGAGCTGTGTGAGGTATCAGGTTCAAAGCTGAATTTGACTCTGAGAAAGAGGCTGCTGTATGACCTCAGGAAAGGGGCATGGAAGGTGGGGGGTTAGGATGGGTTGCTGGAAAAGAGCAAGGGCACAAATGTGTGGGCTCCTCTTCATCATTCCTGGTCTGGTAAACCAAGAGGGTGACATTTCAGATTGTCAGCCTCACTGGGTGTGCAGAGTGTTGCCCATGAAGGAAGGAGGGTTGAAGAAATGGGCAAATGGATGCAGGACCCTCACACATGCAGCAGAGAGGAAAGGTGGAGGCAGCAGCATGTGGCTAGAGCCACGGTACCGGGATATGAGGTGGTAGAGCCCACAATCAGAACAGCAAGTAGGAGAAGGATGAGATATTAGCTCGAGTGAAGGGCATACCGGAACAGGTATAGCTTCCTCGAAATGACCAAAAGGCAGTGTATAGGAAGGCTTAGAATGCCTTGGGAAATTGTCTCTGTGCCATGTTGGAGGCAGACCTTGCACTTCAAACAGGTGCCCAAGTCCTGCCAATTGCGGTGAAAATTACCATGGCCCTCAACTTTTATGCAACTGGATCCTTCCAGGGCTCTGCTGCAGACCTCTGCGGCATCTCACAATGAGCTACCCACAGGTGCTAACATCAGTGCGTAATTCTCTCTTTGCTAGGGTAGGGAAGCACATTAATTTTCCAACTGTTGTGGTGTCTCAGAGACAAAGAGCAATGGGGTTGTATCAATAGCTGGCTTTCCACATGCGCAACGTGTGATAGATTGTACACGCATTGCCATCAAAGCACCATCGCATGAGACGCATTGATATATGAATAGAAAGTCTTTTCATTCCATCAACGTGCAGCATGTGTGCGACCACAAATAAGCTTTTCCTCCATGTCTGCACACAATTCTCTGGAGGCTGCCGTGACTCTTATCCTGAGGGAGTCAAACCTGCTGCATCTTTTTGAGCCTGCACCCAGGTCCATGGCTGGCTGCTGGGTGACAAAGTTTCTCCATTGAGCAGGTGGCTGCTTACTCCATTGTGCTAAGTAGAGACATTGCCAGAACAGCATTATAACAGCAGTCACCTTCAAACCAGGGCAACCATCGAGCAGGCCACTGACCTTTTCGAAATGCATTTTGATTCCTTGACCGCTTGACTACTCTCCTGTGAGGGTGTCAAGGATACTGGTGGCCTGCTGCATACTGCATAATATCGTAAAGTGAAAGGATGTACTTATGCAAGATCCAGACCCTGGTGAAGTAGACTGTTCATCAGAGGAAGAGGTGGAGGAGGAGGTGGAGACATCAGCCTCAGATGAGTATGTAGCTGAGGAGGATGAGCATGAGGATGAGGGGGATAATGGGGGAAATGATGAGAGCTGTGCTCAGGTATCTAGAGTTGACTCAGCACATGATGCCATAGTAAACAGGGAGGACCCAATATAACGGCACTTCTTCTAAGCAACATTGAGGATATAGATGCACTATTGGAAGCAAATGGTTGTCCAGCCATCACTAGATGAGTGCCTTTGATACCATTGCCACCTCACATCTTCCAGGAGATGCCCATTCTGTCACAAGAGAGAAAATCTGCAAGTGTCCTTGAGACTCCCTGGTATCAAAATGGCTAAAATCTTCAACCTCATAAGTCAGCATTCAGTCGTCTTGAGAGACTGACCTTGTGATGCCCTGTGACAGAGGGCCCTGTAAGTGTTTCTTGGAGGCTGTCACATAAATGGTGAAGAAGTCATTTAGTCACTAACCGAGGCCTGGCCCCCGCATCAAGAGGACTCCTGTGCAGTGTCAGTTGAGACTCAGGGCATGCAGATATGATGGATGCACCAACAGAAATGCTGCGACTTGAGGTTGGGCACATAAAGTAACCTCTTAAAGGCAATTAGGGATGAGCAAAAAGTGCTGGCCTAGCCAGCGACGCGCAGTCCTTGTCAAAGAACACATTAAAATAACCTTATCGCCACACAAGTTCCAGTCAGTGACCATCTCCCTTTGACATTCAATGGCATTACCATCACTAAATCCCCAACTCTCAACACCCTGGGGGTTACCATACACCAGGAACTGAATGGGACTAGCCATATCAATACTATGGCTATATAAGCAGGTCGGAGGCTAGGAATTGTGTGGTGGATATTTCACCTCCTGACTCCCCAAAGCCCGTTTACCATCTACAGGGTACAAGTCAGGAATGTCATAGAACTCTCCTTTCCTCTGAATGAGTCTAGCTCCAACACTCAAGAAACCTGATACCATCCAAGACAAAGCAGCCTGCTTGATTGGCACCCCATTTTACACATGAAACATTCTCTCCTCTGATATATTGATGCACCAGTGGCAGCAGTATGTACCATCTGCAAGATGCACTGCAGCAACTCACCAAGGTGCCTGCAACTTTCAAACCCTAGAAGGGTTTCCATCACCTAGAAGGGCAAGGGCAGCAGACACATGGAAACACCATTGCCTTCATGTTCCCCTCCAAGCCACACACCATATTGCTGTTCCTTCACTGTCACTGGGTCAAAATCCTGGAGCTCCCTTCCTAACAGCACTGTGGATGTACCTATACCACATAGACTACAGAAGTTCAAGATGGCACCTCACTACCACCTTCTCAAGGGCAATTAGGAATGGGCAATAAATGTTGACCGGTTATTGTAAACGCCAGTCAGCAAGTATAGACCACTACATCCATCCTTTGATTTATTAGTGTATTTACAGAAAATGATAAAGTTATATTTAACAATGTGAGATAGAACATCACATGTGAACCCATCATTGATTGAAGTGCAGCAGCGCCTTTTGAGCTCAAACATTCCTACGTGGTGCCCCCATGTCGTCTCATAGGAGATAAAGGCAGTTTGCTCATCCCTCTGTCTGTAAGGCATTGAGGCATGTTGTGGCCAGCCTCTGTGCAGTGACCCATTGGGGACCGACCTGAGACTGTGGGACCTGCAATTCTGCAAGGGCAGCCGTGGTCTCTGGAGCACATACCACAGATGAGGGCTCTGACTGAGGGGACGGGTAAGCCAGGAAGATGAGTGTGCAGAGCTGCTCACAGCAGACTCATGCTCTTCTGAAACCTCCTCAGCCCTGCGTTGCCTTTCTGGAGGGTTGGATGGGGTGGGCTGCTGGGGCGCAGCACTCATCAATCCCAGCATCCGCTGTGTGACCAGTGAGGACATCCTGTTACAGGTACACAGTTCCTCATGTATTCCATGGAGGTCAGTGTTCATACTCTGAACGGACTGCTCCAGCCTACTGAGTGAGCCTTGTTCCCTTTGCAGGAATTCACGCTGCTCTTGCAGCCACTGGGAGTGATGCTGCATGTGACTCTTCATGACATTGTCCAGTCTTTCATGGTAAAAATTCATGTGGTCGAACCCCCGAGACAAGGTCGAGATTATCACCACAATGGGCTCCTCCACTCGCAGTGCATGAGTGCGCATTGCCTCAGGAAACTCTGCCAGATGTCCAGACAACTGCTGCTGCTGATCCAAATACTGTGCTGCATAAAGTGACTCCAGAGGCCCCAATTCTGTGCCAACTGGAGCATTATCATCACTGCTGTCCCTCCTCTGAGCGGGGCTTGACACAGATGTCTCTGACTCAGACACCTCCTCCTGCACTCTGGTGCTGTGACCTTCACTACGTGCAACTGATTCTAAACATGCTCTATTTCCCTCCGCAGTGCTAATATCTGAGTTGGTGAATTGTGGGCTGGTCAGATGGGATGGTGCTTCCTCAGACACCCCCCTCTTTATGCCCGATGGAAGTTCTGGCTCTGGGGGCTGGGGGTGCAGTGGTGGGATCTGTGCAAGACACAACAGGAGATAATTATTGCAACCCTTGATCAGAGTGAGCACACATGCAGTTACAGGTCATTATCAAAAACCACATGAGCAGAAGACTTGGCTCGTAACCCTTCCTTCATGCTCTACCATGTGGAAAATGTCCATTATACTTGATCCACTTCCCTCGTGCTGAACAACCATCACCACCACCAGTGAAGCCATGATCGAAAGTGCCTTTAACACCAGCTTTGGCACCTGCAATGGGTGATTCACCATCTCCTACACTAGTCTGAGAAGGCAGATGTGCTCTCTGCATGGCTCTCTCCTTCAGTGGACGAATCACCTTGAGGTTCACATGCCCACCCCATATCTGGGCCATTACTTAGCATTTTGAGCTCTGCAAATAGTTGTTTGGTAGTACAGAACTTGGGTATTGCTGGAAAAAGACATGCTATCTAAGCTCGTTTTGCACTCATCAGGACAGATTGCAAGATTATCAACAGTAAAGGGAACAACAATTCATACTACATGAGAAGAGAGTGCTCATTGATTGGCAAGTGGACTCTGATTAGTATAAGCGTTGCATGGAGAATGCAGCTGGAAACTGTTAACTGCCAAGTTATTTTTCAAATTCAAACCAGGCAGGTTGACTCTGATTGGTCAAGGCATTGCCATGGGAAATGAACCAGGGAGTGGCTGTCCCCAAGCTTTTGTTTCGTTGAAAAAGTTGCAATGCATGGACATGGTCCTTCTGTCTGCAAAGGACAGAGTGTTGTGTGTGAATATATATGGCTTCTAGCATGTGTAAGTGAGCCATGCTGCGAGCCCACCATCAATGCCTTTTTTTAGAACTTGTGTGAAGACACCTTGCTTTAAAACACAAACCTTTTACAGGTACTTTATCCAAAATCCAACTGTCTGAAAACCAGAATTGTCCAAAAACCGAATATTTTTCTCTTGGGAGATCAGGGTGCTGCTCTCAGAACAGAGTAAGCGAGGGAATGAAGAGGCCATTCTTGGGCTGATCCCAGAGGATGGAATCAGTGAGAATTTTGCACATACAGGACCTGAGCCCATTGCAGCACTTTAAGGCCTCCTCTGGCCCTTCCTATTCTACTGACACACATTTGCCTGTTCCACCAACAAAATAGAGTCAGGGATAGTCTCAGTAAGGGTTTGCAGCCCCAGGGAACTCATGGTTAGATTCAGAGCAACAAAGCTCTGTTACATGCCCTGTAAATGGAACTGGGTCCATTTATTCCTTCCAGCCAAAACTATGATTTACCTGTATTTATGTTCACCAAATCCCAGCAAATGGATCACAGGAGCAGGGGTGAGACTCTGCTTAGCAGCAATGAGCCTCAGGCAATGCTGCTTTATGAATTCCTGACCAGGTCTCAGTCCTGCACTATGTGACAACAGAAGACATGTGTCCGCTCCTCCAATTGAATGGCAGGCAATCCAAAACCTGGGACAATCCAAAATCCAGCACTGTCTTGGTCCTGAGGGTGCTGGATTTTTTAAAATTCATTCATGGGATGTGGGCTTCGCTGGCTGGGCCAGCATTTATTGCCCATCCCTAGTTGCCCTTGAGATGATGGTGGTGAGCTGCCTTCTTGAACCGCTGCAGTCCATGTGGTGTAGGTACACCCACAGTGCTGTTGGAAGGGAGTTCCAGGACTTTGATCCAGTGACAGTGAAGAAATGGCAATATATTTCCAAGTCAGGATGGTGAGTGACCTGGAGGGGAACTTCCAGGTGGTGGTATTCCTATTTATCTGCTGCCCTTGTCCTTCTGGGTGGTAGTGGTCGTGGGTTTGGAAGGTGCTGTCTAAGTGGCCTTGGTGAATTCCTGCAGTGCATCTTGTAGACGGTACACACTGCTGCTACTGTGCGTTGGTGGTGGAGGGAGTGAATGTTTGTGGACGTGGTGCCATTCAAGCGGACTGCTTTGCCCTGGATGTTGTCCAGCTTCTTGAGTGTTGAAAGAGCTGCACTCATCCAGGCAAGTGAAAAGTATTCCATCACATTCCTGATTTGTGCCTTGTAGGTGGTGGACAGGCTTTGAGGAGTCAGGAGGTGAGTTTCTCATTGCAGGATTCCTAGCCTCTGACCTGCTTTTGTAGCCACACTATTTATATGGCTAGTCCAGTTCAGTTTCTGGTCAATGATAACACCCAGGATATTGATAGTGGGGGATTCAGTGACGGTAATGCCATTGAACATCAAGGGGCGATGGTTGGATTCTCTCTTGTTGGAGATAGTCATTGTCTGACACTTGTGTGGCGCGAATGTTACTTGCCACTTGTCAGCCCAAGCCTGTCCAGATCTTGCTGCATTTGGACACGGATTGCTTCAGTATCTGAGGAATCGCGAATGGTGCTGAACATTGTGCAATCATCAGCGAACATCCCCACTTCTGACCTTATGATGGAAGGAATGTCAATGATGAAGCAGCTGAAGGTGGTTGGGCCTAGGACACTACCCTGAGGAACTCCCGCAGTGATGTCCTGGAGCTGAGATGACTGACCTCCAACAACCACAACCATCTTCCTTTGTGCTAGGAATAACTCCAACCAGCCGAGAGTTTTCCCCCTGATTCCCATTGACTCCAATTTTGCTAAGGCTCCTTGATGCCACACTCGGTCAAATGCTGCCTTGATGTCAAGGGCAGTCACTCTCACATCACCTCAGGAGTGACATTAAAAATTTCAGACATTGGATCTGTACAACTTTTTTACCCAAATCCTTTCTGTGAAAATTAATTTAAAAATCCTGAAATGTGACTACTATATTAATTAATAATTTAATACGAAGTAGTTACTCCTCGAGTTGTAGTTTGCTTATGTTTTACTTATTTTATAATTCTATTCCTGAGGTTCCTAGCAATAATTTTGCTATATCAGCAGTTCTGTTTCTGAGGAATGCTAAATTAGCTAAGGTATGATGTATCCTGCATTATTGCATTAGGCAGAGAATCTCTAGCAACGGCTAATCTTTTTGCTCCCACACCATTATTCCCGGATCTATCTGTGGCCCCTTCTTCTTTATCACCTCACTTGTCTTGATACTGTCTCTGTGCTTTAAGCTTAGATAAGTCCCAATTTCTTTCAGTTGAACACTGGAAAGGCTCAAGCTATTACTTTTGGCCACCATCACAAACTCTGTATCTGTGCTACTGATTCTCCTTCCTAGCCATCACCTCAGGTTGACCCAGGTTGTTCACATTTCTGTGCCACTTGACCCAGACTGACCGTCTCACCCTATATACTCTCCATCACGAAGATAGAGATCACAACTATTTCCACCTAATCAACATTACTGAAGCCGATTATCTAGTCATTCTCACGTTGCTGTTTGTGGACCTTGCTATGCACAAATTGGTTTTCTACATTAAAACAGTGACTTGGGGATGGATTTTAACAAGGTGGGTACGTAAAATACAATGGGTGAAAATCCCACCACCTTCCTACCCACCCCCGAGCTGCCCCCCATAATACAGTAGGTGGGTGGGCATCAAAATCTTTAGCTCACCTGCCATTTTTAAATAAATAATTAAAGATCAATTGAGCTTGTTAACAAAAGAGTACAGAGGAGATTCACAAGAATGATTCCAGGGATAAAGAACTGTAGCTATGAGGGTAGATTGGAGAGGCTGGGACTGTTTTCCTTGGAGAAAAGAAGGCTAAGAGGAGGCTTGATAGAGGTATTCAAGATCCTGAGGGGTATGCACAGGATAAATAGTGAGAAATTGTTCCCACTCTGGAGACCATCAAGAACTAGAGGGCACAGATTCAAAATAATTGGCAAAAGGAGTAACAGTGATGTGAGGAAAAACATTTTCACCTAGAGGGTGGTTGGAGTCTGGAACAAACTTCCTGAGAGGGTGGTGGAGGCAGGTTCGATCGGAGGTATTCAGAAGGGTGTTGGATTGCTATCTGAAAAGAGAGAATGTACAAGGTTATGGGGATAAGGAAGGGGAGTGGGACTAGGTTGAATGCTCTTTCAGGGAGCCAGTGCAGACTCGATGGGCTGAGTGACCTTCTTCTGCACTGTAAAGATTCTGTGATTCTGTGATTATGTCGCTCTGCTTAATATTTTTTTGGAGCAATGTCTATTTATGTCTGATTACTATGAAGTGCCTCGGAACATTTTTCTACATTAAAGGTTCTTTAAAAATGTACATTTCCAGTGCTGAGCCTCACCCCAGTGGGAACATATATCAAGAAATTGGCATGTATAGCCCTCAATTTTCCATCCATATATAGACCATGAGCTGTGCCCACTCCCAGTCGTTGATGCTTTGCACCAGCTGTTCCCATATGGAAAATTTACCCACTAGTCAGCACCTTCCTTTCTTGTCATTTTGTCCACTCTGCCTCTTTTAAATCTAGAATGCCAGTGAGAATCTCCAAAGTAATCCTCAAACTTTGGTTGCTATAAGGCCAATAGCAGCTACAAGAAAAACTGTTTCAGGAAAAACGAATTGGAAGTCAAAATTTTATAGTACAAAAATCAAGCCTGTACTGGTAACAAAAACACATGAATTAAAATGCAGGTAATGAATAAGTTAACCAACAATCAACTCTGAAAAATGCCACACAATTCCAAGAAGCCATTATTTAAAGGCCACAATATTCAGACAGGCTTGTGTCAATTTTATATAACCATGCAACACGTTGGAAGAGAAAGCCATTCTTAGTTGTGAGATTTTGTATGGAACAATGGGGGAATGTGGTCCCCAATTGGCCCTATTCTTTCCCTAGTTATCCTCTTGCTCTTTATATATTTAAAAAATCCCCTTTGGGTTTTCCTTTATTCTACCCACCAATGCTTTCCGATGCACTCTCTTAGCTTTCTTAATTTCCTTTTTAAGTTCCCCTCTGCACTTTTTATTCTCCTCTAAGGACTATGCCATATTGAGCCCTCGGTATCTGCCATATGCTTCTTTTTTTCTTAATCCTAACCTTTATGTCCCTCGACATCCAGGGTTTGCCGGACTTAGTCACCCTCTTTGTTTTTATGGGAACATATTTCCCCTGAACTCTTGCTATTTCCTTCTTGAATGGCCCCCACTGCCCTGACACAGTTTTATCTGCAAATAGCTGCTCCCAGTCCACTTGGGCCAAATCATATCTCATCTTAGTAAAATTAGCCTTAACTCAATATAGAACTCTTATTCCCAGCCCAACCTTATCCTTTTCCATAATTATCCTAAATCTAACTGAGTTATGGACCTTACCCCCAAAATGCTCCCCCACCGATACACCTTCCACTTGCCCGGGCTCATTTCCGAATATTAGGTCCAGAACTGCCCCCTCCCTTGTTGGGCTTTCTATGTACTGGCTAAAAAGGTTCTCCTGAATGCAACTTAAGAATTTTGCTCCCTCCCTACCTTGCATACTGAAACTATCCCAGTTCATATTTGGGTAGTTAAAATCCCTGACTATTATTGCCTTATTATTCTTACGCTTCTCTGAAATTTGATTATATATTTGATCCTCTATCTCTCCCTGACTGTTTGGGGACCTATAATACAAACCCAACAGTATGTTTGCCCCTTTTAATTTTTTTACTTCTACCCATATGGCTTCATTTGATGATCCCGCTAAGATATCATCCCTCCTCACTGCTTTAATTGATTCCTTGACCAATTTTGCAACCCCCCCTCTTCTTCTATTCCCTTCTCTATCTCATCTGAATATCCTATAACCAGGAACGTTGAGCTGCCAATCCTACCCTTCTTGTAGCCATGCATTCATCTGCTCTATCATTCTGTTCCTATACTCACTATTGCGTGGCACCGGGAGTAATCTGGAGATTACTACCTTTGAAGTCCTGCTTTTCAATTTCATACTTAACTCCCTAAAGTCTGCTTGCAGGACCTCATTTCTCTTTCTTCCTATGTCATTGGTCCCAACATGGAACCATTCTGTGGTTCCCTCTTCAGAATGTCCTGCAGCCGTTCCGTGACATCCTTGACTCTGGCACCCAGTAGGCAACCTACCATCTTGGAGTTACGTCTACGGCCGCAGAAGCGCATGTCTACTCCCCTCACTAACAAATCCCCTACTATTATTGCCCTTCCACACTTCTTCCTCCCACCCTGAGTGCTGGACCACTCACAGTGTGATGGCCTTGGCCCTGGTTGGCCTCCACAGAGAACTGTCACTCTTGCCGTTTTCCAAGGCTGAAAAGAGGCTTGAGAGCGAGATGCGCTTGGGGGTTTCGCTCACTACCTGCCCTGGTCCCTTTCTTCTGCCTGGCAGTCACCTTTTCCCTCTCTGCTTGCACTTCCTTAAGCTGTGGGCTGACCACATCCTGAAACATGCTATCCATGAATCTCTCAGCCTCGTGAATGCACCATAGTGCCCCCATCTGCTGCTCAAGCTCCAAAACCCAGAGCTCGAGTTGCTCAAGTTGGATGCACCTCCTGCACACATGGACTGCCAGGAGCGTCTAGGTTTTCCCACATTGTGCAGGGTGTACAAATCATGGGACTGAGCTCCCCAGAAGTACCTTAATTAAATAGAATATGGACCCTTGCTTTTATTTTACCCTTACTACGTCTTGAGTCTCCTAGGCCCAATCCTCTTCAGCTGCTTCATCAATAATCTTCCTTACATCATGAGGTCAGAAGTGGGGATGTTCGGTCAACCCATGTCCCCAGAGCATTATCCTGGTCCTCTGGATTACTAGAGCAGTGACATAACCACTACTCCATTGTCTCCCGGACTCTGTTAAATATGGGGAAGTGGTCCACTGGAACCTGGATTGGCATCAAGCCTTGATAAGGCAACGGTTCCTCTTTGTCTGGCTGGGTCTTTGCATCTTTATCATCTCTTCTTAATGGTTGAGAGTAGCTACTTCTAAATGATTTGAGGCACTGCTAATGAGTAGTGAAGAGAAATAATCCATTTTCATTCTTTTAGTTTTTCCAGTGTTAAATTAAACTGTTAGGCTCTATGTTTATGGCAGCAGAGGCATGTGATGTTATGTGTTGATTTTACAAATTGTTGATGAAGTGGAGTAAATTAAAGATCCTGACACCACAAAGTCTTTAACTATACAACCTTGAGGATGAAATGCAGGGGAAAAAATCCAAAAATTAGACAAACCTGTGAATTTTTGTGAGACAATGGGGGCCAAATTAGAATAGTCCAAAAATAAGTGTTGGGATTGCGATGCACGATTAACCCACATCTGTTCAATGTAATGCAGGCAGCAAGCCAACATCATGTTGCCTGCTCATTTACATGGTATCTGCACACAGTCAGGATTAACTGTATTGTTGAGTGACTTCCTGCATCACAGTGGGCCCAAAATCAATACTGCAGGCACTACATAAAGCTAGCCTCTTAAAAGAAAGATGCATTATGGCCGCTGGAGTTGCATCATTAGGAATAGAGCTGTACAGTAAAGAGCAATTGCTGACCAAGGGAGACAGCATGCAACAGGGTTTTCTGCCACTCCACTACAGAGCTTGGTGGAGGAGGTGGAAATGAGGAGAGATGTCTTTTTTCCGCAAGTGGCAAAAAGGCGCTCCAGGCACAAGGTGAAAAAAGCAGTGGGAGCAGATATCCATGGAGGTAAACGCCAGCAGTCTAGCCCGAGGACCTAGATGCAGCATTATGAGAAGTATATTGACTAGTCAAGGTTAGTGAGTGCATCTTCAAATACCTTGACATTGAACGTAGGCTTTCTAGCACACTTCCCAGTGCACCAGCATTTTGTTCAGTACATTCATCGGCCTTCTTCAGTAACTACCCCGCCAAACTCATCATCTGAATCCTCTACAGCAGAACCCATGCGTAACCTCGCCCTCCGGCAGAAGAGAGGGTGCCGACTGGATATTGGAGCTGCAAAATGGCAGCATAGACATCAAATCAACTATGCATACACATTGGCATATTTGTATACCCAATATGACATTCCCTTTGATTGTGCCTGGTGCGCTTTGTGTCACAAAATATGCTGCTGCTGAGTTTAATTTCTTGGCCTTTTCTTTACCTGAGCCTACTTTGCATTTCTTCACTTCTCACCCACCTCCAATCCATGATCACTTCAGCCATTGAAGAGGAGCCCAGAAGGTATGATTTCATTCACCTTTGTGGGGCTGGGAGAAGCAGGAGTGCTGCTCCAGGCTACACGAGAAACAACTTGGGCCTCTGGCACTCCTGGTGCCCCCTTTCTCCTCATGCTAACTTCACACTTCCCAATACGAACCACTGCTCTTGAAGATGGAGCCCATCTACATATATCTTATTTCAGACCAGATGTCAGCCTGAAGGATGAGCTGTCTGGTATTGTAATGACCAGCAGTTAGCAGGCTGCCCAGAGCACTTATCTTCCACAACAAAAACAGAAAATGCTGGAAAAACTCAGCAGGTCTAACAGCATCTGTGGAGAGAAAAGAAAACAGAGTTAACGTTTCGAGTCCTTATGACTCTTCTTCAGAGCTTGCACTTGCTACCTGCCAACTTTATGCTAATGAAGGCCTGGTCCCAAAATGAACCAGGCCTCCCATTGAGTTATCCAGTAGCTAGCTGATCTGCTCCTTCTCTTGCTTTTTTCTCTGGGGAACAAGGTTAAAGAGGGAACTGCACTGAGTCCAAGTTCAGTTAATATGCCACTGCAGGGAAGGCTGTGAATGAGAGCCTAGAGATATCAGTGGATGAAAGAGAGGTAAGTTGCAATTGGCTCTGGGCTATAGTCTGAGCACCATTTCCATAAATGTGCCTAAACCAGAGAAGTTATAGGTAGTATTAGATTATAGGAATAGGTTTATAATGTTTATAAATGATTTGTATGTTTGAGGATTTTAAAATTCAGTGAAGTATGACAAACTGATAAAGAAACAGAAAGTAAGACATGAGAGTACACTAGATAGTGGCACAAAATGAGACTGTAAAAGCTTTCATAGGTGTGTAAAATGAAAGAGATTAGTGAGAATAAATGAGAGTCCTTTAGAGGCAAGACACAAGAAATTATAATGAAGAATAAGAAAATGGAAGTGACATCAAACAAGCGCTTTGGACTGGATTTTCACAGAGCCATGAAGACTCCGGGGGCCTTTAATGATGGTGGGTGAGACATATCCCATTTTTGTTGATCGGAGAAAAGGAGAGGGAATCACACATGAGAGAAACCCAAACTCAGCAGGGCCATTTGAAGTCAGTGCTGAGTTCAGAGAGACCCCATTTTTGCTGTAGCAAAGACCTTAACCCACAGTGTGGGAGTCACACATTTTTGCTTGTGAAGGGCTGATAAGGTCTGTAGAACTGTCAAGCTGTGAAGTTATTTAAATCCCCATTCCTTTTTTAAAAAAATGCTGCACATGTCAATGAGAGTTGAAAACAATCTGTTCTAGCAGTAACAATAGCTTTTGTTGATAATTCCCCAAGAGGTATCATTATGCTATTATAAATGCGTAGCTGCTTTCCACAGCTTACAATTATTGCAGCAAGGTATCCTAAGTTCACTGTTTGATTGACAGCTCAAAGAGGTTATTAAAGGATTAGCAGTCTTCCATGTGGGGTTACGCATGCAAGCCTGTTCATTTTTATAAGGGATTAAGTACTTGAGGGAATTCAAAAGTTTTGAATGGGCTTTTATGAATGGGAATGCTTTTAAAAAATATAATGGAGCTCTAATAGATATTTAAACCTTTATTTTATTTCATCTCAACATGGCCCCTGAGGCCTGCCCACGGCGGTTATTAGGTGAGTTGGCATTGAAGGTGTAAGGGCAAAGGATGGTGGGTGGAGGGCATGTGTTGGCATTAAGTTGGCATGGGGGCTTTAAGGGGGCCATGGGGTGGGTGGGGCACAGCAGTTGGCATGAGTTGACATGGAGGTGGCACAGGGGTGATGAGGCGTGAGGTCTAGAGGGTCTAATATTTAAGGAAACAAATGGGAAAAAGTCCTGGAGAACTGTGGTGGGCTTTTTAAACAACCTGACTTGGCACTTGGCAGCCCCTGTGAACACCTCCAATTTGTGTTTGAGAGTGGTGGGCCCCATTCCACACCGCATGCCCTCCTCATGTGAAAATCAGGCCTGATGGTGCACTCTCTCCCATGGGGGTGCAGCAGACCATGATATTTCCCAACACATACTACCCACCTAGGGAGCAACAATCCAGTCCATTATATCTGTCTCCACAGTAGAAGACACAAAAGAAATTCAGAAATAGCTCAGAATCATTGAGAATGAAGAACCTTGAAAGATGTTAGTAATAGTAAAGAAACAGTACTGGAGGAATTAATGGGACCGAAGGTCAACAAATTCCTTGGGCCTGATGGCCTGTGACCTGGTGTTTTAAAAGGGCAGCTACAGTGACAATGGATGCATCGTTTTTGATCTTCATGAATTCCTTAGGTTCTAGAGCAGTCCTCATGGATTGGAAGGTAGCTGTTCACTGGGAGAGAGAAAATAGGGAGCAACAGGTCACTTAGCCCGACATCAATAGTAGGTAAATGCTAGAATCTATGATCGGGGACATGATAGGACACTTAGAAAATCATAATATGATTGGCTAGAGTCAGAACAGATTTAAGAAAGGAAAATCATGTTTGAAAAATCTATGTGATATTTTGAAGGTGTAAGTAGCAGGGTGAATAGGGAAAACCAGTGGATGTAGCATATTTGGTTTTTCGAAAAGCATTCAATAGATTACTACACAAGAAGTTATTACACAAACGTAGGGCTTATGGGCTTGGGGGCAATATAGTTGCATGGATTGAGAATTGGTTAACGTACAGAAAATAGAGAGTAGGGACAGATGGTTCATTCTCAGTTTGGTAGGGCTAGTAATGAATATTGGTAGACAGTCTATCAACAGAAATGGAGTCAGAGAGGTCAAGGAAGGAAAGAGATGTGTCAGAGATAGACCATGTGAAGGTGAGAGAGGGGTGGAAATTGGAAGCAAAATTGATAAATTTTTCCAAGTCCAAACTAGAGAAAGAAGCAGCACCGATACAGTCATCGACGTACTGGAAAAAGAGTTGTGGGAGGGGGCTTGAGTAGGACTGAAACAAGAAATGTTCTACATACTCCACAAAAAGACAGGCATAATTGAGAACTATGCAGGTGCACAAAGCCACATGTTTTATTTGGAAGAAGTGAGACAAGTTAAAGGAGAAATTGTTCAGTGAGAGAACAAGTTCAGCCAGGCGGAAGAGTTTAAAGCACAACTGTTTCAACTTTACATTCTCAACATTTTTCTGGGACTTTGGAGAATCACAGTCTATGCACTGTAAACACACAGGCTACTGACATTGTCTCCACATGTAAACACCTTGCTCCTTCTTCCCTGTAAAACAGTCTGGGCCCTGTTTATTCCCTAGCAATCAAACCACCCAGGCTTGCTGAGAGGCAGACTTCAGAACAGGTCACATGACCTCCTTCCGTTTACCTTAAGTTAAAGACACAATCCCAACACATAGCAATCTAATAACCTCATAACTGTAACATGCAATGTCAAAGGGGCAATATCATGAAGGCTCACTAGATTGATTCCTGGGAGGTGGGGATTGTCCTGTGAAGAGAATTGAGTAGATTAGGCCTATAATTCCCTTGAGTTTGGACAAATGATAGGTGATCTCATTGAAACATATCAAATCTTAAGATGCACTTTCATTGTAAGAATAGAAAAGCAGAATATTTTTTTAAAAGGTGTGAAATTTGTAAGTGTTGATGTTCAAAGAGACTTGTGTGTGCTTGTACAAGGAACGCAGAAAGTTAGCATTCTGGCACAGTAAACAATTAGGAAAACAAATGGCATGTTGGCCTTTATTGTAGGGAGATAGGTGTACAAGAATAAAGAAGTCTTGCTACAATTGTACAGGATTTTGGTGAGACCACATCTGGAATATTGTGTGCAGTTTTGGTCTCCACATTTAAGAAAGGATATACTTGCATTGGAGGTGATACAGTGAAGGTTCACTAGATTGGGCCTGGGATGAGGGGGTCGTCCTAAGATTAGAGGCTAAATAAATTGGGTTTGTGGAGGGTAAAAGACTGAGAGGCGATCTCATTGAAACCTACAAAATCCTGAGGGGGTTTAGTAGAGTAGACGCTGAGAGATTGTTTTCACAAGTCGGGGAATCTAAAATACAGGGGCACAGACTCCGGATAAGGGCTGATCATTTAGGACTGAGATGAGGAGAAATTACTTCACTCAAAGGGTTGTGAATCTTTGGAATTCTCTATCCCAGAGGGTTGTGGATGCTCCATCATTGAATACATTTAAGGTTGGCATAGACAGGTTTCTGGTCTCTTAGGGAATTCAGGGATATGGTGAACAGGCGGGAAAATGGAGTTGAAGGCCAAGATCAGCCATGATCGTATTGCATGGCGGAGCATGGTCCACATCTGCTCCTATTACTTGTGTTCTTGACTGGTTAGATGTCTAAAGGGTGCTTCCCCTGGCTGGGAAATCTAGAACACAATGCACATGCCACAATCTCAGATTGAGAGGTTGGTCACTTTTGGCTGGGATGAGGAGAAATTTTCTTCACTCAAAGGGCTGTGAATCTTTGAAATTCTCTACCACAGAGAGCTGTGGATGCTCAGTCAAGTTCAAGGTAGAGAGTAAAAAATATTTTATCATCTAGAGGAGATAGTACAGGAAGGTGTAGCTGAGGTAGAAAATCAAATATGGTCTTATTGAATGGTAGAAAAGGCTTGAAGGGCTGAATGGCCTATTTCTGCTCCTATTTCTTATGTTCTTATGTTTTTAAATGAATGTACGATGAAGTTGCCAGGATAATTCTGAGCTTGAGTTTGGGGAACCGAGGCACATTAACATTCAAGTTCACATGAGGACATGTTTCTTCAGAGGACTAGATGGTTTAAATGGTAGGTATTTTCTTTCTGTTTTCTGGCTTTTACTGAGGAAGGAAGGCTGACAAAGCAATCACAGACTCTTCAGCGCAATGGAAAAGAACAGTAAATGTTTTATAAAAGGAGTACTGTAGCTGGCATTATCAAAGTCTTTTGTAACTGAAGCAACAGGAATAGGGAGGGGGCGCGGGGGGAAAAAAAACAGGAAGCAGGTTATAGCCAGTGAAATCACATCTCCACCTGGATGAAAATGTGTCATTAATCAGAAGGAAAGAAAAATCAGACATAATTGTTTTCTTTTCATTTTCCAAAGAGAAACACAAAATTCCTGAACCCAAGCACAAAATGTCTACATGAACAAGTGATGCATATATCCGAGCTGAATTTTACCAATTGTTTACAATAGTAGATGGAAAGCTAAAAATTGGGAAGTGAGTTACAAGACAGCAAAGGGAAAATGCTTTGAAATTTATCACATGTTTAGTCAAATCTTGGGAGAAGGCTTTGGCTGCAAATTTCAGCTCCATGCATCCTTAATTTCAGTTCAATTGGTGCCATTTTGTTACAAAAATGATGTACACTCTGCACACTGTACACCTCTGGCCAACCCACTAATGCTATTTAAAAGGATCGTCTTTCAGGTTAATTGCTGATTAATTTCTAATGGCTTTTTCTGAGTTTGTAGAATTACCATGAGTTTTCTAGTTCACTTAAAGTTGGTGATGTCTGCAGGAAGTGATCTTGCATGTGGTGAAGGCCTTGGTTCTCATTTCAAGAGTTTTGCACAGACCACTTGCTCCCAGTCATGGGTGCTATAGTTGTCAAACCCCTTGGCCTGCGGCATGGGATTGAACAGAGATAGCACAGAGGAGGAAAAGCTACTTGAAAAGAGTGAAGGCTCTCAGTAGGAGGCCTTATTCACCCAAGGCCTACAGGGAGCATTTCTCTGTGTGTGCCAAATCTCTGCTTTCTAAAGGAGGTGTCCATTGAAATGACATGTCAAGGATGGCACTGCCATTGTCTGTGAAAGTGACCATGGCCATGAATATCTTCATGTTGGGATCCTTCAAGGATGGAATAGTTGGGTTCATATAATGAGAGCCATGCTGCCACATGAAACATTGTCGAACAGGCTTTTGGGATATTCAAGTAACACTTCTGTTGCCTGAACCACTCTGGAGGAGCCAAGCAGTACACATCAGAATGTGTGTCACAGTTCATTGTGATCTGTTGCAACCTGCACAGCCTTGACATAATAAGGGTACAACACTTGCCATTGGGTATATGGCGAGAAGCTGAGGAAGAGGAGGAGGAAGAAGAAGGATGAAGAGGAGGAAGGGAGGAGGCAACCAACACTGGCCCTTTCCAGCTGGGCTGTCAGTAATCTTCTCATCTGATCGTGGCCCCAAGGAGCACAACCCCAATACTCCATTCAACAACAGTCTCAAACCTTACCATCCCTCTGTTACTGATCACCACAGCATCCTCTTTGCCATAATGCTGAAATAGAAACCACCACAAAACAAACCAAACAATATTAAAAACCATACAAAAATCAACAAATCAACATTGTGCTTGCCCTTAGTGCCTGTCTTGTGGGTGCTTTTGCCTGGCCTAGTGCTCCTATGTCGTGCTATCCTCATGACTGGAGCATGCCTCGTGGAAGGCTGCTGACTTTCATTGTAAATTACCTTAGGAAACGCTTGAACAGTTCTGGGCCTAGGAGAAAAAGTAAAATACTGCAGATGAAAATTTGAAAAAAATGCTAGAAATACTCAGCAGGTCAGGCAGCATCTGTGGAGAGAAACAGAGTTAATGTTTAAGGTGAATGACCTTTCATCAGCTGGCCTGACTTTGGACTACGCCACTTCAACATGGGCGGCAGCATAATGGACTGGATGATTGACAGACAACAACAGGGACACTGCAAGAGTGGCAGTAGTGGAATCATGAATGTCTTCACCCTGAGGTAGGACAGCAGACTCATGCTCCATGCTACTAACCTGGGGGCAGTTTTTCAGTTATTTGTTGGAGGGCAGATTGCTGGACTGCTGTGAAATCTTGAAAGCCTCTTTGAACCTTGCCATCTGCAGTCATGATGGCATCCTGCTTGGTAATAGGTTGTCAGACTTTGGTCTGAGTTTCTACTACAGTACTGATATGCAGGGTGGCTTCTGCTTGCTATCTAATAGAAGCTGAGACACTGGCCATTAGATATTTCATCAAGGTTGTTCAGGAAAGATGAGAAAAGTGTTATGTTCATTAACATCCTGCTGTGTGCATCACCCCAACCCCTCATTCTCACTTCTGAATCCTACTGCAGCACATCATTCTTCACACCAACTTACCTTGCAGGTACACCCATCCATCTCTATCTATGCACCCACTCACATCTCCATCTGCCTATTCACCACTGACACACATCTTCATCTTTGTGAAATGTCATGCCTCTCCCTCATCATCACCCTCAACAAATAACAAATGTTCTCCATCAACCATTCAACATGGGCTATAGCTTTTACTCCTGAAACATTCCTTTCCCTCCTAATAGGAGAAGAGAGCACAGAACTTGAAGGAAAGGCAAAGAGCCAGAGGTGGACCTCACAGCTAACAAATGTAGAAGAGGAGCTGTGGAAATAAGTGTAGCCTCAGCATGCCAGGAAATGGGAAGATGGGGACCTTCCAGCCATCTGGCAACAGAATTCAATATCAGACACTCACATGACATACATCACTCACTTGCGTTGCCTTGATATCAGTGAGTGAAATATAATCATGTGCATAATAATATCAAACTTTTATTCCCTTGATGGTACTCACAAGTCCATAAGAAATAGGATCAGGAGCAGGCCATTCGGTCCATCGAGCATTGTGTTTTTTATCTCTCACAGAAGCTACACATGTAGGAGGTGATCCAGCTGGCCAAAGATGACATATAAACTCCTCAAAGGAGGCGACATTACTCTGAGGCTGCATCATCAGGGGACCCATGCAGACCAAGCACCAGTTAAGATACTCACACCTCAGTGGGACCAATAAGTTGGATTTTCACCTAATGACTCACATATCATAATGAGCATCAGTAGATGGTGGAGAAAGGGATAATAGCAGAGGGCAGAATCATCCCAGATTTGCACCAAGTGTGGTAGCGGGCAGGAAAAAGAATGTTTACCCGCCAGCCGCAATGGCAGCTTTTCTCGCCGTATTGTTCCAATCCTGCCTCATTAATCATGCATTCCCAGGAAATACAACAAGTCGCTGGTGGGGTGTCCTCTCATTCGTCCAGCTCCTCCCTCCCCTCCCCCCCCCACCCCCTCACTTTCACATCAGGCCTTCAGTAATCTGGGCGCCATATTTAAAGGCTGCCCCTGCAAAGAGCTAGCGCTCTTCAAGGGATAGGAAGCTGCTCGGAAGTCATGGCTGCCAAAGGAAAGAAACGTTCTACCTCCAGATTTAGCCTCCAGTGCCAACACCCTGCAAAAGAGGATAACCATCCGTGCCGAAAGGGCACGAATGGTCTCATCCATTCCGCCAGGGTAAGTCACTCTTCTCATCACACATCCACAGGAATCTCACACCTCAATGGACAATACCACTAAGTCTCACATACTCCCTCACATCTCCATCAGGCTTATATTCTCTAGAGCTCACATCCTCATCCTGTCCATGACTCTGCTCACCACACAAACATTTCAATCAGTGCCATGTGTCCTGCCCACACTCTCCATCTGTTTTCATGCAGAAGAAGCTGGCTCTCAACAGCAGGGAGAAGTCCCAGATGAGGGGTGGAGTGGCCCACATTAGTCCCCTCACTCACTTTGAGGAGGGTCCCATCACATGGATGTGGTGAGGACGTGGATGGTGGCTGTGGTGATAGTGAGGTCAGCGGCGAACAACCACATGAGAATCCTACACATCATCCCTCTCTCAACGCAACTGTGAGTGCTCTCTCTCCTGCTTTTGACTCTGCTGCCATGCACTAATTATCTCTACTTTGGTTCACAGGGAGCTCTGCCAAGTGACCGACACCCTCAGCCAGCCAGTCCCTCAGCTCCATCCACATCCTCACCTCCGGCCAAGAGGACACCTCCTCCATTGAAGAGTTGGAAATAAGCAGCCTGGAAGACCCATCACAGCGCTTACCCACACCCTGCACCAGCGCAGAGACACACACCTCATTGGGACCTAGATCTAGAGCAGGCTTGAGTTCACAATCTTTGCTGGACACATCTCCATGGGAGAAGGCAGGTTCAGCTGAGCTCCCTGGCACTCAAAGGACTGCTGTGGAAGAGGCATCTGTGAGGTCAGTCTGAGTCAAATGATGAGCCTCAGAATTCAGTCTTCCAACTCATCCTGGAGAGTCAGCAGAAGGGGGGAGATCATCACACAGAGCTGTTGGAAGCCCTCAACAGAGTGACACGTGAATTGGAGGAGTGCGACTGCCTGCTCTCTGATGACGTGGTGCCCACATGTGTGCACATGGAGGTCTCCATGGGGAGGATGATGGATACCATGGAGACCCTGGTCCTGCAGAATGCAGAGATGCGCACAGACCTGCACTCCATCACGGTAGCCATGGGTGATTTCTGCAGTGGCAACGCGAGAGGGAAACGGGGCACTTTGATGTCCTCCAGGTGCTCCTTCCCCTCAAGGAGTCAGGTCGGAAAACAGCCAAAGCAAGCCGGTGCCCTCACAGCCTCAGCTTTCCAGAGGACACACACTGATGTCATCGGAGGCAACAGGGCCAATCATTGTACAGACTGTCTCCACCCCTGCAGCGGATGACAGGATAGCACCTAGAAGTGTTAGGCCTGGAAAAGTTAAGGAAATCTGATCACAAGTGGTTGCATGGGTGAACACGTTTTGTCACTTTATAATCTGAAAATATATTCACTTTCACTGAATAATGTGTAATGGTGTCTTTAAGGTTCATCGACAGGCTTTGCGAGTCCTCCTATTTCATCTCTCTCACCCCCACTAGCAGTTGAGCTGCATGTAGCTGGCCCATGAGTGACTCTGGAGCGGCAAGTGTGTGTGTGTGTGTGTGTGGCAGGGCCTTTCAGAACCTCGTACAAACACTCTCCCACGCATACGGATCCTTCCTCCATCACAGTCATCTCAATGTCCTGAGCGTTTTCAATACTGCCTACTGGGGTTCTCTTTCAGTTGTCTACCTGAGCTGACCTGCACCTCCACCCACCCATTGATCACACTCCCATGCAGTACCTGTTCCCGCCCAACATGAATCTCCTCTCATTTTCGGTTTTAGAAGCATGGTCTGTGTAACATTTGTCTTCAGCTTCCCCCGTCCTTTCCCCTCCCCAAGTCAACCATGTCTTTTCCCCCATCATTGTCGACCCCCCCTGGCATCACCATCAGCCTCCCCACCATCACCTACCAGCTAGAACCCTTTTCATTTCAGGAATCCAGGTGAACGTGCACGTTTCCTACCTTCCCGAGAATCCCACCCCCATCCACATTGAACTCCCTAACTTCCTTCTTCCCACTCCCAGGGTCCGAATCTGCTTTCAAGTTCCCACCAACCACCCTCGCCGTCCCTTCTCCTACTCTGACGCACCCTCACCCTCCCATCCTACCAGATCTCTCTACTCTCTCGCATTCCCACCATTCCCTCCTAACATGCCCATTCTCATTTCACTCCCCAGGAGGCAGTCATCGACTCCACAGACCCCTCCCTTGCATGTTCACCTGGACATTCCCCCTCTACTCCTTCCTCCACCCTTAGTCCTTCCTCCCCTCTGACTCCTTCTCCACTCTGGACTCCTTCCTCACCCGGAATGCCTTCCTCCCCTGGGACTCCTTCCTCCCCCTGCAAACTCCTTCCCCCTCCAGACTTCTTCTACCTCCTGGACTCCTTCCTCCCCCTGGATTCCTCCCTCCCCGGACCCTGTCCCTTCTGCGGAATCCTTCCCCGCCCCACCAGACTCCTTCCCCAGTGTGGACACCTTCCTCCCCCCGGACTCCCTCCTCCCCCTGGACTCCTTCCCCCCTCGGAACTCCTTCCTCCATCTGAAGTCCTTCCCCCTTTGTACTCCTTTCCCCCTTCGTACTCCTTTCCCCCTGAACTCCTTCCCTTACTACTTCCTGCCCCTTACACCTACCTTCCCAGTTGCCATAACCTGCTCAATACACCCTCCTCCCCCGTAATCCCTCCCTCCTCCTAACCTCAACCACTCGACGAGTGGTTTCCCCCCACTCCCAACCTCACCCTTCACCCTGACACTCCCTCCTCTCCCAGTCAAGCCATAGAACCATAGAAAAGTTACAGCACAGAAGGAGGCCATTTGGCCCATCTTGTCCATGCCAGCCCAAGGACACCAAGGTGCCCTTTCTAATGCCACCTTCCTGCACCTGGCCCATAGCCCTGTAGCTTACAGCACTTTAGGTGCAGATCCAGGTACTTTTTAAAAGAGTTTAAAGTTTCTGCCTCGACCACCAACTGGGGCAGCGAATTCCAGACACCCACTACCCTCTGCGTAAAAAAGTTCTTCCTCATGTCCCCCCTACACCTTCTGCCACTTGTCTTGAATCTATGTCCCCTGGTTCTAGAATTCTCCATCAATGGAAACAATTTTATCCTGTCTACTCTATCTATTCCCCTCATAATTTTGTACACCTCAATCAAGTCACCTCTCAGCCTTCTTTGTTCTAAGGAAAATAACCCCAACCTATCCAATCTCTCCTCGTAGCTAAACTTTTCTAACCCTGGCAACATTCTTGTAAACCTCCTCTGCACTCTCTCCAGATCTATTACGTCCTTCCTGAAATGCGGTGACCAGAACTGCACACAATACTCCAGTTGTGGCCTCACCAATGTTTTATACAATTCCAACATTATATCCTTACTTTTATATTCTATACCTCTGCCAATGAAGGAGAGCACTCCATATGCCTTCTTTACAACCTTGTCTTTTTGAACTGCTGCCGTCAGGGACCTATGTACTTGTACGCCAAGATCTCTCACTTCATCTACCTCTCCTAGTATATTCCCATTTATTTTATAATCCCTGTAACTGTTTGACCTTCCGAAATGTATGGCCTCACACATCTCTATGTTAAAATCCATCTGCCACTTTACCGCCCACTCCACCAACCCATCTATATCGTTTTGGAGATGATGGCTATCCTCTACACTGTCCACTACTCGGCCAATCTTTGTGTCATCTGCAAATTTCCCAATCGTGCCCCCTACGTTCACGTCCAAATCGTTAATATATAACACAAACAGCAAGGGTCCCAACACCGAGCCCTGTGGAACACCACTTGAGACAACTTTCCATTCATAAGGGCATCCATCGACCGTTACCCTTTGTTTCCTGTTACAAAGCCAACCTTTTATCCAGTTTGCCACATTACCCTGAATCCCATGGGCTTTTACTTTCCTGACCAACCTAGACCTTCTTCTCCCATCCTGCCTCCCTCCCCCACCCCGGTACACCTTCCTCTTGCAGTTCAACCTACACCTTCCTCTTCACCCCTTGATGATCATCCGTAGCAGACCATGGCCAAGACACTGACGTCCCGAAACAGACCCTCAACACTGACCTTCCATGAGCTGCTTTGCAGCAGAGCCATGTCCAGGCGAATCCACCCAGCATGCAATGCATGTTCCTCCAGCATCTTCTGTTTCTCGGAGGTCCACGATGTGAGCAAAGCCCTGACGGTAAGTCCCGACTTCTGCACTGGCGTGTTTTTCCACTGATGTGGGTGGTAAATTTGCCGGGGGGGTGGGGATGATTCCGGCAAGCTGGATTTATAATGATATGCAAATATATTAACATGAAGATCCGAATGTGCAGCGGGTAGAAATGCAGCCCGCCATTGACAGGCGGAGCAGATGATTGCAAACAAGTTTCATAATTTTTGACCTTCCCACCACATTGTCCACTCATGCCCGTCATGTTGCCCGACGCCAACGGGCATGGAAAATGCCGCACAGAGTGTCCGTGTTGGTGGCCATGGGACGCTCCAAGCTCTGTTCAGCTGAATGTTGATGCTGTACTTTGAGGGCAACTGACAAACAGGATGCCTCTGGAGGGGTGGCAGAGAATGTATGTGTACTGGCAGGAATTCCAGCCACTCTGTGAATGCTTACGGAGAGATTGGAGGAACCTGTCTTAACCATGAGTGGCAGGATGTCACAGGCCATAGTGACAATAGCTTCGCCCATGGAAAGAATGGCCAACTGCATGGGATATCAAACATGGCAATCACAGGAGCGCATATAGGTCTACATCAATGGCTTACACACTATGAAAACCACCTTAAATAGAATGACTGATACCTTCATCTAGGGTTTTCAACACCCCACCGATTTGCAGGAAAGTGGTCTCCAGCCCACTGCTAGGTGGGAAGTGTAGCTGGGGTATGAGAGGAATGATGGTGAAAGGGGTCATGGAAGTAGGGACTCGATTCAAAGGCTTCCATTTCTCACCCATTGCACCCTCTCTCTCAATACCCCACAAGCTGCCCCATGCCCTGATGTCTGAGCACAGATGGAGCATCTCTGGCAGGGTTCTTTGGGGCTCCAAATCCCAGAGGACATCAGCTACGATCATCTCAGGTGTCAGGATTGTGTACAGCCTGCCTCCACTCTGCTGAAGCCACAGGTTGCACATATAGAAGTGGCGAGAAAAGGATGAGTAAGGTTTATAGCTGCACAAGAGTATGTACATGTATGAATTACACATTTGATACAATGTAAAGTTTTTTATACTATTTGAGCCACATAAATGTCTTGCTTATCGCATTCGTGTCTTGCTTATTCTGGCTGCTGACTGGTAGGTTTTCTTTTCAGTTGTGTGATGATGAATGGGATGATGTGAAATGATTCTGAGTAATTGGGGCTGTGAAAGGTAGGCGTAGGCCTGGATTTTTGTCATGATGGAGAGCCTCTGCACTCCTGAAGTCCTGCCTCTGAAGACGGCACTCATCATTTTTACAGGGACGGGAATGAGCCCGTGTCTGAACTCACGCATGCGCATTTCACAAAGGCAGTTGCCCATAGAAATCAGCAGCTTCCTCCACTCCTGTGATTTGAGAGGTGAGAGGTGTCTGAAACCTAACATGCGCAAATTACATCTGATAGGAGCAGGTCTGAACTTTGCACTTTTGTTTGGATAGCCAGGGTACTGTTTTGGACAGGTGGGGCACCCATTTGGATTTGGTCCAGGGACACATTTTGGGGGAGGTCAGGTGCTCTTTGGGATTGCTAAATGTAGGTATCAATATGTGCAAAAAGTGTATAAACTAGTTGAAACTGTCAAGTTGATTGGAACTATCAAAACAATTGTCAAAAGTGTCAAGATAAACTGTCAAAAACAACTGTCAGAAGTGTTGAGAGGAGCTGTCAAAGGGAGCTGTCAAGTTGTCAAGGCATTTAAAACTCCTGCCCTTTAACTTTTTGAAAAAAAACATCTGAAGTGTTAAAAAATGATAGCTTGCTATTTCACTCTGTCTACTGACATAAGCCCTCAATTCCAATTACTGGATAATTGCTGCATGACTGCTTTCACAATGTCCATTATCACACTAGGGTGCCTGCGATTTCACAGTTTGATTGTCAGCTCCAAGTGGTTATGGACTCTTTGAAGTATGAACTATTAATTCCAATGCTTGTTCTTTTAAGGGATAATGTAGTTGAATTAACCTAAATGTAGTAAATGGTATTTTATGAATGAGAGTGTTTTTTTAAAATAAAGTTAGCGATAGACACTTAGAAATTTATTTCATTTAATCTCAGCATGGGTCCTGAGGTCAGCCCATGGTGGATATTGATTGAGTTGGCATAGTAGGTGTAAGGGCAAAGGATGGGATGGCATGGGTATCATGAATTGGCACTATGTTGGCATAAGGAATATAAAGGGCCATGGGGTGTGGGTAGAGGCATTGGTTGGTATAGAGGATATGAGTGGCCATGGGGTAGAGGGGCATAGATTGACATGGAGGGTCATGGGAGGCCATGGGAGGTATGTGGGGGGCATAGGTTGGTTTGGAAGGTATGAGAGACCATGGGGGTTGGGTGGAGGGCATGAGGTGGTATGGGTTCGCATAGATGGGGCATGGGGAATGTGTGTGTGGGGGGGATGAGGGATCGAGGGAATGTGAGGGGCGAGGGCTGAAGGGCTGCTTTATGTTTTTCGTTTCCTTCTGCCCAGCCCACCTCTGCAGCTGGCAGCATCTGCCTTGTTCCAGGCTTGCCTGGCCCGACTCTCAGGGAAGCCCGCCACCCTGGAACAAAAATCCAACCTTTCAGGGCACCTTCTCCTGGGTCAGGTTTGCAGAGCCGGGAAATGTCCTGACTCTTGGGTGTAAAAATCTAGACCTTAGTTTTTTGCAGTACAGGTTTGTGTTAGTGGTATTGGCAGGGTGGGGGGCGGGGGTGGGGGGGGGACAAAAGTAGTTTTTGCATGTGGTTATTAGATGGGTGCACTGGTGGAACCATAGAGACCCTCACAATAATGAGATCATCCAGGGTGCAATGTACACTGCTGATGGTGCATTACCCGCTGCACATTCTGCCTCCTCTTACTCCCATCACTCACTATCCATCCTCATCCTTATCCTCCAACCCCTCTCTTGTTCCTCCTGTAGGCCCAATCCCTGCAGCTGTGCAATGTTATGCAGAGCACAGCAAACTATGGCTATTGTGGAAACACTAGCTGGCGTGTACTGAAGAGCACCTCCAGATCTGTCCAGGCATCTTAATCATGCGATGGCTTGCTCGATATTTGGTGGTTATATGTATTGTTCCTGTGCCTCATTCCTTGGGTTTCCAAGTGGTGTCATCAGCCTTGTTTTAAGTGGGTGTCCCTTGTCTCTGAGCCGCCAGCGACTCTGCTTCCAGGTGCGAATCTGTTTGGGAGGATGGACTGTTGAATGATGAAAACGTTATGGCAGCTGACTAGGAATGTTCCAGGGTGACATATTCATGCCTTAGTTACCACACGCGTGTGGTTGATGATGACTTGCAACCATGGGAAGCCAGCTAGAGCTGCAAATACAAGCGTATGTTCATTCTGACTGACTGAAGTCGATTTAATTGTCAGCTCTAGCAAAGAAGCAATCATCTACCTGTCTGATGCATTATGTACCACCAACTGTGAGATCCTGCAAATGTTTGTGGGTGAGCCCTGGATGGATCCAGAGGGGAAAAAAAGTTGACGCTGCTGTTGAATTTGACAGTCTCTGGTAAAATGTTGCCATCAGGTCCAGCCTCTTTTTCAGTAAGCTGGCATTTGCTGACGTGACACCCTAGGCCTCCTGAGTCATTGGTGTTCCGACATATCAAGAAAGCTTATCCTCTCCCTGCAGACTCTGTGTGCCAGGCATGGTCTCCTGCAAGCTACATCTCTCTGCTGATTCTTTCTCTCCTGAGGAGCTGCAAGTCTGTGTGCAGCAGGATGTCACTGATGCAGATTTGATGTCCCGGGTTCTGCTGGTGCAAATTCTTGTTGTTCCTGATGCTGCTTGTGATCAACTTGGGGTTGAGGTCTAAAGTAACAAAATATAATCGGCACCCATGCTGTTCTGATAGGTCAGATCTCTGAAGCACAAATCAGACGTCTGAATTTCTAGTGTAGATGACACCTCCAAATAATGTAAGGGAAGCTCTAAAGTGTTTAAAATACCCTCTGAACACAAGCACAGTGAACAAACTCTTTCACACAAGCAGCTAAGGAAGTAGTCATGAGTACTCACTATTTACTAGCATATTTCCCTGTCATGGCTTCAACTTCCTCAATAGCCGTTTTCTTCTGGCTTCACTTTCAGAAAGCCGGGAAGCCCACGAGCTAAAGTTAAACTCCAAAACCAACGTTAATATTGGTGCATTTGACCTAGCAACATATTGAAATTGACAACCCATCTCTCCCATGATTGTCAGGCTCATACACAGCCTAACACACTGCAGTTCCATCTGGGAGTTGGCTGGTTAGAGCTGGCTTCCTGAGGCGCTTGCATTTCACACGGATTTCACCCTCCAAGCCGCACTCAAACCCACATGCTCGTCTGAATCAAAATTCCCACAACTGTAATACTACACCATTCATTCAAGTAACTGATTTCCAGATCACAGGGGATCACACAAGAAATGAACGCAGATGAGTAGTCTTAATTGAATCCTTTATGAATCCAGACCCAAACTTTTAGACTCAAAATTAATTGGCACAGTAGGCTGTTGCTCTGTCTGTCTGTTTCTCTTTCTCCCTGAAATGATGTACAAAAACAAGGGCCCAGATCTTCCGGTCTCTAGATCATTGGAAACTGGAAGCATTCCCCAAGATGCACTACAGGACCCCTCGGAAGTCCCAAAACAAGGACTCTGTGGGAATTGCCTGTGAAGTTTGAGCTTCCAATGGGAAATTTCCCTGCTCCCTGAGACCCTCCAAAAAAGTCTCTAAGCTCTGAGTTAATGTTGGGGACTTCAGACAGTTCCGACTTATTAACCTGGGTAGTTACCCAGGAAATGTTAGACAGACTAAAATCTAGTCTAATACCTGGGTAACTACAGAACTGACCCCCCAGTCACTCATACTGTCCCCCTGACTCCCCACACTGAACCCCCGACTCCCTCCCGACCCAACCTGACCCACCTAGCATCCTATGCCCTTGCCCACTTACCTTACCCACCCACCTCCTTACGCCCTTACCAACTTACCATTTCTTTGTAGATTTTCAAAGAAATTTAGGGACATTTAAACTGTTCACTTAACTGAATACATGAGCGAGAGCCGTTAAAAGGGGGCATGGTTTCTGTGCGGATTCTCTCTGCTGCTCCCTCTGAGGTTTCCTGCACTGACTGAGTTCTGTGGGAAGCCTCCATTGGAAGATTGCCCTGAAAAATTCGAGGAAGGTGTCTGATCATGGTTGAAAATGAAGGTTTCGGGCTAAGAAGTCACAAGGATTGATCTAATTAAAATGGGAGTGAGCAAACGCTCTTCTATGGCTTCATGCATAGTCAGAGCGAAAAGTGCAATGTGTTTTCATTGGAGTTCCATTTTACCTTGGAGTACAGGGGAGATTTGGGCCTGGATTTTCCACCACCATCCTTCCCCAAAATGGACAGGGCCTAGGTGAAAGATGTGAAAATTGAAAGGTGAAGTTGATTAGCATATTCCCGCCCATACCACTATTTTCTTCGCCCCTCTCTAAGGATTGGGAAGACAATATGCTACCTCTTCCCTACCTCCAACATACAAATAACAGTAGCAAAGCAAGTTTGGGCAATTTACCCCATTCCCCTAGCTTCCATTGCAGATCCCATCGACTCCAGGGTCACCAAGGCAAGGGTGGCAGTAGTCTCTGAGGAAATGGTGAAAGGCTTTCACATGTTGCTTTCATAGGGAGAAGGCACCTCTCCCTTCACTCAGACCTCAAAAGCTCAACAACAAGAGCAACTTACATTTATATAGCACCTTTAATGTAATGAAATGTTCCAATACACTTCACAGGAGCATTCTAGAACAAAGTATGACACTGAGCCATGTATAGAAATACTCACCTTTTTAGGCATTGGCCATGTTCCTTTAACATGACTTTCTCAATTCCAATGCTGTAGCAAGGGTCCTGCTGAAGCAATGGCCACTTGACAGTGATGGGCTCTTTACTGATGGCGATCTCAATGGGGTCCATCCCTCATGCCTAATGATTTGCAAAGTGGACCAGAGTCACGGCAGGGTTATGGTTGCAGGTAAGAGTCCCACCCTGGTCCTCCAGCAGTGGATTCAGGAAAATCATGGCCTGGTTTTTTAAAAGGAACCCTGATGCGGAGAATCTTCATTTAAGAAGGGCTCACCCTTATGATTTCCTCTTTAGAAGGAGACATGATGATGAAAATGTTTGTGCATGGAATCATGATTAGTGATTGAATCCAAAGCTGTCAAATACAAGTTTTAATGTTATCTTCTGCTTAAGTGGCTAGTCTGGATCAATACATGCTCAGCAAAGGATGTTGTTTAACATTAACACATTCATCACATGCTCGATATAGGAGCCAAGAAGAGATAAGTAAAGAAGTATTCCTTAAGTGATGTCAAGTAATGTTTCTTTACTGCCACTCCCGGCTGAAGGAACATTATGATACTGTGCACAGCCAGCCTATTAAAGTTAATCAGTGGAAGATTGTGAGTTGGATTGTGTGCATTTCCTGAAGTGCACTCAGATATTTATTGGGAGCACCAGAGCGCAAGCCTTCCTATAAGTGTCAATAGATTGTAGCAGGCAAGAATGGCTGAGGGAGAGAAGGAATTCTACAGGTTTGAATTCCAAGAGCCAGCAGATACAGCAGGAGGCCGTGTTATGAGTCTTCATTTCAAAACAATGAATACCAAGGAATGAGTATGCAAGGATTCGAATTTGGAGTTTAGAAGGAAATTGAGAGGACTTCCAAAGTTATATCAGTAAAACAGAGAAAAACAAGAAAGAGACTGGTGGAGAGAAACAGATTAAGAATTAGAGGTGAGAAGAAGTGCAAGCTTTTTCTTGTATCCTGTACAAAAAAAACAGTAAGGTGTTAGAAGTTCCTTCCAATATATGGGAACAACTTCAAGTCTTGAACAGATGGGCTTTCTGGAGAGTTAACAGTTTATGAGAGGAAAGGAAGTGTTTGCCACAAAAGAAATCAAATCTTTTGGAAACTGCTCTAGTAGTGTAGAAGATTTGGAGTGAAATATGGCAGCCTATCTTAATGCACAACAGCCCGTTTACTCTTGGCCCATTTTTCTGCACCTATATCACTGAAGAGTGGACAGATAGGCAACAGGCCTACTTTCAGACCTATGTGATTACCATCTGAATTTGATCACTAGCCAGAATGTAAACAGTTCAGGACTGTGTTTTTCTGCATTTTTACCAAGCCTTCATCAGACAAAATGCTTGGCTTATCTTTCAACCCTGCCTATGTTGGTTTGGTTTCAACTAGTCAACGTTGTACAGAAGGGGAACTCTTTTAATGATTATTGTACACACATACAAAGGCAAGTCCTATTTAAACCCTTTCAGACTAGTAAAATAAATTCTCCTCTTTTTATTAGATGTAAGCATTCTGCATATAACAGTATAAAACCAAGTCTAATGTGGGTTTAATTGGCTAATAATTTGCAATCTAGCTCTGATATGGCAGTAGATGGCTGATGTGGATAATGAAAATTTCACACAGATTATAGTAGGAGGTGCTTGTCTGAGGTTTTTGTCGGACTGTGAAGGAAATTCACTCTGCAGCTGACATGTGTTGTAGCTGATCTGGAACTGCTTGATGATACAGTGTGTCATGAAAAGCCGATTATAGGCACAAATTACTTACGGCCATATTGAACTTTTTAAGAAAGACGTGTGTTTTTAAAGAAATAAAAGCAAAGACACTGGGTAAAAGATGGCTGATAATCTAAAGTGATCACTTTCTGCATGTGTGCGTGTGTCTGCGCGTGTGTGCATGCATTAGTCTGCATGATGTTTGTTGTTTTTTTTCCCTTTGTGATGAAATCAGAATGAATCTCATTTCATTCATGGTGCTGGGGTAGTGTCATGAAATGCCAATTACAGCCACAAATTACTTACGGGCATATTGAACTTTTTAAGGAAGACGTGTGTTTTTAATGAAATACAAGCAAGGACACTAAGCAAAAGATGGCTGTTAATGTAAAGTGACCACTTTCTGCAAAAGTTGCTATGGGGATTATACTGACAGACACGTCCTGAGAGAAAATGGAATGTCGTACCTGAAGCCTTCTTCAAGCAGAGACACTTAAAAGGGAGATAGGAAAGATGCAAAAAAAATGAAATTTAATCTCCTGTGGTTACAGAGGCAAAAGACTGATTACCACATCTCAGCAGTCATCTAAAATCCATCTCCTGTTGGTTCATATCTCAGAACGTGTAAAATGGTTGAAAACCAAAGAAAACAGATGCTGGGCACATGACATGGTATTTTCCCTTACAGGAACACACAGGGAAAAATTAGTTAAAAGTTAGCTGCAGAGCTGTGCTAGTGTGCTAGTGTGCTGTGTGTGTGACAGCAAGAAGACAACCAACTAGTCACCCCTGCAGTTGCAGGTGAAGCCTCTCTTTCTCTCTCTCTGTCTCTGCCTCTCTGTTGCTGGAAGCAAGGTTTAGCAGAAGCCATAATCAAAATGGAAATAGGACAGCTTCTTCAGCTATCCTGCAGAATCCAGTATCTCCAAACCCACTGTGAAACTGGCAAAGTCAGCACTACCAAATCAGCTACTTAGGATTAGAATTTTGCCCGGAAGCCAGAAAACCTGAAATTTTAAAAGAGGTGGCCAACGGTCTATAGGTGGAAATTGAGGACAATGAAGCAGACAGTATAGCCCTAGGGAGATTAAAATTGGAGCAGTGGAAATTAACATTTCAGGAAAGAGAAAATGAAAAGGAAGGGAAAGAGGAAAGACAAGAAAGGGCATGGAGAGAAGAGACAAAATTTTAGGACAGAGAGAGGGAACGTGATTTTAAACTAAAACAGCTCGAGCTGAAGGGCAGGGATCCTACTGTGTCCCTTGAAGATACCACTAGCTCAGACTTAAGGGCTGAGGCAATCTGGTTTGCTCATTTAATCCCTAAGTTTGATGAAGCATGGGTGGAAGCCTTCATTATCTCTTTCTAGCGGTTAGCACAGCAGTTAAAGTAGCCTGTCCAACAGTGTTCCAGACTACTGCAGAGTAAACTTTCAGGGAAAGCTCAGGAGGTTTACTCTCTCTTGCCTGAGAAAAGTGCCACTGACTATGAGGCAGCAAAAAGGGTTATTTTAAGTGCCTACCAGTTAGTGCCAGAGGTGTACCGTCAGAAATTCCTACCATCAGGCAATGGCCTGACCAGACGTACCTGGAATTTGAAAGGCTTAAATAACTTGCATTTGACCACTGGATGTGGGCACTTCAAACAGAAGCCATTTACGAAGACCTCTGTGAAATAATTCTCCTTGAGGAGTTTAAAAACTCCATACCCTTCCCAATAAGAACAAACCAGAGGAACAGAGGGTAACAGGGGCCAGACAGGCAGCCACGTTGGCTGATGATTATGAGCTGACCCACAAACGCTTGTCTGAGAAGAGACCCTCCCCTAACCACCCCAACCAGCTGGAAAGGTTAGAAGTGGAGAGAGTGATAGGAAACTGGGCACTCATGGGAGAGAAGGAAATGCTGGGGATGCACCTCAGGACAGAAAGGGTGGTGCTGAGATAAAAAGTGAGGCCAAGAAGCCTGTGTGTTTTAGCTGCTGAAAGGTAGGGAAGATCTGGGCCAACTTCTGGAGGTTAGGGGAAAAACCAGTGGGATTTATTGGGGTACATACACCCCTTGCAGAGAATGGGAGTCAATCAAAGAGTATAGCAGACAGGCTATGGCTCTGACTGTGGCTGTGAATCCTGTAGATACACTCCTGAGAGTGCAGGTGAGGTTAAACAAATCCCTGAGAGTTACAAGGACTTTGTATCCAAAGGAAGGGGGGCCACATTTCCCCAGGGTGAGGCGAGTAAGCCAATAGTGATACTGAGGGATACAGGGGCCAGGCAAACTCTACTGCTGGGAAAAGACATGACCTTTCCACCAGAGAATGCAGTAAATGCCAAAGTGTTGGTAAAGGGGATTGAAGTAGGGTACATGCCCATCCCCTTATACCCGGTGCATCTGGAGTACAACCTTGTGTCAGGACCAGTGACCATGGGAGTTGTCCCCAGTTTGCCTGTGAACAGGGTCGACCTGCTCCTCAGCAACGACCTGGGTGAATCAAAGGTAATAGCATCCCCAGTGGTCTCAGAGAAGCCCACTGAGGTCAGGGAGACAGAACAGCTGCAGGAGAAAGTGCCTGGCATTTTCCCTGATTGTTTAGTAATGCAGCCTTTGGCCAGACAAACTCCATCATTGGAGGCTGAAGTGGCACTGCAGGCAGAAGACCCTATGGTCTGGTTATCTATACCTTTTTTGGGAGTCTAGAAGACCCTATGAAGGTAATAAGTAGATCTTCCTTGGTAGCTGCCCAGCAAGCTGACCCACTGTTAAAACGTTAGCTCAGACTGCCCACACTGAAGCTGAGGCAGAAGCAGTCCCTGAATGCTACTACATTAAAAATTAAGTGCTAATGAGGAAATGGAGAACCCCTCACAGACCTGCAAGCAAGGATTGGCCAGCGACCCACCAGGTGGTGGTGCCATCAAGATACATAGGGAAATATTATGGATAACTCATGAAAATCCGTTGGCTAGGCATGTCGGTATATGCAAAACCCATGCCCACATCAGCCAGTATTTCTACTGGTCACACCGCCACAGGGATGTAGTAAGGTTTTGCAGAACCTGCCACGCCTGTCAGGTTGTGGGAAAACTCTAGCTTGCAATAAAACCTGCACCTATTATTCCCGTGCTGACTTTTGGGGAAACCATTCAGCAAGTGTTAGTGGATTGTGTGGGGCCCCTGCCCAAAACAAAAGGGGGCTACTAGTATATCCTTACCATCATGGGTTTGGCTACCCGCTTCCCAGAGATTGTTCCATTAAGAACCATTTCTGCCTAAATAGTGGTGAGAGAATAAACCCAATTCTTTATCAGGTATCATCTGCCCATGGACATCCAGTTGGATCAGAGCACAGATTTTGTGCCCAAAATATTCCAGGAAGTCATGGGTAACCTGGTTGTGACCCAGCTGAAGCCTTCAGCATATCACCTGCAGTCACATGGGGCACTAGAACGGGACCACCAGACCCTAGAAACAATGATCAAGGCGTACTGCCACGTGTACCGCCCATGACTGGGTTAAAGGACGAGGTTTTCTTCTGTTCACTACCAGGGACTAACCCAATGAATCCATTGGTTTTACTCCGTTTGAATTAGTTTACAGGCACCAAATGTGAGGGCCTCTGAATCTAATCAAGGAGAGGTTTTTAGAACCGAAGGAGGAAGTTTCTATGTTAGACTATGTAACAGTATGCTGGGGGTGACTCATGAGAGCCTGTGATGTGGCTTGAGGACACTTATAAATCTCCCAGACAGCTATGAAGAAACAGACAGACAAACATGCCAGGGCCCAAACCTTACAGTCAGGAGACTACATGTTTGTGCTCCTACAGATATCAAGTGAACACTTAAAAGACCGGTTCAGAGGCCGTACAGAATAGGAAAGAAGCTCGGGGAAGTAAACTATCTAACTGTGACCCCAGACTGGGGGATAAAGCAAAGACTGTGTCATGTCAACATGATAAAGCAATATCATAGCCGAGAAGGGGACAAGCGGGTAACGGTCTGGTCCATTGCCACCAACCGAGAGGATGAAGGTAGCAGTGGGGATGAATTGGAGGGAGACATGGGTGAGGCCCACATTGAACCCCCTAATACCCAGCTAACCAACACTGAGATACGAGTGAACTTAGACTCCTTATTCACCTACCTAAGTGCAGAACAGTGGGCAGATTTGACAAGGCTGCTCACTGCATTTAAAGGCTTATGCAGAGACAAGCCTGGCTGCATCACACCAGCTCTACATGATGTGGATGTGGGTGAGTCCCCTCCTACAAGATAAGGCAACATCCCTGTCATCTAGGCCCAGAAAAACTGGGAGGATATGAACTACATGCTGAAGCACCAACTAATAGAGCCTAGCAGCAGTAGCCAGAGCTCCCCAGTTGTGCTCGTGCCCAAGCTGGACGGCTCCGCAAGGTTCTGCATTGACTACTGAAATGTTAAGGCAGTGACCAGAGCCGACTCCTACCCGACACCCCCGCTGAAAGACTACAGAGATAAGGTAGGTAAAGCAGTCTACATTACAAAGATAGATTTACTCAAAGGATACTGGAAGGTTCCCTTGACTGCCCGCACAAAGGAAATCTTTCCTTTTTTATCTCTGGATGGGTTATACAATTGTTGAGTCATGCCATTTGGACTCTGAATTGTCCTAGCCACCTTTCAAAGCACGATGAATCAGTTAGTGGTGGACTTATCCAATTGTGCAGTGTACTTAGATGACCTCCCAATGTACAGCGACACCTGGGAAACTCACTTAGAGCAGCTGGAAGCCCTCTTCCAGAGAGTACAGTCAGCTGACCTAGTGATCAATCTCGCAAAGAGCAAGTTCACTAAGGACACCTATCTAGGACACGTAGTGGGTGAAGGACAAGTGCTGCCCAGGGCTGCAAAGGTACAAGCAGGAGCACAGTTCCCCAACCCCACAATGAAACGGGAAATCATGAGATTCTTGGGGATGTGTGGGTTCTACCGCAAATTCATCCCAAACTTCAGCACAGTAGCTGCCTCACTGACAGACCTACTACAGAAAAAAAGCAAAGGTAGTATGGACTGAGAAATGCCAGACAGCTTTTGAAAAGCTGAAAGCCATTTTAATAGGCGAGGCTATGCTTGCGGCTCCGAACTTTAACCAAGCATTTAAAGTAGACATCGATGCGAGTGACATCGGAGTAGGGGCTGTCCTCCTCTAGGAAGATGAAACAGGGATAGAGAGACCAATCTGGTACTTCAAAAAGCTAAACAAGCATCAGAAACAATACTCCAGTGGAGAAGGAAACCCTTGGTTTATTACTGGCTCTCAAACATATTAAGATATATGTCCAACATGCATACAGAGAGACCACAGTCTATACTAACCATAACCCTTTAACCTTCGTGGAAAAGTTTGACACAGAATGCCAAGTTATTCCATCTGGTGTTTGTTTCTCTAGTCGTACCGCCTAAAAATCACCCACATTGGCGAGAAATCAAATGTGATTGCAGACACCTTGTCCAGAACTTAAAGAGACCCGGTTAGATCTGAAGAGATATTATTCACCAAGGCTAGGAGAATGAGACTGTGTGCGTGCGTGTGCATGTTTGTTTTTTAATGAAATCAGAATGAATCTCATTTCATTCGTGGTGCGGGGGGGGGGAGTGTCATGAAAAGCCGATTACAGCCACAAATTACTTACGAGCATATTGAACTTTTTAAGGAAGATGTGTGTTTTTAAAGAAATAAAGCAAGGACACTGAGCAAAATATGGCTGATAATGTAAAGTGACCACTTTCTGGAAAATTTGCTATGTGGATTATACTGACAGACCTGTCCTGGGAGAACATGGAATGTCGCACCTGAAAAGGTGTCATGGCCTTCTTCAAGCAGAGACACTTAAAAGGGAGATAGGAAAGATGCAAAAGACTGAACTTTAATTTCCTGTGGTTGCAGGGTCAAAAGACTGGTTACCATGTCTCCGCAGCCATCTAAAATCCATCTCCTGTTGATTCATATCTCAGAATGTGTAAAATGATCAGATATCAAAGAAAACAGACTCTGGGTGTAAGACGTGGTTTTCTTCCCTTACAGGAATACACTGAGAAAAATGAGTGAAAAAGCTTAGCTGCAGGGCAGTATTATTGTGCTAGTGTGCTGTGTGTGTGAGAGTCGGCAAGGAGGCCAACTAGTAACCCATGCAATTGCAGGTGAAGTTTCTCACTCTCTCTCTTTTGCTAGAGGCAAGGCTCAGCGGAAGCCACAATCAAAAAGGAACTATGACAGCTTCTTTAGCTTTCCTGCAGAACCAAGTGTCTCCAAACCCACTGCAAAACTGGAAAAGCCAGCTCTACTGGAATCACCCAGCTTAATGGCTGCAATGTTTTGCCATCTATGCCTCACGGATAAGCCAAAGACTTCGTATAACTTTAAAAAATTTTATTTGGGCTCTTAATTTCTTATTTCTGATCTGTGTGTATGTGTGTTGCATTTTTATTATTTTTCTCGGGTTTTTAGTGACTAATAAACTTACTCTTTCCTTGACTCAAGAAAGTCTGGTTAAATTGGCTCCTTCTAAAAAAATGTACATTTGGACTGGAAAAAGGCATCCACGAGGCGAAGGGATCCCTTTTAAATCAACCTTGTTGTGACCAACCGAGGGGGTTGAATAAAGAAGGGGGAGTCGGCTCATTCCTCCTCACTTGGGAGCATAACAAAATTATGGTCCCATTCGAGAAGTTAACAAATTAGGGTCCTCCCCTGCGGACTGATCGTAACAAGTGTAAAGGGGCTTTGACTTTACAACAAACTTGGACATTTGCTGTAATAGCTCTTTATGTGGCTCAGTGCCAAATTATGTCAATAACGCTCTTGTGAGACACTTTAGGATGGTTTTGCTATGGTAAAGGACAGTTGTTGTACTGCACTTGATGATAGAACAGATGGACCTTAAATCTGAATCTTACTGGTAAAATACCTGACGTGACAGTGGCTAATTCTGTCATGAGTTGGAAAAATAGAAATACATTCCATTCCACAGTACTACTATCCATCACCTTGACACACACAAAATTCACTTTCTCCAAAACATAGGGCGGAATTTTCTGAACCCGCTGGTGGTGGGTGTGATAAGTGGAGTGCCCGGAAAATATGGCGCGACCTGCTTGACAACGGTGTGAAGACAGGTTGTGAATGCCCGCTCAGCCCGCCAATGGCAGGCCGCATTTCCTGCCATTGGTCAGTGGGAAGCTAATTGTAATATATTAGCATATAATTAAAAGGCTATCCCGCCAGGCTCTTGGAACCCCGCCATATCACCATCCACGTTGGCAGGAAGGAACACCGACATGTTTCACAGCGCGCAGGCGACGTGCACTTAGCGGCCGTCACTTTGGGGGAACTGAGGTGAGTGAGCAGCAGCGTTCTCCACAGCTTGCACGTTGTTTACGGGCCTCAGGGGTGCCGGGGAGCAGGTGCAACTGATGCCTGACCCCAAAGGCGACTGCTGAGGAGGGTGGTGGTGGGGGGAGGATGGTGTCTGGGAGCAAGAGCTGGCCAGCCTTGCAGTCGATTGCTGGGGGATGTGGGGTGTTTGGGGGCAAGTGCAGGCCAGCCTCAGAGGCGACCGTAATCGGTGAGGGGGGTTGGTCCATGCTGCCCTGGCGCTGAATCCCGCGCACAGGCAATTGAGGTGTGAGGGCAGGGTAAGCGAGGGAAGTGGACATGCATTAGGGGCATCTGTATAAACTGACCATACCTCTGCAACTGAGACAGATCAGGCACAGCCACAGTGAGATGATTGGGGTCAGGCTCCTAGTCTGCCCACCCATGCAAGCAATGCAAATGCACCAAAGGGCCACCGAGTGCTTCATACTTTACCAACCCCATCCTCCCCCCTCCCCAGCATAGACTTCGAGTCTGCTACCACTTTATTGGACCGCAGAGCAGTTGGACAGCACATGTTGTGCAATCTCCTTACTAACTCTGGCCATGTAGCAGTCACTGCTGGAGGTGCTCACAGTCCCTTGCAATCTCAGCATCCTGGTTTGGACCAGTGTCCCCCATGTCGCAGGTTGACAGGGCAGCCATGCAGCGCACTCATCTGTGGCCATCCGAGGGGTGACCAGCAGTCTCCAGGAAGCATTGAGGGGTAGTCACACAGGGTCAGGAAAGGTGCTAAGTACAGCCATGATAACCACATCTTTCCCTCTCTTTCATGCTGCAGGAGGACCACGTCAGGATCATGGATCCTGGTGACCTGGGTGGATGGCCCCGAGTGTGCACCTGTTGATCCTCCACCCTATGGGTGCCCGAGGGCCCCTGGCTGTCTCTGTAAGGGGATGGGGTAGCTGGAGTGAGATCGACCTGCCCAGCAACCCTCTCGCATACACACCGTTGGAGGCCAACTAAGGCATCAATGATGGAGTTAAGCCCGTGCAGCAGTGCAGGAGTGACATCCTGGACCAAGGTCTCCCTGGCGGCCGCCGTCCTACCAGTGTTGCCCTCGGTGCGTTGCAATGCCGGTGCTATTACCTCAGCTTGAAGATGGATGGACTCCTCCATCATGCCTTGCAATCTGAGGAGTGCAGCGGCCATCCCTTCCTGATGTTTCCGAGCTTGCATTTGCAGCTCCAGCAGCTGTGAAATGGCTGAGTCCAGAGTCTCATCACCTGACTCAGACTCAGCAACATTCTGGCCTCCAGCAGTCCTCCGAGTCCCGGGCACCTGGGAAGTCGCTGCCTCCACCTGCTGTGGATCAGAAAGTGCGATGTGCTCACCAGATTGTGATCCTGAGGCTACTCGAAAGCTAGGTCCCACCGAGGTGTGTGTCTCTGCGCTTGTGGAGGGTGTGGGTGAGCGCTATGATGGGACTTCAGGGAGAGTGCCTTTAGATTCCTCTTCTGAGGTTTCTTCGGGGCTTGACTGGAGGCCCTGGGTCATGGACTCTTTCTGCTGTTTGGCAAGGGGAGATAGTTAGTGCATGGCAGTGGCCTGTGAAAGAGGACACATCACTCACAGCATGGTAGTCTGGTGGATGTTACACTGCTGGATCCTCACTTGGTAGAGCAGCGCCGACCTCACCGTCAGCACAGGACCAGTCCCTGTCATTGCTGGCCAGCCGGATGGCTCTGTTTTCGAATTCTGTTAGGACTTTGATCTCCGGCATCCCTCCACCTGTCTGCATCCTTTCCCTCCTGTTGTGTGCCAGTTTGTCCTGCATGGATAGAGATGGGGAGAGTGTATCAGGATGCCTGCAGGGCCTGATGATAAGCATACCTGTGTGGGTGGTAAGTGGTCCCAAGGATGGGATGAGGACAATGAAGGTATGTGTGGAAGAGTGAATGGTGATGTCCCTTGCACTGGCAGTGAGTGAGGGCCCCGTGAATGTGTGATGGGTTTGTGAGTGTGTGAATTGGGAGTGATGAAAAGAGTGACTTACCCTGGCAGAATGGAGAAGATCATTCATCCTTTTCTGCCACTGGGTGGCTGTCCCCCTCTGCAGGGCGTTTGCGCTGACCATCGCTGCCAACACCTCTCCAGCCGGGTTGGTGACTTTGCTGCCCACCCTGCAGCCAGAGTGGGGGTAGAGCACATCCCGGCGGGCCTCCACGGCATCCAGCAGTCGCTCGAGGGAGCTGCCGTTAAAGCGGGGGCTGCAGTCTTTTTTCCTTTGCTGGCCATGTCTCCCAGGCAGCGGTGGTGAACTGGTGGCGATGAGCGCTTTGCTGGCGGCTGCCTTTTAAAGATGGTGGCAGCCGGCGTGTTGCAATAGCGAGGTGATGGCAAGTGGGCGAATGAAAGCCCACTTTCATGGGAACTGCGTATTTCCTAGGAATGAATAAATAATGAGGCGGGCTTGGGACAATACGATGTGAAAACCCACCATTTTCGTCGGCAGGTAGGAGTCCATTTTACCCGCCCGCTACAGCACTTACTGCAATTCTGGGAAAATTCTGCCCATAAAGAGAAAAAAATGATTTTAACTGAGTCCAAGCAGCAGTTATCGTGAAGAGTGTAAGCCATGGCTCCAGCCACAGTGTAGCCAAGTTGCAGTCCCTCCAGAGGATAATCATTTAGGCTGTGAGGAAGTAGTGGCAGATTACGCTCTAATTAGTCTCCTCTAAGAGCTTCCACTGCATTCAACCACAGGCTATTGTTCTGGTGGGTACAATGTACTTTGTAACTAAATGTTGCTTTGCATAGGAGTCATTACAACACAACTAGATTGAGTTTTGAAGAGTATTCCTGAAGTGTCAAAGCCTGATTTCTAGATCCTAATCTTGATTATTCATATTTTCTAATCATAATGAATCATGATAACTTAGATTTTACAATTATGTATTTATATAATGCCGATAATATAGAAAATGTTCCAAAGCACTTTCCAGAGAGGCAGAAAAGAAAATTAAGAAGACAGTTTCATTTGTATTGCTTTTGCGATTAAGATTATTGATTCATAATTATTAGTTTTATTCGCTTAGTTACTTTGCTTAACTGATTTTCCTCTTTTTTTCAGAGTTTTTCTCTCGTATGTAAGCCCTGGATCTTGCTAGCATATGACACTTTGGACATCAATTATGATATCAACTGTCTATTCTTCATGTGTGAGCCTAGACGGTATGAGCCACTATCACTCTGAGTGTGGGAGACATCATGACCAAGCCTGAGAGTGTTCTCACCTAATGTTCAATTTTCAACAAGGGTTACCGGTTAATGATCAGCAGTGAAAGTGTTACACAAACTATTTCTCCCTAGCTCAGACAAATAAACAGAAGTGACCTGTTTTACTCAGCCAGGAAAGGAAAATCAGAACGAGATACAGGCTGAACTGTTTCTCTTATCAAGTTACAAAATGATATTACATAATGGTAGGTTGCCTGTCAGCTTCTCTTAATTGTGGAAGAAAACTATTCAGAAAAAAATGCTTCTCTTTTTCTAATTGAAAAGGTGGTTCCCTATTGTTAAAGGTATTTCCTCTCTTTGAAAACTCAATGGGTTTTACACCTGCCATTTACCATCTCAATCAACAGGACAAATTGACAATTGACTCTGATTATACAGAATCCCAATGAATCAAATGTGTTCCCTTTTACTCCCATTGTGTAGTATTGCAGTGAATGAATCTCCTTCCCATGCACTGTCAGTGTATTGAATCCCAAAGCATATCTTTTCTATCGACTCATGGGCCTGAATATTACACTCCTCCATCAGCGAGTTTTTAGGCAGGGGTGGAGTGTGAAATTGAAGGAACGGGATTCCCTCCGGGTTCCTGTCCATCCCAGCCATGCAGTGATTTTTTGCTGGGGTGGGCAAGAGCTCAGGCGGAAAGCCTGCCCTTGCCCCAGTTAAAGCCCTTAAGCCACTTAAGGACTGTTTCCCATCTAGCCTCAATATTTAGGCTCGCAGGAGGATTAACCTTGGATGGGGAAAGTCCGAAAATCAACAGAATTAGATCACGAGCGGAAAGGTGGCGGGGAGGAGGGGTGCCTCCAATAGAAGACCCCTTCTGAAGTCAGGCATCCACCCCCTCTCCCCCCTTGAAGTCCGGAGGCCTCTGGGCCTCCCACCTCCTTGGTCTCTCCCCTGAGACCGCGATCGCTCCCTTCTCACCCGCCCAGGCCTTCCCTATCCTCCCTGCACTGGGGCATTTCAAACTTACCTGGGCATTCGGTGCCCGGACTTAGTCTCAAGCGTCCTCATGCAATTCCTCTTCAGTCCACTGCAGCTCCTATTGCTGCGGAGACTGGAGAACTGCTGGGGGATCAGATTGGCCAGCAGCTCTCTAAGGCAGGATTTCCTCCCAAGTGAGGAGCGGAAATCCTGCCTGCTGCCACTTAATGCTCATGCAAGTGTGAAATGGCTGCACGACACTTGAATTTGGCGGGGACCCTTTGGATGATGGGAACGAGAGCCCACCATCTGAAAAATTCAGGCCATGTACTGGACATGTACAATTTTCAGAATGCCTTCCCACTGAACCCTAACAGGTATCAAGTAACTTACCTAAAATAAACCTTTCTCTGATTTTTACTTGCATGCTGCATAAATAATGCTTAATTTTAGTGGTATTAACTTTGAAGATGTGGTTCAAGGGTTAAGGTAATTCATTTTGGAGAAATGTTGGCCTAGAGAAGGATGATTGAAGGTTTTTTTAATATTATCTTATGAAAGGATTTGACAAGATGGGTTATTTTAGAGGAGTAGGATGGTAGGGTTAGAGGTTATGCATATAAAAACTGTCACCAAAATGTTACTTTAGACACATGGCAGTATTCCTTTTCACAGAAAGTCATCACCCTCTGGAATAATCTGTGGAAACATGTGATGAGTATGGAGCCATTTGAAAATGAGCTTAACAAGTTCCTGAAAGAAGACTACATTTCCATTTATAGGACGTAGTTGCTAGCTTGTTGTAGGTGTTATATACCACTATTGTCTTCCAGAGATTGTTTGATTGTCATACAAATTCAAACTGGGATATCTCAGAGTTTCTCCTTAGTTGGCTATGTTTTTTTTTAAACCCGATCCTGAGAAATAGCTTGGTTCTGGGTTAAATGAGCAGTGTATTAATTTGCATCGTTGTCTGAATAGGCTTTCCTTGCCTTCTTTTGTGTTCTTATATGAAGCATGCGGCTGTCTGCAGTGACATAACTGGATGGAGAAGCTGAATAAATTCAGAATTGTAGTCATCGAACTGTATTCTACTGCCCCTTTGTGTGTTGAATCCTCACCATACTTCCCTGCATTCTGTTTAATAACTTATGAAATAATGTAATTGCATCAAAACTTATGTTTGGCTCATTAGTATTTTTGGGTCTGATAATTGGTAAAATCATTTACAAGCATGAGTTCAAAATACAGGTTATTGAATGGCAGAGGGGAGGGCTTCAAAAGATTCATTTGAGCAACAAAGTTGGACAGGTGATGAGTGGGAGATATTTTCAATTTCAGCAGAACATTTTCTGTGAGTTCATGCACTACGATTGTGATCACCTATGGGAATTTCTCTATAAATCTGACCAAATTCAAGCAACATAAAGCAATATTTGAAGGCCTTTCCATTTAATCAGTCAGACTAGCAGTTTGCCAAAAAATATTTGTGTCTATTCAGAAAGATTCAATTAAATGTTATGCCAAGGTTGGAATTCCCTATCAGCATTAGAAACTGATCTGACCGACCAGAATTAAATACACATTTTGGGTGGCTTGACACCAAAGCTAGCTTCTTGGCTATCCTCAAATTGCTCTTATGTGTATAGTTAATTGCTCAATTTGTGATTCTTTTCCAAGCAACCAAGTGTTCCCAAGATTGTCTTCTCTCCCAGTTGCTCATTCCTCATATTAACTTCTTTCAATCATTATCACACTCTACAAACTCATTTATTGATTCTACTTGCAGCTGCTGACACCCTTGAGGTTGCTACTACCACTGTTAGAGGCATTGCTATCTTTTTTCTTCCTGCCAGAAAGTGATGCTGTCCTTTAATTGGCCACTCTGCATTGCAAATGAGGGTTCCACTTTAATCTCCTCATGAGGTGTCAGCTGTGGCTCAGTTCATAGCACCCTTGCCTTTGAACCAGAGGGTTGTGGGTTCATGTCTCACTCCCGGAAACCAAGAACTGTGATTGTACTCAAAAGAGTTGCAATCTGTGACTGTTGATAACTCGAAAGAATTTTTAATCTCCTCATAGCAGCTGCAACGTGATCTTGTGCACTTGGTTACAGATTCACTGCACATGATAGCGTGGAAGCCCTTGTGATTTGTGTATGCTGTACTATTACAGACAGAAGGATACAGGGAAACAGGTGTTACTGATATCCTCTGTGGCTGCTTGGAAGGAACTGGAGGCAAAAAAGTTCAGAGCTGCAGTGGCCTCCATGCAACTGGCAGTACTGTGCTTATCTTGGAAGTTGCCAAGTCAGCTTACAGCATGCTGAGCAACTCTGTCATTGCCTCCTTTATGAAGCATTGCCACCATTTGCATTCAAGCACAGGAATATTCTCCTTTACCTGTAAACTTGGTTGGGAGGCAGTTGTCCTCTAATGTTATACATGTTAAATAGCACCCTGCTTCCTCCTCCTTTTCCTCTTCCTCCAAATAGTCAAGAAGACTGAGCTAGTGCAAAGGACTACCCAGGTAGTAACAATAGTTGCACCAAAGTCCTTCCTACAAAACTCCTTCACACAGAGAATTCCTCAAATCATCAAGGAATCATTTTCAGCAGCAAAATTGTGAGTTGTACAATTATCTTGTATTAGCTGCTGAACTTCCCATTGGGTGGAATTTAATGCCCTCCTCTGTGGTGAGTTTGGGGGCGAGGGGGCATTTAATCCGGTGAGAAAATGGTAGGTTGGAACCCCATCGCCTTCTTTCCTCTGACTAGATTAAGTCTGTGGTGGGAAGGCTCGTGGATGGCTTACCCACCCTGCCCCTAATTGAGGCTCTTAAATGGGCAATTAATGCTCACTTAAGGGCCTCTTCCCACTGCCTCTGGCATTCACCACTGGTGGGTGGGAAATTGCCCTGTTGGGTTGTTTGTGGGCTGCCAGGGGAGGTCCCTTGTTCAAATGCACTCGGTGCCTGGTTGAAGAACCCAGTAACAGGAAGGGAGGTCCTGTTGAGAGCCATCTCCTGCTCTTGCTGCTGACGCCCCTCCCCCTGATCCCCCGATCCCGGTCCTGGCATCATTCGCCTGTGGTTTGGGTCTCTCGGCAATCCTCGGCCTTGAGTGGGTGCATTACCAGCAGCAGGCACTGCATCCCTCTGGTGGTGCTGCTGGGTAATGAAGGGCTGCTGGTCTCTAATTGGTGGACAACTCTCTGCAGGCGGGACATCCTTCCCTGGGGTCTTTGATCTCAGGGAATGCCTTCCGCTGCCCAGTTAAATGCCTGATCGACAATTACTACATTGAGCCTTCCCGAAAAGAGATGATGTGGAGCTGTCATTGGCTTTCCAGCTGGCGGGTGAGACCCTCATTTGCCTATATCAATTTCCACTTATTAAGTCCAAGGATATAATGGACATCAGCAGGAATTGATGCATTGGTGGTGGAAGTAATGCATAATCGTATCACCTTAAATATGATGTAAATTTTCTCTCATTGTAAGATGTTAATGAAACTACCTCTTGGTTTGGACAAGAGCTTCCATTGCTCAGATTGGAAAAGGGAAAAGGGTGCACAATGGGTGGCAGTCAGGTTGAACTGATCTTTATTCAGTTTGCCCCATTTGCACTTATCTTCAGAGTGTAATGGAGACTAAATTCAGTCTCATCAGTCCTATAAAATTGAACAGAGAGAAGAAGACCCTTTATTAGACTGGTATTCCCTATTTGGATGCTGACAGACCTATTATTTTCAGTGTTCTGTTCCTCTGTCAGATTTGCAAGCGTTATGATTTTTCTTTTTAATCCTTGTGACTAGTCTTTCCATAATATACTGAACTTTATTCTATTTTCTATTCTTGGAACAAGAAATGAGGTAAGAAGTCTTCCTCAGCAGAATGCCAAAGATTAAAGACCATAAATCTCTTCACCCACTCCCTTAAGTTAAAACACGCATTGAGTGGACTCACTCTGCACCAGCTGTTTCTCGTTGCTGACTAACTACCACACTGCCTCTTTCATCTCTCACAATTATAACTATATTGCAATTGCATTTTAATAAATAAAATATGAGCACAAATAAAAAAATAAATGAATTTGTGTACTTTATAGAATAATAATTAAGACTGATAATGGTTTAATTTCTCAGTACTTGGTGCCAGGTTTCTCTCAAGCCCCTCTCTGTGGTTTCAAATGCAGAGATAGATTTTATCATTTCCGCAATGGCAGGATATTAGTTTTGTTTCTCGCTCTGGGACGTGCACACAATCTCTCTCTCCATTTAACAATATGCTCTGCTGCCTCCTCAGTCCAATCTGGTTGTTATACGTGATGTGCTCATTTAGAGACCAATTAGGAGATTGCCTTGATGGCTCAGCTGGTAAATGCATCATCCTGTGTGTTGTTAAGTGAAACAATCAGGGAAGGCCTTACTTTAATTTCCAGCCAATGCTGTGTTAGTTGATTTGCTCAGTGTTCTATGGAGAAGGTAAATTTAACCAACTGCTTAGTGGGAAACTGACAAGATTGGATTGGCCACCCATTTTATATACCTTGGGAGGAAGAGGCAAAGTCATCTAGGTTACCACTCCTGATCATGATCAGTGACCTCTACTGGTAAGTGCAGACTTTGGACATTGGTTAAGAATAAGATCACGTGTAGTTTTGATTCCTCTAGAGTTATATAGTCTGTCTACACTCACTCTTGGGGATTCACTTGATTGTTCACCTAACCTCAGTGGAAGAGCTGTGAAAACCACCATAAAAAACCTTAGCACAGTGCTAACTTCATTTACACTTTTTTTCTGGGGTTTCTGCAATTCTTCCACTAAGATTACGCTAGACGGCCGGGAGAACCTCCACGGAAGTTAATCGTCTGTGTACCAGCACTTTCAGGAAACAATGGGAAAAGAGTTGGAAAGAATTTCTTCACCTTAAAATAAGGAGGATGCTGTCAACAATGTAAAACACTTTGACACTATGGTTTAGAAATTAGATTCTCCCAATTTCCTCCCGTTACTTGAGCAGCAGGGCCAGAGAAATGTGAGAGATCAGGAGAATGCTTGTGGAAATTCTATCTCAATTACTCCAGTGATAGCTGGTTGCCTCTAATTTGTAGCAGATTGCAAGGATGGTGAGTTAAAGGTCCTATATTCTACTAGAATTTTCACCTTTCCAAAAAAACAGATCTGCACATCAATGTTGCAGCTGAATGCACTGTTACTCTTTTGACTTTTTGCATAAAATGGTCGTGATGTACCATCAAATACTTCAACATTTTCCCTTGACATTTTAGACAAGAGGTGGCCAAAGTGTGATCTTGGGCTGTTTTTCTTTAATTCATTCACAGGATGTGAGCTCCGCTGGCTGGGCCAGCATTTATTGCCCATCTCTGGTTGCCCTTGAGAAGGTGGTGGTGAGCTGCCTTCTTGAATTGCTGCAGTCCGTGTGGTGTAGGTACACTCATAGTGCTGTTAGGAAGGGAGTTCTAGAATTTTGACCCAGCGCAGTGAAGGAACGGTGATAAATTTCCAAATCAGGATGGTGAGTGACTTGGAGGGGAACTTCCAGGTGGTGGTGTTCCCATCTATCTGCTGCCCTTGTCCTTCTAGGTGGTAATGGTTGTGGACTTGGAAGGTGCTGTCTAAGGAGCCTTGGTGAATTCCTGCAGTGCATCTTGTAGATGGTACACACTGCTGTTACTGTGCGTTGGCGGTGGAGGGAGTGAACGTTTGTGGATGTAGTGCCAATCAAGCGGGCTGCTTTGTCCTGGACAGTGTCAAGCTTCTTGAGTGTTATGGGAGCTGCACTCATCCAGGCAAGTGGGGAGTATTCCATTACATTCCTGACTTGTGACTTGTAGATGGTGGACAGGACTTGGGGAGTCAGGAGGTGAGATACCTGTCGCAGGATTCCTAGCCTCTGACCAGCTCTTGTAGCCACTCTATTTATATGGTTAGTCCAGTTCAGTTTCTGGTCAATGGTAACCTCCAGAATGTTGATAATGTGGGATTCAGTGATGGTAATGCCATTGAAAATCAAGGGGTGATGATTAGATTCCCTCTTGTTAGAGATGGTCATTGTCTGGCACTTGTGTGGAGCAAATGTTATTTCCCATTTGTCAGCCCAAGCTTGGATATTGTCCAGGTCTTGCCGCATTTGGGCATGGGCTGCTTCAGTATCTGAGGAGTCACGAATGGTGCTGAACGTTGTGTAATCATCAGCGAACATCCCCACTTCTGACCTTATGGTGAAAGGAAGGTCGTTGATGGAGCAGCTGAAGATGATTAGGCTGAGAACACTATCCTGAGGAACTCCTGCAGTGATGCCCTGGAGCTGAGATGATTGACCTCCAACAACCACAACCATCTTCCATTGTGCTAGGTATGACTCCAACCAGTGGAGAATTTTCCCCCTGATGTTTGAACCAAGGTCGTAATGAGGTCAGGAGCTGAATGGCCCTGGCAGAACCCAAACTGGGTGTCAGTGAGCAGGTTATTGCTAAGCAAGTGTTGCTTGATAGCACTGTTGATGACCCCTTCCATTATTTTGTTGATGATTGAGAGTAGACTGATGGGACGGTAATTGGCTGGGTTGGATTTGTCCTGCTTTTTGTGTACAGGACATACTTGGGCAATTTTCCACATAGCCAGTGTTGTAGCTGTACTGGAACAGCTTGGCTAGGGGCGCAGCAAGTTCTGGAGCACCAGTACTATTGCCGGAATATTGTCAGGGCTGATAGCCTTTGCTGTATCCAGTGCATTCAGCCGTTTCTTGATGTCATGTGGAGTGAATCGAATTGGCTGAAGGCTGGCATCTGTGATGCTGGGGACCTCTAGAGGAGGCCGAGATGGGTCATCTACTCAGTACTTCTGGCTGAAGATTGTAGCAAATGCTTCAGCTCTATCTTTTGCACTGCTGTACTGGGCTCCTCCATCTTTGAGGATGGGGATATTTATGGAGCATCCTCCTCCAGTGAGTTGTTTAATTGTCCACCACCACTCATGAGTGGATGTGGCAGGACTGCAGAACTTAAATCTGATGCTTTGGTTGTGGGATCACTTAGCTCTGTCTCATTTGCTGCTTATGTTGTTTGGCACACAAGCAGTCCTGTGTTATAGCTTCACCAGGTTGACACCTCATTTTCAGCTATGCCTGGTGCTGCTCCTGGAATGCCCTCCTGCACGCTTCATTGAACCAGGGATGATCCCCTAGCTTGATGGTAATGGTAGAGGGGGGGATATGCCGGGACATGAGGTTACAGATTGTGCGCGAGTATAATTCTGCTGCTGCTGATGGCCCACAGTGCCTCATGGATGCCAGTCTTGAGTTGCTAGATCTGTTTGACAACCATCCCATTTAACACGGTGGTAGTGCCACACAACATGATGGAGGGCATCCTCAACGTGAAGCTGGGACTTCGTCTCCACAACGACTATGTGGTGGTCACTCCTACCAAAACTGTCATGCATCTGCGGCAGGCAGGTTGATGAGGATGAGGTCAAGTATGTTTTTCCCTCTTGCTGGTTCCCTCACCACCTGTCATAGACCTAGGCTAGCAGTTATGTCATTTAGGACTCGGGGAGCTTGTTCAGTAGCGATGCTACCAAGCCATTCTTTGTGTTGGATATTGAAATACCACCCCCCCCCAACCCCAGAGTTAATTCTGCACCCTTGTCATCCTCAGTGTTTCCTCCACATTATGTTCAACATGGAGGAGCACTGATTCATCAGCTGAGGGAGGGCGGTACGTGGTAATCAGCAGGAGGAAGTTTCCTTGTCCATGTTTGACCTGATGCTATGAGACTTCATGGGTCTGGCGTTGATGTTGAGGAATCTCAGGGCAACTCCGTCCTGACTGTATATCACTGTGCCACCACCTCTGCTGGGTCTGTCGTGCCGGTGGGACAGGTCATACACAGGGATGGTGATAGTGGTGTCTGGGACATTATCTGTGAGATATGATTCCATGAAGATGACTATGTCAGGCTGTTGCCTGACTAGGTCTGTGAGACAGCTCTCCCAATTTTGGCACTAGCCCCCAGATGTTAGTCAGGAGGACTTTGCAGGCTCGACAGGGTGGAGTTTCCCGTTGTCATTTCCGGTCCCTAGGTTGATGCCAGGTGGTCCGTCCAATTTCATTCCTTTCTGGGTGCTTTGTAGTGGTTTGGTACGACTGAGTGCTTGCTAGGCCACTTCAGAGACCATTTAAAGAGTCAACCACGTTCCTGTAGGTCTGGAGTCACATGTAGGTCAGACCAGGTAAGGACGGCAGATTTCCTTCCCTAAAGGGCATTAGTGAATCAGATGGGTTTTTAGAACAATGGACAATGTTTTCATGGTCATCATTAGACTTTTAATTTAATTTTTATTGAATTCAAATTCCACCATCTGCCATCACAGGATTCAAACCCGGGGTCCCAAAGCATTATCCTGGATCTCTGGATTACTAGTCCAGCGACAATACGACTACACCATATTTAGCACTGTATGCTATCTTGGTAAAGGAGATGAACCATGTGCTGGAGCAGCCACTCAAGGTTTATTAAGGGGTTGATTAACAATTATATTTCCTGCTAGGGCCCATTAAAGAGACTGCATGGCATTTTGGTGGGTAGGGCTTCAATTGACAACTTCTTCTAACAATGACCAGCTGAACAGCTGTAAACAAATCATTGCTTAGTATTTTGAGTGCTTCTTAAACTCATGCGCGAGGTGTCAGCTGTGGCTCAGTCCATAGCACCCTCGCCTTTGAATCAGAGGGTTGTGGGTTCATGTCCCACTCCCGGAAACCAAGAACTGTGATTGTACTCAAAAGAGTTGCAATCTGTGACTGTTGATAACTCGAAAGAGTTTAAACTCATGCGCAGCTTTCAATGTTCACTTGCTGATTGAAATCGCTCTTTTGTTTGAAGAAGGCTTTTGAGACACATTGGGAGACTTTCTACAACAACTTGTCAAGGTTTCACCAACACCGTAGCAACATTTTTCCTGGAAATTTACCTTAAAGCAATCAGTGTACTATTGTTCCCTATTGGACAATTTATTGAAGCCATAAGAATATGAGAACATGAGGAATAGGAGAGGAGGCTATTTGGCCCTTCAACCTGATCCGCCTTTCAGTAAGATCATGGCTGATCTTCTACCTCAACTCCACCTTCTCACCCTATCCCAATACCCCTTAATCCCTTATGACTCAAAAATCTATCAATCTTTGTTTTGAATATATTCAATGACTGAGCACCCACAGCTCTAGTTCCAAATATTCACAGCCCTTTGAGTGAAGAAATTTCTCCTTGTCTCAGTCCTAAATGGCCAGCCCCTTATTGTGAGACTGCAACACTACTTCTAGATACCCCAGTTAGGGGAACTATCCTCCCAGCCTCTACCTTGTCAAACCCCAAAGAATTTTATATGTTTCAAATAGATAATTTTCATTCTTTTAAATGCCAAGGAATATAGGCCATGACTTAGTCTCTTCTCATTGGACAACCCTCTCATTCCAGGAAGCATTGCTTTCCAAATTGCTTACTGTACCTGCATGTTAACTTTATGTGATTCACATGAAAGAACACATTGCTCCTTCTGAATAACATTTCCCAGTGGCTCAGCATTTAAACAATATTTTGCTTTATTACTTTTCCTACCATTCTGCCCTTCTACCAGGTTTCTGTCCACTCACTCAAGCTGCCTACACCCGTTTGCAGCCCCTGGATTCTTCTCACAGCTTACTTTCCCACCTAACTTAGTATTGTCAGAAAACTTGGATACGTTACACTAGGTTGCCCAAACCCAGCTAAACTCTCAAAAAATTAGATCCACTCAGTCACCAGGAGTATCACTGAGCAGACTAATGGGGGTGCCAATCAGTAGATGAGATGGATTGACCTATCAGGAAGTGCCTTGCAATACTCATCTGGGAAGGGTTCCAGGTTTGTGGCGATTTTTCAACACGGTCCACCATGTAGTAATGTATGAGAGACCAGCCATTAACACCAGCAATTGTGTCAGAGGGTCAAGCTCAGGAGCCACAAAAGGAGGACAATGAGAAGGAGGAAGGTGAACAGGAACAGGGAAAACACCAGAGGATTTCAGATAGATGGTCCATACCTGGGAGGGACACTTATCACCATCTAATTGAAGGGCACTTTTGAGAGATCTGCTCATCATTAAATGTTGGAACACTGGCCTGAATTTGACATTCCCCTGACACTGGGTTCCCAACCTCTCTGCAACTTTAATCTGGGGCAGGCGAGGCCCTTGCCACAATTGAGGCCCTTAAGTGGTCAATGATTAGCTACTTAAGGGCTGCTTCCCGCCAAGCCTCAATTTTTAATCTGGTGGGGGAACTTCTAGGGTTTGGGGGAAGCCTGAAAATAAGCCGGTTCAGGCCACAGGCAGGAAGGGGGGGGCCTCCATCAGAACACCGTTTAACTTCGGACGCCTCCCCCCCACCCCCCCCACCCCCCCACCCCCCACCAAAGGTCTGGTAGCCACTGGATGTCCTTCCCCCTCCTGCCTCTCCCTGACACCCGCCTGAGGGGAAATCCCGCCTCCAGCCATTAACGCTCATTGGAACGTGATATGACCGTGAGTCAGGCAGTGTTGGTGGGGATGTGCTCCCCCCGACTTTCCAGATGGCGGGACAAAAAAATCCCGCCATCTTAAAAATCCTGGAACTGTTGCCACGTGATATACCTTCCAATCAGGAAATCCATACCTTCAAACAGGCATTTCTTATTAGCATAGCACCAAAGTAGAGTCTGCTTTCACCTTTTAGCAAAATAACTTCCTTGCTTTAGTTTCTATTGATCTATTTTCTTAACTCTACCTTGAGGAGACATAATCTCAAATGCCACTGTGCCTAACTAAATCAGTAAATGGAGAGTTGTAACTAATTTCCCACCAAAAGAAATTGTCCTCACTTGATACTAATCCAGCTCCTTGCACAGTAAGACTCAGCAACTCTTCCCAGACTGCACTCTGTGTTACTGACTGTACCTCTACTATTGCTGATCCTGCTGCCTCACACTATCAAGCTCAATAACATTACCCAGTGAACACATTTTGTTCGCAACCATAGCCTAAATTTTCAAAGTGTGCATTGGCATATCAGAAAATTGCTAACACAAGGTTCTCTGGTACCAGCATGTATTTGGAAAATAACCTCCTGTGTCTCGATTTATGTTAATGTAGTTCCCTTGCCCTTGTAGCATTTGTTATTCATTTTGGTTAGTAACAATAGGAAATTTCATCAAAGCATGTGGTCTGTATTCATCAACAATCTTACTACAAAGCATACAAACATTTCCGGATCAAAGGGAAGAATCACGGAAATTTCTGTCCTGAATCATGGATGTAAAATTGTACCAAAATTGGTACCACACTGTTGGCTAGCTATGACATCCCCCACAGTTGTGTCATCATCACTTGACTATCGCACACAATCCACGCCATAACATTTTGCATTGAAACATCAAGTGATTGGTCAACAAAGATTTGTTGAATAGTACGTAGAAAAGATTTACTAATAAAAATACTACTCAAAATCAATAAAGAAATAATAAAATTAAAGGAAACTTAAGGGAAAGGTAAATGCAGTGGGAGGTGTTTTATTCACAATATTTTCCATTATAATTTAGAAAGAAATATACCCAGGAAAGTCTGATTGATAAAAAAAATTATGATTTACAGAGACATTCAATCTCAGGAAGACCCTTGTGTCTGATCTCCTTTCTTGATGGATAACTCTGCTCATAACACTGATTGGGAACATTCCTTTGCATTTTCAAGCAGTTCCATAGAAAACAATAGGGACTGAAACTTTAGGCCATTGTGAATGCTACTCTAGAGCTATGAGACCATAAGAAAGGGAGAAGATTTTACAGCTAGTATTTTGGTGTCCTGGGATCCGCAGCTTTTGCTTCCTGATTATTCACTGGTTCCGATATACTACTCTTGGGTCACATGAGGACCTTCCTTACGGGGCACACAATTATGCGCTGATCTTACAGCTAGTATTTTGGTGTCCTGGGATCCGCAGCCTTTTCAGGCTGGTCGAAAGTTGAGCTTCCCTGATTATTCACTGGTTCCGATATACTACTCTTGGGTCACATGAGGACCTTCCTTACGGGGCACACAAGGAGACAGGAGATTATCTCTGAATGAGATGTAGATGGAGTGTGGATTTGGGAATTGGATTCACACGGTATGTTCTGGTAATATTTTCTGCAGTTCTAACATAGAATCACAAAAACCTATACAGTGCAGAAGGAGGCCATTTGGCCCATCGAGTCTGCCCTGGCTCTCTGAAAGAGCATTCTCCCTGGTCTCACTTCCTTGCCTTATCCCCATAACCTTGCGCATTCTCTCTTTTCAGATAGCAATCCAATTCCCTTTTGAATACCTTGGTTGGACCTGCCTCCACCACCCTTTCAGGAAGTTTGTTCCAGACCCCACCCTCTGGGTGAAAAATCTTTTCCTCACATCACTTTTACTCCTCTTACCAATTATTTTGAATCTGCGCCCTCTAGTTCTTGATGCCCCCTTGAGTGGGAACAGTTTCTCACTATTTACCCTGTCAATAACCCTCAGGATCTTGAATACCTCTATCAAGTCTCCTCTCAGTCTTTTCTCCAGTGAAAACAGTTCCAGCCTCTCCAATCTATCCTCATAGCTACAGCTCTTCATCCATGGAATCATTCTTGTGAATCTCCTCTGTACTGTCTCCAATGTTTTCACATCCTTCCTCAAGTATGGCACCCAGAACTGGTTGCAGTACTTCATATAAGGCCTAACTAGTGTCTTATACAAGCTGAACATGAGCTCCTTACTTACTCTGGTACTCAATGCCTCTATTAATAAAGCTTAAGATACTATATGCTATATTAACTGCTCTCTCAATGTGCCCTGCCGTCTTCTATGACTTATGTATATATTCACACCAAGGTCCCTCTCTTCCTGCACCTCCTTTAGAGTTTCTCCCTTTATTTTACATTCTCTCCATATACTTCCTGCCAAAATGAATCACCTCACACTTCTCTGCAATGAACTTCATCTGCCACTTGTCTGCCCAATCCACCAACATGTCTATGTCCTTTTGAAGCTCAAGGCTATCCTCATTACAGTTGACAACATTTCCAATGTTCAATTTTGAAATCATGCCCTGAACATCAGTCTAGGTCATTAATATATATCAGGAAAAGCAAGGGTCCCAACACTGACCCCCTGGGGAACTCTATTATAGACTTTCCTGAAATCTGAAAAACAACCACTTATCACTACTCTCTGTTTCCTGTCACTCAGCCAATTTCTTATCCAAGTGTCTACTTTCCCTTTAATTCCATGAGCTAGAATTTTGCTCACAAGTCTGTTGTGTGGCACTGTATCAAATGCCTTTTGAAAATCCGAATACACCAGATCAAGTGTTGCTCTTATCAACCTTCTCTGTTGCCTCCTCAAAAAACTCTAGCAAGTTAGTTCAACGTGATTTTCCCTTAATGATTAATCTTATAGATTAAGAGTCAGATTCTGATATAGAATCAACAACTTTCAACTGAGTTAAATAGCCTTGTTAAACAGGGGAATGCCTGGTGATGGCAGTTATCTGTCATTCAGCTGAAAGGAGTTGGTTCAATTGGCATTAATTACTGTGGCAGGAAGCTAAACCAGATAGTGATTCATCAGAAGAGACAGATTCTTCAAACTGTAACGGGTGCATGTGGAGACAGAGTCTATATCTGAGTGGGATGTAGCTGGTGTGTGGAGTTGAGAATTAGATTCACATTGGAATTCTATGCAAAGGGTGAAAGAGGTGCTCCAGCTGATACCTATCTTAACAGTACCTAGCAGTTGGTAATTTTTTCTGTCCTTGCCTCTAAGCTAGGAAAGTTTAAAGTTATTAGAGCAATTAAAAAAAATGTAAGTTTTGCATAACCTTGAAGTATCTCTCTTACAGGAACAAGAAAAGGAGCTGATTGGACAGTAAGTCTACTTTACTTTTTAGTTTCCAGTTTATAGTAAATAGTTGAAAAGTAAGCTTAAGATGTGGTAGAGCAGCTTGGCTTGGATGGAATGTCCATCCTGTGGTATGTGGGGTGTTGTGGATACTTCATGTGGCCTAGATGAACATGTGCAGGAGGTGTCACTAGCTACAGAAATTTGAGCTTGGGGTTTCAGAATTTGAGTGGTGGCTGGAGTTACTGTGGCATTGGTATGGTGGATATATAGATAACATGTTTAGAGAGGTGATCACCCCATGGGTTAGGGGTGTGCAGGCAGAGAGGAAATAGGTGACCACCAGAAAGTTTAGAAGGACAAGGTGGGTAGTGTAGGAGTGCTCTCTCACTTATGAGCCTGTTTTCCATTGTGGATGTCTGTGAGGGTGATGATTCCTCAAGGAGTGCAACAACATCCAAACACAGAGCACCGTGGATGTTTCAGCTGCATGGGTGGGATGGAAGAATAGTGGTAGGGTATTTGGTAGGGGAATGGACAGATGTTTCTGTGGCCATTGATGTGATTTCAGGATGGTATATTGCCTTCCTGGTGCTAGGGTCAAGGTATCAGCACTGCAGGACATTCTAAAGGGGGAGGGTAAAGAGCCAGAGGTTGTGGTTCATAGTTCTACCAATGATAGAAAGAGGGGTAAAATCATGAAGGCAGATTTTGGAAAGCTAGGTAAGGCATTAAAAAGCAGAACCTCAAAGGTAGTAATCTCTGGATTACTAACAATGCCATGTGCTAGTGAGCATAGCAATAGGAAGTTAGTGCTGATAAACGCATGGCTGGAGAGATGGTGTAAGAGGGAGGGATTCGGATTCCTGGGGCACTGGGATTGGTTCTGGGGAAGGTGGAACCTGTACCAGCCAGACAGTTGGCATCTCAATTGGGCTGGGGCCAATATCCTTGCTGGGAGGTTTGTTAGTGATGTTGGCAAGGGTTCAAACTAGTTTGGCAGGTGGATGGGAACCTGAGGGCAGACTCAGATGGGGCAAAATCAGAAATTGTAATGGAAGGCAAAAAAAATCAGTGAGTGAGCCTGGAAGACAGAGGAAACAAACTATAGAAATAGTTTGGTAGTGTTCAAGGGTATGTACTTCAATGCAATGCCTATAGCAAATAAAGCAGATGAGTTGATGGCACAGTTAGAAATGTGGCAGTATATCATAGCTATTACAGAAACTTCTCTTAAAGTGGGATGGAAATGGCAGCTCAACATTCCTGGTTACAGGGTTTTGAGATGAGAGAGGGGGATAAAAAGGGTGGCAATTTTGGTTAGAGAAGCAACTACAACTGTGAGATAGTGTCCTTGGCTCAAACATCTTCAGCTACTCCATCAATGATCTTCCTTCCATCATAAGGTCAGAAGTGGGGATGTTGCTGATTGTGCAATGTTCACATTCGGAACTCCTCAGATACTGAAGTAGTCTATGTCCAAATGCAGCAAGGCCTAAACAATATCCAGGCTTGGGCTGACAAGTAGCAAGTAACATTTGCACCACACAATTGCCAGGCAATGACCATCTCCAGCAAGAGAGAATCTAACCATCACCCCATGACTTTCAATGGTATTACCATCACTGAATCCCCCACTATCAACACCCTGGGGGTTATCATTGACCAGAAACTGAACTGGACTAGCCATATAAATACTGTGGCTACAAGAGCAGGTCAGAGGTTAGGAATCCTGTGATGAATAACTCACCTCCTGACTCCCCAAAATCTGTCCACCACCTCCAAGTCAGATGTGTGATGGAAGACACTCCACTTGCCTAGATGAGTGCAGATCCCACAATACTCAAGAAGCTTGACACCATTCAGGACAAAGCAGCCTGCTTGATTGGCACCACATTCACTCCCTCCACCACCGTTGCACAGTAGCAGCAGTGTGTACCACCTACAAGTTGCACTGCAGGAATTCACCAAGGCTCCTTTGACAGCACCTTCCAAACTCATGGTCACTACCACCTAGAAGGACAAGGGCCGTAGATCGATGGGACCACCTCCTACACATTTACCTGCAAGTTCCCCTCCAAGCCACTCACCATTGTGACTTGGAAATATATCGTTGTTCCTTCACTGTCACTGGGTCAAAGTCCTGGAACTCCCTCCCTAACAGCACTGTGGGTGTTCCTACACCACATGGGCTGCAGCAGTTCAAGAAGGCAGCTCACCATCACCTTCTCATCAACTAGAGATGGGCAGTAAATGCTGGCCCAGCCAGCAAAGCCCACATCTGTGAATGAATAAAAAAAAATGATATAAATGTAGGGGGTCAGGTGGGCAGAAAAGTGGCAAAATGGAATTCAGCCCAGAGAAGTGTGAAGTGATGCATTTGAAGTGAAAATAGGCAAAGGATTACACAATAAATGAGAGGATACTGAGGTGTCGAGGAAGTGAGGGACCTTGGAGTGAATGACCACAGGTCCCTAAAGGTAGCAGGAAGTTTTGATAAGGTTGTTATGAAGGCATATGGAATCCTTTCATTTATTAGCTGAGGCATAGAATGCGAGTAGGGATGTTCTGCTGGAACTAAATAAAACATTAGGTCATAACTTGAGTAGTGTCCAGTTCTGGTCATCTCATTACAGAAAGGACATAATTGCATTAGAAGGGGTACAGGGGAGATTTACAAAAATGTTGCCAGGAAAGGAAAATTGCAGCTATGAGGAAAGGTTGAATAGGCTGGGGTTGTTTTGCTTGGAGCAAAGGAGGCTGAGGGGAAATTTGATTGAGATGTACAAAATTGAGGTCTGGATAGAATGGATGAGAATGGCTTATTTACTTTAGCAGAGAAATCCATGACTAAGGGGCATGGATTTAAAGTGCTTGGTAGAAAGATTAGAAGGGAGGTGAGAAATATTTTTTACCCAGAAGGTTGTGGGGCTCAGGAACTCACTGCCTAAAAGGGTAATAGAGGCGGAAACCCTCAACTCGTTTAAAAGGTGTCTGGATATGCACGTTGAGTGCCATAACCTGCAGGGCCTATTGACTAAATGCTGGAAAGTGGGATTAGGCTGTGTAGCTCATTTTCTGGCCAGCGCTGACATGATGGGCCAAGTGGCATTTTTCTGTGCCATAAATCTAATATGATCCTATGATGGCCTCTGTTAACAAACAACTAGAAAGAAAGAAAGTTTAACTCTGCATATCTACACATGTAAACTGCAACAGTTTCTAAAATGCTAATCAGATTTTCAAGAGTTTATTGCCTTTCTCTATAAAATGGAGTAGTACTTTGAAAATAAAATACAACGCTTCCAAACTGTTTTTTTAATAGTTAAAAGTTAAGCGTTTGTAAACCTTTGACAGTAATACAAATAATGCTGAGTGGTGCTAATTGAACACTACAGCTTTGAGATGGAACAGAGAAGGATGCAATTGAGTCCCATTCTGCTCTTTAATGATTTAAGCCAATTTAAAGAGATTGATATTGGTGAGGGGATAAGGAGCAAAATTAAAGGAAATTCAATCCTGTGTAGTTTCTGATACTTACCAGTGGTGAGTTGCAAGGGATATTGACTGAATTTTGGAAGCAGGCCATGTATCAGCAGTCTTGCTGAAATGGGCCAATAATACGTCAAATTAGTTCTACTGAGAACACACAGCTGAGGTTTTGGCTTCACCCTCACCTGAAAAGTCTGACCTCACTCTATATAATGTAAACTCAGTTTATTTACTTAATGTGATGGCCTTCGGAGCATTGCTGATGCTCCAGGAACATGCTTTGCACAGGGGCTAGAATGTTGGGTGCCAGCATGTAAAGGGGTGCTAACTGTGCAAAATGTCTTAATCTTTTAGCCAAATTGACCATTCTAGGTACAAAGATCTTTTCCTTGTTCATTGGAGTCCGTTCAACAAATGGGAAGGAAAGAAGGGAGTTCTATTGTTAGCAGAGGATCACATGGAGCTATTTTGTTACTCTTTTTCACTCTCTTTTCAGTGTTTGTTTTCATTGTAGAGAAACCTGCTTATTACCATTATATTTGGGCAATCCATATCTGTACTATTGGATATACCGGGTCATAGGAATCAAAAAGTCTTATGCCTCTGTATCTACTAATAAGGGGAGTATCCCAAACTTAAATGGGGGTTGGCTTGAACAAGGCAGAAAATACAGGGGCAAATGTGTACTAATAAAATGTTTAACAGATGGGATATGCTAATGTATGATGTAAATGATGTACCACTGACACCAGTCAGTCATGGGTTAGATTCTCAAGAGGTTGGAATCATGCTTCGGAGTTACATGCCTTCTCTCTACTGTTTAGATGTAGCACTACTTAAGCAGGTAGCAGAGTAAGTCTACAGTCTGTCTAGTGACCAAGTCCCATGCCTAGAGCCCAGGATAGAAAAACACATCTCTCAACATAAAAGCAAAAAACTGCGAATGCTGGAAATCCAAAACAAAAATTAAAAATACCTGGAAAAACTCAGCAGGTCTGGCAGCATCTGCGGAGAGGAACACAGTTAATGTTTCGAGTCCGTATGATTTTTCAACAGAACTAAGTAAAAATAGAAAAGAGGTGAAATATAAGCTGGTTTAAGGGGGTGGTGGGACAGGTAGAGCTGGATAGAGGGTCAGTGATAGGTGGAGATAGACAAAAGGACAAAGGGGTGTTGAAGGTGGTGATATTATCTAAGGAATGTGCTAATTAAGGGTAGAAAGCAGGACATGCAAGGTACAGATAGCCCTAGTGGGGGTGGGGTGAAGGGAAGGGATCGAAATAGGCTAAAAGGTAGAGATAAAACAATGGATGGAAATACATTTAAAAATAATGCAAATAGGTGGGAAAAGAAAAATCTATATAAATTATTGGGGAAAAAAAGGGGGGGTTCGGAAAGTGGGTGGGGATGGAGGAGAGGTTCATGATCTAAAATTGTTGAACTCAATATTCAGTCTGGAAGGCTATAAAGTGCCTAGTTGGAAGATGAGGTGCTGTTCCTCCAGTTTGCGTTGAGCTTCACTGGAACAATGCAGCAGGCCAAGGACGGACGTGTGGGCATGAGAGCAGGGTGGAGTGTTGAAATGGCAAGCGACAGGGAGGTCTGGGTCATGCTTGCGGACAGACCAAAGGTCCACAAAGCTGTCACCCAGTCTGCGTTTGGTCTCTCCAATATAGAGGAAACCTCTACATCTCTCAACATGGTGGCAGGCGTGGAGACCTTGATGCAAAAAAAAAAAGTGGTGTTATTGAAGAAACCTTGAGTGAAGAAACTTTTGAAGGCAGCTCAAGAAATTTTGGCAAAAGGAGGCACAGTGGAGAGAAGTAATGATGACCATACCTAGTGAGCAGTCCCTGCCTATGCCCCGCCATTTGACTGCCTCAAGGGCCCACAGAGGCCAGCAGTGGGAGCTGTGGAAATGCCATTTTCTCTGGGAGTGAGCAGCATCAGGTCTTCATGAAAGAGCCAAAGATCCAAGATTTTTCCTTTATTTATGCAGTAGGACCAGCAGCAGATGACATTTTCCAAAGGCAGCGTGTAGGAGTCTGCTGCAGACATTTTGATTGTTAAAGCCTATTTTAGTTTGAACCAAAATGTTGTAATTGAGCACGTTTTATCCAGTGCACAAAATTACACGGGGAATCAACCTATATCATCTAGCTAGTCCTTGCAGATATAGGGTGCTGAAGGACAAACTAATCAGTGATCACATAGCTTTGTCAGGATGATAAGCTGACTTTCTGCAGATCAAAGATCTTGCATTGGATCAAGCAGTCCAGTATGTGAGGCGGGCTGAGCTTAGAACACTTAACCAGGCTATAATTCGTGGCAACTAAGGCTTTGCATGACTCCATTGATTGGGCAGTGGCCCCACCCATAAAAGCCTGTCAAACCAGGCGAAAGGGCAAGAAACTCCACACCAGCCATTTTGAAATGCTTGCACGGAGATGTGAAAACACAGCATAGACACCAAGACTGCTCAGCAGGGGACATGGAATGCTTCCAGTGTGGCAAAACCAGACATTTCAAATGTTTCTGAAAATCCAGCCTTTTTAATCCAAGTCAAAGACCAGAAGTATTTATGAAACCAATTCCTTCCAAGAAATGGAAAGTCAAGACAAAGACAAATCTAGAGCTTCTTGAAGTAGTCTTAATCCAGACTATTGGTCAGTTACAGCCTAAATTCAAGGTTTTGTTACTTTTTATACTGGAGTGGCTGTTGACATTAGCAGGTGAGCTCAACTGGCTTCAGCTGATGACTCTTTATCTATGAGATGTCAAGTTACAAGCTCCAGGTGGCCAAAATCTTCCAATCAAAGGTAGGATTGTTGCTGCTTTAGAAGAGGTGACTGATCCTGGATTCTCTCAAGGTTTTCATAATCAGCATATATCCTGTTGAGTGGTGAGGTTGCCAATCTTCAGGAATCATAGACAAAGCAGCTGATGGCTACCATTCTGGTGACTCATTACATGAAAGACAATAATCTTTCTCCTTTTGAATAAAAGCAGTGGAAATTCAGCCTTCAGAAACTGAGGAAGTTGTTGCAATCGACAGTAAATTCCTTTCTTTCACAGTGACAACTTCCATGTCTGCCCTGGATCTAGTGGATGGTATGAATCTGTTAGAAGTTTGGTCAGAGATGAAGGATACAGAGGGCACTGCAGCAGATGGTGACCATCCCACAAAGATCTGCTGGACCTGAATTGGCCCTTTCTAGAGTGATGAGAAAGAATTCTTTGCAGTACTGGGTGATCTCTTGGATGTTGAGGTCCTAGGAAATGATTCATCTATCCCATTGTTAAATGCATCTTATGTTTCTCTTCCAGAATCAGCTGTGCTTTGTGGCTGAACAACATTCTGATCTTAGTTTCGCTGAATCTATAGATGTATTACCTACCTTATCTCCTGTTGTCCACAGAGAATGCTTTGGCTGAGTCAAGTCAGAGTCCATTGAGGGTCACACTGCTCAAGAGCTGGTACCTTCTCAGTGAGTGTCAATTGGCACCCATACTTCTTTCCCAGCTGAAAGTCATCTTCCCTTCCAGTTGAATGTCTGCACAGAAGTTGCAGCAGAAGCTTCACTTCTTCTGAGGTTGTGGAATCCTGTGAACAATCTTGTCCCAGGGTTGATTGTCTACAGAATTTCTCTCATTACAGAAGATGAGGCTGTCTTGTCTCCATATTCTCACCAATTCTTCCCATTACCATAGTGGAGCAGCCTCACATAAATGGCTCTCATCACTGCCTGCTGAAAGTCCTCCTGAAATATCATTGGGAAATTGTCTCTTCTTTTCCTGATCGTCTTGCAGGAAGTTGGTGGTTTTATCTTTTGCTGGTCCAAGTTGATTGAATACCTGAGTTTTTCAATGTCTTTGGCTGTCTGGCAGGAGGCAGAGAGTGGGGATAAGGGGGTCCTTCTCAGGATGGCGGCCGGTGACTAGTGCCATGATTAAATGGCGGAACAGACTTGATGGGCTGAATGGCCTAATTTCTGCTCCTATGTCTTATGGTCTTATCACTCATTGGTGCAGCAGTGGATGATACAACTGTGGTATTTTTCCCTGAAGTTGAAGATCACTCCACTCCTCTTCAGAAGCTTCTGCCCAGAGTTCTTGGAAGGATCAACAAGTTCCTCAGACAGACTTCTCTTCTAGTCCCAGAGGAAACAAACGTCCATTCCCTTCAGTCTTCTCCTTTTGAATTGGTCTTTTGTTGAAAAGTCTTTGGTGTCCTGGCAGTTCAGTCATCCTGAAATCTACACTCTGCTTCCCAGCAATGCTGATCATGTAGTCTTTTTCTGCAGATGTCCTATCAGATGCAGAAGAAAGCTCTTGTGCTTCCAAGCTGTCTCCCCTAAGGGCCAAGAATGCAGAGGGAGGTTGAATCCCCAAACACCATGACTAGGGGAGGGGAAGAGTAGAAGTTTGAGTGGCTAGAATCAAGTTGTAAAAAGGTTGTTATAGCAATGTAAATCGTTAGACAGTTTTCATGTTTAGGTGTACTTTGGGGGAGGTGTCGTATAAAGGGTTAAAGGATTGAATATGCTAATGTATGACATAGATGTACCACTGACATGTTAGTTATGGGTTAGACACTCGAGGTTGAAATCATGCCTAGGAGCTGCGTGCCTACTCTCTAACCTGTTTAGATGATGTTGTTGGTGGTGGTGGTGGTAATCCGGAGTATGTCTACAGTCTGAACCAAGTTCCATCCTTGGTCAGGATAGAAAATATCTCAGCCATGTGCCTGAGTAACCATGAAGCTTTTATTCTTTGATTCTTCTAGAAGACTTGGTTTTAGAGGGGACTCAACTGTACATTTAAGAAAAATATGGAGGAAAATATCCTTGGATCCAATTGAAAAGTAAAAGCAAAGGCAAGCTACTTGTACTGCAGGAAAATAAAAGTGGGTGCAAACTCAAACGTTGAGGGAATAGTTCGGAGTATCCTGGAAAGCTAAATAAACCCTGAATGCTGCATGCACCAGAAAAATGAGGTCGGCAAAGGATCTATCTGCCTAGAAAAACAAGGGTGAAATGGTTGGGTGTTCTTGAAACAAATCTGATTTCATTTGTTAAAGTGCACAGTGATTTTTTTTTTTAGTTTTTAAATCTGTTATATGATATTCAATAAGGAGTCTTATGGGAAAAAGTTCCTCTGTTAAGACTGTTAACAGTTGCACTGATCACTGCAGGCTCACATTTCTGCAGTTGTCCCTTGTGCTCCAAGCAGATTGTCCCATCTGTCTGTAGAGACAGTAAATTTGTGTGCTAATTTTGCTGAAGAAATGTATTGTTTGTAATCTTAGATACAAGTGTTAGTTTGATTCAGTCAGTGGCCCTTACATTTCTGGTTCAGAAGGTTGTGAACTTGTCCCCTTTACAGCCTATAATCTCAGATGACATTATGGTGTAGAGTGAGACTGATGCATTGTCAGAGGGGAAGATGTTAAATGTAAAAGACTCTTAACACTTTACAAAAGAACAGGAGAGTTTTTGTCTTTTATTATCCTTTATCAACACCACCAAAAACAGTACCTGGTTATTCATCTCATTTTGCCGTGTGTAAATTGGCTGCTGCATTTGCCTCCATAACAACAATGCTGACTACACTTCAAAGGTTCTTTATTGGTTGCAATACAAATTTCAGGTCTGCCTTAGATATTTTTTTCAAGTGCAATGGTACTAGTCAATCTAAGTGCTCTGAGTGTCTTATGATTAGGAGTCTGCCTGTATTACACAACATTGAATTATGGAATAGCATAACTCAGGGTGTAACAATATGACCCTCTAGCCATCGGAACTGGAGCATGTATCTTTCACAAATTGTCTTACATTAAAGATTGGAGAAGTAGATGTAATGAAGTCAAAAATGAATTGTTAAATTTTTCTTTTGCAGACAGCAAATGAATTCATAAAGTAAAATTTTAATCAAATACCACTGATTCAACTAACTACAGAACCACCTTCAAGAGCAAGATAAGTAATAGAAAAAAAAATTCACACTAATCCCTAATAGGCTTGCTTAACTTCTCTTAGTCAACATTCTGACTCTGGTTTTGGGCTTCAGATGAATAAGGATCCTCCTCATTTAGGTTAGACTTGCTCCACAGACCTATCTGGCAGGCTCACTTCCTCTATACTCAATTAATCCACAACATCACTGGGTAGTGTCCAAGCCCCAACAATCTTCAGCTACTTCATCAATGATCTTCCATCCATCCTAAGATCAGAAATAGGGATGAACCAGCAAAGTTCAACACCATTCATGGCTCCTCTGATACTGAAGTAGTCTGTGCCCATATGTAGCAAGATCTGGACAACATTCAGGCTTGGGCTGACAATGGGCAAATAACATTTTGTGCCAGGCAATGACTATCTCCAAGAGAGAATTCAACCATCTCCCCATGACATTCAATGGCATTACTATCACTAAATCCCCTAGTATCAACATGCTGGGGGTTACCATTAAATAAAAACTTAACTGGACCAGCTGTACAAATACTGTGGCTACAAATGCAGGTCAGAGGCTGGGAATTCTGCAGAGTAACTCAACTGCTGACTCCCCAGAGCCTGCCCACCATCTACAAGGCACATGTCAGGACTACTCTCCACTTGCTTGACACCATCCAGGACAAAGCAACCTGTGTGATTGGCACCCCATCCACAAACATTCACTCCCTTCACCAATGAACAATGTATACCATTTACAAGATGCACTGCAGGAACTTACCAAGCCTCCTTAGACAGCACCTTCTAAACCCACTACCATCTAGAAGGATAAGGGATAAGGGATCACCTCCACCTGGAAGTTGCCCTCCAAGCCACAGGCCATCCTGATTTGGAAATATATTACTGTTCTTTCCCTGTTGCTGGGTCAAAATCCTCTCTAACAGCACTGTGGGTGTACCTACACCACATGGACTGCAGAGGTTCAAAAGGGCAGCTCACCACCGCCTTCTCAGACAGTTAGGGATGGGCAATAAATGTTAGCCTAGCCAGTGACACCCATATCCCATGAAAAAAAAAATCCTGTGTTCTCTCATTCTCAGCAAGTGGGAGATCTGTCCCATTTGAATTCTTCCCTATTCAGTGTTCCATCAGCAGGCCTGTCAATAAAGCTGGCTACTTTTGCTGTCTCCATTGATACTGCTTTTTTAAACGGGTGTAGGCCCGATGCATTTTTAGTGGGCCGAGTATGAAACGACTGACTCTCGTTGTCTCAATCTGAAATAAACTGAACAGGAACCATTCCACAAAATGATTAGTGCCTTTGTTATCACCTTCAATGGTTGGCCCATTAACAATTGAACCCTTGGGGTAATTTTAACCTTTTGGTGATAGTGTAAAAGGGGCAGTATTGGATTGGCTGCCTATTATAAAACCTACTCGAATGAACAGCCAATTTGATATTTACCTGTTTTATGCCATCACCAAAATATGAACTGACCTCCCATAACTGACTTCAACCTAGAACTTTTAAAGCAGTGGAGGATCATTTTATTTTTAAATATTGCATTTAAAGATGACATTCCTAAATCCTTTCCAGGAAGAGAACAAAATCATGAAATGTGACTAGTTCACAGAATTGGTACAATGCAGAAGGTGGCCATTTGGCCCATGTCTGCACTGGCTCTCCGAATGAGTAACTCACCTAATACTATTCTCTCCTTCTCCCTATGACCCTGTGCATTCTTCCTTTCCAGATACAGTCTAATTCCCTTTGGAATGCTTCAGTTGAACCTGCCTCCACCACACTTTTTCAGCAGAGCATTCCAGACCCTAACTGCTCACTGCGTGAACAAGCTTTTCCTCATATCACCAAGGCTTCTTTTACTAATTACTTTAAATCTGTGCCCTCTCGTTCTCGATCCTTTCATGAGTGGGAATATTTTCTCCCTATCTGCTCTGTCCAGAGCTCTCATGATTTTGTTTGTTACCCATTTTAATGTATGAAATGTCTCATAGAAAGCAAAATGAGACTTCAATTCTGACTGTTTCCTCATCAGCTGTATGTAAGTTGACTTCATCGATAGATAGCAGGGTATTAACACTCCACGCTGCATGTGACTGTTATCATTATTGTGGGTCTTGGATGTGATTGTTATCGACCTGGATCTAAAGAAGACCGGAGGCTGCTCTACTGGTCAACTTACCTTTTATTGAACATTAGGCTAACTATGCACAATACAGACTCTGCATGAGGCTCTACATAAATACATACTATTTATCTCTATGCTCTGTTGTCATGTGGTCTTGCATCACTGATGTAGGCTATATATTTACATATTTAACATTAAACCCTTACACTACAACTTCCTCTCCACCCCCACCAAGTCTCTGCCTTCATCTTTGGTTCAGAGATAACCGTTGTGGTGATTTCACCAATCTCCCTGACTTTGTTCTCATCTCTTGAGTTAGAGGATTCAAGTTCTCCATGTTCTCTCTGGAACTTAGCATCTGACTTTCTTCAGAGACTATTGGTTATCTCTTTGTTACCTTCCTGATCAATGGGTAGTTAGTCCATTCCATTGGTTCTCATAGATATAAGTGCACATCTATTTCTTCTCACTTACATTCCATGTCTCTACAAGATATGAACACTGACTTTGTCTCTTCCAGTAGCTGGCCTTCTCTATTCTGGTCTCTAATCCAGAAATACCCACCTGGTTGGAGTTCTGGTAACTCATGCTCTATGACGTTGATTGTAGTTTTTGGTCTGAGTTTCATGATGCTCATCCTTCTCCCTTACTCTGTTGATCAGTGTTTTTAGACATGGCATGAGCATATGTGGGAGGACAGGAAGCTGAGTCCATGGTTTTCTTCTCATCAGAAGTTCTGATGGAGCAAGCCATTTCAGTAGTGAAACAATAGCTCAACAGTGCCAACGTTATCATTCTTTTCAACAAAGCATTGACAGTTCTTACCCCTCTCTGAGCCTCTCTATTTGCTTGTGGTTTCTAAGTGAAATAGTTGTGGATGAATATATTCTGTAAATTTCTTGAACACTTCATTTGCAAACTGTACATCATTGTCTGAAATAACAAGATGTGGAATGCCATATGTGGCAAAAATTTCTTTTAGTGCATTGATGACTGCTTCTGAGGTTGTACTGTGAAGTTGTTTAACCTCAATCCATCTGGAGTAATAGTCAATAACTATGAGGAATGTCTTTCCCATGAACTCAAAGGATGTTTTCACAGTCTGGCTGGAAATGAGGATACCATCAATGACTTTTTATGCTCTTGGTGATTGAGCTGCTTCGCCTGTGCAACCAATCATTTCCTCTAGTGGTTTTGAGGTTCTTGGCCACTAAATTGAAATGCACCCTAGCATGGCACTTGTAATGTCTAGGTGTTCCTGGTGTATTCATTGATGGATCTTGAGTCTGAGGACTTATGGCATGATCAACCTCTCAACGTAGACTAATAAGGCATCCACAATAGCGAACACCCTTGTGAGGATCCTGCACCACATCATCCCCCTCTCAATGCAAATGACTCTGCTGCCATACACTAATTATCTCTACTATGGTTCACAGGCATCTCTGCCAAATGACCAATACCCTCAGCCAGCCAGTCCCTCAGTTCCATCCATGTCCTCGCCTCCAGCCAAGAGGACTCCTTCAATTGAAGATCTGGAAATAAGCAGCCTGGAAGACCAGTCACAGCACTTACCCTCACCCTCCACCAGCACATAGACACCCTCACCTCAGTGGAACCTAGATCTAGAGCAGGCTTGGGCTTTCAATCTGGTGGTCACTGCATGGACACGTGTCCACAGCAGGAGGAGGCAGGTTCAGCCAAGTTCCCTGGCACTCTTGGAATGAGGACAGCTGGGAAGAGGCATCTGAGAGGTCTGAGTCAGATGACGAGCCTTTGAGTTCAGCCTTCCCAGCTTAATGCGGTGAGTCAATAGAAGGCAGGGGAACATCACGCAGAGCTGTTGGAAGTCCTCAGCAGAGTGGCACGTGAGTTGGAGTATGTCCGCCTGCTATCAAGTGGTGCCCATGTGTACGCATATGGATGTCTCCATGGGGAGGACGGCAGTCACCACAGAGACCCTGGTCCAGCAGAACATGGAGATGTGCGCGGACTTGCACTCCATCGTGGTAACCGTGGTTGAATTCCTGCAGTGTCTATGCGAGAGAGAAATGGGGCACCTCGATGTTCCCAAGGTGCTCCTTCTCAAGGAGTCAGGCCAGGGCTCTCGGGCATGGACTCAGCACTTCCTTGCACATTTGCCTTGATGTCCTTACTCCTTCCGCCTCCTACCTCTTTTTTTTTTTTTCCCTCCCCCCCAACCCGACACTTCCCTCTCTCAGTCCATCATAGACCTTCCTCTCCCAAACACAGCTGGATCTTCCCCCTCCATGTACTTGCCATCATCCATTGTGAGCAGACCCTCCACGGTGACTTTCCACCTTTTTGTGAGCCGCTTTGTGGCGGAGCTATGTCCATGAGAATCCTCTCAGCATGCCATGGACATTCCTCCAGGGTCCCGTTACTGTCAGGCTCCAGCATCTCCTTTTGGATGTCTGCGATGTGAGCGAGGCTTTGGCAGTAAGTGTTGACGTCTGCACATCCCGCTTGTGTTCTGTACCAGCACGTTATCCCAATGGTGTGGGTGGATGATCCAGCGTGGATGCTGATTCTGACAGGCTGGCCTTGTAATACGTCAGGCATATCATTATAATGAGGTTCCTGACATCTGATGGCGGGAAATGCGGCGTGCCGGTTGACAGGCGGAGTGGACAATTGCAAACTGATCCTTTTTTTTGGCCTTCTCGCCATATCAACTCACGTGCCTGATGCCAGCATGGCATGGAAAATTCTGCCCAAAGACTCTGTTCCACTGCTTTTTGAGGATGAGAGTTTCAAAGGCTCTATACCCTCTGAGGAAAAAATTCTCTTCATCTGTCTTAATTAGAGACTCCTTTGTTTTTAAACAGTGACCCCCTAATTCTGGATTCTCCCACATGAGGAAATATCCCCTCCACATCCACCTTGTCAGGATCCCACAGGATCTTATGTTTCAGTCAAGTCACCTCTTACTCTTCTAAATTCCAGTGGCTAGAAGCCTAACCTGTCCAACCTTTCCTCATAACACAACCTGCCCATTCCTGGTATTAGTCTAGTAAGCCTTCCTCTGAACTGCTTCCAACTCCTTTTACATCCTTCCTTAAATAAGGAAACCAGTAATGTACACAATAGTCCAGATATAGTCTCACCAATGCCCCGCACAACTGAAGAATAACCTCCCTACTTTTGTAATCAATCCCTTCACAATAAATTCTATTAGCTTTCCAAATTACTTGCTGTGCCTGCATACCAGCACTTTGTGATTCATGCACTAGGACACCCAGATCCCTCTGAATCTCAGAGCTTTGCAGTCTCACCATTTAGATAATCTTTTTTTTTTCCTCCTGCCAAAATGAACAATTTCATATTTGCCCACATTTTACTGTTTGGGATTAGGCATGCTACAAACTGGGCTGTATCAGCTGTTTTTTTCCAAGATTTCTTTTTTCACTTTGAATAAAAGTTTTTTTTTTTGCTTTCTCACTTGTCTACCTTGTTATCTACACAGCCTTCAATAGAGTCAAATCTTCCCTCGACTGCAGAAAATCCAATAGTGTCACTTCTAAGGCTCCCACAACAATGTAATCCCAAGTTTATTTGTCTTTCAGGGCTCCATATTTGTAACTCAGCTGACCAATATACTTTTTTAATAAAGGAATCTATGCTCTCTGGTTTTTTGGGTGTGTCTGTAAAATTTTGTTCCATTTTATAATGGTGTTTCTTTGAAGACTAAAGTAACTATCACATGCTTAGATAACTTATGTTGCCGTGTCTGACCATAGACAGTAGTGCAGATGACAATCGTGTACAGTAAGGTACTGAGCTGCTCCTTGCTAGTCTTCTCTGCTCCTTCAGATGTTGTTCTGTACCTGGTAAATCTGTGATGCCAGTACTACCACTTCACGACTTGATCCGGGCCTTCCACATGGTTTAGGCACTCTGGTAAAGGCAGGATTTTTCCTTGTCGTCTTTTTACTGTTGCTTTCTCTGAAGATTCTCCTGCACTTTCCTTGTCCTGCAGTCTTGCTGCTTCTACAATCACTGGGCTCTTCACTTATTGCTCCTTTTCATTGTGTTTTCCGCTGTGATCATTTGTTATCATTACTCTGGACCTTAAATGTGGTAGTCATGGATCTGGATCTACAGAAGGCTGGAGGCTAGAGTGTTGGTAAACTTTGCCTTTTATTGAACCTTAGGCTAACAATGTACAATACAGACTCTGCACAAAGCTCTACATAGCACTATCTCTCTCCATGCTCTGTTTTCATGTGATCTTGCGACACTGATGTAAACAATATATTTACATTGACCCTTTTATATTACAGTGACAGTATGGCAGACAAAGTGTTATACACATGTTAGCCATCACTTTATATTTATATAAATTACTTAAACATCAAGGGAAAGTTTTGGTCCTGAAAATCTCATCTCTTCAATTTTTTTTCTTGCCCTCCAAAGCACTGTTGTTGCAATTTTCAGTTATGTAGCACATCTAGCAGCGCAATGGAGGCCTACCTCAGGTTTCATTTTTGTTAACATCGTGGCCCATGACATAGCAAAGTGGAATAGTGCACACAGGTCTGTCCCCTTGTATGTCTGACAACTTTGACTGGATGCTAAGATGACGTCAATGACGCAGCAGACTGATACAATGCCAGGATACCAAATTTGGTCAATGCATGCACAGGCACCATCTTCATTAATCACTCCTGAAACAAGTGTAATGAAGCAAGATGGGCCTATTCTGGGGCTATTAAAAGGGCCACGCAAGCTGCATCTGAGGCACTTTTGACTTACTGCTTCCACGAAAGTTGCCTTAGGGAAAGTGAGTGGCTGGAGCGAATTTTGAAGTTATGTTGCACACCAAATGGGAACAGTTCTTGTGCAGTACAACTTGATCTGCCACATGAGCACCACATAAAAATGGAGCAGGCAGAGGGGAGCTCTGCATGGAGTGAGGAGAGGGTCTCTCCATAAAAGGCCCTGTCCACTAAAGGTCTTCTGGGACCACTAACTACTTAGCCGTGAGTCAGAAGCAGTGCCCGAGGAGGCTGCAATTCACAAAGGTTGTCATGGTATTGTACCAATACTTGATGCTGACCTGGGTGCTCAAAGCAAGGCAAGGATTGCCCTCCCAGTGGTTGTGAAGGTCGCCATCACCCGAACACACTATACCAGTAGATTCTTGCAGATTGGAGCAGGCAATATCAGTAACATCTTGCAGTTTGTCATGCATCAATATATCAGAGGTACTATAAGCACAGAGATACTCTCTTCCTTGAGAATGGAACACCATGATAAAAGGACACTTGAATTCACCAGGATAGTAGGCTTCTTGATGGTAGAGTCATGTGCACCAATCGATGCCCTATGGGCCCCCATGTCAACAGGAGCGATAGAGGAACCACAAGGGCTACCACTTTCTAAACATGTAGATGGTGTGAGACCACAGAGAAATCCACCTCAGTGAATGCCTATTATTTTGGCAGCAGCAACCATGCTTTTATGCTGCACCAGTCCACAATAGTTCCTGTATTTGACCTCCAAGATGCTGGAGGATGGCTGCTCGACATCAAGGGTTACCCCAGCCACATGTGGCCCTTGACCACCTTTTACCACGCCAACATCTGAGGTCAAAGGACCTCCAGTAAAAGCCATGGAACCATCTGCAATGGTTTTGCTGCTTAGATCACTTGGAGGATTTCTGCAGTACCTGTCTGAGAGGGACTCCATGTTTCTGGTGTTTTGCTACATCCTCCACATCCCCTATCCCAAAGACCCAGCCACTACCACTAAGGAGCTAGAGGTCACCTCAGAGGAGAAGGAAATGGCGAAAGGGAGGGAGAAGACCACATTCAACTGAACGAGAGTGAGACCACTGAGACTTTGCTTCAGTGGAGTGGGGAGTGGAATTCCCCCACTCCAACATAGACTCACTATTCACAAACCACTCATCCATTTGGACTCCCTATCTCAAAAGTCCCCTTGGCTAACACCATTCAATAAAAACCAATAGCTAATGCCTTCACCAAATGACTTTATTTAGTAAAGTCAACAATAACACAAGGGAAAAAAGAACTATTCACCTTTGTGCATTCCTTTAGTTCCAGAGCTGGGGCTGCCTTTAACTTTCCTGTTTCTCCTACCCAGTGTTACTCCAATGGCAGCAGCTTAGCTGCTGGTAGACTGCTGCTATCTATTAGGGGAGACTGCAGTTGTCCTTGCACAGCTCTGGGTCTTGAGCAGTCTGAGCTGGTTGGGTGTGAGGCAATGGCCAGAGCACTGGCAGAGTGTCCGTGGCGGGAGCGCAAATGCTGTCTTGTTAGAAGCAGCTTTGTGCTCCATGGGATGGGATCTAAACAATCGTAGTAATCTGGAGCAAGGATACTGATCTTTGAGAGCCTGCATACCCTGTTGAGCACTGAGATCTGCACCCACAATGGCAGTTGATAGTACCTGGTTGGCAGCAGTCTGCGCCTGCATGCCACTGCCATCAATTTCAGGTCTCCGTCTGATCTTCTACACTGACATGCTATGAAGCCTGTGCTGCAGTGGAACTGACATGCAACCACTATAGGTTGGTCTGGCAGTGCTGCTAAGTTATTTACCATCACTTTCATAGTGGCAAGAATGGGCTCCAAGCTCTGTGTTGTCCCCTCCGCCACCTGGCAACTGGGCTCGTCCATGCTCCTCGCCTCCAGTCACTGACTATGAGTCAGGAGGTGGTGGTGTAATGGCATTGCCACTGGACTAGTAATACGGAGACCTAGGGTAATGCTCCGGGGACCCAGGTTCAAATACCACCATGGTAGATAGTGAAATTTGAATCCAATTCCTTACGGGAAGGAAATCTGCTGTCCCTTACCTGGTGACTCCAAAGCAAGGTGGTTGATTCTTAATGCACTCTGAAATAGCCGAGCAAGCCACCCAGTTCACAAGGGCAATTAGGGATGTGCAATAAGTGACACCCATCCCATGTATGAATGTAAAAAAAAAAGCACTCCTCCTAATGTATTGTCCACCTCCAATGAGTCCTCTGTGGTGAGTGAGAGTTTGCACACAAGGGGCTCTCTGAAGAGCCATTTGGAGGTGGGAGAGGATGTGGAAATTTGGAATGCTACACGTTAGGTTGCAGGTAATCGGGCCGACTCAACATGGTTTTGTAAAAGGGAAATCATGTTTAACCAACTTATTGGAGTTCTTTGAGGGAGTCACATGCTGTGAATAAAGGGCATTTGATGAAGTGCCACATCAAAGGTTATTGTGGAAAATAAAAGCTCATGGTATAAGGGATAACATTAACATGGATAGAAGATTAGCTAGCTAACAGGAAGCAGAGAGTGGACATAAATTAATCATTTTCAGATTGGCAAGATGTAATGAGTGGTGTGCCACAGGGATCAGTGCTGCAAACTCAACTGTTTACAATTTATATAAATGACTTGGATGAAGGGATGGATGGGATGGTTGCCAAACTTGCTGATGACACAAAAATAGGTAGGAAAGAGAACATGAGACTACAAAAAGATATAGATAGGTTAAGTGAGTGGGCAAAGATCTGGCAAATGGAGTATAATGTGGGCAAATATGAAATTGTTCATTTTGGCAGGAAGAATAAAAAAGCATATCTAAGTGGAGAGAATGCAGAGCTCGGGGATGTAGATGATTGTGTTCTTAGTGCATGAATTGCAAAAGGCTAGTATACAGGTACAGCAAGTAATTAAGAAAACTAATAGAATGTTGTTTATTGTGAGGGGAACTGAGCACAAATGTAGGGAGGTTATGCTTCAGTTATACAGAGCACTAGTGAGACCACATCTGGAGGGTGTTTCCTCTTGTGGAAGAATCTAGAGCCAGGGGTCACTGTTTAAAAATATGGGGTCACCCATTTAAAACAGATGTGGCGAAATTTTTTCACTGAGGGTCGTAAGCCTTTGGAATTCTCTTCCTGATCAGGTGGTAGAAGCAGAGTCCTTGAATATTTTAAAAGCAGAGGTGGATAGATTCTTGGTAGGCAAGGGGGTGATAGGTTATTAGGGGTAGGCGGGATGCCGATTTGAGGTTACTATCAGATCAACCACGATCGTATTAAATATCGAGCAGGCTCGGGGGGCTGAGTGGCTTACTCCTGCTCTTTGTTTGTATCTTCCAACCACCATGCACTTTTTAGAAGGCACATGTAGTTAGTAAGCAAAATTAGAGTGCCTGGGATTGAGGTAATATATTGGCATGGACTGAGAATTGGTTAACGGAAAGAAAACAGAATAGTAATAAATGGGTTATTCTCATGTTGGCAGGCTGTGCATAGTGTGGTACTGCAAGCTTCAGTACTTGGGCCACAGCTGTTCAATCTATATCAATGATTTTGGATGTGGGAAGCAAATGTAATATTTCAAAGTTTGCAGATGGCAAAACAAGCTGGGTGGGGTTGTGAGGATGAAAATGGGTTTCAAGGGGATTTAGACTAAGTAAATGGGCAAGAATATGGTAGATGGAATATAATGTGGCAAAATGTGAAGTTATCCATTTTGGTGGGAGAAACCGAAATGCAGAGTATTTCTTAAATTGAGAGAGGTTGGGAAGTGTTGATGTCCAAAGGAACCTCGATGTCCATGTTCATAAGTTAATGAAAGATAACATGCAGATGCAGCAACCAATTAGAGAGGCAAATGGTGTGTTGGCCTTATTGCAGGAGGATTTGAGTACAGGAGTAAAGAAATTTTGCTGAAATTGTATGGAGCCTTGGTGAGTTGTCTCCTTTCCAAAAGGACATACTTGCTGCAGAGGGCGTGCAACATAGGTTCACCAGATCTATCCCTGGGATGGTGGGATTGTCCTATGAGGAGATTGAGGAGACTGGGGCTATATTCTCTGGGATTTGGAAAAATGAGAGGCAATCTCATTGAAGCATACAAAATTCTTGCAGGGCCCTACAGGGTAGATTCAGGAAGGATGTTTCCCCTGGCTGGGGTATCTAGAACTGGGCGACATAGTCTCAGAGTAAGAGGTAGGCCATTTAGGACTGAGATGAGGAGGAATCTCTCCACTCAGGGTGGTGAATCTTCACAATTCTCTACCCCAGAAGGCTGTGGAAACTCAATAATACAGTATGTTCAAGGCTGAGATCGATAGGCTTCCCAATTTTTAACAGTATTAAGGGATATGGGGATAGCATGGGAAAATGGCAATTTGGTAGAAGATCAGCCACAATCTAGTTGAATGGTGGAGCAGGCTCAAGGGGATGAATGGCCTACCCCTGCACCTATTTCCTATGTTCCTGGAAGTGGGCTCCCAGTAGTAGTATCTACATGCACAGCAGAGGTAGATAGCCAATTAAAGCACTTAAGAGAGCAACTTGCCCATACTTTTGCACACATTTGAAATTTTGCAAGTGGCCCATGGGCCCCCCCCCATTGTGTTGGCCCCTCTGCAGGTGAGGAGGTGGCTTCACAGCAGGAGGTCAGAGCCTTGATACTTTTGAGGCTGAAGAGCTCACTGACAGCAAATGGAAAGGTTACTGTCTGCCCATATCACAGACTTGCCATTGAGTAATCTAACCGTGGAGATGGATGTCTCTGATCGCCATACATGATGTTTCATCCGCTCCACTGACACTGATGGCAGCTGCACTGCTTTCCCTGCTGCTCCACTAGGCCGGCCCTCAGCTCTGCTCCCTCTGCTCTCACAGTTGGGGCTGCTGGATTCCATTGCAATGGGCCACTATGTCCTCTGTTCCCAACTCTGGGACACCATCCGCCCCCACCCCTGCCCCTACCATTACTAATTGGAGGCGAATGTGAAGGCCTTCTTTTATTTGGCCTCCTCCGTAAAATGCGGCCATTGGGTGCTCATCTGAAACCTGTGGAAACGGTGCTGACTTTTGGTTCCTGGTGCCCATGGGAAGATTCAGCCCATGGTGTCTGACTGGCCTAGCTGCAGCTCAATTGTGCCTGGTGACTCGCCACGTGCTGATCCTGACTCTACATACTAGCCCCTATTGTTCATACAGTGCCAGTATCTGAGCTGATGGCTGCATGGTCAGTGATATGTGTTGCATCAAGCAGTGTGAGGGGTAAGTGGTGTGATGGATCTGAGACATGATCTGCAGATCACCTTGATCACCAAGTGAGATCATTAAACATTTTTTGGCACTGCTGTCATGTCTTGTGTGCAACACTGTATTAATTGTCCTTCTCACTTTCTGAGGGTCAGACTGGAAGGCTTCCTGCCTCCCAATGGATATGTAGGCCTGAATTTTTGCCCCCAATTCAGGACCACAGAGTTGGGACACTTCCTGGCTCTGCATATACAACTTGGGAGAAAGTGCCCCAGAAATTGGGATTTTCATTCTTGGATGGCAGGGTTCTCAGAGTTGGGTCTGGTGACTCTGGAATGGGTACGGAAGCTTCTGGGCGGGGAGACGGGCTGGGCAGAAGGCCTTCCTCAATGTACCAGCACTTTGTCAAAGATTCGTAAAAGCGGATTAAAACAAAAAAATCAACTCTCCAGCCAGCCCCCCGCCCTGCCCCGCAACAAAAACACCCCAATGGCCTCTCATATAGTCTATGCAACCCTATTCCCCTCTATCCACTCCCATAGCCCCTTATATCATCCATGTCAAACTATGCCCTCCACCAACCCCATAACCCCTCATACCCTCCATGCCAAAATATGCCCCTCTACTCACCCACCATAACCCTTCAAATCCTCCATGCTAATCTATGCCTTCCACCCACCTCCATGGTCCTTTATATTCTCAGGCCAACTTAGTGCCAACTCATGCCAAACCATGCCCTTCACCCACCACCCTTTTGCTCTTACACCTACCATGCCAATTCTCCCAGTATCCACCATGGACAGACCTTGAGCCACGCAGCGATTAAATAAAATAAAATTCTATTCAATTTCAAGTGCTTAATTCTTTATAAAAACAAGCATTGGAATCCATAGTTCCACTTCAAAGAGTTTATAACCACTTGGAGCGGTCAATAAAACTCGAAATGGCAAGCACCCCACTGTGATAATGGAAGGTTGTGAAATCCGTCATGCAGCACAAATCCAGTAATAACCCTCAGCCTTATGTCATCAGACAGAGTGAAATAGCAAGCAATGTTTTTGTAAAACTTCAATTTTTCAAAGATTTAAAGGTCATGATTTTTAAATGCCTTGACAGCTTGATCATTCATCTTGACTGTTCCAATGAGTTCATGTACTTTATCACTTTCATTCCCTCTTTAACAATCCCAAAGGGCACCTTAACTCCCCCAAAGGTGTCCTGGGACCATCTCCAAAGGACTCTGAAAAATTTAGACTTGCACATACAAGGCATAATCTTCACACATTAGGCACTCCTGGCTAATGACAATCAGACAGGGCTGGAGGCAGCTGTTGTTTTATATGGGCAGCTGCTTCCATGAAACTTGTATGTGCAAAACCCAACCCTGGCCCATTCCTGCCACTGTGATAATAGTAGGTAGAGGCATCTACTAGTAGAAAATAGTAGAGCCTCTCCATCATTGCAAAAATTCAGGCCATTGCCTCTCTCTTGGCCCCCACTTGCTTGATTAGTGATTGCACCCTAGAGAAACTCAAGTGAGGAGCCCATTGCCTGACCCTAAGTGCTCAAAAGTGAATATCCAGCTGCCTACATTAGTACAGCTTCCCTATTATAGAACTATGCCTTTCAAAAGGGAAGGCTGTCTGGAGCATGTGTTTTTCCCATGATGTTATTCAGCCCCCTGTGGTGCAGAGGATGCTAGCAACACTACAAGTGCAGTGCAGGATCTGCTCTGGTTTGTGCTGCACTCATGGAAATAAGGTTGATGCACCTATTTTCCATGCTTTGTTTGGAATTGGCACAGGCACGTTGTGAATTGCTACTCTACGCTCAAAAATCAAGGCTATCCAATTTCTAGCCCTGACTCTTGTGTACAGTTCCTTCTTTTACCTTTGTTGTTATTCATTGTCTCAGCTTGTACATGAATATCAGTAGGCTATTAACGGAGAGGGGCATCACCACTGAGTTTAATACTGTCCTCAGTGGATGTCCAATTAGTAATCACTGGATAGAAATCAAGAATGCAGATCTTGGTTTATTCCCTTACCTTCCAGGACAGCTACCCTGAGGCTAATTGGGACAATATAAGGCACAGGTCCTGTTCCAGACATCATCTTGTGCTTACAAAGGGTCTGGGTTGAAGAGGGCTGGGAAGGTGATAGAATAAGTGGAAATAGTGCAACATAAAGTATGTTTATTTAGAAATAATACTCTCTCTATTAATTGGAAGAGTAGCTCCAATTCCTGACTCTGTACTACTTGTTCCCGCAGAGTATAACAGTTGTTTGTTTCGGGGCTGTCGTTTGCTGAATGACATGTTCCATGATTCTGCTTAGAACATGAAAGGTGTTATTTGCACATTCATTTGTTTCAAAATTAACCGATGACTCAGCTGGCTGTGCTTAACTTTAATTGGAGTTAAATTGGTAGAATTACGCTAATAAAGTTACTGCAAAATAAACTAAATGTCAACATCCTCATCTGCATGATAGATTGTTCGTTTGATCACTCACCCAGCTGTACTGTCATGATTCATTCCCCTTTTCCTGCTCTTTCAGGAAATGTGAAAGTGAATTGACTTTTGCTGCCCTTTATTTTAGGGTTCGCCTAGCCTTTTGACTTACAGTACTGGTCCTGAAGTCAATATGCAGACCTCACAAACCCAGCTCCTGGTTTCCTTGGTTCAATAAACATTATGGCACCTTAAGTGCATGTAAATGCATTTAGGGCATCTGCTTTAACATCTCCAATCCATCACAATTTACTCGGAACTTCATATCTGCCCAAGTTCCCTAAACCTGACAAAGCCTAAATGTGAATTTTTAAATCTCAGGCTAAGGACAAATATAGTTAGAAGCATTAAGATGCAACTATGACCTAGACTTCTGTCCTATTATCCTCTGGCCTCTTTTCTCTTTATTTTCCTTTGTTCCTTTTTTCTGTTCCTGTATTCTCCGTTCACTTTTAAAAGCTTTTTGAGCAATGAATTTGAGAATGAAGTGTTGCAATCGATGATTGGCTACCCTGCATTTATTTGTGTAGTGAAGGTTGCCTATTAAAATAAAATTTCTTGAGAGAAATGAAGCAAGTTACTAAAATCCTGGTAATGTCCATGCTGTTAATAGGATCCACGTTGGTTGATGAAGTTGAAACCAAGACACCGAGCTTTTATTTAGAGTTTATTAACTTTGTTCAGTCTTATAGCTCTCCTCCCACACACCATGTCCCAGCTATCCCCTATTTATGCTCCAAGTACTTAATTAAACAATGCCCTTCACATGTCATTATTGATTCCCTTTCCTTAAACAATAGCTTCATAACACACAAATAATTTGGGAACAAATTAAAGAAAAAAACGATTTTCCACATTTCGTATGACCTATCAAAATACAAGACACCTCTTCCAGGAGTTATTTTCTTCAAGTGAACGTTCCTTTTAAAACAGTCTGATAATTGGTGACTTGTGTTAACCCATTTTATCTTCGAGATCTCTTTTCTCTAACATTTCTTTTATGCTAGCAAGGTCATATCTTTAAACTTTTCTCAGTCACACGCTTTGTTGAATGTACATTATTTCATACAGAATGGTTATCCACATAACATTCAATGGGCAAACTTTTCTCAATGTCTCTTGTATAGGATACCCCTCAAAATGTTCGAGTAAAATTCCAAGTCTGTTGCTTCTATTAGAGCCAGTGTTTCTGTGGCTAAGGTGCATTTAACTACCCATTTTATTTTATTTGCTCCCTAGGCCAATGGACAGCATTTGTTATCCTTTCCCTCCAAGAATATGATAAATCCTGCTGTACTAGAATATCCACCTGGAAGATTGGCATCTGAAGCATTGTTAAAAATGACTACTTTCTACCTCCTGGATTATCCAAAGCTAGAAACTTGAGTGTACATTTCTCTGAATTCAATTTCTTTAATGTCTTATTTGCTCTCAGAACTTCCTCAACTATAGCATGTTTCGTCATGGTACTCAGTTTTAATATGTCATAACCAACAGCAGGTCTAGTCTGAGTGCACAGCCAGTTCAACTGTCCAATTAAACTTTTTAGTTGGTCTATGTCTTCTTTGGATGCAGGATCCTCTTTTTGTGAGGACCTGGCCCTATTTATTGGGATGTGATTGATGTTTTCTAAACAAGGCTGTTGACTCAAGGTCAATCCCGACTTATCCTGCTTAATGTCTAACACTATGTATTTAAAATCCCCCCCACACCGCCCCCCCACACCCACCCCCCAAAACCTGACTTCAATCTTAAACTCCTTCTTTATTTTATCTATCACGCATTGCTCAAATTCTGCAAAGCCTCCCCAGCAAATTATCAACATGAATTATAAAAGATGTCTGCTTGTTTCTCCTTGTGATAGCAATAGATCATTGCTGGGTCTGCTTTTAGCTGAATACACTCATTCTCTATATCGCCAGCTTCTTTAGGTGGTTTCAAAAACACTTTCTCTTTGCATTTTTGCATGGTGAGAAATTTCAGCTTTTATATCAATTGATTTACATTCCCAGGAATATGTTGCTAAAAGAGCTAAGAAAATCCTCAAGCTTACTTTTCCTGCAGTGGGGGACATCTGTCCACTCTAACATCTTGATCGCCAAGTCTCTCTTTTAAACCCTGAGCCACTAGTCTGGCTTTAGCCTTAGGTGGCACCAGGAAGTACCTTTTTTCTATGCATACCCACCTGAATGATGAGGCTGGCTGTCCCTGTCTGGTATTTCGGTGTTTATACCAAATTCTTTCCTACTCCTTTTGTTTGGCATCCTTTATCAACTTATCTTCGCACTTGTTAGTAACCACTAAAACTTTTCGATCATAAGGGCTTCTATTTCTAGCGGATTTCTTAGCCTGTTCTATGGCTCTTGTTCTTGTCAAACTACAACCTCTACTTGCCATCCTACCTCTTTCTGGGCTACAGCTGTACAATCTATCTGTTCTGCAATCAGAGTTCCTTTCACAAGCCTGTGATCCCTTCCTAGGGCCATGATTACTTCCAGGTCCACTTTCCGAACTCTCACTGCATTTTCTGGCCTTCCACGTCTTTACCTCATTTTGCTAATTCATGGATCATACTTTCTGTCCATCATCTTGCATATTCAGCCAATGTTTACATTTGCCAGTGGCTTTTTGTGCACTCCCTATAATGGTGGCATCCCTCCATTCACTGGCCCTAATAGCATATGTTACTCTCGTGCCAAATTTGGGTCATTGTCCTTTGGGAAAAAATAGCCTTATTCTGCGCTTCAGTATCAGTTTGTTCATATTCAGTCAGTCTTTTATCTGTCACAACCTGCTCCTCTTAATTGTCCAACATATGTGTATGTGAAGTGTATGGTCCCTTTTCACTTTCTATTACCTGTTCAGATTCTGTAAATGTAAAATCAGTGCCAATTAGCCTCAATGTACCCTAACAGTTTAGATGCCATATTGTAAAATTACTGTTTTTCCATCACTGCCTATAATTTTACTCCTTCTGCCCTTCTCTTTTGGAATAGACCATTTCCCATGAATTAAAATATATTTCTGATGGCCTTAAGCGGTGCCGTAAGGATTGCTGAATTTTCTCTGAAAACTTAGCCTTGATAAATACCCTTCTCCCTGCATGCAGGGCATTCAAGTACTCAGAAAAAAACTGAACTAATTGTAGTCTCTTCCAAGGCCGGCGGATGATCCATATGTATTTTTGGATTTCGCTCATAAACTACTTGATAGGGACTTTAGCCCCCAAGCAGTTGAAGTAAATTATTCTCGTGGACTGCCTGCACCACGCCAAATGTTAATTTACAGTTTGGTTAGTCAGCCAAGATTTTATGAAGCTTCTCATCAATTACTGCATGATTTCTTTCTCTAACCCCATTACTAAAGGGACTTTCCACTGCTGTGTTCATTACTACGATGTTCATATTTTCACATACTTTTAATTTCATCGTTGGCAAATTGCCCCACATTCAGTTAGGAATTTAGACCGTGGTCCCAGTCCAGTTCCAATCGATTTTTCCATTATCTTGCCCACAGTTCCTTTTTTGTCTTTACTATATATTACTGTTGACTGACTGACATGGCAACTAGGTTCAAGAAGTGCAAGAGAGAAATGTTTTTGTCCTTGCCCCATACCTTCAAGTCCATTGCTACGATTTCATTAAGGTCTCTTGCTAATGGGAGTCTCTCCATGGGCTGTGACGGTGTCCTCCTATATTTTTTACACATTTCTCACTGATCTCTTCGATAAGTTTAGTATGTTCATCATCTTTTGCCCATTAGTAGGATTTTTAACCTATGACAAGATGGTTGGTCAAACTGATGTAGGTTTTTAAAAATTTACCATTTTTCCATAAAACTCCTACCCTCTATCATCAACACTTCATAAACATTGTGATTAGGCCTTAAGGGGATACAATAATGTCTCAATTGTATAAATTGTAGAACTACAAATTTCCCAAAAACAACTGCTTTATGGTGTCCCATATCTAATTTAATTTGAACCTTTTTCATAGATGGCTTACTCAACAGTAAGGGTATTTCACAGGATACTACATTTGTGCTGATAAAATGGTTTACCCTGGCTATTTTACACAATCACCTCTCTCTTTAGTGACTTTAAAGTGTCATTGTCCCTGAACCTGAAGTAAGTAGAACTTTCATATTCCTTAACCTTAGTTCTGTCTTTGCTACTTCACTTCAACCAATCCATTCCACATACTGTCGATGTGCACCCATGGTCTAACATCATGCAATTGAATGAGTCCACAACTGGAACACCCATTACCGGACTGGAGCTTCAGGTGACCAGTACAATTCTTTCTGACTGATCAGTTTCATCACCTTTCCCTTAAACTTCCATGTCCTGTGCCATTTCAAAAACCCTGTTATTGCATTTTGGACAATTGATCACACAATGATATTTTTACAACCTTTTGTCTGAAAATAAATCTTAGTTTCCAATCTTCACCTTTAGGCCACCAACCATTCTCTGCTACCAATAATAATAGGTTCCAAGCTGGTTGGTGAAGTTGAAACCAAGACACAGGGTGGAATCGTCCCAGATGTGCACTAAGTGTGGTAGCGGGCGGGTAAAACCATGTTTTACCCACTGGCCGCAATGGCTGTTTTCGTGCCATGGCGTTGCAAACCTGCTACATTACTTAAGCATTCCTGGGAAATATGCCATTTAGATGGTGGGCAGGCTCTAGTTTGCCCATCATACCATCACCTTGCGGCTTCATCATGTCGGACGCCATATTTAAAGTCCAGCCGCACGCAGGCATCTGTGCTTCCAGCCCATAGCTACTGCAGGGAAGATGTCCATAAAAGGCAAAAAGACTGCAACCCCCAGGTTTAGTGATGTGTAACTGGAACACCTTTTGGACACCGTGGAAGCCTGCTGTGATGTCCTCTATCCCCACTCTGGGTGTAGGACGGGCAGCAGCATAACCAACCAGGCTTGGGAGGTGGTGGCAGTGGTGATCAGTGCCAATGCACAGAAGAGGTTGGCCTTCCAATGCAAGTAGAGGGTGAATTATCTCATCTCTGCAGCCAGGGTATGGCAACCATCTCATCATTCCAAACTCTCACAGTCAAGCCCATCACACATTGACTGGCATCTCAACTGCCAGCTCAAGGGATATCATCACCCATTCTCTCACACATACCCCCTCATGTCCATCTGGCCTCCTCTCCTCTGGAGACTGCTGCCTCAGCCCCCACCATCTTGAGACCACTTGCACAGATCAACATGTGCCCCCACACACCCGGGGATACCCTTCCCCAGTACAGCTCTCGTCCTACAGCCTCTTACCTTGCTTGAGGTCACTTCTCCCGCTTCCCCAAGCAAGACCTAGTCCTGCAGCCATTGAAAAACCACCCATGTATAGCTGATCTGGTAGGTAGAGACCTACCTGTGAGCCCTAGCTAAAAGTGATGTCTGTGAAGTCTGGCACTGATGACTGCGAGTGCTGACTGAAGCAAGGTAGGTAAACAAACCTTGAAGTCACGAGTGAAGTGCAGCCTGCCAGGTGCACGTCACTTATGTGCTGTGCAGGCTGGCTTTATGATATGCTGATGTATTACAATGAGGCTTCTGACATCTGATGGTGGGAAACGGGCCTGCCACTGAAGGGCAGAGCGGACAATCGCAAACTGGTTTCACGCCGTCGTGAAACCGATCGCGCCATATTGTCCGCTCATCCGCTCATGCCACATCTGATGCCGCAGGCATGGAAAATCTTAACCAGAGTTTTTCCTTATAGAGAGAGTTTATTGATTTTGTTCAGTCTTACAGCTCTCCTCCCATACACTATCCCAGCTATCTCCTACTTATGTGTTCTAAGTACTTAATTAAACAATGCTCTTCACTTGTGTTTCCTAACAATATAATTAATATATCATTCAAACATGCATGCATAAGGTTGTAATTGTGAGGGTAGGACATTGTGATTGACCCTCTGAATGCAGAAGAGTTCTCAAGCCCATTCCTAATTGACCTCAACTTGGTAGGAACACTAGATTTGCACTAAGACACTGTGAACCATGCAGAATGGGATGTTTGTTACATAGAAACTATATGTCATGCATGAGATACAATTGATAGAGATGGCTACCAAGTCCATCAGCTCCTCAATCACCTATAGTCTCATACTCATTGCTATAGTGAGTAAGCAGGCTCCTTCTAAAATTAGCGCTGTCTTTAATGGGTGTATACTATGTAGCTCTGTTTTTGTGAAGTCTTCTTTGTAATGTGAGACCAAGCATACAATTTTTGGAGAACTGAGTACCTGCTTTTCTGCAGGGTGATTTGGAGAACGGATAGTGTGGCTGTTCTACTTGGCCAGCCAGCCTCACTTAAACTTTATAAGATGATCTCAATATTTTTGATGCTGGATTTTACATTTTTAGGTAAACTGTGAACCTTGTCCATAAGACTTAGCCACGTAAGCAGGTTTCTCAAAGGGAGATGAATGTCCTTGAAGGATTTTTCTTTGTGCATTCATGTATCCTTTGCTGCATTTTTCTCTAGGCGATCATTGATTAGACCACCATTTTTCTCTAATAATTTATTATTCTTGGTTGTTGCTGCCTTTCAGATCACACAATCCAAACAGTCCAAGGTGGATATTCTTTTGGGGATTTCGCACATGTTGCATAATTCAAATGAGGAAGAGAAATTCATGAGGAACCAACAAACATGGGTCCAGTTATCCCTGAGCCATTTTGGCCACTTGTCACCTGTTACTACCCCAGGATCTACAACTAGGCTTCAGAGAAGGCATTTCTTCATAGCAAATTGTTTTGTGCAGCTGAGGCAATGTGAGTATTTAGGCTCTTCATTTCATGTAAAGAAAGGGTTTGCAGTCAATTAATGGCCATATGGTATTTGACCATGGTATTATCAGTAGGCATATTAATGTCCAGGACCCATTATTATTATTGTAAAGAATTGTTGTATTATTGTAAAGAATTTCAGTGCCTGATGGAGACAAAATACTTGGTAGATTGCAGCCAAGTGAGCAGCGTTATCCTTTATATCCGTAGCCGTTGACCTTAGTTACACAACAGCAGAGGACTCCCTCAGCCCCGGTGCCTTAATATATGTTTGAATGTCACCATGACCTTCAAGAAAAGTGTGTTATGATGAAATAGTGTGCAAAATGGCGCAACATTTGAAATGGTATCTCTCAGAAGATGCTGCAGTCCCAGCTGAAATTTGACTGCTGTCACAAAATTTGTATAAAAGCTGCACATTCATCTTCACTTTCCTCCTGATTCCAGTCCACTTGTTCATTTGTAGCCAGGTATGAGGGTCCTGGATGTTTTGTATTCACTCAGTCCGCTTCATTCGTGTAACTGGTATATGTACTTATACTGGCTGCTACACTCTGTAGGCTCAGTAGGTGCTCAAGTAGGTTCAACCATCCTTGATGCATTCAGTGCAAAAGCATCTTCAGCTCTTCAATATTAGAGGGAACATATTTTCCATATATCTCTGCTGTGTCATTGTGAACCATTGGTCCACTTTTCTGCTCCAGCTTGGCATTTAAACTGTAACCCTAAGAACCACTGCTGTGCAAAATTCTTTGCTAGCTATAGCCAAGTATGCTACCACCCAAGCTCTCTGGGCAAGTTTTTCCTGTCAGCAGCCAACGTAAATAGGGTTGGGGACAGGGTGCAGACTCCCATTGCAAAGTTCAGTTCTGTATTCATGCAGCTGCATCAGTGTCATAGGCAGCATAAATCCAATTTTACTGGGATCACAGAATCAGGGCCTATGGGTCTAGGAGCTAACACTGAAGCACAGTTTTGGATTTCCAGCATCCGCAGTAGCTTTTAGCTTTTTGTTTTTATCACTGAAGCACAGAGAACATTTTGCTTCTCTAGGAATGGAATTCTCTTTTTGATGAGGTAGCAGGCATTGAAGGAAGCCACAGAATGAAATCAAAGCCACGTGGGTCCAATCATGTTGAAACTGATGGATTCCTTCTGTTTCTGTATTGCAGTACTTGTATTTGTGTGCTGAAATTGGCTCTGTGTAATGAAAATGAGACAATGATAGAATCCACCATCACTCCAGCTGAGTTTTACTGTTATGTGAATATGTTTTTGCTCCACCAGCAGCTGATCTATTTTATCCTATATTTGCAAACCTTTAACTCTCTCCCATCTAACTTTCTTTTTTTCTAACACCCACTGCAGAATATTTTGTTTCCCATTAAGACGAGAAATGCCAATTTGGGGGAATTGAAAATTTTCTTTGCCTTTTGCACTGTTGTCAGTCACTCTCAAGTCCAACATAGTAGAGACTAGGTCGAGTTTAAGGATCCATCTACACTCTCCTATCAGATCCTCCAATACACTGAATTAAAAAATCACACATTCTCCTCTCATTCTTCACACCATCACACCTCCAACTTTAATATTCTGTCTCATACTCTTTAGTACTGACTCTGTGCAGTAATTGATGCACAAAAGTCCAATCAGTTTACTCTCAATCATCAGCAAAGTGATGGAAGATGCCCTTAACAGTGTTATCAAATAGCACTTACACAACAATAACCTCTCACTGATGCTCAGTTTGGATTCTACCAGGGGCGCTTGGCTACAGGTCTCAATACAGCCTTGGTCCAAACATGAACAAAAGAGTTAAATTTCAGAGGTGAAGCGAGAATGACTGCCATTGTCATCAAGGCAGTGTTTGACTGCGTGTGGCATCAAGAGCACTAGGAAATTTGAAGTCAATGGGAATCAAGAGGAAAACTCTGCACTGGCATAGCACAAAGGAAGATGGTTGTGTTTGTTGGAGGCCAATCATCTCAGCCCCAGGAGTTCATTAGGGTAGTACTCTAGGCACACCACCTTCAGCTGCTTCATCAATGACCATTCCTCCATTTATACGGTCAGAAATGGGGATGTTTGCTGATAATTGCAAAATGTTCAATGCAATTTCAACTGCAGTCCACATCTACTTACTGCAAGAACTGGCCAGTATTCAAACTTGGGATGATAAGTGGTAAGTAACATTTGTGCCGCAGAAGTGCTAAGCAACGGCTATCTCCAACAACAGAAAATCTAACCACCTCCCCTTGACATCCAATGGCATTGTCATTGCTGAAACCCCTGCTATTAACTTTCTGGGGCCTTAACATTGGCCAGAAACTTAACTGGACCAAACACGTAAATACTGTGGCTACAAGAGCAGGTCAGAGGCTGGGAATTCGGCAGTGAGTAATTCACCTCCTGATTCCCCAAAGCCCATCCACCATCTACAAGGCACAAATCAGAAGTATAATTGAATACTCTCCACTTTCCTAGATAAAAGCAGTTCCAACAACACTCAAGGAGCTCAATGCATTCCAGGGCAAAGTAACCTGTTAGATCAGCATCCCTTCCACCACATTAAATATTCACTCCCTCCACCTCTGGTGCACAGTGGGAGCAGTGTATACCAACTACAGGGTGCACTATGGCAACTCACCAAGACTCCTTTGACAGCATCTTCTAAACCTGTGACCTCTCTTCCTAGAAGAAGAAGGTAGGCCTACACATGGAACACCACAACCTGCAAGTTCACCTACAAGTCACACACCATCCTGACTTGGAAATATATCATCGTTCCTTCACTGTTACTGGGTCAAAATCCTGGAACTTCCCCTCTAACAGCACTGTGGGTGTACCTACACCACATGGACTGCAGCGGTTCAAGAAAGCAGCTCACCAACACTTAATGACATTTAGGGATGGGCAATAAATACAGCATGGCCTTTCTAGCAATGCCCATACCCTAAGAATTAATAAAAAAGGGAACAATATGGCAGAGAACGGGGACCAAGGTGTTTCAACGCTGCAATAGAGGTCTATGTCTGTGAGGTAGAGAAGAGGAGAGATGTTATCTATCCACAGGAGACGAGGAGACCCTCCAGACAAACATTATAAAGACAGTGGGGCCAGATGGCCACAGTGGTTCATGCCAGGAGTCTAGCTCTGAAGACCTGGATACAGTGCTACAAGAAGTTCAGTAATCTCACAGGCCTTGCATAGTGCTTAATGCACCACAGCCCCATCATTTATCACTCAACAATCTCTGTCAGGACTCATACCTAATATTGGTAGCTTTACCTCACCCTGAAATATTTAACACTACCGCACGCCTCATAGCCCTAATTCACAGCTTTCACACACAGTCAGCTATTTAACCAGGACAGCCGCAGATGGGGAACAGATAGGGTGGATTGGGGGAAACTATTTCCACTAGTCGGGGAATATAGGGCAAGTGGGAATAGTCAAAAATGAGAACAAGGCCTTTCAGGAGTGAAATTACTAAACTCTTCTTCATGCAAAGGCTGGTAGAAGTTTAAAACACTCTCTGCAAATGACAATAGATGCTAATTCAATTAATTTCAAAACTGAGACAAATAGATTTTGTTAGCCAAATGTATTAAGGATCATGGGGCATAGGCAGATATGTGGAACTTGATCATAGGTCAGCCATAATCCCATTGAATGGTGGAACAAGCTTGAGGGGCTAAATGGCCTACTCTTGCTCCTATGTTCCTACCTCCCAAGCACATTGCACCACATACACTGACACACTTCCTTCTCTCAACTAGGACAGGGTGGCACCCAACCAGATGCAGGTAGGGGGACAGGTGCAGCTGCATGTCCTCATCCTGATGGGGGAGCTAGCAGTTACCACCATTGGGACTCCCATTGTTGATGCCATGGCCAGCAGCGGGTCTGAAAGCATCAAATATGAGAGCATGCTCATACCTAATTCTACTTCTTCTTGCACCCCACTTCCCCCTCTTCTCACAACCTCTTCTGATTTACAAGTTTCAGGAGGTGTAAGCATGCATCTCTTGCTTTCCATCCCTCTCCTTAACAGAAACTTATCCTTGTGCCTTTCTCTATCCAGATGCCTAAGAATGGCAGATGGTAGCTTAGAGACAGGATCTACAAGTGATAAGGTACCGACACAAGAGACCTGCAGGTAGGGCAGGGGCCAAGTTTAGCACAGGTGCCAGCTTGGAGGGTGAGGTCACTCATGAGTTCTACTACAGAGGACTCAAATGAGAAATTCCACGGGCTGGCCTACAGAAGAAAGTTGATGGAAATGTACAACAAAATGCTTGGTGCATTGGGAAGTTTGCCAAAAAAGCCTGTGGTCAATGTTAGGGTTTGGCACCAACTTAGCACAGATTCAGAACTAACTTGGCACAGAGCTTTGTGCAGGACCTGGCAGCCCATTCTTTCCAGTGTGAAAGTGGTGACTAACTCCATTAGCATGCATTGTGTTATCTTCAGATGATCCAATGACACAGCCCTGCAGAAAATGTCTATGTTGGTTGCCTACTGCTTTGCTCCCTCCCCTGTTTTCCTCCACCACTACCACTACCACTACTACAACGATGACGCAAGGCGGTGCTTCAATGGTGGTGTGATTTTGCTGAATTCAGCAGTCCACCAAGAATCTTGGCATGCACTCTTCTGAGTACAGAAGGGTTCCTCCAGAGTGGGCCAAGCAGTGGAAGCTGAAAGTTGTTTCAGCATCCTAATGGTCTGCTTTGAGACAATATAGATCCCCATTGTATGCACGCTGCCCTCATGTGTAGATTGTGCACTGGATACATGAGCTAGATGGTCAGTGGATAGCCCTTATTGCTCAGTAACCACCCTCTATTTTGTTGTGGTTTCTCAAGTGCAAATCGTACATTGGACTGCTGCAGAATGAAAGCATCATGGCTACTGCTAGGATATCAGGCATTGATCTGCATGACATGCTGCCTATGGCAACATGCCAACTGGACGTTGAGGGAGTGGGGATTGTTTTGTTTGCAGTACATCTCGGGGTTGACATGTGGCACCTGCAAAATGATGTGCATGCAGTTAATGGCACCCTGCACCGTGGGGAACCCTGCAATCCTCACAAAGCCATGTGGTTGATCCACATGCATCTCTCTGGCAAGAGAGTATGAAATGTATTCAGCTCTCTTGGAATGCAGAGCCTCAATGTCCTCCTATATGCAAAATTAAATGGTAAACTGGGATATATTGTAAATATTGCCTTTTCTAGAAGGGAAAGAGCCAGACGCATAAAAATTCAGAGCCACAGTCAACTTCACAATCATTAGAAATGCCATCTTTGCCCTGATCTAAGACTAATTGTGGCTATCCTTAGTGAAATGAGACATCTGACACATTATCCACCATTGAGATTCAGGTAGGATAATTGCTCCCTGAAGACCCTGGGTGGATGTGGCCTCCTGCTGACAGCCCTTCTTCCCCTCCTCCTCAGCTCTTTTCCAGCAGCTTGTGATACTACCTGTTGTCTCTGCTTATTTCCTCTATCCTGCTACAGCCTAAGGGACATACAAACTACTGTATCCAAATCCAGCAGCAACTGGCTTGGGCTGAGGCCTTGAAGCCAGGACGAAGTCCTATGTCACATGTTAAACCCACCCTCTAGACTTTAAAACATGCTGCAAATTAATCAGCAACTAACCTGAAATAGTGGATGATCCCTTTTAAATAGCACTGGGAAGGGGTCCTTCCTGCTGCTGAATGCATGTTCAGCTGTGTGAGGTTAAGATAGGGTGTTGAAGTGGCTGGACCGCTGAGCTCTTAAGTGGCAGCGCTAATTGAAATCATGATCACCTGACACTGCATAGTTCGGACAGATGCTCCCTGTGTGTACTAATACCCTCATCAAAATGGCATCCATCATGGCTGACATGAGAGCTGTATATAGGCCAAGGACATTATTTTGGTGACAAAAAGGTACTTGTAGCACCGAAAATCTGGGAACAAAGCTGAGTTTTATAGCCTCTGAACGTTGCTCGATTGCTTCAGGTAGATGTTTTGAAAAACGGTGGGTGGAATTTTCCGTACCCGCATCGGGCGTCATGGCGGGCATGAGTGGAAAATATGCCGGTGTAGTAATTATGATTTTATTTAGTTTGTAATGTACTTTTAAAAATAATACTTGTTAAGGTAGATCACATGTTCTGTAGTAACCTATAGGAGAGTAGCACGGTCTACTTCAACAGTCAGTGTAGAGATAGAGTTGGAGATAAAAGCACACACGTAGTTCCTGCTGAGTACATTGTAATCAACTTTTAAGTTTCCACCCAAGAAGTATCTGCCGATCAACTCTATCATTAATGGTACAGCTCGGCCACCTGACAACAGCCAGGAAGGCCAAAAATCATTTCACAATGTCCTGGAACCAGTTTCCAACTGTAAGCTCCACCTGTCGATTCCCACTGCCACACATCAAGAACTTCATTGTAATACATCTGCATATTATCATAAGCCCAGCTCGTTGGAATCATCCCCCTATGCTGGATCATCCAGGCAAGTTGGCGTGTTTGCACGCTTACGTGTTTTACAACTGAACGCAAGTGATGTGTGCCTGGCGAGCTACAATTCACACGGGACTTTGAGGCTTGTTTGCCTACCTTGCTTCGGGCAGCGCTCACAGTCATCAGCGCCAGGTTTCACAGGCAGCACCGCATGACTTTTGGGGGGACTCACGGGCAGGTCTCTACTTCTGAGACCAGCTGTAAGGCGGGAATGGCTTTTCAATGGTTGCAGGGCTATGGCTTGCTTGGGGAAGTGGGAGGGCGGGGAAGTGGCCTCAGGCAAGGGAAGAGGCTGCAAGACTGGGGAATTACTGGAGAAGGGGTGGGATATCCCAGGGTGTGTGTGGGGACACATGTTGATCTGTGCAAATGGCCTCGAGGGTGAGGGCTGAGGAGGCAGCCTCCAGAGGAGATGAGGCCAGATGTGTGTGAGAGAGTGAGTGGTGATGTCTCTTGAGCTGGCAGTGAGTGAGATGCCAATGAATGTGTGATGGCCTTGTAAGTGTGAGTTTAGAGTGATGAGATGGTTGCCTTACCCTGGTGGCATGGATGAGATCATTCATCCTCTTTCTGCATTGGATGGCGAACCTCTTCTGTGCAGTTTTGGCACTGACCACCACTGCCACCATCTCCCAAGCCAGAGTGGTGACACTGATGGGCCTCCTGTGGCTAGAATGGGGGTAGAGGACACCGCAACAGGCTCTTATGGTGTCCAGAAATTGTCTCAGGGATGTGTCACAGATTTGGGGGGCTGCAGTCTTCTTGCCTTTCAGGGCCATGTCTTGTGTGCAGCAGTCCTGGGCTGGAAGCACAGAGGTGTGCACGCGGCTGCACTTTAAATCTGGTGCCCGGTGTGAGGAAGCGGCGAGGTGATAATGTGGTGGGTGAATTATGAGGCCACCTGCTAGTGAAATGGTATGTTTCTCAGGAATGCTTGATTTAATAAGGACCATTTATCTTGATTTAAAACTCTCATCATTGTTTTCAATCCTCATCCTACATCACCTGGCTCCTCCCAATCTTTGTAACCTACTCCAGTCCTTTACTCCTTCATGATAGCCACACTTCTCCAATTCCAGCCTCTTAAACATCTTCAACTTCAATTTATTGCACCATTAGTGGTCCAGCCTTCAGTTGCCAAGGCCTTAATTCTGGAATTCCCACCCAAACCTCTCTGCCTCTTTACCTCTCTCTCCTTATTAAAGATATTCCTTAAAACCTGCTTCTTTGACCAAGCTTTTGGTCATCTATCCTAATGTTCCTGATGAGGCTAGGTATCCAATTTTGTATGATGATGCCTCTGTGCAGTTTCTTGGCATATTTTTTTACAATAAAGGTACTTATTAAATACAATTTGTTGTGATGTGTATCGGTCTGCAAGTCGGCTGGACTGTTGGGGACCGGAAACACAGACTCTCAGATGGGCTGCCAGCTATGAAGTTCTGAAAACAACATAGGCAATTCTAATGAAATGTTGTTTCCTTTCATTCCTTCAGAGAAAGTACCGGAAGATATTTTATCCTCTTGTTTTAAGAGGACAGATATCTTCAAGAATATTGCAGTTCCAAATGGACTTAGCATTTGTATTTCTGAAATTAAATAATTTATTTGCATTGTCATGAAAATTGGTATGCACTGAAATTAAACTATTTATTACAATTCTATTTTGGCAAAAAAGCTCATAAGTAATGGAAGATCGCTGATAATGCTGACTGCATAATGTCAACAACAAATTCAATTTTTGATGTAGTGAACTGCACTTTTCTAAATTATGTAAACCATTTATCAGTATTAACCAAGCAAACAAATTGAGAATGTAACTGCTGTTATAGTTTAACGTTTTGTGTAGTTATAAGTTAACACTAAATGACATTGAAATAAGTCTCATTGTTAATATTTGGGACACAACAAAAAGTAAATCACAGTTCTTTATTAACAGAACATTGTAGAAGAAACAAAGCATCATCAACTGCAATCAATTTTATAAGGCCTATTGATTTATTATATTACTTTGAAATGCCATACTGTATTTAGATTTTAAATCCTGACATGGACTACTTTAACGTTAATCATTAATTTTGATCCACCCTAATTAATATTAATTTTAATTTATGCCTGCCGTAATCTTTTATACTATGCAAATTTCAGATCTGCTTTTGCTTTTCAGCACTTCCTGTAAGTAATTCAGATCGCAAAAGTTTAGTTACTGTAAAGAAATCTCCTACAAAGAAGCATACAGCTAGTGCCTCCCTCCCCCACAACAACAAGCGACATAGCTGTTCTCTTGGGCAATTACAGAATTTGAAGGACAGATCAAGCTGATGTCAGGCGCAGGGCTTCTGAAAGGACAATTTGAGGATCAACATCAATGATCTCTCACTCTCCTCCCTATCTAAGGAATTTCTTTTCTGCTGTGATGGTACAACTTGATACCAAATGTTGCAACATGGGCATTTGAAGCTGTAAACACTGGTGAAGGAGCAGGATTAGCAAAGCTCTGATCTTTTCCTCACGAGAAGAATGTGGGATAAGGCACTAAATTAAGATCTATCACATGTTCACCTGACAAAAATGGTGATAAATCAAATCTCTTCTTTCTACACAAGTCAGTTCACAATAAATGGAAACAAACATTTCTTCTACTAATAGGAATGAGGCAGGTAATGAAAGTTTAATCTAACTATTTCCCAGCCCCTCAAGACAGTGAAACCCACTATTTCATTCAATCTTCCCTTTCTCCAACTTAAAACCCAACTTAGTTTCATCTAATCAATTACTTTCTGATTTACCTCATCTTTTACCCTATTGTTTTCAGTACTGGTGGCACACTTTGCAAGAGGAACCGGATTCTTCATCTTGGATTAACGATTTTAAAAAATGTGCCTATTGATTAGTCCCATTGATGTTTCTTGCGGACTGGACACTCTTTATTTAAGAGTTAATAAAATGAGAACGTGCTAATGTCTCACAGCAAAGCCTGGCCTCCAATTGTCACGCCCTTGCCATTGGGCCAAGGCCCCAAGACCACGTGGTAGTCGGCATGCAACAGCCATGCCATGCTAAAAGAAAATCACATTCAAGCATCTTCCACTTTACAAAATTAAGTTTGGGACCTGGAACATCTGGGCGCCCATGGACAACCCTAACAGTGATGTACCTGAGTCCCACACCACCATTATAGCTCAGGAACTCAGGCATCTCAACATTGACATTGCCACCCTAAGTGAGACATGACGTGTAGGAGAAGACCAACCAAAAGAACAAGGCAGAGGGTATACCTTTGTCTGGAAGGGCCTTCCAGAAGAGGAATGATGCCTCCATGGGGCGGGCTTCACCATCAAAAAAAAACTTGTCTGGCATCTTAGTGATTCTCCCTGTGGGATAAGCGAGCACCTCATGACTGCCTGGCTCACTCTAACAAGGAACCAGCATGCTACTGTCATCAGTCCAAATGGCCCTGTGCTTGGAGCAACAGATGAGACCAAGGAGGGATTCTACACCAATTTTCAGCAATCTCTATCTCAAGTCCTAGCAGGCAACAAACTGATCCTCCTCAGAGATTTCAATGCCATATCCAGGAAGGGTGTGTTAGGCAAGGAAGAAGAAGCAAACTCCAATGGAGTCGTCTTGATGAAATATCTAAAACATGACCTTGTAATAACCCTGTTGCACCAGTGAGACAAGTGAAAAAACTTCATGTCAACGCACACCATTTAAACACTGGCCCTTGCTCGACTACATTATCATTCGAACAAGGGATTGCCGAGATGTTCACATCACCTGTGCCATGACAAGTACTGTTGACTGCTGGACCAATCGCCACCTCATCTGATCCTCCACCTCCATTAGCCTGGACCCCAAACAACAGAGGCAACAGAAGCAATTCTGCAAGAAAACTAACATTGAAGGCCTCAAAGATCCCACCAAGGCTGCCCTTCTCAGTCAGCGCCTCACTGCCAATCTCTCAACCTCTGCTCACCTGGGGCAAAGTTTTATGTCCCAAGGGCGGGCGCGCGCCCAACCCAATTCGGCATAAAATCTCACGAGATGACGTTGGGCGAGTGTCCTGACACAATTGTGCACTCGCACGGGTGCGCTTCTGAATTTTGCACGTGCTCACCAACAATTAAGCAGGTAATTAAGCCCATTAACGGCGCAATTGTCTACAATCTTTTGTGGCCCGTCCAACCTTTGGTTGGCATGTGGGCAAATCGGCCAGATGGCCTTTACATTCTTCATCAAACCTCATCCTCAGGTAGGATGAAATCTCCGTTAAGAAATAAAATAAAAATAAATATTTGGGGACAGCATTTTTATGAGGTATGCTTTCGGGTACTTGATTGTGATTCATGGACAATTTTTTTTGCAGCTTTTTACAGCTTCATTTTATTATTTGCAGGTCTGCAGCTCCCTGAGGCTGCCTTCATGGCGCACTCTCACAGAGCTCGCCCATGCCCGCGGTGACGTCGGCGCCTATCCTCTTCCCATCCCCACCCTGGCAGAGCTGAGCTTTTCAGCATGGGTTTCACAGTGGCTGGCCATTAATTGGCCAGCCAGCATGAAATTGAGGTTGGGGGTCCGTTTCCTGGCCACTCCCAGGCCCGCCCAACAATTGTGCGCGCCCAACAACCAAAAAATTCAGGCCCAGGAGTTAGTGTGCCCATTAAACCTGGTTGACCCTAAAACTCACCATATTAAGTACCTGCGAAGAGGTCCTTGGCCTCTCTACTAGGAAACATGGCTACTTTGATGAAAATGACCAAGAGATATAGGCCTAAGTGCAAAGCTTTCACAGACTGCAAACCCCACCATGGCTCAAGAGAAAATCAGCAGTCCCATAGGTGACCGAAGACAGTGGTACAGCATAAAAGCCCACAACATAAAGAAGAAATGGTGGGTAGAAAAAGCATGGGAGATCCAACGACTCAGACACCAATGACATGCACAGTTTCTTCAGCGCTGTCGAGATGATCTGTGGGCCAAGCACTCAAGGGCTCACCCCGCTGAGAGACAAACATGGAGAGGAGCTCATCAAGGACAGGGAGAGTCAGTGCTCGCCGGAGAGAACATTTTGAAGGACTCCTCAACCGAGACTTAAATGCCCTCAACCCCATTCCTCAATAACCTTGTTAAGCTTGATCTTGGCCCTACCCAAGTCTGAAGCAAAGTTGAAAAAGCCATTCAACAGCTGGAAAACAACAAATCCCTGGAGCAGATGGAATCCATGCTGACATTGTGAAACATGATAGAAATACAATCCTGGCAGGGCTGCACAACCTCATATCTATCATCTGGGAATACAAACACATTGGGGAATCTCAGAAATGCTGTGACTCTATTTAAGAAAGGAGACAAGTCTGATTGTGGTAACTACACAGAGGAGCTCCCTGCTGTCTGCCACAGGGAAGAGCATTGTGAGGGGGGTCCTCAGCTGCTCCTCTCAGTAGCCGAAGAGCTCCTTTCAGAGTCACAGTGTGGTTATTGCCCATTGAGAGGCACAACATACATGATCGTCACTGCACGGTAAATTCAAGAAAAGTGCAACGAACAGCACCAACCCCTATACATGGCTTTTATCAACCTCAGGAGAGCATTTGACTCGGTCAACTGCGAAGATTTATGGAATATTCTCCTTAAATTTGGCTGCCTTCAGAAATTTGTCACCATCCTCCGCCTACTCCACAATGACATGCAAGCTGTGATCCTCACCAGTGGAACCACCACAAATCTATCTCAGTGAAAACTGGGGTCAAACAAGGCTGTATCATTGCAACAACTCTCTTCTCCATTTTCCTCTCTGCAATGCTGCACCTCAACTCCAGCAAATTACCAAGAGGCGTGGAGATAATCTACAGAACAGACTTGTAATGATTAAGGTTTATTTTGTGTCTAATGTACCTTTGAGAAGAATATGTGTTAAGATCACATGATCTGTAGCAACCAACTAGAGTAGGGCAGTCTACCTCAGCAGTCAGCATAGAGTTGGAATTGAAAGCACACGGGTAGCTGCTGTTGAGTATATTATAAATAAACTTTAGGTTTCCACCCAAGAAGTGTCTGCTGATCAACTCTATCATTAATAGTACAACTCTGCCATCTGACAACAAATTGGTAACGAGGATAAAACAGGATTGAACAGAAGAAATCATGTTAAAAAGAAATCGGCCTTGTACCTCGCACACTGATTCTAAGTAGCAAGCTCCATTAGAGTTGAAGAAGTTATCGCCTCTCAAATGCCATAATTTGGGAGAATTGATCCTTTTGAATCAGCTACAGATGATTGGTCTCAATATATAGAATGCCTCATGTTCTTTTTTTCAAGTGAACGAGATTATGGGGGAAGAGAAGAGGCACTGAACAATTTCTCCTTAAACTCCTCTCACTTCTTCCAAATAAAAGGTGTGGCTATGGGTACTCACATGGGCCCCAGCTATGCCTGTCTCTTTATGGGGTATGTGGAACATTCCTTGTTCCAGTCCTACTCCGGCCCCCTCCCACAACTCTTTCTCCGGTACATCGATGATTACCTCGGTGCTGCTTCATGCTCTCGTCTGGACCTGGAAAAATTTATTAATTTTGCTTCCAACTTCCACCACTCCATCATTTTCACATGTTCCATCTCTGACACTTCCCTTCCCTTCCTTGACCTCTCTGTCTCAATTTCTGGTGATAGACTGTCCACCAATATCCATTACAAGCCTACCGACTCCCACAGCTACCTCGACTACAGCTCCTCACACCCCGCTTCCTGTAAGGACTCCATCCCATTCTCTCAGTTCCTTCGCCTCCGTCGCATCTGTTCTGATGATGCCACTTTCAAAAACAGTTCCTCTGACATGTCCTCCTCCTTCCTTAACCAAGGTTTTCGACCCACGGTGATTGACAGGGCCCTTAACCGTGTCCGGCCCATCTCTCGCGCATCCGCCCTCACACCTTCTTCTCCCTCCCAGAAACATGATAGGGTCCCCCTTATCCTCACTTATCACACCACCAGCCTCCACATTCAAAGGATCATCCTCCGCCATTTCAGCCTACTCCAGCATGATGCCACCACCAAACACATCTTCCCTTCACCCCCCCGGCGGCATTCCGCAGGGATCGTGCCCTCCGGGACACCCTGGTCCACTCCTCCATCACCCCCTACACCTCAACCCCCTCCCACGGCACATTCCCATGCAACCGCAGAAGGTGCAACACTTGCCCCTTTACTTCCCCTCTCCTCACTGTCCAAGGGCCCAAACACTCCTTTCAATTGAAGCAGCATTTCACTTGCACTTCCCTCAATTTAGTCTACTGCATTCGCTGCTCCCAATGCGGTTTTCTCCACATTGGAGAGACCAAACGCAGACTGGGTGATCGCTTTGTAGAACACCTTCAGTCTGTCCGCAAGCATGACCCAGACCTCCCTGTCGCTTGCCATTTCGACACTCCACCCTGCTCTCATGCCCACATGTCCGTCCTTGGCTTGCTGCATTGTACCAGTGAAGCTCAACGCAAACTGGAAGAACAGCACCTCATCTTCCGACTAGGCACTTTACAGCCTTCCGGACTGAACATGGAGTTCAACAATTTTAGATCATGAACTCTCTCCTCCATCCCCACCCCCTTTCTGATTCCCCCCCCACTTTTTTCCAATAATTTATATAGAATTTTCTTTTCCCACCTACTTCCATTATTTTTAAATGTATTTCCATCCATTGTTTTATCTCTACCTTTTAGCCTTTTTTGATTCCTTCACCCCACCCCCACTAGGGCTATTTGTACCTTGCTTGTCTTGCTTTCTACCCTTAATTAGCACATTCCTCAGATAATATCACCACCTTCAACACCTCTTTGTCCTTTTGTCTGTGACATCTTTTGGTTATCTCCACCTATCACTGGCCCTCTATCCAGCTCTACTTGTCCCACCCCCCCTTAAACTAGCTTATATTTCACCTCTATTCTATTTTTACTTAGTTCTGTTGAAGGGTCATTCGGACTCGAAATGTTAACTGTGTTCCTCTTCGCAGATGCTGCCAGACCTGCTGAGTTTTTCCAGATATTTTTGTTTTTGTTTTGGATTTCCAGCATCCGCAGTTTTTTGCTTTTATTTTAGGCAAGGAATCCTCTTGGGTACTTGTGGGAGCAAAACCTATTGTCTGATTTGAAGTTTGACAGCATCAAGTGGCCCAGACTCGAAGAATTTCAATGAAATGACAGACCTTGTGAAGGGTCGCTTTCAACCCAAGCCCTCAGTCACAATGCAGAAGTTCAGGTTTAATTCATGAAATAGAGCCCTGGGTGAGATAATTATGTTCTATATGGCAAATTTGAAGCAGCTAAAGGAACATTGTCAGTTCAGTACAACTCTAAACGACATGCTCAGAGATCGTGTAGTGTATGTGGTGTGAAAGAGGACACTATTCAGAAAAGATTATTGTCGGAATTGAATCTGGATTTCAAGGTGCTAGAGTGGGAGGCGATGGCGTGGTGTTATTGTCCCTGGGTAATGCTCTAGGGATCTGGGTTTGAATCCTGCCACAGCAGTTGGTGGAATTTGAATTCAATGAAAATCTGGAATTAAAAATCCAATAATGACCATGAAATCATTGTCGATTGTTGTAAAAACCCATCTGGTTCACTAATGCCCCTTTAGGGAAGGAAATCTGTCATCCTTACCTGGGGTGGCCTGCATATGACTCCAGACCCACAGCAATGTGGTTGACTCTCTTAAATTCCCTCTGAAGTGGCCTAGCCAGTCAGTTGTAACAAAGCACTACAAAGACACAAAAGGAATGAAACCGGACGGACCACTTGGCATCGACCTAGTCACCGGAAATGAAACAACAACGGCAATCGCAGCCCTGTCAACCCTGCAAAGTCCTCCTTAATAACATCTGTGCCAAAATTGGGAGAGCTGTCTCACTTACATAGTCATCCTCGCAGAATCATACCTTACAGGTAATGTCCCAGACTCCGCCATCACCATCCCACTGGCAGGACAGACTCAGCAGAGGTGGCGGCACAGTGGTATACAGTCGGGAGGGAGTTGCCCTGGCCGTCCTCAACACAGACTTCAGACTCCATGAAGTCTCATGGCATTAGGTCAAACATGGACAAGGAAACCTCCTGAATACCATGTACAGCCCCCTCATCAGATGATGAATCAGTGCTCCTCCATGTTGAACATCACTTGGAGGAAGCATTGAGGGTGGCACGGGTGCAGAATGTTCTCTGGGTGGGGGACTTCAATGTCCATCACCGAGAGTGGCTCGGTAGCACCACGACTGATCGAGCTGGCTGAGTCCGAAATGACATAGCTGCTAGACTGGGTCTGTGGCAGGTGGTGAGGGAACCAACAAGAGGGAAAAACATGCTTGACCTCATCCTCACCTACCTGCCTGCCGCAGAGGCAGTAATCAGTAATGCAGTAATCAGGAGGTTTTGCAGGGTCCATGACAGTATCGGTAGGAGTGACCATCGCACAGTCATTGTGGAGACAAAGTCCTGCCTTCACATTGAGGATATCCTCCATTGTGTTGTGTGGCACTACCACCGTGCTAAATGGGATAGATTTCAAACAGATCTAGCAACTCAAGACTGGGCGTCCCTGAGGTGCTGTGGGCCATCAGCAGCAGAATTGTACTCGAACACAATCTGTAACCTCATGGCCTGGTATATCCCCCACTCTACCATTACCGTCAAGCCAGGGGATAAACCCTGGTTCAATGAAAAGTGCAGGAGGGCATGCCAGGATCAGTACCAGGCACACCTAAAAATGAGGTGTCAACCTGGTGAAGGTTTAACACAGGACTACTTGCATACCAAACAGCATAAGCAGTAAGTGATAGACAGAGCTAAGCGATCCCACAACCAACGGATCAGATCTAAGCTCTGCAGACCTGCCACATCCAGCCATGAATGGTGGTGGACAACAAAAAAACTTACTGGAAGAGCTGGCTCCACAAATAGCCCATCCTCAATGATGGTGGAGCCCAGCACATCAATGCAAAAGATAAGGCTGAAGCATTCGTAACAATCTTCAGCCAGAAGTGCCGAGTGGATGATCCACCTCGGTGGCCTCTGGAGGTCCCCAGCATCACAGATGCCAGTCTTCAGGCAATTCGATTCACTCCATGTGACATCAAGAAACGGCTGAAGGCACTGGATACTGCAAAGGCTATTGGCCCTGATAACATTCCGGCAATAGTGCTGAAGACTTGTGCTCCAGAACTTGCCGTGCCCCTAGCCAAGCTGTTCCAGTACAGCTACAACACTGGCATCCACCCAGCTATGTGGAAAATTGCCCAGATATGTCCTGTACACAAAAAGCAAGACAAATCCAACCCAGACAATTACTGCCCCATCAGTCTACTCGCCATCATCAGTAAAGTAATGGAAGGGGTCGTCAACAGTGCTATCAAGCAGCACTTGCTTAGCAATAACCTCCTAACTGATGCCCAGTTTGGGTTCTGCCATGGCCACTCAGCTCCTGACCTCATTACAGCCTTGGTTCAAACATGGACAAAAGAGCTGAACTCCTGAGGTGAGGTGAGAGTGACTGCCCTTGACATCAAGGCAGCATTTGACCGAGTGTGGCATCAAGGAGCCCTAGCAAAACTGGAGTCATTGGGAATCGGGGGAAAACTCTCTGCTGGTTGGAGTCATACCTAGCACAAAGGAAGATGGTTGTGGTTGTTTGAGGTCTGTCATCTCAGCTCCAGGACATCACTGCAGGAGTTCCTCAGGCTAGTGTCCTAGGCCCAACCACCTTCAGCTGCTACATCAATGACTTTCCTTCCATCATAAGGTCAGAAGTTGTGATCTTCGCTGATTGCACAATGTTCAGCACCATTTGAGAATCCTCAGACACTGAAGCAGTCCATGTCCAAATGCATCAAGAGCAGGATAATATCCAGACTTGGGCTAACAAGTGGTAAGTAACATTCACGCCACACGAGTGTTAGGCTATGACCATTTCCAATAAGAGAGAATCCAACCATCACCCCTTGATGTTCAATGGCATTACCATCACTGAATCCCCCACTATCAACATCCTGAGGATTACCATTGACCAGAAACTGAACTGGATTAGCCATATAAACACTGTGGCTACAATGGCAGGTCAGCCGCTAGGAATCGTGCGACGAGTAACTTGCTTCCTGACTCCCCAAAGCCCGTCCACCATCTACAAGGCACAAGTCAGGAGTGTGATGGAATACTCCCCTTGTCTGGATGAGTGCAATTTCTACAACACTGAAGAAGCTTGACACCATCCAGGACAAAGCAGTCCGCTTGATTGGCACCACATCCACAAACATTCACTCCCTCCACCACCGATGCACAGTAGCAGCAGTGTGTACATCTACAAGATGTACTGCAGGAACTCACCAAGGCTCTTTAGACAGCACCTTCCAAACCCACGACCTCTACCACCTAGAAGGACAAGGGCAGCAGATAGATGGGAACACCACCACCTGGAAGTTCCCCTCCAAGTCATTCACCATCCTGACTTGGAAATATATCGCCGTTCCTTCACTATCACTGTGTCAAAATCCTGGAACTCTCTTCCTAACAGCACTGTGGGTGTACCAATACCACATGGACTTCAGTGGTTCAAGAAGGCAGTTCACTATCACCTTCTCAAGGGCAACTAGGGATGGGCAATAAATACTGGCCCAGCCAGCGAAGCCCACATCCCGTGAATGGATAAAAAAAGAAAAATGATGGAGCTGGCCATGGAAACTGCTGTAAGAGATTCAAAAGCAATACAGGGTGCGCAAAAGTGTGCTGTCCTTCAAATCGGGTGTGAAACCTCAGCCGAAAGAGGTGCGAGAAAGTGAGACTCCACCGAGAAGCATGAAACAGCCCCTGCTAGCCGAAGAAAAATAACTTAGCAGTGAAATCAAAGAATAAATTTAATAGAGCTGGAAACAAACAGCCTTTTAGCGATTGGCAGTTTAAAAAAATCGAAAGCTATTATTATCACAGAAATGGACATATGATGAGACAACGCAAGGAAAGATTTAAGCAGGATTGTAAACAAAAGAGGAAACCCAATGAAATCTACAATGTAGAAGAGCCTGAAACGACAAATTCAGAAATTTACTCGTTGTTTAATCTGCAAGTTGGAAAGGCAGAACCAATGTTTGTCACGGTGAAAGTAAATGGCAAACCTGTTAGAATGGAAGTGGACATGGGAACTTCCACTGCAGTAATTGGGGAACATACTTTCAGACATTTGAATAATGGTGAACATCAATTAAGTTTAGAAGAAACAGCCACCAAGCTAAAAACATATACAGGTGAAGACGTTCAAGTAAAAGGCATAAGCAGAGTAACTGTCCATTATAGAAGCCAATCGGCAAAGCTACCCTTGATGGTGATAGCAGATAAAGGGCCAAGCTTCCTCGGGCGAAATGGAGATTAAATTAGAATGGTCTGAAATTTTCCAGCTGAGAGCAAGTGGGTTACCAGAGCTACTTATAAAGTATGCCACCATCTTCAAGGACGAATTGGGGAAAATCCAGGGCTTGCAGGCCAAGATTTATGTGGATCTGGAAGCAACCCCTCGCTTCATGAAGGCGAGACTGGTGCCATATGCCCTGCGAACAAAAAGTTGACATTGAACTGAACAGACTAGAGAAACCTGGCATTATACAACCTGCTCAGTTCTCAGAATGGGCAGCACCCATAGTCCCCATCCTCAAACCCGACCAACATGTTCAAATTTGTGGAGACTACAAACTGACGGTTAATAAAGTAGCTAAGCTAGACAGGCACCTCATTCCAAAAATCGAAGACCTGTATGCAAATCTGGCAGGAGGGACAACGTACACAAAGCTAGACATGAGTTATGCTTAACAACAACTAGAGATGGATAATGCCTCCTGGGAGCTTGTCACAATTAATACCCACAAAGGGTTGTACCAATATACATGATTGCTTTTCAATATCTCTTCCGCTTGTGTCATCTTTCAGACAACAACAGAAAGCTTACTGCAGGGACTGCCCCAGCTTATAGTCTATTTAGATGATGTATTGTTGACAAGATTCACTGAAAAAGAGCATTTGGCAAACTTAGAAGTCTTAAAACGTTTCTTGCAAGCTGGTGTGCATTAAAAAAAGAGAAGCGCACGTTCCAAGTGAGGGAGGTAATCTATTTGGATCACTGGGTAGATTCACAGGGCCTCCACCCAGCTGAGGAGAAAATGAAAGCTATAAGAGAGGCACCTGCACCAAAGAACGCCTCAGAGATCAAAGCATTCCTAGGAATGATCAGCTATTATGGGCAGTTCTTACCCAGTTTGTCTACAGTGCTACTCAAAAAGAACCAACGTCGGTCTTGGGAGGCGCCCCAGAAAGAAGCTTTCATAAAGGTGAAACAATTGTTGCACTCGTCCAATCTATTAGTGCATTATGACCAGACAAAAACATTGGTGCTAACATGTGACGCATCCCCCTACGGAGTGGGAGCAGTGCTCTCATCGGGTGGGCGATGGCATGGAACGGCCAATAGGTTACATATCAAGAAAGCTCACCACGGGAAAAGGGATACTCGCAGTTAGAAAAAGGCCTGTCCATCATCTTTGGTGTCAAGAAATTTCATTCACAGCTGCCATTTTACGGTTGTTTCAGGCCACAAACCATTGCTAGGATTGTTAGTGAGGACAGGCTATACCACCCATAGCCTCAGCAAAAATACAACGATGGGCTTTAATTCTGGCAACATACGAATGAATGCACTTTCGTACATAGGCCTGACAATTAAATCGCAAATGCTGATGCCCTTGGTTGTTTGCCTTTACATGAAAATGATAAGCACGTCCCAGTTCCACATGTTTTACTGTTAAATTCCTCAGCTTCCTTGATGGTATGTGCTTGACAGATCAGAGACTGGACATGTCAGGAGCCAGACATATCTCAATTACCAGAACAAGTGCTACATGATTGGTCTCAGGAGCCCGTATCTGACAATATGAAACCATACTTCAATAGATGACAAATAACCAGCCAGGATGGCATCTTATTGTGGGGAGCACGAGTGATAGTTACTCCAAAGGGAAGGGAGCCACTTTTAATTGAACTGCACAGTGCCCATCCAGGAATTTCCCGAATGAAGACCATAGCATGTGACTATTTATGGTGGCTAGGGATGGATGGCAAAATAGAGAGTTTAGTAAAGCACTGTGTGCAATGTCAGCAACTGCAAAAATTGCCAGTGACAGCTCCATTACACACATGGAAGTGGTCAGGTAGACCCTGGGTGTGGTTATGCATTGACTACTTTGGACCTTTCCTGGGAACAATGTTTCTGCTCATTGTTAGTGCCCATTCAAAATGGATGGACATATACAAGATGAAGGCACCAACATCTGCCACTACAATTCAGAAACTACGTCAGAGTTTTGCCATTCATGGATTACCAGAAGTAGTTATTTCTGATAACAGCACAGCATTTACGAGTGCTGAGTTTTAATGGTTTATCAGCCTCACTGGTATCACTCATGTGAAAACTTCACTGTACCACCTTCCTCAAATGGACTGACCGTAAGGGCAGTTCAAACGTTCAAGTCTGGTCTGAAAAAGCTAATTGGTGATTTCTTGGCAACCAACACTTTCTTTTTCATTACAGGACTACCCCTCACACAACAACAGGTGTCACACCCGCAGAGTTATTGTTGAAATGTCGTCTCATAGAAATTGGGGGCAGGAGTAGGCCATTCAAACCTTTGAGCCTGCTCCGCCATTCAATATGATCATGGCTGATCCTCTATCTCAATGCCATATTCCTGCTCTCTCTCCATACCCTTCGATTCCCCTAATATCCAAAAATTTATCAATTTCTTTCTTGAATATACTCAGTAACCTGACCTCCACAGCCTTCTGTGGTAGAGAATTCCACAGAGTGACCATTCTCTGAGTGAATAAATTTTTCCTTATCTTGGTCCTAAATGGCCTGCCCCGTATCCTGATACTGTGGCCCTTGGTTCTAGACTCCTCAACCGGAGGAAAGATCCTCCCTGCACCCAGTCTGTCTAGCCCTGTCAGAATTTTATACATTTCAATCAGATCCCCTTTCATTCTACTAAACTCTAGTGAATACAGGCCCAGTTGAACCAATCTCTCCTCATACAACAGTCCTGCCATCCCTGGCATCAGCCTAGCGAACCTTCGCTGCACTCCCTCTATGGCAAGTATGTCCTTTCTTAGGTCGGGGGACCAAAACTGCATGCAATACTCCAGGTGTGGTATCACCTAGGCCCTGTATAACTGCAGTAAGACACCCCTACTTCTGAACACAAATCCTCTTGCAATGAAGGGCAACATACCATTTGCCTTCCTAATTGCTTGCTGCATCTGTCGATTTACTTTCATTGACTGGTGTACAAGGACACCCAGATCCCTTTGTACATCCACATTTCCCAATATATCACCATTTAAATAATACTCTGCTTTTCTGTTCTTCACACCGAAGTGTATAACTTCACATTTATCCACGTTATACTGCATTTGCCATGTGTTTGTCTACACACACAACTTGTCTAAATTGCCCTGAAGCCTCCTTGCATCCTCCTCACAACTCACAACCCCACCAAGTTTTGTGTCATCAGAAAACTTGGCAATATTGCATTTGGTTCCCTCATCCAAGTCATTTATATATATCATGAATAGCTGGGGCCCAAGCGCTGATCCTTGTGGTACACCAGTAATCACCGCATGCCAACTGGGAAAAAAACCCATTTATTCCCATGCTCTGTTTCCGGTCTGTCAATCAATTCTCAATCCATGCCAGTATATTACCCCAATCCCATGTGCTTTAATTTTGCCCACCAGCCTCTTATGTGGGACCTTATCAAAAGCCTTCTTGAAATCCAAATACACCACATCCACTGGTTCTCCCTTATCTATTGCACTAGTTACATCTTCAAAAAACTCCAGTAGATTAGTTAAGCATAATTTCCCGTTCATAAACCCATGCTAACTTTGTCTAATCCCATTAATGCTTTCCAAGTGCCCTGTTACCATGTCTTTTATAATAGACTCTAGCATTTTCCCCAGTACTGATGTTAGGCTAACTGGTCTGTAATTCTTTGTTTTTTCTCTCCCTCCTTTTTTTAAATAGTGGGGTTACATTTGCCACCCTCCAATCTGTAGGAACTGCTCCAGAGACTATAGAATTTTGGAAGATGACCACCAATGTATCCAATATTTCCAGGGCCACTTCCTTTTGTACTCTGGGGTGTAGATTATCAGGCCCTGGGGATTTTTCAGCCTTTAACCCCGTTAATTTCTCTAACACCATTTTTTTTACTAATGCTGATTTTCTTCAATTCCTTCCTCCTACGAGACCCTTGGTTCCCTAACATTTCTGGGAATTATTCATGTCCTCCTTTTTTGAAGACAGAACCAAAATATGTGTTCAATTCTTCTGCCACTTCTTTGTCCCCCATTAAGCTCAATCTCAGGACGAGATTGAGCTTAATGAAGCCAAATTTAGAGGGGAAGGTGGAAAGAAATCGGGGAAGACAGAAAACTAGACACTACTGGCATAGTTGCGAGAGAAAATTTACTGTGGGAGGGCCGGTTTACGTGAAAACTTTTGGGGAAGGACCAAAGTGGTTACCGGGTGAAATAAGTACAGTGACTGGACCTCTATCTTACTATGTGGAGGTGGAAGCCCAGATCATTCGTAAACATGTGGACCATTTAAAGAAGAGAGAGGCAAATCACCAAGATTTGGTTCCACCAGTGCCCATGACCAGGTCTGTGTTTCCTGTTGAGGATACAGAACTGCAAGTGCCCACCGAAGTACCTGATGTTCAGGTAACTCCGTAAAAGGAAGTTCCTGACAAAGAATCTGAAGTTGTGGAACTGCAATGTTCCACACACACCAGGAAACCACCTGAAAAACTGAACTTGTAAATTCCTTACCTAGTGTAAATATTATGTTGTCTTGAAAATTATGTACTTGTAAATATAATATTTATAGCTGAGTTAAAGGGGGAGGAATGCAGTAATTATGGTTTTATTTAGTGTGTAATGTATCTTTAAGAATAATACTTGTTAAGGAAGATCATTTAATCTGTAGTAACCAATAGAAGAGTAGTGCAGGCTACCTCAGCAGTCAGTGTAGAGTTAGAGTTGGAGTTGAAAGCACACATGTAGTTGCTGCTGAGTATATTGTAAATAAACTTTAAGTTTCCACCCAGAAGTGTCTGCTGGGCAACTCTATCATTAATGGTACAACTCGGCCACCCTACCACAAGACTTCAATCCAAAACCAATACCACTCCAACCTCAGTCACAGAGCTTCAGATTGCAGATGATGCTTGTGTCTGCTCACTCAGAAACTTAGCTCCAGGGCATTGTCTACTCCTTCTCCAAAACATATAAGAAAACAAGCTTTTCACTAAACACCCAGAAAACTAAGCTCCTCTTCCAACCAGCTTCCACAGCACAACACCTTCCCTTATCAATTAAGATCAATTTCCAGGCAAGATCCTGGAAAATGTCCTAGGTTCAAGTCCTACTCTAGGGCTTGAGTACAAAAATCAAAGCTGACGTTCCAGTGCAGTACTGAGGGAGTGTTGCACTGTTGGACATGCTGTCTTTCAGATAGAAGATCCCATGGTATTGTTTCAAAGAAAAGCAGGGAGACATCCCGGTCTCCTGGCTAATATTCAATCAACGTCACAAAACAGATTTTCTATTCATTATCCTCTCGATTAAGGCAGACATAGACAACAAAATTCATCAACACCTCCAATATGCCAGCTCAGCTTATGGCTGACTGAGGAAAAGAATATTTTTTTGAGGACCAGGATCTCAAACCTGAAGATTGAGGTCGTGGTTTACCAGGCAACAGTGATCCCCACGCTCCTATATGCTTTAGAGACTTGGACCGCCTACAGCAGGGACCTCAAAGCACTGGAGAAGTACTAGAAGTTATCCCTTTGCAAGATCCTCCAAATCTAGTGGTGAGAAAGGTGGTCCAACAGTAGCATCCTCTCCCAAGTCAACTCACCCAGCATTGAGGTGTTAATCACTCAAATCCAGCTCTGCTGGGTGGCACATGCTGTTCACATGCCTTACACCAGACTTTTGAAGCTATTGCTTGGAACTTGACCATGATAGAAGACTCGCAGGAGGACAGCAGAAACGCTTTAGGGATGCCCTCAAAGTATCCCTGAAGAGGTCAAACATACTCGCCAACTCATGGGAGTCCTTGTCTTGTGACTGACCAAATCAGGATCATTCAGGAAGGCACTGAACACATCGAAATACTTCATCTGGAATGTGCAGAGGCAAAGTTGAAGTGTCAGAGAGAGCGCACAAACCTCTGAACAACCCATCTTTCAAACACCACCTTTTTATATCATGCATTGGACTTATCGGCCACCTCCAAACCCATCAAATTGGACTGAGTGCAAGTCATCCTCGGTCCTGAGGGACTGCCTAATCAAGAGCAATCTAGTAGTTCGGCACTCAGCATGATAAAGAGCACCAAAATAGACAGAAAGCAAAAAAAATGCATGCATTCAAATAGTGCTTTTCGCAACCACCAGACACCTCAAAGCTCTTTACAGTCAATGAATTTACTTATTGTATTGTAGGAAACACGATAGCCAATATGCACACAGCAAATTCATATAAACAGTAATGTGATAATGAACAGATAATCTGTTTTTGTGACGTTGATTGAATATTATCCAGGAGACTGGGGATGACTCGCTGTGCTTCTTTGAAACAGCGCCATGGGACCTTCCATCTGAAAGACAGCATGCCCAACAATGCCACACTCCCTCGGTACTGCACTGGAATGTTAGCTTTGATTTTTATACTCAAGCCTCAGAGTAGGACCTAGAACCTTGTCACTCAGAGGTGAGAGTGCTACAAACAGAGTCACAGTTGACACAATAATTTATGATTTCTTGATCATTGAAGTCGCTGACACATATGGAATTCAATCAATTTGTTTAAGATTCTCCTAAGCACTGAAAAATCCATATAGGTAGAGTTTCTGTTTGACTGGTATGATGTACATTCCTTGCCAGTTGAATGGTTGTTCCACCAGTTGAGAATGTGGAGCTTCAGCAACATCTGTTTAACTCATCTGTATGAACATATTAGAATTGCATAGTTAGCAATTAGGAACAGCAATTATGCTGACATGCTTCTGTTTGAGACACTGCTTCAGATTTTGACAACCATTATTAGAATGGTTAATGTTGCAGAACCTTTACTAATGGCATAGTGGCCTCACTTTTCCAATACCATTTGAAGTAAGTTCATGGTGGATGAGTGAGGGCAGAGGGCAGGGAGACAGCGCAGGGAGAATAGCCCTTTAGGCCAAGGTAATGTATGTGTAGGAGAGATGACATATTACAAATGAAATAAAGTTTAGGAAATGTTCGTCAAACTTGGGATCACAAATTTAAAGAGCAGCTAAAATAATAAATAAATGTAAACCTAAGCTGCAGAGACAAATACTTGTTTTTCATTTTTTTAGTTATTCATAGGATGTAGACATCCCTGGCAAGGCCAATGTTTATTTCCCATCCCTTTACAACTGAGTTACTTGCTAGGCCATTTCAGAGGGCAGTTAAGAATCAGTCACATTGCTGTTCAGAGTCACATAGGCCAGACAGGGTGAAGATGGCAGATTTACTTCCCTAAAGGCAATCATGAGGTGAATCATAGCCTCATAGCCTTTAGTTGGCATGCAACGATACTTTGAGTTTTCTATTGTGTTTTATATGGCCAGATGGATTGGTAATTCAAAAATTAGCTATTGTTTTTGCTTTTAAATATATTTGTTTTGAGTGTGAGTTTCCCATTGATTGTTTTTTGCAGTAGTCCAGTTGTTATCTGTCCACCCGATAATTGTTTTGGATTATCCAAAGGCCTGAAAAACCCAAGTGCTCGTCCCAATCAATTTTTCACATTTCAAGCCTGCTGACTGGAAACTGTATTTTGCGGAGGACTGATGGAGTTCATGATACTTGACAGCCTCTGTCACATCCAGGAAAAGCTGGTACCAATATTGCCTCATGGGCTGACGCCTTCCTTTAACTGACCCAGGCACATACCCACCAGAGGCTTGGGAGATGGAGAACTGGTTTCAGCTGTAACATGTCAAATGGTTGATCTGCACTTATACACTAAAACCAGCAATGGACCCTAATAGATCACCTCTTTCCTAATCTGTTGTTAATTCTGTTCAATGGAATTAACTCTCAGTGTGCAGATGTGACAGAGAGCAGCAAAAATCTGCAGACTTCTGGTTGAGGCTGTAAATTAGAGCATTTTACATCTGTCAAAAAATGCTATAGACATATTAATTTTGCATGTCTGCTTGTTTGAGATGGAACAACTTGCAAAGTCATTTACTTTTTGCATATTTTGCTTTATTTGGAGTCTGATTACTTCATAGTTAAAATAGAGGAACATCTTCACTCCTTACTCTCCTCCTACACACCAATTAGCTCTTTGTTATTTTGTCTTATCATATTCCTTGGGCTAATTTTAACCCCCAAAAGACAAGGTGGGTTTGGGTTGGATGGGGAGTTAAAATTTTAAAAATCTTGAACCTGATCCCTACCCACCCCAAACCTGTCCACCTCTGGCTTTAACAAGCGTGAAATGCATGAGCGGGCGAAGAAACCCCTCTCCACCACACCCCGTACCCCCTCATCACCATACTCCTCCCCAGAGGTGGGTTCCTTATTTAAATATGTTAATGATACCATGTGTCTGACATTTTATCTCTCTCCTAGCTTTAATGCTGGATGGCTGGGTTTGCTAGGCCTCTGGAAACCCTACGACAGCTAAATGGATGCTGTGTGGAAGAGGTAATACTTTTTCAGCACTGCTTGTGGGCCAGGGGAGCAGAAATGCTTTCCTCCAGCCCCCAAGCTAAACTACTTCCTCCCCCACATCAATGATTGGATCCCTACTCCCATTTCATTGGACACCCTCTGCAATTGAATGCCCCAGTGACAACCAACTCTTCCCTGAGTTCACTAACCTCACTGTGTGGTCACTGAATAGTCCCCATGGTCACTGATTCCCCACATGAACTCCAGCCCTGCCCCTCCCCACCCGCCATGATCATTGAAATGCCATTGTCTCTAACCCACTTTGATCACTCCTCCCCCCTGACCCTCCAAACTACACTGTACCCAAACTCCCTCTTTGTGATCTTTATCCCTGCTTCTGGACAGCAGCTCCTTCTGGCAGTTTCCCCACTTTACAGGGAGCCAAACCCATCAATCAGGCTGGCTTCTGGTTGGGGATTCTGTTGATAAAAACACATGCGCTATGGAAACTCAGACTTCCAGATTTCCCAAACAAAATTCTTCCCTGCTCCTTGGAAAACTTGCCTCAGTGAAAATCAGAGCCATTTCGTAAGTGTGCCTGGAATGGTGGTGTGGTGGGGGTGGGGGGTGTGTGTTGGGGAGGTTAAGGGGATCTTAATTTTTGTGTGATGTTTGTATGATGGGATGTTGAAATTTTGCACTTTGGTTCAAGTTTTACAATGTATGTCTGTGGAAATAGAATAGTTGGGCTGTTAAGTGGCAACTAATACTATTATGAAACAATCTGGAGGTGTAGTAACTGAAGGTATTGCCTCTCCTGCTGTCTATCGGGGTCACGTGATGTTCTTGGAGGTTCCGACTAAAGAGCCCTAAGCGCGGGTAATCTGGGGGGGGTGGGAAGGTGGAGCTTCCTGATGAGAGTCCTGATCGAGCATGTAGCACCTGAAAAGCTCTCTGTAATAAAGTTTATCTGCTTCCTGTTGAAACCTGTCCGCTCCATCAAGTCATTACATTTGGTGACGAGGATAAAATAGCTCCGACGCTGCACCTCGCCTTGTTAATGTGAGTACATCAAATCTTGAGAAAAAGGAAAAAAATACTCACCAGTCATGCCACTCTTTGGCAGAATCGATCCTTATGATGCAATTATGGAACACTGGAGCCAGTATGTAGAGTATTTTGGTTTTTATTTCGCAGCGAATGAAATTACCAGAAGGTGCTTTGGAAAGTCGACTTTCCCGCATTCTTCTCAGTTATCATCCAACGCCTCATTCGACTATGGTTCAACACCATCTGAATTATTGATGAAACACCACCTAGGTTAAGGGTACAAGTTACAAGGCCAGGTACAAGGTTAAGTCTGATGTTTCCAAATTTAGAAGGGAAGGTAGAGAGGAATCAGAGTAATCAAAAATTGAATCATGATATTCACAGCAAAGCTCGCACATTCAGTGTAGGTGACATAGTATTCACGCAAAATTTTGGAAGTGGACCTTGTTGGGTTCCTGGAACCATTGTCTCAGAGACTGATCCCTTATTCTTCCAAGTAGAAGGGGAGGGGTAGAAACACTCGAACATACGTGAACTATAATCGTGATAGAGAGACATTCCAACAACCAAATATTCCGCCTGTGATTAACGTTGAACCATCAATTCCTGAGATGACAGATTGACCGATGTCTCTGCAGAGTTGCCAAACCCAGAACTGCCACTTTCTAATGATGTGCCTTGTGCTGCAATTCCTGATCATGTCGATCCTATTGAGGAACCTCAAGTGGTAGAGATAAGCCACTCTAGCTGCATAAGGAAAGAACCTCAGAGACTTAATCTTTAATCACCTGAAGTTGTATATGTATATATGTTGTTGGATATTTAAATGTTCCCTGTAATTAGAACCTGTAAAAAACTAAAGGGGGGAGAAATTTAATAACTGAAGGTATAGCCTCTCCTGCTGTCTATCAGGGGCCACGTGATGTTCTTGGAGGCTCCAACCAAGGAGCCCTAAGTGAGGGCAGTCGGGAGGGTGTGTCTTCCTGATGAGAGTCCTGATCGAGAATGTAGCACTTGAAAAGCTCTCTGTTATAAAGTTTATCTGTTTCTTGTTGATACGTGTCTGCTCTATCAAGTCATTACAAGAGGCTTCCTGGTGAAATATCTCTGCTTCATTATGTTACTGCCTAGAAGATTCTGTGCCACGTATCTAGCAAGACATTTAGTGCAGACGTACCCATCAATCCGAGCTCCTCTCCAATATCCTTTGTTCATTAAAAGAGAGCTCTGCAGTTCATTTAATTATTTTTTAAACATTGAACATTTGGAGCATTTTTAAATGAAATAGTTGTTGGAATGCTCATGGGGCACAGAATGCTTGATCATTACTTGTACTAGTCAACAGGAGATGCTCTCATGATAAATTGGAATGGATGGTCATCCTCTCTGAGCTCTCTGGTCTCAATGAACTATTAAAAAAAAATTCAATAGTTTCCTTCCTCCCCCACATTTGGTCACCCTGAAGTAGTCCTTAATACAGATAACAAGCAGACAGGCTCAGCCTATTTTCAGACCTATGCTAGTAGGTCAGTAAGTTTTGTGTGTGTGTGTGTTTGTGTGTATGTGTATGACGTGTACTTTTTGGAAGGGTCTCCTCAGAGTTGTTCCCTCATATGTAAATTTTGTGCCTTCTCCACTGATGGGTTAGCAGTGCTGTTAACATATGGTAGTGGGTTAAAGATTTCGGATCAGCAACAGTAAAACCAGCAAGAACTTATATTTACAAAGCACCTTTAACATTATACAATGTCCAAGGCACTTAACAGGAGCGTTATTAAAAAGTTAAACACTGAACCCCCTAAGGCAATATTAGAACAGGTGGCCAAAAGCTTGGTCAAAGAGGTAGGTTTTAAGGAGCATCTTGAAGGAAGAAAGGGAGTAGAGAGACAAGGAGATGTAGGGAGGGTATTCCAGGACTTCGGGCCTAAATGCAGCTGAAGGTATGGCCACCATCATTGGATCAGGGATGTTCAAGAGGTCAGAATTAAATGAGTGCAGACATCAGAGGGCTGTAGAGCTAGAACTGATTATCAAGATAGGGAGGGACAAGGCCATGGAAGAATTTGAAAACAAGAATGAGAATTTTAAAATGAAAGCGTTGCTTGATCAGGAGCCAATGTAGGTCAGCGAGCATAGCGATGATAGATGATTGGGACTTAGTGCAAGTAAGAACATGGAGAGCAAAGGTTTGGATGACTTCCACCTTACTAAAGGGAGGTCAGCCAGGAGTGCAGTGGAATTCAACTTGTCGAATTTTTCAGAAAATTAGCTTGCATACACAGACAGCATACACTCAAGCTTATACATCTATTAACACATATACATGTATGCACATACATGCATTTTAATACACTAATACATGCATGTGCATTACATATTCACTCACACATGGCTAAGTGTGCACTGCTTAAATACCTGACAAACCTTCCTGAAAATAACGAATAAATATATCCTATTTACTACATACGTTCCTTTGGGTCTCTATTATCTCAGCAGCATGCTAACACTTGAAGAGGAGAAAAATGCATAAAATTGGGGACTGAGCCAAAGTTTTCTGTCTACCAGGAAGCACAGGCTTCTCAAAAGGATGTGTGGCTACAGGTATTTCTGGGCTGGTTGCCATCTTAGAGTATGGCACCTGGTAATCACAGATGCAGCTATTGTCTTATATTCCCCATTACTCCGTGGCTACTACAATAACAAATTGTTTTCCACAACATTTCCATCTAGCCTAAATGGAATTTGAAGTGAGGACTTGTGCTTTCTCACTGCAGTTGCCTGTCTTCTACAACATCTGCCCAAGCAGATAGCACTTGGTGTTGTTACTATAACTCCAGGAATATTTGCCCGTGTGTAACAGCAGATGTCAATCTGGTAATTTCAAATCTCAACATCCCAATGAATTAGTTGCAGTGTACTGACAGAGACAGGCGTAACACATGGTTATTGAGATAATAGGACATCACTGTTACCGAGCTTGTGAATTCTGACTTGGTTAACCAAGGCATTTTCTTAAAGTTGTTATCACACTAGAGTTATGGCAAAGTTGATTTGGTATTAATCAATTAAAATCAGCAAATTTTGTTTTTAAAGGAGCTATATACCATAATTTAAAGCCATTAAAACGTAATTAACTTAATGCACAGACTTTCAGTAATCTCAGCACATTTTTAAAAGCTGGGTTAGTTTTAAAACAGGTGACCACTTTGAATTCAGTTCTCTGAACAGTTCTCTGCCTTCCCAAATTGGTCAGTTGGTATAGTCAAGGTGCAACACACAGAGCAGGAAAGTCTCTGCAGTGTTTGTGGCTCAGTGGTAGCACTCTTGCCTCTGGGTCAGGCAGTTTCACATTGACTGCATCCAGTGTATAAGATACCATGGCTGTCTACACTCTGTATTCTGAGATAGACCTGGCTGCCTGTTTCAATCTGGGCTTTGCCATCTATCACACCAATATTTTTCTTATTTTTTCATGGGATGTTCATACTGAACCCCATGTACAACACTTATGATCAGCTCCTGAACCACTCGGTCACCACAGCTGGACACATCCCTGTCTATCCGTAAATGTTCAATTAATACAATTGTTCCTCAGAGCACTCAGCTAGTGCCAATTATTTTCCTCATCCTTATAAATTGTGGTAATCTGAGGTGCAATACATCTTTAAGAGAATGTGAGTAGATTGACTACGTGATTGTATTACCCAATTGCTGTGTAGCGTGGGCTACAATGTTAATCAGTAGTTTAGGATAGGATCTGGTTTGAGAAGCACATGTGTGTTAGTGCTCTGTTACTTGTGTTAATAAACAGCATATGCTTCATCTTACATTGGTTCCTGCATCTGCAGTATCTTATTTACCACCTCACACACCAGTAGATAGATGTGCAATTGTGTTCATTGGGCAAAGTGACCCGACAGAAGGAACATTGGTGACAAGGAAAACATGACCAGTCGACGACACCAAAGAAAGTCGCAGAAATTCAACAGAAGTACATCAGTCGTACCTTGCAAGGTGATTGTAAGTACAGCTTTCATCATGGTGGTTGAAGTTATCTCCCTCCAGTATGCCACAGTTTGGCCGTATCGAACCATTTGATCAGACCACCGGTGACTGGTCACGTTCTTCTTCTTGGACAATGACATATTGGGGGTGGAGAAGAGGCAAGCAGTCCTCTTCTTGACATGTGGCAGTGAAATATACGGCTTAATTCGTAGTCTAATGGCACCCAACACCCCAGATTCCAAGAGCTTTGATGAGTTGGTAAATCTTGTGAAAAGCCACTTTCAGCCGAAACCCTCAGTAACAACGCAGCGTTTTAACTTTAATTCGATCTGTCACGCCCCTGGAGAGACAGTCGCTTGCTATGTAGCAGCCTTAACAACTCACAGAGCACTGTCAGTTCGGGATGTCGATAAACAACATTTTAGGAGACCGATTAGTATGTGGGATTAATGAAGACGCTATTCAAAAAAGGTTGCTGTCAGAAACGAGTTTAGACTTCAGCAAGGCGCTGGAGTTGGCGCTCACAATGGAGAGCGCAGTCAGGGATTCAGAAGCAATCAAGGGAGCACAAAATGGCGCCGTTCTTCGCATCGAGGTGGAAACACCAGTGAGAAATGGCGCGGAAGCTCAGGGCTCCGCAGAAAGGCGGGAAACAGCCATCATTAACAGACCAGCAAAAAGCAATGGTTTAACGGATAAAACCCACAATAATAACAGCAGAAATGGAACCAGACAGCCTGCAAGTGAACGACAATTTAAAAGAATCGAGCATTTCTACTGCCATTGTAATGGGCACATTATGCAATATTGTAAAGACAGATTAAGAAAAAACTTTAAGCAAAAAAGTAGAAATCGTAAAATCCACATAATAGAGGAACCAGAAGAAACAGAGTCAGATATTTACTTACTATGCAACTTAAAAATGGGTAAAATAGAGTCAATCTACGTTGACAGTGGAAGTCAGTGGGAAACCCATCTGAATGGAGGTGGATACAGGGGCATCCATGACAGTTATAGGGGAACATATGCTTAAATACTTGAATGGAGGAGACCACTCACTAGATCTGCAAAATTCAGATGTTAAATTAAAGACATATACTGATGAAGACATACGAGTAAGAGGTATATGCAAGATTCCAGTACAGTATGGAAACCAGTCTGTTGATTTTACCCTAATAGTGCTGGCAGGGGAATGTCCAAGTCTACTTGGTCGGAACTGGCTTAAGGAAATAAAGTTGGAGTGGACTGAAATTTTTCAACTCAGAATGAAAGACCTGCAAAAATGATTATGGAAATATACCTCCGTTTTCAGGGAAGAGCTTTGGAAGATTCAGGGGCTACAAGCTAAAATCCACATGGATCCTGGGGCAAACCCCCAGATTCTTGAAGTTGAGGCCAGTCCCCTATGCATCACGAGGAAAAATTTGATGTTGAATTAAACAGGCTGGAAAGGTTGGGAGTCGTACAGCCTGTACGATTTTCCGAATGGGCAGCACCCATAGTTCCAATACTAAAGCCTAACCAGAGTGTGCAACTATGCAGGGACTACAAGTCGAGCGTTATCAAAGTGGCCAGACTTGACAGGCACCCTATATCGAAAATTGATGAATTGTACTCCAAACTGGCAGGGGGATCCGCATATACAAAACTCGACATGACCTACGCTTACCAGCAAGTTGAACTAGAAAAGGCCTCTCAGGATTTTGTGACTATCAACACACATAGGGGATTATGCCAATGTACCAGGTTACCCTTCAGAGTCTGAACAGCTTGTGTCATTTTCCAACGGACAATGGAAAATTTACTTCAAGGTTTGCCCCATGTGGTGGTTTATCTCGATGATGTTCTAGTAACAGGACTAACTGATGAAGAACACCTGGCTAACCTGGAAGAGGTATTGGAGCGTTTCTCACAATCTGGAGTATGCTTGAAAAGAGAAAAATGTATCTTCCAAGCAAAATAAGTGGTTTACCTTGGTCATAGGGTCGACTCGCAGGGCCTTCACCCAGTAGAAGACAAGGTGAGAGCTATTCGTGAGGTGCCAGCATTGAAAAACGCCATAGAACTCAAGTCCTTCTTGGGAATGGTTAACTATTATGGTCATTTTCTCCCAAATTTATCGACAGTGCTGGCTCCATTATATGGGTTACTCAAGAAAAACCACAGGTGGACTTGGCAAGCTCCACAACAATAGACTTTTACAACAGTAAAGCAATTGTTACATTCATCGACCCTGTTGATACATTTCGACCCAAAGATAGATTTAATTTTAACCTGCGATGCATCTTCTTATGGAGTAGGGGCAGTACTCTCCCATCTAACGGCCCATTGGTTATGCCTCAAGAACAGTGTTGCAGAACGAAGATACACACAAATAGAGAAAGAAGGATTATCCATTGTATTTAGCATTAAGAAGTTCCACCAATACACCCATGGTCTCACTTCACCATTGTACCCGACCACAAGCCACTACTAAGCTTGTTCGGGGAAGATAAGGCAATACCCCCAATTGTCTCTGCACGCATCCAAAAGTGGGCACTGATTCTAGCTGTTTACAAATATATTTTTGTCCACTGGCTGGGAAGTCAGATCACAAATACTGACGCACTGAGCCGATTACCTCTAAAAGACAGCAATGTGAATGTCCCAATTCCTCAATAACTTGTCTTGTTATTAAATTTTCTGGATTCATCACCAGTATATGTCAAACAAATAAGAGAGTGGACAGACCGCGATCCAGTCTCACGTAAGGGAACAAGTCTTACAGGGATGGTCTAATGGGCCAAAGTCTGATGAAATGAAGCCCTATTTTAATAGGAGATACGAGCTCACCTGTCAGGATGGCATCTTGCTGTGGGGAGCGAGAGTCATTGCGCTTCCGAGAGGAAGAAAGCCATTAATCACCAAATTACATAGTACTCACCCCAGCATCTCTAGAATAAAAATGTTGGTGCGCAGCTACTTATGGTGACCAGGGATGGACACAGAATTGAAAACTTAGTCAAAAGCTGCCTACAGTGCCAACAGGTACAGAAAATGCCCCCTTCTGCTCCACTGCATCTCTGGGAATGGGTCCGCCTGCACATTGACTACGTGGGACCTTTATGGGCACCTTGTTCCTCTTTGTTATAGATACTCACTCGAAGTGGATGTATGCATATGAGGTGAGATCACCCACATCTGCCGCCACCATAGACAGATTGCGCCAGAGTTTTGCGATACACGAGTCATCAGAGATAACAGTGCCTGATAATGGAACAGAATTCACCAGCCTCAATGGCATAACACATGCTAAGACCTCGCCATACCACCCTGCATCCAATGGTTTGGCCTAGAGGGCAGTCCAGACCTTCAAGTCTGGGATGAAAAAACTGGATGGAGACTCTATTGCAACTAGACTATCATATTTCCTACTCAGCTACAGAACTGCAACACACACAACCACTGGTATTGCCCCCGCAGGGTTATTGATGGATAGATGTCTCAGGACACATTTGAGTCTTATAATGCCGAATTTAGGGGGGAATGTAGAGAGAAGTCAGGAGGCCCAGAAAAATGGACAGGTATGAGGGCACGGCAATAATCATGGGTGATTTTAATCTATACATAAACTAAAAAAATCAGATTGGCAGTAGTAGCCTGGATGAGGAGTTCTTAGAATGCTTTTGAGATAGTTTCTTAGAGCAGCATGTTCTGGAATCAACCAGAGAGCAGGCTACATTAGATTTGGTATTGTGTAACGTGACAGGATTAATTAATGACCTCAGAGTAAAGGCACCCCTTGGTAGCAGCGACCACAATATGATTGAATTTTACATCCAGTTTGAAAGGGAAAAGAGTGGGTCTAAGACTAGTATCTTAAACTTAAATAAGGGCAACTATGTGGGGATGAAAGCTGAGCTTGCTGAAGTGAACTGGGATACTAGGCTAGAGGGTAGATTAATAGAGAAGCAGTGACAGATTTTTAAGGGGATATTTCAGAGTATTCAGAATAAGTACATTCCTACTATAAAGAAAAATTCTAACAGGAGGACCCACCATCCGTGGTTAACTAGAGATGTTAAGGAAAGCATCAAACTTAAGGAAAAAGCATACAACTCCGCAAAGATGAGTGGCAGGACAGATAATTAGACAGAATATACAGGACGGCAGAGAATGACTAAAAGGTTAATCAGGAGAAAGAAATGAGTATGAGAGGAAGCTAGCTAGAAATGTAAAAATGGATAGCAAGAATTTCTACAAGTACTTAAAAAGGAAAAGAGTAAGTAAAGTGAGTATTGGTCCTCTAGAGAGTGACAATGGAGAGTTAATAGTAGATAATAAGGAAATGGCAGCAGAAATGAACAAATATTTTGCTTCTGTGTTCACTATAGAGGATACAAAAACATTCCAGTAATAGCTGCAAATCAGGAGGTGAACAGGAGAAAGGAACTTGGTGAAATTGAAATCACTAGGGAAACGGGACTGAGCAAACTGATGGAGCTGCGGGCTGGCAAGTCTCCAGGTCCCGATGGACTACGTCCAAGGGTCTTAAAAGATGTGGCTAATGAGGTAGTCAAAAAGCTGGTGTTAATTTTGGTGTCAAAATTCACTAGATTCTGGAAAGGTTCCATCAGATTGGAAAGTAACAAATATAACCCACCTATTCAAGAAGGGAGGGAGGCAGAAAACAGAAAACTATAGGCTAGTTAGCTTGACGTCTGCCATGGGGAAGTTAGAATTGATCGTTAAGGAGGTTATAGCTGGGCACTTAGAAGAGCTCAAGGCAATTGGGAGGAGTCAGCATGGCTTTGTGAAAGGAAAACCATGGTTAACCAATTTATTGGAATCTTTTGAAGGAGTAACATACACAGTGGATAAAAGGGAGCCTGTAGACATCCTGTACTTGGATTTCCAGAAGGCATTTGATAAGGTGCCACATCAAAGATTATTACGGAAAATAGAATTGCATAGTGTAGTGGGTAACATATTAGCATGAATAGAAGATTGGCTGGCTGGCAGAAAGCAGAGAGTATGCATAAATGGGTCTTTTTCTGATTGGCAGGATGTGACGAGTGGTGTCCCAAAGGGGTCTCAACTGGGGCCTCAACTTTTTACGATTTACATCAATGACTTGGATGAGGGGAGTGAAGATATGGTAGCTAAATTTGCAGATAACACAAAGATAGATAGGAAAGTATGTTGTGAAGAGGACATGAGGAGGTTGCAGATGGATATAGATAGGTTGAGTGAATGGGCAAAGGTCTGGCAAATGCAGTTTAATGTGGGAAAATGTGAAGTTGTTCACTTTGGCAGGAAGAACAAAAAAGCAGAGTACTATTTAAGTGGAGAATGCCTGCATAATTCTGAGGTGCAGAGGGATCTAGGTTAGTACCAGTCACAAAAAGTTAGAATGCAGGTACAGCAAGTAATTAAGAAGGCTAATGGAATGTTATCCTTTATTACGAGGGGGATTGAACATAAAAATAAGGATGTTATGCTTCAGTTATACAGGGCATTGGTGAGACCGCACCTCAAATACTGTGTGTAGTTTTGATCTCCTTATTTAAGGAAGGATGTAAATGCATTGGATTCAGTTCAAAGGAGGTTTACTAGACTGGTACCTGGAATGAGTGGGTTGTCTTATGAGGAAAGGTTGGACAGACTGGGCTTATTTCCCCTGGAGTTTAGAAGAGTGAGGGGTGATTTGATTGAAATATACAAGATTCTGAATGGCCTTGACAAGGTGGACATCAAAAGGATATTTCCTCTTCTGGGTGAGTCCAGAACTGTTTTAAAATAAGAGGTACTGTTTTAAAATTAGGAGTTGCCCTTTTAGGACAGAGATGAGGAGAATTTTTTTCTCTCAGAGGGCTGTGCGACTTTGGAATTCTCTGCCTCTGAAGGTGGTGGAGGCGGGGTCACTGAATATTTTTAAGGCAGAGGTAGATAGATTCTTGTTAGGCAAGGGAATCAAAGGTTAACGGGGTTAGATGGGAATGTGGAAATCAGAACACAAGAAGGTCAGCCATGATCTTATGAATGGCGGGGCAGGTTCGAGGAGCTGAATGGTCTACTGCTTTGCCTATTTCTTATGTTCTTATGACCACAGTCATGAAAGATACTTCACTGTTGGAGGCACAGTTTTTGCAAAGAACTTTGGAGATGGGCCCAAATGGCTATCAGGTGAAGTTAGTGCAGTGACAGGACTCCTTTCCTATCATGTATCAATCGAACTTCGGATAATTAAGAGACACATAGATCACCTCAGGAAAAGTGAAACAGATCTACAAGGAAGGATGCGCCAAGCGTTCCTGTTGGTGTCTACACCACATGTGAAAGGAACTCCAGTTGGTTTGGAAGTACCTGTAGGATCCATTGAGCCTGAAAGAATCGAAGAAACAAACTTACAGATTCCTGCTGGAGATCCTAGTGGACAGGTAACTCTTGAGAGAGAGGCCTCAGGTAAACCATCCAAAGTCATAGAACTATGATGTTCGACACATTTGAAGAACCCTACAGAGAGACTGAATTTGTAAATAGATAATTTACAGTGAATTTAGTTTATTTACAGTGCAGCCCTGCCCATAAGAGGCAGAGCTGCACTGTACCTGGAGATACTGTTGTGGGGCCCAGGCAGGGCTGCACTTATCAGGAGACACTTGTGGGGCGCAGGCAGGGCTGCACTGTAGCCAGAGGAAATGTTGTGAGGCGCAGGCAGGGCTGCATTGTACCTGGAGAGACTGTTGTCAGGTGCAGACAGGACTTCACTCTACCTGGAGAGATGGTTGTGGGGCACAGGCAGGGCTGCATTGTACCTGGGGAGACTGTTGTCAGGTGCAGGCAGGGCCGCATTGTACCTGGAGAGACTGTTGTCAGGTGCAGACAGGACTTCACTCTACCTGGAGAGATGGTTGTGAGGCGCAGGCAGGGCTGCATTGTACCTGGGGAGACTGTTGTCAGGTGCAGGCAGGGCTCCATTGTACCTGGGGAGACTGTTGTCGGGTGCAGGCAGGGATGCACTGTAGCCAGAGAGACTGTTTTGTGGTGCAAGCAGGGCTGCACTCTACCCTGAGAGACCAGACTGTGGAAGGGGAGGTGAGGGGGGTTAGGCAGAGTCTTGGCAGGTGGGGAGCCTGTGGGGTGGGGTGGGTGGTTGGGGGAATGTGCAGTTTTCAGGTGACCAAAGGAGGGAGTAAGGGGACGGCAAAAGAGGAATGACTGGGGGGTGTGTGGTTTGGGTTATGAGGTACAAGGATGGCAAGGGCTGGCATGCAGAGGAATGACTGGGATTGGAGAACTGGTATAGAAGGTGGGGACGCAGGTTTATGAGCATGTTGAGTGGGGTGTAGTTAGAATGGACACAGACTGATCATTGGGAAAAGGGATGTTTAGAGCACCAGAGGGAGGGGGATTCACACAGACTTATGACTGGGAAGAGGGTGGCTTGATGGAAACGGAAGGGAAAGTGATGGTCACTCATGTAGTTATGTCTCTTCAGGCAACATTTTCGGGGTGGGAAATCAAAGCCAGTCCTGGGGCTCTGCCGGCCATGCTACAGGTCTATGCGTGGCATGCAAGTTGTAGTTGTGGCCCAGGGAAGGGGAAGGCCTATCTGCACAATGGGGGTGGTGCACAGAATGATGCGCAGGTCATGGTCAGTTCCTCAAACACAGTGGTCCTGGGGGTGCATGGCCCGGTACAAGGCTGCAGATGGTATTGTCGTAGTCAGGGGAGGCATCTTCACCCTGTCAATGGGGAACACTTAATACAGGAGGGGGTACTCGAAGCTCTGGTGGGGGTGGTCTTACTATTGAATAAGAGCCATCGTTGGTCGTGGAAGACGCAGCGATGAGAAGAAGCCTTTGTAAAAGTTAAGAAGCTATTACACTCATCATGTCTACTAGTGCTTTATGACCTATCAAAAGAATTAATATTAACCTATTAATATTAATGGTGTGGGAACTGTGTTGTCACACAGGATGAAAGATGGTTCTGAAAGGCCAATAGGCTAGGTCTCCGGAACCCTCTCTGCAGCCGAGAAGGTTTACTCACAACTTCAAAAGGAAGGTTTATCAGTAATATTTGGAGTGAAGAAATTCCATCAGTACCTGCATGGGCGGTATTTCACCGTTGTGTCGGTCCATAAATGACTAATGGGTTTATTCAGTAAGGATAAAGCCATTCCGCCAATGGCCTCTGCAAGAATTCAATGTTGGGCTTTGATTTTATCTGCGTGGGACTACACCTTCATGCACCGTCCCGGCTTTCATATTGCAAATGTGGATGCACTTAGTCGCCTCCCATTATCAGATAGCATTGTACATGCTCCAATGCCACAAGAAGTTGTGCTTGTGCTAAATTTCCTGGACTCTTCACAGGTCTGCACTAAGCAAATAAGGAATTGGACAGACAGGGATCCAATTTTGTCAAAAGTCCAAGACCTCGTATTGCAAATGTAGTCAAATTCATCAGTGTCTGAAGAGATAAGACCATTCCATGCCCGTAAAAGAGAGTTAAGTTGTCAAGATGGAATCTTGTGTGGACCAAGAGTCGTTGTCCCTTCACAAGGAAGAGAACCACTGTTGACAGAGCTTCACAGTGAGCATCCAGGTATATCGAAGATGAAGATGTTTGTGCGAAGCTATGTCTGGTGGCCAGGCGTAGACAGTGACATTGAAAGCATGGTCAAGCACTGTCTCCAGTTTCAGCAACAACAGAAGTTGACAATTTCAGCTCCACTGCATCTGTGGGAGTGGCCTGGTCAACCTTGGGGTAGACTACATATAGGCGATGTAGGTCCATTTTTAAGTACCATGTTTTTATTGATCATTGATACGCATTCTAAGTGGGTGGATGTGTATGAAGTTAGATCACAGTCATCGTGTGCAACTATTGAAACGCTGCGCCAATGTTTTATTGTACATGGCCTCCAGAAGTCATTGTTTTGCTTAATGGTACTGTCTTCACTAGTATGGAATTTCAGAGATTCATGAGTTTAAATGGAATTAAGCATATCAAAACAGCACCATATTTTCCCTCATAAAATGAGTTAGCTGAAAGAACAGTGCAAACTTTCAAATCAGAAATGATGAAGTTATCCGAAGGTACTTTTGAAATTCGACTTTCCTGTTTTCTTAGTTATCGTACGACTCCTCATGCAACTATGGGTTCAACACCATCTGAATGACTGCTGAAATGCCACCTGCATACAAAGTTAAGTCTGGTGCTTCCAAACTTAGAGGGGAAGGTAGAGAAGAATCAGCGTAGTCAGAAAGTGAATCACAATATTCATAGCAAAGCTTGAAGATTTACTGTAGGAGACACTGTTTTCATGCAGAATTTTGGAAATGGTCCTATTTGGGTTCCTGGTATAATTGTCTCAGAAACTGGACCCTTGTCATTCCAGGTGGAAGTGGAAGACCGGTTTGTCAAAAACATGTGGACCATCTGAGGAGTAGAGAGACATTCCAGCAGCCAGCTATCACGCCTGTAATTGATGTCAAACTTTTAATCACTGAGGTGGCAGATCAACCTAGAATAGACATTCCTGATGTCTCTGTTGAATTACCTAATTCTGAACTGTCACTGTCTAAGGATGTCCCTGATGCCACAGTTCCTGATCATGTCGATATAGTGGGAGAATCTTAAGTGGTAGAGCTATGCCACTCTAACCGAATTAGAAGACCACCTCAGAGACTTAATCTTTAATCTCATGACCTGTGTATATATGTATATGTTGTGGGTTAAAATATTCTTTGTAAATAGGAAATGTAAAAAAAATACTAAAGCGGGAGGAAATGTAGTGATTGTAGGTATAACCCATCCCACTGCCTTCAAGGTTCACGTGATTGTACTGAAGAATGAGCCCTAAGTGCGGGTAATCTTGGGGGCGTAGCTTTCTAGTCGTGGACTTGCTTCAATCATGTAGCTTCTAAAAGATTTCTGTAATAAAGTTGTCTGTTTCAAGTAAAAAACCTGTCTGGTACCTTAAGTTCATTACGCTGACCTTGAGTTGAGGACATTGAACTTCTTGCCACACTGTATCCAGGTCCTTGGTGCTAGACTCAGGACATTGGTCCCATTGTCTTCACAATGTCTGTCCAGTAAAGGGGCTCCTGGCTTCTTGTGGACCTCCTTCCTCCTCTCCACTCCCTGTCCCTAGGACCTTGTGTATGAAATCTTGGAGTGTGCTCTCTCCACTATTGCGCCATTAGTCACTCTTTTTGCAGGTCAAGCACACTTCCTCAGCCACTTTCAGCACATGCTGCAACCAGAACGCAGCTCCCTTTTAAAAGTTGCAGGCTGGCTTCATGTGGTGCATGCTATCTTGCAGTGGTGCTAGCCTCACACAAACATAAGCCCCATGCTGTGGCATGCAACCACTCAGCAGCATGTTCAACACTGGGCTGCATGCTACAATCATTTGGATGGAAAGGCAGCACTACGTTTGTGTCTTATCAGCATCAGTTTATCAGATTAGTTTATTGTGATCCTGCACCCGTTTCAGGAGTTATCCAATGTTTCCCCCAGGCCTGGATTCTCTTGGTTGTAGTTGAATTATCAGCCAAAGTCTGCTATCTAGTCCCATGCACGAAAAACAGATTCTTGGTGAGGTGCCCTTGAACGTATTCTCCTCAGATTAGGAGCGAAGGGAAAGCCGTGGTTGGAAAAGTAGTTTATACTTTTGTGCTAATCTGATGTGTAATATACCTTTAAGAAAAATGTTATAATAGAAGATCACATGATCTTATTATCCAATGACAGAGTAGCGTGGGCTTCCTCAGCAGTCTGTAGTCTGTAGTTAGTGAGTAGTCTATAGTAAGAGTCTGTAATGTAGAGACAGGGTTTTAGTTGGAAGTACACAAGTGTAGCTGCTGAGTTCCTTTGTAAATATACAGAATGTGTTCTACATAAGAACTGTCTACTGATCTACTCTGTCTATGGTATCGACCCAGTCATCCTGAAACAAGCGTGCAACCCAGATCCATTAGCCCAACTAAATTAGTGATCAAAGGATCCAGCAACTTTTATTTGAAGGAAACAAATCCTAAATTGTAAAATGCAGGAAGATGTTAAGAGTAAACATTTCACTGATTCCCTCAGTGAAGGAGATTTCAATTGGGTCACAGTCAAAACTCCAGTCCATTAAGTACAATTTCACAGGCAGCAAGTGATGTTCAATTGACCCAGATGAGCAGTCTTCAGGTTGCTGGTGAATATGAGCAGGCTTAATCATTGGAGGATCTTACAATGAAGCCCAATTTTGCCCAATGTATCTGCACACATGGGCTTTCCAGCAGAGGTAACTGGATAGTAATCAAGAGTTGCTTTTTCTCTGTCCCTAACTTAAGGCACTTAAGTGAATTGTTGAGCCCAGTGCCTGCACAGCTGAGATCAGCTAATTCATCACAGTCTGGTATTGAACCTAAAACATGCCTAGTCTGGATGGCTCTGTATCACGCTGGACTTTAATTGGAAAAATATTCTATATAAATTTATTTTGCTGGTCTGGTTGCTGGAGCATTGGAATAGAAAACCCACTGTTGTTACCGGCAGCTTATCAAGAAATCTTAAAAGAAAATGCTTGAGGCCAAGGGACACCCCGCAAGTAAGAAATTTAATCAGGAAAAATAACATTCCTTTTCCTCAGCTATTAAATGTACAGGGAATGTCTACACCACAGCACACATACTGGTAGTTATAATTGAAAACAAACTCCACTCTAAAATTACTTTTAAACATCTCAATAATCTGTTTTTAAGAGACAAATCTGAATATTTCCATTAAACAATTAATCATCTTGTTGTACAATAACAAAATCTATCTTTGCTATCTGTCAAGAATTTCCTTCCGAATATTTTGGCAAACAGGTCAGGGAGGGGAAAATATCTACGCATGTTGGGCACTGGAAGAAATCAGGATTGTTTTCGGATTCCACATTTGTGACCTCTCTCCCGTCCATGTCTTTTCCTCTTTCCCTTTCCTGAATTTCTTCTATCTTTACTCTTTCTGACAGACTGAGTTGATGAATGCCTTGAAACAAAATCTAGATTAATTTCTCTTTATGGATACAATTCAAGGTTGTGTGGACCAGAACACTGAAAGCTGATGGGTTTTAAAAAAAATATGCATATTGCATCCTGATGACATCATCAGGACCTGACTGTGGGAAGCCATAGTAACGCAGGTGAATTGAGTGGGGAAGAGGATAAGGGCCAGAAGAGGCCCAAAGGGCAATCTGAGGTGCAATGCATCTTTAAGAGAATGTAAGCAGATTGACCACGTGACTGTATGACCCAACTGCTGTGTAGCTTGGGCTATAATGTTAAGGAGTAATTTAGAGTAGGGTCTGGTTGCAGAAGCACACATTATGTTAGTACTCTGTTATCTGTTACAGCATGTGCTTCATCTTATATTGGTCTCTGCATCTGCAGTATATTGTTGCCAACTCACCCGCCGGTAGATAGGCATGCAACTGCATTTGCGAGCAAAGTGGCCCAATTATAGAACATCATAACTGGCGACGAGGCAAAACACGACGTGTCGACAGCACCAAGGAAAGCCATGAAAACCCAACTAAAGTGAATCAGCCGTGCCTTGCAGGCCGATTGTAAGTACAGTTCTCACCGTAGCCGTCAAAGTTATCTCCCTCCAGTATGCCACAATTTGGCCGCATCAAACCTTTTGATCAGACCACTGATAACTGGTCACATTATATTGAATGCCTCGCGTTTTTCTTTTTGGCCAATGACAAAGCGGGGGAGGAGAAGAGGCAAGCGATCCTCTTATGCCATGTGGCAGTAAAACATACAGCCTAATTCGTAGTCTAATGGCACCCAACGCCCCAGGTTCCAAGAACTTTGATGAGTTAGTGAATCTTGTAAATCAGCCGAAACACTTGGTAACAATAGAGTTTTTAAAATTCAATTCAAGCTGTTGCGCCCCTGGAGAGACAGTTACTTGGTATATAGCAGCCTTAAAGCAACTGAGAGAGCACTGTGAGTTCGGGATGTCAATTAATAACATGTTAAGAGAGCGATTAGTATGTGAGATTAATGAAGACGCCATTCAAAAAAGGTTGTTGTCAGAAACGAATTTAAACTGCAGCAAGACGCTGGAGTTGGCGCTCGCATTGGAAAACGAAGTTAGGGATTCATAAGCAATCAAGGGAGCACAAAATGGCACCGTCCTTCACGTCGGGAGGGAGGCACTGGTTAGAAATGGCACAGAAGCACAGAGCTCTGTGGAAAGTCAGGAAACAGCTGCCATTAACAGACCAGCAAAGAGCAATGATTTAACAGATAAAACCCACATTAATAATGGCAGAAATGGAACCAGACAGCCAGCAAATGAACAACAATTTAAAAGAACTGAGTGTTTCTAATGCCATTCAATGGGCACATTATACAATATTGTGAAGACAGATTGAGGTAAAATTTCAAACAAAAGGCAGAAATCGTAAAATCCATATAATAGAGGAACCAGAAGAAACAGAGTCAGATATTTACTCACTTCACAACTTAAAAACTGGTGAAACAGAGCCAATCTATGTGACAGCAGGAGTCAATGGAATACCCATCCAAATGGAGGTGGATACAGCGGCATCCATGACAGTTATAGGGGAACATACATTCAAATATCTGAATGGAGGAGGCCACTTGCCAAATCTGGAAAATTCAGATGCTAAATTAAAGATGTATACTGGCAAATACACACAAGTAAGATGTATATGCAAGGTTCCAGTACAGCATGGAAGCCAGTTTGCTAATCTACCCCAATAATGGCAGTAGGGAAGGGTCCAACTCTACTTGGTTGAAAATGGCTTAAGGAAATAAAGCTGGAGTGGACTGAGATTTTCCAACTCAGAATGAAAGATCTGCAAAAATTATTACATAAATTATGCCTCTGTGTTCAGGGAAGCGCTTGGGAAGATTCAGGGGCTGCAAGCTAAAATCCACAAGGATCCTGGAGCAACCCCCAGATACTTGAAGGCGAGGCCAGTCCCTGATGCATTATGATAAAAGGTTAATATTGAATTAGACAGGCTGGCAAGGTTGGGAGTCTTACAACCTGCACAATTTTCCAAATGGGCAGCGCCCATTGTTCCATTACTAAAGCCTGACCAGAGTGTGCAAATATGCGGGGACTACAAGTTGACCGTTAACAAAGTGGCCAGACTTGACAGGCACCCTATACCAAAAATTGATGAATTGTACTCCAAGCTGGCAGGGAGAACCGCATATACGAAACTTGACATGAGCCACGCTTACCAGCAAGTGGAGCTAGGAAAGGTGTATTGGGATTTTGTGACTATCAACTCAAATAGTGGGTTATAGCAATATACCAGGTTACCCTACAGAGTCTCATCAGCTTGTGCCATTTTCCAACGTACTATGGAAAATTTACTCCAAGGTTTGCCCCATGTGGTGGTTTATCTCGATGATGTCCTAGTAACAGGACTAACTGATGAAGAACACCTGGCTAACTTGGAAGAGGTATTGGAGCATTTCTCACAAGCTGCAGTATGTTTGAAAAGGTAAAACGTATCTTCCAAGCAAAAGAAGTGATTTACCTGGGTCATGGCATTGACTTGCAGGGCCTTCACCCAGTAGAAGACAAAATGAGAGCTATTCGTGAGGCACCAACACTGAAAAAATGCCATAGAACTCAAATCCTTCTTGGAAATGGTTAACTATTATGGTCGTTTTCTCCCAAATTTGTCAACAGTACTGGCACCATTATATGGGTACTCAAGAAAAACCACACGTTGGCAGACTCCACAGCAGCAGGACATTCATCGGCCCTGTTGATACATTTTGACCCAAAGAAAGTATTAATTTCGACCTGCGATGTCTCCCCTTATGGAGTAGGGACAGTACTCTCCCGCCGGATGGAAGGTGGCTCCAAACGGCCCATTGGCTACGTCTCAAGAACACTCAGTGTGGCAGAATGAAGATACTCACAAATAGAGAAAGAAGGTATTTGGCGTTAAGAAGTTCCACCAATATGTCCATGGTCACTACTTCACCATTGTATCCAATCACAAGCCACTACTAGGCTTGTTTGGGGAAGACAAGACAATACCCCAGTTGCCTCGGCACACATTCAAAGGTGGGCACTGATTCTAGTTGCTTAAAAATATACTTTTATCCACTGGCCGGGAAGCCAGATTGCCAATGCCAACACAGTGAGCCGGTTACCTCTAAAAGACAGCAATGCTAACATCCCCATTCCTCAAGAACTTGTCTAGTTATTAAACTTTCTGGATTCGTCACCAGTAAATGGATAGACCACAATCCAGTTTTGTCTCACGTCAGGGAACAAGTCTTGCAGGGATGGTCTAATGAGCCAAAGTCAGATGAAATGAAGCCCTATATTAATAGGAGATATGAGCTCACCTGCCAGGTTGGCATTTTGCTGTGGGGAGCAAGAATCATTGTGCCTCTGAGAGGAAGACAACCTCATTCAGAAATACATAATCTAATCAAGCAGAGTCAGAATGGCTTCATGATGGGGAAATTATGCCTAACACATTTATTAGAATTCTTTGAGGAGGTAACAAGCAGGATAGATAAAGGGGAGCTCGTAGATGTAATATATTTGGCTTTCCAAAAGGTGTTCTATAAGGTACCACACTTAAGGCTACTTAATAAGATAAGATCCCATGGTTTTGGAGGTAGCATATTAGCATGGATAGAGGATTGGCTAACTAATAGAAGACAGAGAGTTGGGATAAGGGGGGCATTTTTGGGATGGCAACCTGTAACTAGTGGAGTGCCTCAGGGATCAGTGTTGGGGCCTCAATTATTTACAATATATATTAATGACTTAGATGAGGGAAGTGAATGTACTATCGCCAAGTTTGTGGATGACAGAAAAAGAGGTGGGAAGGCAAGTGGTGAGGATGGCACAAGGAGCCTACACAGGGATATAGACAGCTTAAGTGAGTGGGCAAAAACTTGGCAGATGGAATATAATGTGGGAAAATGTTATGCACTTTGGCAAGAAGAATAAAGAAGCTGAAAATTATTTAAATGGAGAAAGACTGCAGAAGGCTGCAGCACAGAGGGATTTGGGAGTCTTTGTGCATGAATTCCAAATAGCTAATATACAAGTTCAACAGGTAATAGGGAAGGCAAATAGAATGTTGGCCTTTCTTTCAAAATGAATGGAGTATAAAAACATGGAAGTCTTGCTAAAACTATACAAGGCACTAGTTAGACCGTACCTAGGATACTGTGAACAATATTGGTCCCCTTACCTAAGGAGAAATATACTGGCATTGGGGGCAGTCCAAAGAAGGTTCACTAGCTGGATCCCGGGGATGGAGGGATTTTATTATGAGGAGAGGCTGAGTAGTTGGGCCTGTACTCATTGGAGTTTAGAAGAATGAGAGGCGACCTTATCGAAACATATACGTTTCTTAGGGGGCTTGACAGGGTAGATGCTGAGAGGTTGTTTCCCCTTGTTGGAGAGGCTAGGACCAGAAGGCATAATTTCAGGGTAAGATGAGATGAGGAGGAATTTCTTCTCTCAGAGGGTAGTCAATCTGTGGAATTCTTTACTGCAGAGGGCTGTAGAGATTAGGTTGTTAAGTATATTCAAGGCTGAGATAGACAGATTTTTAATCAGTAAGTGAATTAAGGGTTGTGGGGAAAAGGCAGGAAAGTAGAGTTGAGGATTATCAGATCAGCCATGATCTCATTAAATGGCGGAGCAGACTTGATGGGCCGAATGGCCTACCCCTGCTTCTACATCTTATGGTCTTATGGTCTAACCATTACTGACCGAATTGCATAGTGCTCACCCTGCCACCTCTAGAAAGAAAATCTTGGCGCGCAGCTACTTATGGTGGCCACGAATGGACACTGAAATCAAAAGCATGGTCAAGAGCTGCAAGCAGTGCCAACAGCTACAGAAACTGCCTCTTTCTGCTCCAGTGCATCCTTGGGAATAGCCAGGAAGGCCATGGGTCCGCCTCCATGTTGACTATGTGAGGCCTTTTTTGGGCACAATGTTTCTCTTACTTATAGATTCTCACTCGAAGGATGGATGTATGCGAGGTGAAATCACCCACACCTGATGCCACCATAGACGGAATGCGGCAGAGTTTTGCGATACATGGGTTACCAGAGATAATAATGTTTTATAATGGAAAGGCATTCACCAGTGGGGAATTTCAGAAATTTACAAGTCTCAATGGCATAACACATGTTAAGACCTCACCATACTACCCTACATCCAATGGTTTGGCCGAGCTTCAGTCCAGAGCTTCAAGTCCGGAATAAAAAAACTGGATGCAGACTGTATTGCAACTAGATTATCACGTTTCCTGCTCAGCTATAGGACTATGCCACACACGACCACTGGTATTGACCCCACAGAGTTATTAAAGAAGAGACGTCTCAGGACACATTTGAGTCTTATAAGGCTGAATTTAAGGGGGGAGGGTAGAGAGAAGGCAGGAGGCCCAGAGGAATGGACATGATTACCACAGTCATGAAGAAACTTCACTGTAGGAGAAGCAGTTTTTGCAAAGAACTTTGGAGGTGGGCCCAAATGGCTATCAGGTGAAGTCAGTGCAGTGACAGGACCCCTGTCCTACTATATATCGGTTGAAGGTCGGATAATCAGAAGACATGTAAGTCACCTCAGGAAAAGGGAAACAGATCTACAAGAATAGGTGCACCAGACATTCCCGTTGGAGTCTACACCATAGGTAGAAGGAACTCCCCTTTCTTTGGAATTATCTGCAGGATCCATTGTGCCTGAGAGAGTTGAAGAGACAAACTTACAGGCTCCTACTAGGGAGCCTAGTGGACAGATAACTCCTGAGAAGGAGGCCTCAGATAAGCCATCCAAAGTCGTAGAACTATGACGTTCAACATGTTTGAAGAAGCCTCCAGAGAGCCTGAATTTGTAAATAGTTAATATATTTTAAAGATTTTAAGTTGCACTTTCAACTAAAGGGGGAGGGGTGTGGTAATCTGAGGTGCAATACACCTTTAAGAGATTGTGAGCAGATTGACCATGTGACTGTATGGCCCAATTGCTGTGTAGTGTGGGCTACAATGTTAAGAAGTAGTTTAGAGTAGGGTCTGGTTGGAGAAGCACATATCATGTTAGTGCTCTGTTATTTGTGTAAATAAACAGCATGTGTATCATCTTATATTGGTCTCTGCATCTGCTCTATATTGTTGCCAACTCACCAGCCATTAGATAGGTGTGCAACTGCATTCACAAGAAAAGCGATCTGACTAGAACATAACAACTTTTTTGGTTTGTTTTCCTTGTAGGGCTGGGAGGAGCAGAGAGTTGCTCTTGATCCTGCAAGGAAAGCTTAGTCTGCCTCTGGTCTATATTCGTCCCTTTCTTTATTGTGAGACTCCCATGTATGGGACAATCCTGACAGGCATTTCCACCATCTATATGATTCCAGCCTAAATGCCATATGGCATCTACTAGCTAAACTATTAAAGTGTCTTGAAGTTCCTCACAGTCCTCCTCACAATTAACCATGCTCTCTATTGGGTGTCTTCAAATTTTGATATTACGCCCCTGATCCTCACATCCTGATCACCTATGTGTTTTATATATTGAGGCTAACATTAATCGCTGAGCAATAACACTGTTTTTGTCTCTCCATTGCAAAATTATGTGCTGAGTATTTCCAGTATTTTCTTTTTTTTTTAACTCTTTTTCCTTTTTTAACTAACATCCTAACCAGACTGCTAGGAAAGATGCATGGATTCTTTGCACTTTCAGTTATTCCAGCACCTCCTGTTTTTATTTTGGATCTCCAGCATCTACAGTATTTTGTTTTTACATATGCATGGATTATTTGTTTATTTATACCTTACTTTTATCAAGAAGTTACCCCTGCAGCACCTTAACAAATTCCTTTTGAAAATCCACATCCACAACGTCCATTGCATATCCTTTATCAATAAACTCATTAGTTCCTCAAAGAACTCAGACAGTACTTGACTTTGACAAATCTGTGTTGGTTGTTTTTAATTAGCCCATATCTTCCAGTCTTAATTTTATCCCATATTACTTTTGCTAGAAGTTTACCCACTACTGACGCTACCTGGTTTACCACATTGTCTCTTTTTAACAGAGGTGTTAGATTGTCTATCCTCCAATCCTCTGGTGTAACTTTCATATCCGAGGATATTTGAAAGATGATTTGCAGAGGCTCTGCTATTTCCTCTCTGATATCCCTTGAGACTCTAGAATGCTTGCCTAAGGCCTTTTTGCATTGAATGCCATTAATTTTTCAGGACTAATTCCTTGTCTATAGCTATTCTAATTACTCCATTTCCTCCTCTTGTACCCTTTCAGTGCCACTACCAGAGCATTTGTGAAAATAGAGGCAAAGTGCTCATTTAGCATTTCTTTCACTCCCTGATACACATCACTTACTTTTGCTAATTGAACCCACCTATTTTTAACCATTCTCTAGCTTTTATGCATTTCTAAAATCCTTTATGCTCCTTTCCATCTTCCCTCATGCTATATTTTGGGTGTTCTAATCTTCTTTTGCTTCACCAAGGGAGATGGAGAATATGATGAGACAGAAAAAGAGGGTACATGCATATCAGGTGAATTCTTCAAGCAAGAACCAGGTCAAATACAATAAGTTGAGAGGGGAGGTGAAGAGGAAAATAAGACTGAAAAAGTGAGAATATGAGAATAGAATTGAAGTTAACATAAAACGGAATCCAAAAATCTTCTATCGACATGTAAATAGTAAGCAGGTAGTAAGAGGAGGGATGGGGCCTCTTAGGGACAAAGAACATGATATATGCTTAGAGGTACAAGGCAAGGCTAGGATAGTTAATGAACACTTTGTATCAGTGTTTACTAAGGAAGTGGATGCTGACAAAATATTGGTAGAAGCACCGGACGTAATGGCTGGGGTGAGAATTGACAGGTAGGATGTACTGGAAAGTCTGGTTGTGCTAAATTGGATAATTCACCTGGTCCAAATAGCTTGCATCCCAGGTTGCTAAAGAAAGCGAAGGTGGAGATAGCAGAAGGGCTTGACATAATCTTCCAATTTTTCCTAGATTCTGAGAGGTACTAGAGGATTGGAGACTGGCAAATGTCACACCCTTATTCAAGAAAGGGTGTTTTTGTTTATTCTTTCATGGGACGTGAGCATCGCTGGCTAGGCCAGCATTTTTATGGCGCACCCCTAATTGCCCTTGAGAAGATGGTGGTGAGCAGCTTTCTTGAACCACTCCAATCCATGTGGTGTAGGTACACCCACAGTGCTGCTAGGGAGGGAGTTCCAGGATTTTGACCCAGCAACGGTGAAGGAACGACAATATATTTCCAAGTCAGGATGGTGTGTGGTTTAGAGGGGAACATGCAGGTGGTGGTGAACCCATGTATCTACTCCCCTTCTAGGACCTAGAATCTAGGTGCTAGAGGTCGCGTGTATGGAAGGTGCTGTTAAAGGAGCCTTGTGAGTTGCTACAGTGCATCTTGTAGGTGGTATACACTGCTGCCACTGTGTGTCAGTGATGGAGGGACTGGATATTGATGGTGGTAGATAGGGTGTGAGTCAAGCAGGTTGCTTTGTCCTGGATGATGTTGAACTTCTTGAGTGGAGCTGCATTCATCCAGGCAAGTGGAGAGTATTCCATCACATTCTGGACTTGCACCTTTTAGATGGCGGGCAGGCTTTGGGGAGTCAGGAGATGAGTTACTTTCTACAGAATTCCCAGCCTCTGACCTGCTCTTGTAGCCACAGTATTTATATGGCTGGTTCAGTTCAATTTCTGGTCAATGGTAACCCCCAGGATGTTGATAGTGGGGGATTCAGTGATGGTAATGCCAATGAATGTCAAGGGGAAATGGCTGTATTCTCTCTAGTTGGAGATGGTCATTGCCTGGCATCTGTATAGTGCAAATGTTACTTGCCACATGATCCCAAGCATCAATGCTGTTCAGGTCTTGTTGCATTTTGGCACGAGTGTAAGGATGTTCCTAGTGACTACAGGCCAATTAGTTTTACATCAATAATATATAAAGTTTTAGGAACAATAATCAGGGAAAAAGAATCACTAGGCTCTTGGAAAGTTTGAGGTTTAAAAAATTATTTCAAGGGATTTGGGCATCACTGGCATTTGTTGCCCAGCCCCACTTGTCCTTGAACTGAGTGGCTTGCCAGGCTATTTCAGAGGGCCGTCAACCACATTGCTGTGGGTCTGGAGTCACGAGTAGGCCAGACCAGGTAAGGATGGCAGATTTCCTACCCTAAAGGACATTCGTGAACCAGATGGGTTTTTACAACAATCAGTAATAGTTTTCATGGTGATGTAACTTCAGATTTCAGATTTATTAATTGAATTTAAATTTCATCAGCTGCCATTGTAGGATTTGAACCTGTGCCCCCACAGCATTAGACTGGGCCTCCACATTAACAATCCAGTGACTTTTCATTTATGCCACCTTCTCCCCTATTAAGGATAGCCAGCATGAATTTGTAAAAGGCAGATTGTGCTTGACTAACTGAATTTTTTGATAACGTAAAAGAGAAGGTTTATGGAAGGAGAGCAATACATGTTGTCTATATGGACTTTAAGAAAGCATTTGACAAAACGCCACATAAAAGGTTACTTAATAAAATTCAACACATGGGATAGAAATGTCAGTGTCAACTTGGATAAAAAATTGGCTCTGGGGCAGAAAATAGCAAGTTGTGGTAAATGGTTATTTTTCAGACTGGAGGATGGCAGACAATGCTGTTCCTCAATGTTTAATGCTAGGACTACTGCTTTTTTGATATACACACATAACTTGGATATTGAAATATAGAGCATTTACAGAGAAGTCATGTTTGACTAATTTATTGGAGTTCTTTGAGGAAGTAACAAGCAATGTGGATAAAGGGGAACGTGTGGATGTACTGTCTTTAAAATTCCAGAAGGCATTTGACAAGGTGCCACATCAAAGATTACTACGCAAAGTAAGAGCTCATGGTGTAGGGGGTAACATATTAGCATGGATAGAAGATGGATTAGCCATCAGGAAACACATAATAGGCATAATGGATCATTTTCAGGTTGGCAAGATGTGAGGAGTGGAGGAGTGGAGCCACAGGGATTAGTGCTGAACCCTCAACTGTTTACAGTTTGTATCAATGTCTTGGATGAAGGAACTGAATGTATGGTTGATAAATTTGCTAATGACACAAAGATAGGTAGGAAAGTAAGTTTTGAAGAGAGTTTAAGGAGTCTGCAAAGGGATATAGACAGGTCAAGTGAGTGGGCAAAAATTGACAGATGCAGTATAATGTGGGAAAATGTGAACTTGTCCACTTTGGCAGGAAGAACAGAAAGGCAGCATATTCTTTAAATGGAGAGAGATTCAGAAGTCTGCGGTATAGAGGGATCTGGGTGTCCTGGTACATGAATCACAAAAGGTTAATATCCAGGTACAGAAAGTGATTAGGAAGGTAAATGGAATGTTGTCATTTATTGCAAGGGGAATGGAATATACAAGTAGGGAAGTTTTGCTACAGTTGTACAGGGCATTGGTGAGACCATATCTGGAGTACTATGTATAGTTTTGGTCTTCTTATTTAAGAAATTCATTAGAAGCAGTACAGAGAAAGATCACTCGCAAAATTCTCTTGCACAGTGCATGTATTTTCATTGCTATGGATGCTATTTCAGGACCAAAATAAAATCTGCAACACGCACTCATATCTTTGGTTCTGGCCTTGCAAGATGTCATTTTGGTGAGGGCATAAACTCAGGCACAGAGAGCGCCACCGAAATTATGCAGAGTAGGCAGACTGTGATGCCAGTCAGTGTGTAATGGTGATTTGATGCCAGCTATGCCATTTTTGACCTGAAGGCTTCAGCTAATGTTACTTAACATCTTAGAATTGAACATGCATTCAGCAGCAGGAAGGACACCCCATACCCCTCCTACTGCCCCTCCCCCCCTCAACCATGCTCACTAATGGGATCATGAACTACTTTTAGGTTAGTTGCTGATTGATTTCTACTGGCTGTGTCTGAGTTGGTATAAGTGCTTAGATGGTTTGTACCGCTAGTCAAAATTGTCGAAGTGGTACGGCACTTACTGAAGACCTTGATTCTGACTTCAAGGACCCTGCACAGACCATTTTCTCCGCTCATTTGCATCTCCCTTGGTCTACAGACAGGGAGAACGAGCAGAGACAACACAACGCAGGATAGGCTGCTGGAGAGGGAGAAGGAGGAAGGAAGGAGGCCATAAACATCCAGGATCTTAAGAGAGTAATTTTCCCATTTCAACCTCAGTGAGGACAAGTGGACCTTCACTAAGAAGGTGTTCACTGAAATCTGCCACCTGCAGCCCCTGGACAAGTCAAGGACGGCATTTCCAGTGGCTGTGGAGGTGACCTTGGCCATGAATTTTTATGCATTTGGTGCCTTCCAGGCTGGAGCAGGTGAAATTTGCCACATCTCCCAGTTCACCAAAGGTTGCATCACTGTGGCTCTGAAAGCAATGAGAGCTGAATATATTTCACTTATTCTTTCCTGTGAAGCAGGTGGAATGAGCACATGGTTTCACTGGGATTGGGGGCTCCTCCATTGTGCAGGGTTCTATTTGTCAGCACCATATGTAACTTCAGAGATATACTGCAACTGGAAAGGTTCCACCCCCTTAATGAACAGCAAGTGTGAGACCATACCCAGCATATCATGTAGGTCAATGCCCAGTAAATGCCAGATGCCCTTTATTCTGTGGCAGTCCGCTATACCATTTGCTGTCAGTTGCAATTACAGACCGTAGAGTTGCTACTGGACAATAAGGCTAGTCACTGACCACTTGTCTCATCACTCCGGTGCATGGCCAATGGATACCTGGGCAACATTCATATAATGAGAGTCATGTTGCCACATGAAATGTAATTGAGCATGCTATTAGGATGCTTAAACAATCCATTGCTGTCTGGACTGCTCTGGAGGAACCCTGCAGTATTTGGCAGAACATGTGTGTTCTGTTATATCCTGCACAACCTCACCAACATGAGGTTGCCACCATGTGTAAGGTGAGCAACTGAGGAGGACGAGAGGAAGAAGGACATGGAGAGAAAGAAGGAGGAAGAGGGAGAGAAGGAGGAGGGAGAGGAGGAGGAGGTGGAGGGAGAGGAAGAGGAAGGGAGGAGGCAACCAACATTTTCCCTTTTTGGCTGGGCAATCAGTAATTGGCTTACATGATTGCAATACCAGTGAATGCAAGCCCAATTTTGCATTCATCAACAGACCCACACCTTACAATTCTTCTGTTACTATCATGATGTCCTCTTGGCCAACTTTATCAACCATCCAATATTCCACACAAAAACCACCCTTGTGCACAGTGCCTGTTTTCTATGTACCTTTGCCTGTCCTAGTGCTCCTATGCAGTACTACCTCAGAGGCTGCAGTGTGGTGGGTGGAAGGTTGCGGAATTTCAGTGGAAATTGGAGTTGTCTTGGAAGATGACCTCAGATAGAAGGGTCCACTTCAGATAGCACCAGCTCAGCATAGGCAGCAGCAGTCTGGGCTGGTTGGGCATGAGCGGATTGGCAGTGGTGGTCGGACAAATGCTGTGCCCGTGAGAATGAGTTGGAAGACAGATTACTGCACTCTCGTGAAAATCTGCACTTCTGTTGCATAACATACAGCTATAATAGCAGCAAGCTGAACTTTCTTGACTTACGTCTGAGCTTCCCATGCAGCACCCAGACATTGGGTGGCCTCTGCTTGTGCATCGGCCTTCAGAAATTGCATCATGGTCCACAAGTGTTCTCCTTGAGTTGGTCACATTTCTACTCTGGAAAGGATGGGCTCAGAGCCTTGGCAAAGGCATGCGCCAATTTGATGCCAGACACCTTCGTGCTCCTTGACATTGACCACAGGTTTTCTGTCAGGTTTGCCAGTACACCAAGCATGTAAGTTTGCATACCCATCAACCCTTTACTGTTGGCCATCCTATCAAAGTCCTCATCTGTGTCCACTGCAGCCACAATTGTTGCCCCCACACACTCCCTCAGAGTCTGCCCCTGTGGGTGCTCCCTCCCCCAGTAGCTTCTCCATCAAGACCCTCAACCCCCTCTTCCCACCTCCTCCAAGCCTCACCTCTGCTCCCCATTGTGCGACCCCCTGAACTTACCTGGTCCTGGACTCCTAGGGCAGAATTTTACTCTCGGGTGGGTGCGCGCCTGACCTGAATGAGTGTAAAATGATGCACGATGACGTGGGGTGAGCATCCTGACGTCATCATGCACTCGCACTATATTTCGGTCAGCGGGTGCACGCAGGAATCAGGAGCTTGCCCGCCGATAATTAAGTGGCCTAATAAGGCCATTAATCAATAAATTGACTCGAATTTTTCCCTGCCCATCCAACTGTTTGGTTCTCCTGCTCACTGCCGATCCTGCTTGCCACATATCCCACTTTCTTGACCCTCCTGGTTGCTGCAGACCCTTCCTCTCACTGACCCTCCTATTCGTAGCCTCTCCCCTCTCCATAACGCAGCCTCTCGCTGAACCTCTGACTTGTGACCCCTCTGGCTCCCTAACCCACCCCCTTGTTGCTGAACCTCAGGGCTCCCGGCCTCTGCTGCTTTCTAACCCACTCGCTCGCTGTTCCTTGCACTTGCCAAGCCTCCCACTTCCCGACTCTCCTGCTTGCTGCTTCCCTCTCATCTACCCTCACTGTGAGCAAGGGCCCTGGAGATGAGCAGCAAGAGGCAGGAGGAACAACTTCGACTTGCAGGAGGTAAGTTCTTGTAAAGTGGGTTTGTGATCAGCTTCACCCCTCTTAGGTCAGAAATCTCCCTTTCCAACCCCGCCCGGGTTTTAAAGCCACTGGGAGTGGCTCCCATGTCCATAGCACGAGTGGAGGCAAAGTAGGAGAGGCCACTGCCACACTGACTTTAACGTAGCAGAGAAGAGTCGTGTCCTGGCCCAGTCTGAAACATGTTCAATCCATTGTTGAGTGAATTATCTTATTTTCAGGATAGGGATCTGTTATTAGTAGGTTTGTAATAAGTTTCGCCTGTTTTTGAAGAGAACTTCACCCATCACTTGAAGAGAACTTACCTCCTGCAAGTCCAAACTGCTCCTCCTGCATCTCACTGCTCATCTGCAGAGGACTTGCTCACAGTGAATTATGCCACAAGATTTCACATTTTTAAATAAAAACAAACTTTATTGTATATCAAAAAGAATTAAACAAAGTAAGCACCATTCATTTAACACTATAGCTTATTAAGACTTATACTACAAACTAATTTCTACTTTTTACTTCCCCCCAAGAGTTACCTTATCTTACAAAATCTTGAAAAGTTCATTCACTTTTTCTGGGATCAATTCAAAAGGTATATCACTACTTACTGGAATGCACTCTGATTTCTCTTCAGTGTTCCAGCTATTCTCCAAGGTACATGATTTCCTGAGAGTTCTTCCACTCTCTTTTGGCTTAGCCACCCTCCAATTTCTTTATCCCCCTTGTGTCTCTGGATTCCACAGCACAAGCACAGGTATCCCTGTGACTCCTGCGCAGTGACTTAAAACATCAGAAAACAGCATTGGTTTCTAATAGCCCGCTGCTATAGTTTCAAACTGCAACCAAGCTGATTACTCCCTGAACTCCAACTGCAACAAGGTTAACTGCCTTTCACTGAGGATTACTGTAGGTTTCTTTCTTTCAATTGTTTTTTTCCCTTACCAACTTTGTCTTATACTGAATACCAGTTCCCAATCATAGGCTGTGTTATGACAATAGATCTAGCACTTACTCTAGTTCAGGTATAGCTCTCAATTTGCAAGGAGCTACAAGCTAGATAACATCCAAAGCTGATACAGTCTCTTAGCTGCTTTTCCAAATATCAACCATGCTGGCCACGCTCTAACTGAACTCACAAAGATAAACTCAAAACAAAGAATCTCATTTAGCTCCACCCATCTACATGGCAGTGTGACACACACACAGGGCAGAATTTTATGAGTCGACTCGCTGACGCATAAAATGATGTGCGGTGATGTCAGGGGGAACTCCCGACGTCACCGCGCCCCATTTAAATTTTCAGGAAGGCGGGAGCGCAGCAAAATCAGCTGCACGCCCGCCGACTTGTCAATGGCCAATTGAGGCCATTGACAGGGTCAATTAAGTAATTAAAGGACCTGCCTGTCTAACCCTAAGGTTGGCGGGCAGACCAGGAGCCCCGGCGGGAACTAGAAAAAACATGAAACCTCATCCATGTAGACGTAAAAAAATTTAATGAAGGTTTTGTAAAAATTATGGACCTGTCCCAACTCATGTGACATTGTCACATGAGGGGACATGTTAGGGAAATTTTATTTTTCTATTTTTTATCTTTTTTACATTTACAGCCGATCTCTCTGAGGCAGCACTAAGCCTCAAGGAGATGAGTGTGCTCTTTCGTGCGCATGCGTGAAAGAGCGCACTCTCAATTTTGGGAATCCCTCCCCGCCCACACAGGGAGCGCATAGCACTTTCCTGCGGACGTCACGCTGGGCGGGCCTTAATTGGCCCACCCACGTAAAATGGCGGCGCGCCTCCAATCTGGGGCGCTGATCAGAAGTGCGCTTGTACGCACCCGCCCTCCAACTTCCCCCCCGATGGGGGGAAAATTCAGCCCACAGTCTGTTCCCAGGTAAAAATGCAACAACTACCATTTAATTCCAAAGCTTTCCTTAAATCTGGAAAATCACATGAAAACTTATCCTTTACTTGAATAACTGCAAACATCATGTTTCCAGTTCTTTAGCTAAGTAAACCCACCTGTTGTTTATGACCTTACCTTTCCAGCTGTTAATCTCTTAAGTCAACATGGCCCCAATCTTTTAAGTGTAATAAACTCCAAGTTTTATGGAATGGCATTTATTTCAGGGTTGCTTTTACTGGTTTCTCAACCAGATACCACCCTCCCCTACATTTTCTACGGTTAAAACTTTAATTCCTAAAACTAGAAGTTATATTCAAAGAATCTTTGAATTATGAATTAAATGTTGCAACAGTACACATTTTGTCCCATAGTTTCATTAAAGCCCCAAAGTTTATGCATGAATATTTATAATATATGCTGTAATTAGGCATCTTTTATACCGGTACTGTTTCTTTTGTTTTCAAAGCCCATTTTAAGTGGGAAGAAGAGAAAGTCCATTATTATTGAAGTCTGCCAGAAAATTCTATGAATACATATATTATTAAAAGTGCCATTAATACTGAGAAAAACTCTAATAAAGTTGAAATTGTACATCTATTGCCTTTAAGTGCTCAATTGCACGTGGAAAACAAACTTCAGCAGAGTAGGAACGAAATAGGTACATGAGAAACAAATTCCTCCTAAGTTAAACCTTAGAGGTTTTCAGGGAACCACAGAAATCTAGGTGCCTTTGATGTGTGGCAAGTGAAGGGAGTGGTATGCTTGTGCCCGAATATCATATTCCATGGCTGAAGTGATACACAATAAAAGAAGGTATACTTAGGCTAACGTATTCTTGTTAACATAACACTCACTTTTGCAGGTATTACTACACACGCAAAGATCAAGGGATAGTGCTTAACAGTCTCTGAGTCATTAGGGATTGAACTGCACTGCTTTGACAATGTGCCACTACATTGCCATTGGCAGTCAAAATCATCACCATCATTTAAATGTGTCTGCCTTTTCCCTCATTTTCTCACTACTGTGTTGGCCACACATGCACCAAAGAGTTGTGTGATGCATCAGTTTCCAAGGCTAACATTGTCATCTCCTTTTCCATTAAATAACTGAAAGAGCATAGCAAGATTGGTAGATTTGAAAAAAAAAACAGTTGGTCATTGAAGACAGCTATGTGGCTACTGCCCAGCAGGTTCCTGCCAGTTGTTTATGATCTCCTATTAACTCTGCTTCAACTAGTTATCCTTTCTACACTCACGAGCTGTACAGATGATTGCAAATTTCACTGAGAACACATGGTGCTATATGATGCTGTCTTCTTCCTGGCCAATGGCCTACAATAATAAAAAACAGCAAAATACTTTGGACAGAATTTTCAATCTGGCAGGAATCCAATGGGATTGGTGGCTGGCAGGCTTTGTGCCTGTCTGCCCTGGTGAACACAGATCTCAGCAGATGTTTAATATTCAAGCCCATTTCCATAATTGTGGTAGATTCCTAGCAGTATTTGCATCACTGCCAGGTCATCCATGTTGGGATGTGCAAGGAGATTGCTGTCCATGTCTAGTGCAATCTATCTGTAATCGCACTAGACAAGGCAACCCTTTAAATGCTAATGCCCCATCCTAGCTGCCTTAGCAACACTGGAATCCAGGGACAGAACATCTGTCAGATTTTTGGATCATAAATGTCTAATTGTTCATAGGTGAACATATTTAAGTACATAAAAGCAAAAAACTGCAGATGCTGGAAATCCAAAACAAAAACAAAAATACCTGGAAAAACTCAGCAGATCTGGCAGCATCTGTGGAGAGGAGCACAGTTAACGTTTCGAGTCCAAATGACCCTTCAACAGAACTAAGTAAAAATAGAATAGAGGTGAAATATAAGCTAGTTTAAGGGGGGTGGGACAAGTAGAGCTGGATAGAATGCCAGTGATAGGTGGAGATAACGAAAAGATGTCACAGACAAAAGGACAAAGAGGTGTTGAAGGTGGTGATATTATCTGAGGAATGTGCTAATTAAGGGTAGAAAGCAGGACAAGCAAGGTACAGATAGCCCTAGTGGGAGTGGGGTGGGGTGAAGGAATCAAAAAAGGCTAAAAGGTAGAGATAAAACAATGGATGGAAATACATTTAAAAATAATGGAAGTAGGTGGGAAAAGAAAAATCTATATAAATTATTGGGAAAAAAAGGGTTAGATTTTTCTGTTCCCTTCATCCCACCCCACCCCCACTAAGGCTATCTGTACCTTGCTTGTCTTGCTTTCTACCCTTAATTAGCACATTCCTCAGATAATATCACCACCTTCAACACCTCTTTGACCTTTTGTCTGTGACACCTTTTGGTTATCTCCACCTATCACTGGCCCTCTATCCAGCTCTACTTGTCCCACCCCCCTTAAACTAGCTTATATTTCACCTCTATTCTATTTTTACTTAGTTCTGTTGAAGGGTCATTCGGACTCGAAATGTTAACTGTGTTCCTCTCCACTGATATTTAAGTACATTGTTACTTATAGTAGGAAATCCTCAAACTGACAGGAGATGCCAGGAAGCTGGCTCCCCAGTCCATTTATATTAAGGGGTATATTATATTAAATTATATTATATTATACTATATTATATTTATATTAAGGGGTATATTATTATAGTAAGAGGTATTTCACCCCTCTCCTAACTATACTTCAGTTCTGTTGAAGGGTCATGTGGACTCGAAATGTCAACTCTTTTCTTCTCCACCAATGCTGCCAGACCTGCTGAGTTTTCCAGGTAATTCTGTTTTTGTTTCCCCAGTCCATCAGTCCATCTCCTGCCTGCAATGGGACAGCTGCTGAGCAGAAAATCCAGACCAGTATACAATGTTTGTGTGGTTATGGACAATGAGTGATCAAGGGTTCAGATATAACATCAGAATGGTATTAGCATGCTGCTTCACCTTCTTTACTGTCCTTAGGCCACATGTGTTTTGTGCAATCATTGCAAGCAGAACTGTAGTCTTGAACTGTTGTAAATCTGAAGAGCATATATGTGCTCAACCTGTAATCTAATCCAGGTGTTAACAGGTGATCATGTCTACATTATAATTACTTGATATGTGAAGCATTTCAAAGATCAGACATTTAATTGAAGGTGTTCTCTTGAATGGATAAGTCTAAGATATTGACCAATAATTTGCCATTGCAATAACAGCAAGGCCAATGACACTCAATATTACTTGTGTGATTGCTATAGCAACTTCGTGTCGGGGTAGATATATGATTAAACACAAAAATCCAAAAGTTGCTGTTGCAAGAAGTTCTGCTCTGGCATTACTTTTGCAAAAAATGCATCTTGTTATCTGGTTCACCATTGAAATGTATTGAGTTACATGAAGTTGCAGTATTTGGTGTGTTGGACACAAAGTAAATTCACCACAGAAAGTTAGAACTGGCCTGAAGAGACGGAAGAAGCCTTTTTTTTGGAACTATTCAAGGTCTGCACATATTTAATTAAGCCTGGATTAACTATCAGACATTCTTTTAACCATGTTATAATTGTTAATTGCTGCCAATGCAACTCTCTGCCATTTAAAGTTTACAAATGTGGAATCTCATACCTTCAGGTTTTAATTGTTGCTTGGTATTTTAGAAGTTTGAAATTTAAAATAAATATTTGTTTTATTTTTCCTTTATGTCTTTTTCTGTTTCTCTATTAATTCAATCTTTTTTCCCTCTCTTTATTTCTCTTTTCATTTTGATTTGACATTGAATTTGCCCATTCTGATTTACACTGTCTTCTCAGTCTTTGCACTCTTTATTTCACAATCCTTGAAGCTGACTGGTTAATGTAGTACACAGGTGTTTGGCCTGTTCACTCAGGTCCCAGATACTCAGTTGCCCTTGCTGCAGGTTTGTTGCTTTCATTTCCAACAGTTTACGTTGTGGAAATTAAATGGGAAAATTAAAGTCCAATTACTGCCAAACACCATTAGCTTCACTCCTACAGCAAATTATGGCCCATCATGAAAGTGTTGGCACAAATGAGCAGCAATTATGGAAAAAATTGACAGACAACACCGTGGATGCCAATCTTCAGCTATCTATCAGCTATGATCAGCTATGTGATACTTCTGCATGGCCTTAGGTTGGTAGGTTATTTTAAAGTGCACTGCCTTCTCTTGCATCTGTTCCCAGGTTCTGTACACAGTGTTCAGCCTGGTTTTCACCTCCTGGTAGGCAAGGTTCACAACATCTTTTGGGGCCAGTACCTTGGAATGCCAAACAGTGCAATGATCTTCAAATAGATGTCATGAGGCACCACATCCACACCGCTAGCTGTTAAAGTTACATACACGCAGATTTTCATGTCTCCACATTGGGTTTGCCTGTCACTCATCCTTTGAATAAAATGTTTGCAAACTGTTCTAAATCCATTTTGAGTCTTTATTAATGCTGATAGAATTTTCATACCCATATGTGGCCACATTCTTTTAAATGTGCGCTACAGTTCTTTAAGGGCTGCTAGTTTTCAAGATTTCTCACCTCCCAATCAGCAAGGCTGTCTGCAGATGGTGTGATTTTTGCCGTAAACCTGGAATAATTGTTTCAAGGAACTGATCTCAGAATCTGGTTGGAAGTCAGCTTGGTGCGATTTGGATGAGCAATCCGCTAGTCAGGTGCGGAGTTTGGCAGTGTGGAGGAAGTTTACTTTTGGTTCATTGTGATGTGCAACATCTTCAGGAGTCCCATACACTGGCTGCAGATAAGAGGTCACATGACAGTTAGTTCAAACCTCCTTTTAATTTGAATCCAAGTGTGGTATAGTCAGCCTCTTGGGTGGCACCATTTGATACCCGGGTGACTTCTGCGCACACTCAAAAATAAGGCTTAATGAGCAGGAGTTGACACTCGATAAAAAGTCAGACAACCAAACAAGGTGAAAGTATTAAGAGCGTGATGTGAAATTGGTTGTTTTTGTAAAGTGACATCTGCATCCTGGATGAAGCCAATGATGTTTAGAATGTGGCACTAGCAATATATATGGAAGACCTTTCTCTCTTCTTTACTCTGCTGAATAAGCAGGTCTCAGTGAGTTCTGCAGAATTAGGCCATGCAGTGATTGTAAGTAAAATCTTTCATACTGTTTTAGGGAACACGTGATTGTACTGATGAATTAACCCTAAGCGCAGGTGATCTTAGAGGCGAGGCTTTCTAGTCATGGACCTGGTTCAATCATGTAGCTTCTTCAGGAGCTCTGTAAATAAAGTTAATGGTTTCTAACAAGGAACCTGTCCGGTACACCAAGTTTATTACAATTGGTGACAGGGATAAATAGCTCGATGCCTCCAGAATGTGAGTATATCAATTTGTAAGGAAAGAAAGAAAAGTGTACTCACCAGTCATGCCCCTCTTCAGCAGAATCAGCCCGTATGACTCGTCCATGGAAGACTGGAGCCGGTACATAGAGCGCATAGGTTTTTACTTTGTGGCGAATGAAATAACAGCTGAGGAGAAGGAGAAAGCAATTCTTCTAAGTGTCTGCGGGAGCAAGACATATAACCTCATCCGTAGTCTGATGGCCCTGAATGTGCCCAATTCCAAATCTTTTAACAAGCAAGTGGACTTTGTGAAGACACATTTTCAGCCTAAGCCATCAATGATTATGCAAAGGTTTAAGTTCAATTCTAGAGTAAGGGCCCCGGGTGAGTCAATCGCAACGTATATCGAGAAGTAAAAACCGTTGACTGAGCACTGAGACTTCGGAGGTACACTCAATGACATGTTGCGAGATTATTTGGTTTGCGGTGTACACGACGATGCCATTCAGCGCCGTTTACTTGCAGAAGTTGATATAGATCTGAAGTGTGACATGGAAATAGCGCTAGCAATGGAGAGTGCTGAGAGGGGCTTGCAGGCTTTGCAGAGTGTGCAACATGGCGTCATTCTTCAGTTGGGGCGGAAACCTACCGCCGGGTGTGGCGTGAAAACCAGGAGGACAACCACGAAGCAGAAAATAGTCTCTACCATTCAAAAAACAAAAAGAAATACTGGAAGCATCTCACCAGCAATTCAGAAATTAAAGTGTTACCAATGTGGGGGTAACTATGTACCAGAAACCTGCAGATCTAAAGAGGCAGAATGTCACTACTGTCACAAAAAAGGGCATGTTATAAAGCTATGCCAGGCGAAATCAAGACAGCCAATTAGACAGCAGGCTAAGATAATTGAAGTGCACAATATACTTGAACCAGAAGCTGCTGATACTGATATCTATTCCCTATACAATGTCAAATCAGTGAAAACTGAACCAATCACCATCACCCTTCAAGTGAACAGGAAGCCTCTGCTCATGGAGGTCGACACGGGAGCGTCAAACACAGTGGTGGGAGAACACACATCTAAATACTTAAGTGAAGGTACCCAGCCAGTAAATCTGGAACAAATCATGGCTCAACTGAAGACGTACACTAGAGAGGCAATACAGGTAAAAGGCATCACCTCTGCACATGTATTCTACAGACAACAGACAGCCCAGCTTCCAATGGTTGTTGTAACAGGTGAAGGACCTACTCTTCTGGGCTGCAATTAGTTAAGAGAAATTAAACTCCACTGGCCAGAAATTTTTCAGGTTAGAAAAGGAGGAATTCCTGAGCTGTTAAAAAAGTATGATGGCATATTTCGTGATGAATTGGGAAAGATAAAAGGCCTACAAGCAAAAATATATGTAGATTCGGAGGCAACACCCCAATTCTTTAAGGCCAGACCTGTGCCTTATGCCCTAAAGGAGAAGATGGTTGCAGAATTGTGCCACTTAGAGAAGTTAGGAATAATCCAGCCAGTCCAATTTTCAGAATGCCCATAGTCCCTGTGATGAAACCAGATCAAACTATTCGCATTTGCAGCGTCTACAAATTAACTGTGAACAAGGCTGCTAAATATCCTATCCCTGAGGATTGAAGATCTGTACACTAAGCTGGTTGGAGGAAAATCCTATCCCAAACTGGACATAAACCGTGCATTACAACAGTTAGAATTGGATGGCACACCTAGAGGGTATGCACAAGGGCTTCTACCAATATACACACTTAGTGTATCATCTGCCTGTGCGTTTTTCCAAAGAACCATGGAAGGCCTACTACAAGGACTTCCCCGAGTAATAGTGTACCTGGATGATGTCCCGATCACAGGATCAACGGAAGCTGAACATTTGGCCAACCTAGAAGAGATTTTAAAGAGATTTTTGGAAGCTGGTGTATGATTTAAGAAAGAGAAATATACATTCCAAGCGACAGAAGTCACTTACTTGGGTCATTGAGTGGATTCCCAAGAGTTGCATCCAGTAGAGGAGAAAGTCAGGGCAATCAAGGAGGCGCCCTCTCCTACCAGTGTCACTGAACTCAAGTCTTTTTTAGGCATGTTACATTATTACAATCGTTTCTTGCCAAACTTGTCAACAGTGTTAGTCCTTTTACACTTATTATTGAAGAAGAACCAAAGGTGGTCATGGAAGGTGTCACAAGAAGAAGCCTTCATAAAAGTCAAGAAGCAATTACACTCATCATGTCTACTAGTACATTATGATCCATCAAGAGAATTAACATTAACCTGTGATGCGTCTCCCTATGGTGCGGGAGCAGGTCTGGCTTTGAACTGCACCATTTCGGCATGTGCAGCAACAGTCTGGGCTGTCTGGCTAACAGGCAGCAGTAAGGGCGCTGGCAGAGTGGTGATGGTGAGAGAACGAAAGCTCTCCTTTTGAGAGAAGACAACAGGCTCATGCTCCACGGAGCCATTGCCACTTGGTGGGGTGTGTGTTCCTCAGAAATCCTAGTAGTCTGCTGGAGCACAGATTGCTAAACTGCTGTGAAATTCTGTAAGCCCCTTTGAGTACTGATATCTGCAGCCATGATAGTAGCATGTGAGTCTGCATGGCACCAAACATGGACTTGCATAAAAACAAGCAAAGATCTTATGGCCTCAACCTGAGCTTCCACTGCAGCTTCTGCCATCAGATGCTGTAACATGGCCAGGTCCACAAGTGTTTTCATGGAGTTGGTCACCATTTCCATGCTGGAAAGGATGGGGTCCAAGGTCTGCATTATACTCTGATGTCTGTGAGTATCAGATCGAGTGACCTGTTTCCTTTTCATCAGTCTCTTGTTCCTCTTATACTTCAGCTCCTGCACCTGTGCTTGACCAGGTGGCATTTCTTAGGTATCTGAAAGGAAAAAGGCACAAGGGTAGGGTTAGGGTGAGGGAAGTGGTGGAAAGCAAGAGGTACATGTTTACACCATCAGCAGTTTGTAACTCAGGAGAGATTGTGGGATGAGGGGAAATGAGATGTGAGAAGGTGGATTAGGTAGGAATACATCATCATCTTCTAGTATTTCAGCCCTGCCACTGACTACGGCTTTATGCATGGCTATGATGACCAACACCGCCTCCTCCAATGTAGGGGGTGGGTTGGGGGGGGGGGGGGGGGGGGGTGGGGGGGCGGGCACGGTGATCGTGAGGGCTTACAGGCATGCCTATGCCCTGCGGGTTGGATATTTCTGCCTCCAGTTGTGTGCCACCTTGTCATGCAGGAAAGAGGGCTGTGTGTCAGCCATTGCGGTGCAATGTGTCTGGGTGCTGTGCCTGTCATAGTTAAAAAGCTGGCAGTGTGTCCAAACTGTGTGATGCGAGTGTGAGGCTTGCAGCATTGCTAAGTGTGTAAGGTTGAGATGAGGCTATGGATGTGAGGTGTCAGTCATGCTTGATAGAGGCAGTTGATGAGTGAGTGAAGGGGAGTGGTGAATGGAGCAGCATGTGAGGCTATAGTTGGTAGGATATGGGATTTGAAGATTCATTCACTGAATTTGACCATCTGGTCAAGGTCATTAAATTTTTTTCTCTATAGCA